>NC_134140.1:47320000-47945000 GCF_033958435.1 Carettochelys insculpta | reverse complement strand
AGTAGGAGGTATCTGATTAAATATATGTTAAGTCCCAATCTGTCATAACTTTGGACGTCTGTGAAGATTTTCGTGTCCTGTGAGTTTCATTTAGGATCAAGTGCTCTTGCAAAATAAAAAGAGCAAAATCTATTGGTGCATAAGATATTATAGTGTAGCAAATGTGGTAAAGATGTAAACCGTACATCCTCTGCCAGATCTGAGATGAAACGAAGCCACCAAAGGAATGAAAAGATACTTTTGATACATCTACCTCAGAGTTAAGCTGCATAAATTAGACTATGAGCTCCTTGGGACAGGGTCTTGGTCCTTTTACTGTGTGTCTGAACAGTGTTTAGTGACTGGTGCCCGGGGACACTAGTGCAGCAAAAATAATATTGGTTAAGATGATTTTAAACTTGACAGAGTGATAACTTTATAAACTGTTGAGTCTCTGTCTTCAAGAGCAACTAAGTGAAGTAACTTTACACAACAGCCAAACCCACACAGGGAAGTAACATTCAATGCCAGTGCAGGAACAGAAGTTTGACACTGTGTAGATTTAAGCACAAGGCCCTTATTACGCACAGCTGGCGGAGGGTCACTTTGCTCATTAGGCTCTGTAAAATGGACAAACAGCTCATTATAGTGAATTGTATTGGGTACCAGTGAGTGGAGAGAAGTGACGGGGTGGAAGTTCCCGAGGCCCTGGGTAGGTGCTAGCATACTGAGCACAATAAGCCAGTAGTGTAAAGATTACACAAATGCTCAGCCCATGGCAGGTTTATGTGTGAATACACAGGTGTTATCCCTTAAGTTTTCTCTTTTAGAAGATGGGTTAAATTCCAATTCCAGGTCTTTAGGAATGATGGGTGGCACCTCCCCAAAGGTTTTTCTGCAGGTACATTCCTTTATGGTCGTGAGACAAAGAGAACAATAAGCAGTGCATTCATTGGCAGTAGTATACAATTATCAATGCCATCCTTTTCTGGACTCAGATAGGCATCTGTGAGGGATGGACACTATCACTCATACTGACATGTTAGTCCTTTTCCTGAACCCAGTTTGGTATTCAAGGAGGATGCACTGTTACGTCTCGCTCAACTGGGACGCAGACTTCGCAGCCCCTCTTTAGTGGGTCTATCATTCAAGTTAAGTCCCAATCACTGTTTTTACACCCAGGCTTTCCATGCTTCAGCCCTCAGGGCATACCATTCCACTTTAATTTGCCTTCTTACGCCTCTTATACTCTTCACCAAATAGCCAAGCAACAGGCTGAACCCAGGCCTCACGCACAACCCAAAATCTGGGATATACATTTTCTCGGATATTAATTTAAACTTGGGGATAAGAAAAGAGAAGGGAGAAATTGTTATATACCAGTATGTATTTTTCCCCACCTTAGAAATGTTTTAAACACTGGTGTCCACATGTAATATTGGAAATGCTGGGTGCGCTATACTCACTACAAGCAATAGCTTGAAAACAAGTACGCTGGTGATTTGCAAGCAGATTGTTGCTGAAGCTTCACATGAATTTTGGCAGTTTTAATTTGTGTTGTGAATCTGTAACTTCTCACCACTACAGTCACTTTTATTCCTCTACTAAATCAGTCTAGTAACAAGCTTTTATTATTTTTTCTTCAGATCAAACTCCATGTCAAGAAGGGGAGCCGGGGTGCAGTGATACTCCCTGTCCTGATTCATGTGGCACCTCTTCTCTTTGTGACATGAACAATAGCCAGACAAACTGTAGTAAGTAGAGTATGTGTTTCCTGCCATTGTTGTTGTCTCAGGGCATATATCCAGAGCTTTCACTGTAATTGAATTTATGAAGATGTGCTGCAGAGTATAGAGGGGAAAATATTTTTATTTCAGTTTAATTTGATGGCTAATGCTTGCACATCTAGCAGTTGTGTTGGTGTAATGCTCATGGCTAGGCTAAACCAGAAAAAACTCGTTTGTAGTGACTCATGACTAAGATATCATGTACATTTTAAAAGCCACATTTTTCCTCTGCATATCTTCTTTCCTTTTTTTTCTTCTGGTTTGGTGCTCATTTTTGCAGTTTATTTAAATAAAGTTGAAGAACTCTAAAATGTGTATAGAGGAGGCAAACTAAGCCTAAGATGCTAGAAAGATGGGATTGAATTAGCAAATTCTCACCCTGGCTGATGACACAAGCAGGCTGACAGATTCTCAAGGTACCAGCGTCACTTCCTTTATAGACCTACCTCTAACCTGGGTTCAGGACTTCCCCTTTTTCAGTCTTTGTTCCTCAGGTATTTCCAAAAGACTTCTTCCACAGGGCATGCCTTGTAAAGCTTTAGCATGTGGCAGGAACCTGTTGTCCCAGAATCAGGTTGTGGAAAAACACTGACATCCCAAGATAGAGTCCAGGGTCATGTGTCCCATGCCCTTCCATACCTTGCCAAATCATAGCAGCCATTACTGCCTGAGCTAGATGGAACATTTACAGGAATGTTAGGTTCCTCTAGGGTCCATTGCCATTGTTGTTAAGTCATCAGTACTGTCAGTCTTCTTCACTGTTGTACCAGAAAGGCTAGTTGTGGGATAATCATATTCAGCAAATCATAACTTTTCCAGTGATACCTCACGTGACCCGTTCTATACAAAACTTATCATAATTATGCCAAAATAATATAAAATAATGTCACTGTGAAGCATATTAATACAATAATATCACTGCGAAGCATATGTGCAGTGTCACAAGGAATTCTTAAGAAAGGGGAAAGTAAAGGGAGAAAAATGTGGAGAGTATGACCCCTAAGAATGGATTGTTCATAGGAGGTCGTGATTAATCACCAGTGATTGGTTTACTAAGCTCATGGAAAATTATCTTGGGGAATCAGCTAAACAGGTATGAAAAAAATTTTGGAATTTAGCTCATAGATTCAGGTTGGTATGGTTATTTCAGTTATAAATGAGCTATAGAATGGCTACCCCGTTAGCCATGTTTGGGTACCAGTCTCATATGGAAGGTGGTAATGATTTCTGAGTCATCTTGGTATCAGCCTTAAGATTCAGTGCAGTTGGCATCAGCCCCTGCCACTCCCTCCTATTTTGGATAGTATATGCAGTCTGATTATTCAAAATATTGAGTGCCCTTAACTTAATTGAAGACAATGGGAGTTAGGACGTTCAGCACTTCACAGAATTTGCCCTGAAATGAGCATATTGACTTTGGCAGATCATGTAGGACAAAGCCTGAGGGGATTTGAGAATGTCATTCCCAAGAATCTTAGTTATTATTGCAGAATTATCTGGCGCATACGGCAATGTTAGCCAGATATGACCTTGTAGAATATGGCATGACTGATAAATTGTCTCAACTTTATGTTTAATGCTGTATGGGGTGTAAGAAGGGCTGTCTCCCAGCAGAATTATTGCATCAGTGTCTGGTCCCAGCTGTCTCCAGTTGCTGCTCTATTGTTCCATGACTTTGAGAGAAAACTTCTCCCTATTCAACATGGAGACCTCTTGCAAAAAATCTCTTTACTTGAGTTGTTCTGAATTTGGCTATAAAGATCTAGTTTTCCTAAGAATTGGTACATTATTAGTTTGAGTCAGTATTTCTCAGCTGTTCTTTGCTCATAAGAAATTGTTTTAGCTTTTATTTGCTACAGCAGAGGGAGTTTTGGGTTTTAGATTTAGATCACAAGTTAAGAGTTTACTAGTCTGTTAACTTCAGATTTAATCAGGATGAAAAATTATATAGATAAGCTGGCCTTAATGAGACATTTTTGGCATATGTGCATTTTGGTTTATTTTTAGAGACGGCAAGATGATTTTGATCAATTAGTTTTGTTTATTTCGAACCACTTTTACTGTAAAGAAACTTGTTTTTCTAGACTTACCTGTTGCAGGCATCAACCCTGTGAAAAACATGGCTAACATCCATGCAATTAACTCTGGAGAATACGAAGAGCTGGGGCTACCTTTCATAATATTCAGTATGGGCTGCATGCCCTCCATTCATCATAATTTCCAGTACGTTTAGGCAGACTTTACAGTGTAGCCACGGTATCTTTGTAATGACAGTACAGATGTCCTGGATCCTTCTTTTAAGGGAGCTGATGGAGATATTGTTGTCATATCAGACATCCTCATATCTAATACATTTAATGCTTTTATTCGTATCTGGGATTAATACTTTGTTTGTGGATAAGGCCCAGGCAAATTATTTTATTGTGTATTTTAAAAACAATTTGAAAGTTGTCCTGGTCTCTCAACAGTGGTGGAGGCTGGACTGGCTGGTGTGAGGTGCCTCCTATCTTTGCATTTTTATGATATTTCTGTAAGATTTTGTCCGAAGATGACAAATGCACAGGATTTTAAAACTTTGGCCCTTGCGCATGTAGGTTGTGCTAAGGTAATATTACAAGTAAAGGTCTGTTTAATGTTAAACTAGAAAATACATGTCAAAAGGAAGTAATATGGCTCTGTTACTGGCAGTGTGAATAAAACTGATGATTTAAAATCAATTTTTTAATTTGGATTTTTAAGTTAGATTAAAACTAAGTTCACATTGGAAAAAATAAATTTAAAATTAACATAATCTGTTTAGGCCTAAATTTATAATCTATTAAGATATTTTAAATGAATTAAACAAATAATAGTCAACAGTACATGTTTACTGACCAGTTTTTTAAGAAAATCAGGCCAGTGAACTGATGAAAGTTGGTGGCTAAGCACCTCAAATCAGAGTTCGCAGAGATGCTAAACCTACTTTTAACAACAATAGCTTCTTTTGCAGGTGCAGAGAGAATTTCTTTTTCATTTGAGTGTATTTGTGTAGTTCAGTTCAATGTCTAATTCATTCAAAGCTAAGAAACCAGTTGGAAGTTGAAAGAGTAAGAAATCTTGTTTTCTTCCAATTGATGCATAAAAACTAGGTATAAGAGGAAGAGTTCTACTAGTTCTAAAATTCCAAAGAACTTAGTGATCAGAAATATTAAAGCCAGTTCACCAATTTTATATAATATTTTATTTAATATGCAAAATGTGTTTTCACATTTTCCTGTGTATCCAGAATATTTAAAATAGTTTTATTTAATTAAAATAAAACACCGTTTTTTGGCATTAGTCATTAAATTTGGATTTCCATCCAAAGAGTGTGGCACAAATCACAAACAAAATTTCAATTACATAGGTAATGAAAATACATCATTCACTATTTTCAAGCATAATAAAAATGTTGAAATTAAGAATCTGAATAAATAGAAATTGTTACTTAATTAAATAAATGTGTTTAGATAGTGTATTCATGGATAGCAAAAAGAAGCACCAAATTTAGCAGCAACGAAGGGTCCTGTGGCACCTTATAGACTAACAGAAAAGTTTAGAGCATGAGCTTTCGCGAGTTAACTCACTTCTTCAGATGCTGGCTAGCATCTGAAGAAGTGAGTTAACTCGCAAAAGCTCATGCTCTAAACTTTTCTGTTAGTCTATAAGGTGCCACAGGACCCTTCGTTGCTGCTACAGATCCAGACTAACACAGCTACCCCTCTGATACTTGACAACAAATTTAGCATAAAGCCTATATTTAGTTGCAAATCAACATTGTTTAATGGTTACCAACTAGTGGAAATCAACCTTTGTTTAGGAAAATAAGTATAAAAGGCTCAAATACAAAACAAAATGCAAATTGAGTATTTAAATGCAGGTTTCCAGCTTGTGGTTTAAACCTTGATTAAATTTGAAGATTTAATGGTGTCAACATAAACTTGAAAAAGGTGTGAAAATCTTTTCTGCCATTGCTTTCCAAAGGAAGTGGGAGGAAACAAGTGCCCTATGGGATGCTGACAACACATACCCAGAATGATACACAGCACATTTTTGTCCCATCACACACGGGGACAGAAATCCACAGTGCAACGAGGCAGCAGGAATTATGGGACAGGTACCAAGAATGCATTGCTGACAAAGTCAAACCTAGCAATGCTAATGGGGACACACTTCATTGATTTCATTTACCATTGTGGACATGCATCTTTGACTTTACAAAATCGTGTGTGTGCTAGAAAATTGACCTTAATAAATTCAACCTAATTTTCTAGTGTAGACATACCCTAAATTCAGCTTCCCCCACCCTTTTCTCTTTTCTTGCCATACATGCTGTAAATTTACATTTTCGGGCAGTCTTTTCCCATTACTATCATGGGACTAAATATTGTATGAGTTTCCATCATAGTTTTGTGCCTTAGTTACTGTGAATTCGAACTCTAAGTTTTTATTTTCAAACACCAAACCTGTTTTACTTGCAGCTGAAGCCGAGGAAAAAAAACTGTAAATCTGCTATAGTACAGTTGATTATTTAAATACAAAATAGAGAATTCCCTGTTAAGATTCCTATGTATTCTGTGTCCACATGGAAGCCGACAATTTTGGCCACTATTTCCCATCTAGACAACAGCTTAACTTCAAGGACAACAAGTATGGTTTCAGTTGTGTACATTTACTAATTTAGAAGTACTATTGCCTCATGCTAATACATGCCCAAGTCAGGACATAATGGGCAACTTAGCATGCTCCAAAAGTGGGAGCAGCCTAGATGACATTGCAAGACACGCCATAGACAACTGAAGGAGGGCAATGTGGAAGGTCCAACATAGAGCAAATTTAGATCTCAGGAACTCCTGCTGTCAGCTGAGCCTTTGTTGTGGAAGAGAGGTGGCTGCTAACGGGCATTACACTGAAGCTGTCAGGCTAGGCAAAATTATCAGATACTCCTGAATCTTCTTTCAAATGTCTCCTCAAGACTCATCTTTATAATGATACATACAGTCCATTGTGAATTGACAGGCAGTGTCCAGCAGAATTTACTTACTCATTAACATATCTTGTTTGTTTGTTTACAGAGTTGCTCAAGTGTTTTTCTATCAATTTTTTCCAGTGAAATATGGGTTTTCAAATGATACAAAATTCTTCCTTGAAAAAGTTCATATTAAAAAGCTCATTTAGGTGAAACCAAAAGTTCCTTTTGATTCAATTGTAAATGAGAACTTTAATCTCAATTTGTATTAAAATGATTTTTGTTTTCAGTTTTTAAATTTTATTTGCCTTTTGTTTTGATAATATTAGAATT
Organism: Carettochelys insculpta; assembly: GCF_033958435.1. Taxonomy (NCBI): domain Eukaryota; kingdom Metazoa; phylum Chordata; order Testudines; family Carettochelyidae; genus Carettochelys; species Carettochelys insculpta. The sequence continues at coordinate 47,937,914 of NC_134140.1, read as the reverse complement.
TTTTTAACTATTTAAAAATACATATTTTGAATTTCTTTCACAGTTGTATCCTAGGAAGTACTTATAATTCTCTGACCAGCCCACTTTTTTCATAAAAATCATCAAAACCTTCTAATTGTACATCTAGCTAGCCTTCATAACTATGCATACTTGTTAGTACCCTTGTTCTTTCCCTGTCTGTCTTCCTGTTTTGTTAACTACATTCATTGGTCTTTAAATATAAGAAGGTGTAAGTGACTTCCTCTTACTATCTATTTGTACAGTCCAATGAGGGTTTGTACAGTCCTGACTAGGGATTCAGGGTCCAGTGTAATAGAAATAATTCTTTTTCCAGTTAAACGTTCTTCTTGGAATGGGGGAAATTTGAGAAAATACCTTCTAATCTGTGCTGTATTTTGGAAGTTCTACATAAAAACACTTGATTTTCAGTTATTAGCTGAAAAGAGTTAGCTGATGTAATAGATTATTTGTATCTCTTTTATAAAGGGGTGTCCAAAAGCAATGGGTACAGAAAGATCTTGAAAGTGTAAATATGAAGGCTGTGCTTAACTGGCTAGCTTCTTAGGAATTGAAGTCTCCTTTCATTCCTAACTTAAGTAGTTTCTAATGGACCACTGCACTCAAGGACCTGTAGTTTTCATAAATTACATCTTTGCCTTTCAAAACTGGAGAGACCATTTGGTGAAAGTGGTCCACACTGGGTTATGTGAAACAAGATCTACCTTAAGAGGCCAGAGAGAGTAATAATCAGAGTGTTTAAATAATCAGAATCTTGTAATTATTTATTTCTGATTTTGTCTAGCTTTACAGAATGCATGTTCTTTTCTTTCAAAAGGTCAGTGTGAACCAATTACTCTGGAGTTATGCATGAACCTGCCTTACAACTATACTAACTACCCAAACTACTTGGGCCATAGGACTCAGAAAGAAGCCTCCATCAGCTGGGAGTCTTCCCTTTTTCCAGCCTTGGTTCAGACCAATTGCTACAAGTATCTTATGTTTTTTGCCTGTACAATCTTGGTACCAAAATGTGACCCTCAAACGAATCAGCGTATCCCACCCTGCAGGTAATGTGACTACTTCCTAACTGGATTCTTCACTAGTTTCATTTGGCAGCATGTGGCTGTGTCTTCAAGGCTAACTTTGTTTCCACTGAAATCAGGGCTAGGCCCAAATTTTGCAAACTGAGAAAAACTTGTTTATATTCTTGTGATTATTTTCTGAACTTATTGAAATATTTAAAGACATAGGTAAAATAATAGCAATTCAATTTTTAAAAACGAAATATAGAATATTTATGAGGTTGTATATTGCACTAATCCTATGTTAGATACTAGATAATTACACCAAATTATCTAGTATAATATAAAATGTTCAGCAAATGAAGAGTTCAGCTAGAGATAGGAGTATTCATAATAGTGCTTAACTCATATGGAAAGCTTTATATATTCAAAGCACTGTACCAAATATTAATGAATGGAAGACCAAATTTGAATGCGACACTCACTTTTCCAAAATTGGAGAGCAAGTACTGTAGAAATGTAGTCGTGTGTTGCCCATGGTTACAAACTAGACTCCTTCTTAGTCCATCAGCCCAAGGACTTCCTTGGCTTTCTGATTAAATAAATATCACTAAGGTCCAATATATCAAAGGCTGTATTGAAAGGGCATTATTGAAAATTACTGTATGTGTCCCATCATAGGTGCTGGAACTAGGGGTACTGGGGATTCTGTCATACCCCTGGCTGGAAGTGGTTTCCCTTATATATCGAGTTTGCAGTTTGGTTACATGGCTTTCTACACCTCCACTATAAAAATTGTTTGAGTACCTCTGCTGTGCCCTGTGGTTTCCTATAGTATGACACTGGGAGGCTATCTAGAGCTATTTCTCTTAATCTGGAAAATGGGCAGTCTTCCCTTGTGTTCAGTCTTCTAGTGGAAGCTAATAATAATTTATATTAAAACTAATAAAGCACCGCTAATTGATATGCTTAGTTCCCACATGGCAATCAGCGATAATTGAAAAGTTAGCATAATGCACATGGTGTGGAGACAGATGAAAAATCCTATTCGATCAGTAAGAGTCACTAAAGTGAATTGCTGAAGTATATCCTGCATGTGTGTTTGACAACAAATACTGTGTGGGATTTGTTTCAACAAAGGGAAGACAATTAGACTGTATGCACTTCGCTGCATGGATTCTCTTTCTGTCTACCTAGCAAATTAGGGACTTAATAATACATAGTCACAACATTTCAGTTGTTTGAAAAACATTTTTGCAAAAACTAATGTTTATAGAACTAGTTTCAAAATGTTTTTCTGTCCTATCCTCAATCATAAACAGAGAATGAACTTTAACATACATAGCACTGCTAGAGGGACAAAGGGTATGCCTTCAAGTCCATCATGTACAGATCTGCCCTTCCATGATTCTCAGATTGCATTATTTTTATTTGCAAATAGTTTCTAGAGACATTGGTTGTTTGATCAGTTAGGTTTGCACCATAAAGAATGTGCTGGAAGCAAAAGATTTCTGAGGAGATTCAATTTTCTGCATGACTTTATTGGTATTAATGGCAGTTTGTAGAACGTAAGGAAAGAAAGGAAGATGTGATGGTGAGGTAAAAAAGGCTCTGTATTCTATTATCAAGCTCCTAATCCAACCAGTACCCCAGAAGGGAGATATTTCATAGAATATAGCAAAATGCACTTTTGCTCCTCTAAATTATGTGCTTTTTTTTCTCGCTGTATTGCAAAGAGCAGATGCACTGTTATTGGCTTCGGACATATCTTTGACATGTTAACTGAATTTTAATTCTTCCCCCAAAATTAAAACTGAATGTCTTACAGCAGTTATTGGAAACTATCTCCTTTGAGAGACTGTTGATTTTTTGAAGGGGTGAGGTTGAGGGAGCAGGGACATGTTGAAGGCTCAGGTTACTCAGATGTTTCAGTAAAACTAAACCAAAACTTTTTAAAATCTGCTTTATTATTTTCACTGCCGTGGCTGTCATCAGAAAATAAGCAGAGCAGAAAACTCTGGAATTGAGAAGGTTGAGGCCAAACTACAGAACAATGTAGGGCAACTGTTCAAATGTGATTTGAATCAACACAGTGTATTAACATTGTTTTTTTGGAGAGGCAAATCTAAAAGGAAACATTACTGCTGAGCTGTAACAAAGCTAGTTCTCTTTATAGTACTCTGTGCTTCATTTTAAGCAGGCACAGAAAAAGAGTTTCTCATTTTAAGTGACTCCTGTTAAAGTCTCAAGTAAAATAACTGAATGGATTGTTGTAGCCAACTGAAAAGAATAGGGAGATGCTATTTGCCTTTACAAAAGGTTATTGTCATTATCCATTCTAGTTTCCTGTACTTTCTACACAGGTAACTTCTTTTTGCAGCTTCTCTCTGCAGAGTGCAGTGTTTACACCCACCCACACACACACACCTCTAAAATGCATACACAATTCATTCTTACTCTTTACATGAAGGGTTGAACATTAAGACACAGAAACAAAAATGAACTTTCATTTTTATCCCCCCTCACCCATCCCCCAGGTCTGAATGAAATTTGAGAAAAATTCTGAAAATAGATATTGTACCAATAATGCATTATGTATGACCTTGCTTTAAACAACATGCAAAGTTTTGGTCACTCCTTTTCAATGATGACAGAGCAGATGGAGAATAGGTCCAGAGAGGCACCATGAAAAATGATTAGTAGCATGGAATGACTTCCATATATGAGCCAAGATTTAAAAGATTGATGCTGTTTCATACAGAGAATAGGCAAATTAGAGGTGAACTGACAGAAACACACAAAATATTCAGAAGGTAGATTGTACCGTCCTAAAAACCTTTATCATAATATGAAAACTAAGGTACAATCAGTGAAGTTGAAAGGCCACATTTATAATGGATAAAACATAACACTTATTTATGCAATACCCAATTAATCTGTGAAACTCACTGTAGAAAAAAAGACATAATTGAAACAGAGACCTTTGTAAGATTCAAAAAGGAACTGGACAATTTCATTAATATAAAAATATCTGCAGTTACTTGTCTAGAATTAAAAAAAACAAAACAAAACTGTAAGCATATCAGCTCCAATATAGGACACAAGCTAATCAGTAGTTGCCTGTGATTAGGAGGAAGTTCTGCTTATAGACAGGTTATTGCAAAATTTTCAGTTATGTATTTTGTGTCCATACAAATGAAGTATCTGGTACTGACCATTCTGAGAAACACGATACTGTCTAGACATTGATCTGATCTGCTATGGCATTTCTTATGTTTCTATGGTGGAAAAATATTCAAAACCACAATTTTCTTGCCTCTTTATGGGCTTGATACCGGTGTTGATACTTAAAGTTACCACATCCTCAAAAGTGACAGAGAGAACCTTGTTAGTCTGTATTCTAACAAAGCAAAACAGCAGTCGTGTAGCACTTGAAAGACTAACAAAATAATTTATTAGGTGATGAGCTTCGGTGGGACAGACCCACTTATTCAGGTTTTCTTCAGGAGTAGGGTTACAGGGTAGCTGTGAAACATTAGTATTGCTATATGGATTCATTTAAGTCTCTCTCTTCCTCATCTCTCTGCATAGAATTGAGTTTATTATCTTCTGCTTTAAGAATGGCTCCTCTGCATTTCTGTCTCAGCAAAGGGTGTTGAAGAAACTTTACAGTTGCTATTGTGACTTTAATGGTATGACTCAGGCAATTGTTTGGTGGTTATAAATTTCCTTCACAAAAATATCAACAGTGGTAAAATATTTTAATGTATTTTCTTTTCTCTAAGTCAGTGGTGTCCAATAATAATTGATGGATCACTAATCTTGTGGTGGTTGTTCTTCTGTATTTCCCACAGCCCCCTCCACTGTCTAACAATGCCCTCCCCCTCCCCCAGAGCCAGGCACCCCCAGCCTCCCTGCTCTAACCCAATACCCGTTCCCCTGCCCCAGATCCAGGCACTTCCAGCCTCCCAGCTCTATCCCAATCCCCCTTTTCCTCCCCCAGAGCCAGACACTTCCATCCCTCCTCCTAACAATTCCCTCCCGCTTCTGCAGACCCAGGCAGCCCCTCCCACACAAACTGAATGCAGGAGCCTGCCAGCAGGAGCTGCATGGGGTCCAAGCCACGGCCTGAGCCGCAGCTACGTGGACTAGGCAGATGGCACCCACGTGTGCGGCTTGGAGGAGTCATGTTTAAAGGCTCCAAGAGCGGCATGTGGCTGCAGAGCCAATTGTCACACTGTGGTGTCCCAGTCACCACATGTGGCAAGTGGAACACATATTGGAATCCATGTCTCTCCGGAAAGTACAATGCACGTAAGGAAATCTTTCTTTCATATAGGAAGATTAATGGCTTTCTTCCCATCATCAGATCCTCAGCTAGGGGTGCTAGTTTCCAGCAATAGCTGGTAACCTGTCCTGACATGTTTTTCTACCCTATGTTTTTACTAACTCTCCTGAATTCACCCCACCAGGGCACTGTGCGAGCATTCCAAGGAACGCTGTGAATCTGTGCTTGGGATTGTTGGCCTGCAGTGGCCGGAAGACACAGACTGCACTCAGTTCCCAGAAGAAAACTCAGACAACAGAACCTGCCTAACACCTGATGAGGATGTGGAAGGTGGCTTGTTAGAATACTTATAATTGGATATTGAATATAAATTTGTAGCTTGCCGTGAGTTAGTCATCCTATTTCATACTTAATACATCCTCTTTAAATTACATTATGTCATATAGGTGAATTTAATTCTCCATATTGTGGAAATGATTCAAAATCAGATTTGGGAGAATTCTTGTTTTTCCCAACTATGTATTATCTACTTATTTGAAGGGAAAAGTTTTATTGAGAAATTGAAGCGCTTTCACTCTGGATAAAATTACTCTCATTCTGACATAGATTACTTGAGATGTGTGGGTAATAAAACACTTCTCACTTGTCTGTATTTGCATGAGTCCTGTAGACCTGCCAGCCAGCTGCTGTGAAGCATTACTTTTTATTTTAGGAACAGTCGAGATCTTGGCAATTCTAAACAAACAAACTGTGGTCCTCTCTTTCTTTGCTTAAGAAACTAGTTCTGCAGATGTTAGAGCCCTAGGCAGCTACTGCTTGCTCTCTTTCTTCTCTTGGAGGAAAGTTTGAAAGGATTGTATCAGGCCAACTTCAACAACATCTGACAAGCTAAGATTTCTTGAACCCCTCCACACTATTGCTCGCTAAATACTCATGATGCATATCAGGGGTCTGGAACACACGAATGGAGTTGCCTTGAAATGATTCTCTTTATTCCGTACAAAGAAGAAGGCTGATGTTGTGTAGTTGCTCCATCTAACTGAAGGGCCTCAGCTGTGGTAGCTCTAGTCTCCTTTCATTTGTTGTCAAAGACTTTGCTAATTGCTGGGGCAGATAGTGAGGTGATATGAGCTAGAGTACCAGCAGTATGTTTATGCCCCTCAATTCTTTAATCTCCATTTAATTTGACTAAGACATACGTGTCTCCACAGTCTCCTGGTGTCTGATTGAGGTGGGATCACAGATGAAAGCCACTTGTCTCACAGGCCATCTAGCTAAGAAAAATATGCTGACTTGTATGAGGACGCATTCTGAGGGCTCAGCAAAGGGTATAGCTGCATCCAAAGGGGACTGGAGCTTATAAAAGCTTTTGTTGCTTCCTGGATCCTGAGATTGCATAATAAGCATAAATCATAAAATAATACAGGTTGAATCTCTCTACTCTTGCACATTCTGGTCTGGCAACATCCATAGTCCAGCATGATTTTAGTGCGTTGGATGTCCATTTATCATGTGCATGGCTAAGTTTTCTGTGGTCCTATGAAGTTTGTTTCCAGCCACCAGTCCCATCTCTGTGTTCTGTGCTGTTATTTATCTGTAATTTACCCCTAAATGTCTTTTAAGAGCCCAGTAATCAGTGGAATTGTTGGTAATGCTGCTGAACAATAATGACCTCCTGTGGTTCCACAAGTTCTCTGGTTTGGCACCAGTTGGGTCATGATGGTACCAGACTAGAAAGTAATAAAATAGTAATAAAATAATAAATAGTAATAAAATAGTTTATATTGAAAAGCTGAAAGCATAGGAGTAAATTCAACTTTAAGCTATGCCCTACAGTCATTTGATGTGTGTGGTGGAGGATCATCCATTAATAGAAGGATTTATTTATTTATTTATTTATTTGGGAGACATAAAATCAAACTTCTGGCGCAAGAAATGCTGGTGAAAATCCCCAGTTGTATAAAATAACATGTAGATTTGCTTCTGTATCTCCTCAGTGTGGAGTAGAAAGTTTGGTTTTGGATGGCTTGATGTAATTGAATACATTTTAAAATGTATGTTTAAAAACAGTTATGAAATATTTACAAAGTTAAATTGGGTGCACACATTTTTTTTCAGAATCTCCTTTAAAGTCCCTTGGCAGAATGTTTTAATTAAATTATTAACATAGAATGGGACTACTGGGCTGATTACTTGACTGTTCATTTAGTACATTGTCACTGGCACTGTGCATTAGACAGCCCTGTAGAACAAATCAAAAGAGAATTGTACACTGGTAGTTGCTCTTTTATAAACAGCCTACTTGTTTAGTAAAGCAATGCTCCCAAAGTTCTCCCTAGCCTGAATCACTGCTAGTATTTCCTATTTGCTTAATGAAAGATTGGCACCAGCTGGCGGTGTTAGTGAGAAAGACAAACCATCTTTGAAAATTTAAAATACTATTATAAATATTTCAGACGGATTCTATAGCACAATAAATGAGACTTGAAAACCATTTGAATATTAATGATTAAGGATTCACTTTAGGCACAGGTAAAGGTAAAAGTCATGGAGAGGTCATGGGCAGTACACAAAAATTAACAGTCCTTACTCTGTCCACGAGTTACACTGTAAATACTCCTAATTAAATCTTAGAGAGGCCACTGCAGTGCTGGAGCACCACTGCAGGGGGAGGGCACCCAGGGGAGCCACTGTTCTGCCCACCCCCAGGACTACTGTTGGGGGCTAAAGCAGCAGCTGCTCCAGCCACCCCAAGGACTATTGTCAGGGGCCAGCAGTGGCCAGTGCATTTGGCTTTGGCGCCACCTGAGTAGCTGGCTGCAGAGCCTCTCCAGCAGCGTCCCATGTGGCTGTTCCTGGGGTCACTGGAGCAGCTGCTCTTGAGCTAGCAGCAGCCCTGGGGTCAGCCATATTGGCTGCTGCAGAAGTCACAGAGGTTGCGGAAAGTCACTGAATCTATGATTTCTGCAGCTTCCATGGCAGACACAGAGCCCTGTTAATGATTACAAAATGATTTGCTCACTTAAACTAAAGTGGCAAAACCACTACATATTTAACCATGGGAACAGCTGCCTAACAGTACCAAACTATGCCCAGGCCTCATGTTAACTCCAGTGCATCTACTCACAGCAGGCTTCATCTCCAAAGAGTGAAAGTAAACACCATTCATTCTGTTTAAAAGAAAGTGAAAAACATTGCTGTTTTCTTAAGTTCTTTTAATGAGTTTTATTTGTAACTTTTTTCACATAGCAGCTTAAAATTAGGCTTAAAAGTCCTTAAGAAACTGTATATTATTAAATGCCACTGAGAACTTGTAGAAAACAGAGGAATGGGATGCCATTGATAGGGAGCTGATAGCAGTCAAGTGTGATTAAAAAGGGATTTTCAATAAACCTAAGGTTTAGGGGCCACATTCCCAAAAGGATTTTGAAATTCCTTTTAGGGTCCGGGGCTTAGGCATTGTAAAGTATAACTTTTACATACCTTTCCACCCAATGGAATCCACAGGCCAGGTTAAGTAGCTAGGCCCCCTGTACTATTGTAGAACACTAGAACTGGATGGGACCTTGAGAGGTCATCCAATACAGTCCCCTGCCCTCACGGCAGGACCAAGCATCATCTGTATCATCCCTGTTAGTTAGTTGTCTCACCTGTTCTTAACTATCTCCAGTGACGGAGATTCCACAACCTCCGTAGGCAATTTATTCCCAGAGTTTAACCACCCTGACAGGAATGCCTGGGTGTGTTATATGCCTAAGAATGCAGTCCAGAAAACCTGGCATGCTGATCAGGTAGCTGCATGATCTAACCTATAGAAAATGCTGAGGAGAGTTGAGTGACCTGAACCTTTTCCCCTTCTGCGCTGTGCTGAATCCACTTGGGATTCTCACACATTCTCTACAAAGTCATTCTCAGTTTCTCTCTGACCCAACATATATTTATTTATGCGCAACGAACAACTTCCGCAAAAGTCTCTGAGAGGCCTTACACCAAAATAATCCCAGGTCCGGTGGTTATAGCACTCATCTGAGAGGTTGGAAACCCAAATTCAAATCCCTGCTACATATCAGGCAGAGGAGGGAATGTAACTAGCAATGTCCTGGGCAACTACCTTAACCAACAAGCCAAAGGTTATAAAGCAGGTCACCAGCTTCACCAGCTTTGTATGTGTCTAAGTCTGAGAAGGTCTTTTGGATTGGGTCTGCAGAAAGGTAAGTAGGGAGACCTCTTGTTTAAGGATCCCACTGGGGCATAGGCAAGAGATAGGAGCCCGGCTGCCTAGATTATGGCAACTATGAGAATACTCCCTAGAGGAAACCTAGGTGCCTTGAGAGTTAAGTGGTGGAAACGCAGCTACCTAGGGATTTCAGGTGGCTCCAGGGTTGGCTGCCAGCTGATCGGAAGTTTTAAGGATCTCAGTTGCACCTTAACGTTGGAAATAGGTACCTAATATGGCAAATGGGTAAAATCCTTTTGTGAATCTAGCCCTAAGTGATTTGGGAGCAAAAGTCCCAGCTGACTTTCAATGTGAATTTTTCTCCCTCTAAATCAGTAAGGCACTTCTGAAAATCCTTCCTAGCCACTGTGATATGAGGATTAATTGGAGAATCCTTGTTAAAGACTCTGAAGTTTTTTAAACAAATGTAACTGCTAAATATTTTATCTGTTATAAAAGCAACACACTGAGTAGTTTACCTCTGCCTGTTCAACCCAACATTAATGGTTAACATACCTAGAAAATCAGTCATCTCAAATTAAACAGTATCTGCCAATAATGATGTGAGGCTTTGAAACTTGAGAGGCAGCAGTATGTGAAGAGATAAGCTTTGGGAATGTCATGATGTGTCACCAAACCCAACCCACCCTCCATGTATGTGTCAGTAATAGTTTCCGTTTCTGCATCATTCCAGCTTAGTATCTCAGAGGTTTGTGCTCCTGTCTTTTACACTTTTTACTCAGTCTTACTGATGAATAATAATGGTAAAGAAAGTACTTTGTGATAATTAAAGATTTTCAGTTTGCTGAAAGTGTTGTTTTCTGATTTTGACAGAGTGCTCACCCAGCCACTTCAAGTGCCGTTCTGGGAGGTGTGTCTTGGCCTCCAGAAGATGTGATGGCCAGGCTGACTGTGAAGATGATAGTGATGAGGACAACTGTGGTAAATAAATACGAGTCAGGAGTATCAGAGATCAAAACTGTTGCTCTTGATCAGTTTGTTCAACACACACTCTGAAAGTTCAAAAGATCAGTCCCTTTTTTATCAAGAAAAAGCTGCACAGTGTGTTTGAAAGTTGAGTTTTTAGTGGTTGGTTGTAAAGTTAGTGCAGGCCACATCCTCCTTGATGAACATCAACATCATTTGTGAGACTGAAAGTGTGAGAGCCCTAGTAAGCCAGTTTCCAGAATGGTTGATTTTCACTTACTCATTGAGGAGGTTATCCTTAATGATGCAGCTCAGTCCCCCATTGTGTTATTTCATTGATACTGATGAAGTTACAGTGGGATAAAAAAGCAATGAGTGCTGAATCAGGCCCCAAATATTCAAATACAAGTTAAAATGCTTACCTATTAACATTCTGTTTTGATGTGTTGAACACAGGTGGGACACTTTATCGTAGTCTGGTCTCTCTTACTGCAGTGGGCTCCAACACTGGAAGTGTCAGGAATGTTGTCAATTTTCAGTTGTCAGCCTTCAGCAGTAGGCTCAAGAATATCACTTGTAACTGCCAACTTTACTTTCAGTTTCATTCCAAAGTTCTGTCATGGTGAAAAGCAATTCTTACTGCTTAAATTTAGAGAAAATGCTGTGGCTGAACAACAACAATGTGCTAATCCTCTGGAAAAATTCTAGTTAATAATTGTTTTGGTTCCCTTCAAAATTATTGTCAGCTTTGCACTCCTGAGAACACTAATAGCTATATATCTTTTTAGAGTCCTTTTATACTTCTTGACTTTAAGGTCTGAAATAATGCTTTGATCTATAAAACACATTTCTTAAGTAGATCTCTCTTTTTTTGGTCTAGACAAAATGTCACTAGCAATCAACAGAATTCTTATCAGCTTCTATAAATATGGAAGGCTGCATCTGCTAGAAAATTGCATCTGTCATAGTGACATTACACTGACCATGGGTAATGTTGTTACTGAAGAACAGCCAGTGCTTTTAGAGCTCTAGAAGCTGATGTCTCTAGCTCATTCATATTCTCTGTGTGCAGAACAACTCAGAGAGCATTGAACTTTCTCTGTGTAAATGGCTAGCTCAGAATATATTGGATGTGTTTTTTTTTTTTAAAAGAAAAGAATGTACTGGTTTTTGTACAATTAGCTGAACAATCTGTATTTAAATAATCTATATTTTATATAACATAAACCAAAAGCACAGTATTGCATACCGTATTAGGACAACCGGACTCACTATATCAGTTTCTATCCCCAAAACAAGTAGTAGTCCTGTGGCACCTTAAAACTACTTTGTCATATGCATGGAGTGTAGTGACCAAGTGTAAGTTACCCATGAAAGCTTAATGTCCAAATAAATCTCTTAGTTTTTAAGGTGCCGCAGAACTCCTTGTTGTTTTGGTAGATACAAACTAGTATGGCTGCCCCTCTGAATTTCTATCCTGTGCCAAGATCAGCACATCACAGAATAAGGGGAGCCATTTACAGCTCAGTCATTCTCAAGCTGCCCTGGCTTGAGTGTAAGGTAGAGCAGCTGTTCAGCTAGAGTTGAAATCCACATGGAAACTGAAATTTGGCAGAGCTGAACTGTGCATGGCACCCGCTGTGCCCCCTCTGCTAGTGCCGTTCCCTGCTCTGACGTGCCCTTGAGGGTGTTTTCCTGCTCCATTTGGGATTGCAAGTAGATAGCAGAAGGGTGCAAACAGGAGTATTGTGCCTCTGAAGGAGCATAACCATCAAAATTAACATTTTGTCCTGTGTAGCTGCAACTGTAGTTCTCACTGTAGTATTGTAGCTGAGATGGCATTTAATTCTGGGGACTCTGTGAATGCATCAGTGACAATGATTTAACACACAACTTTAGGAGAACAGAGGTGAGTTAGTACAAGAATTCTCTTCTTTCATCAAAATCAGGATTTGAAACGGGGCTTATATAACTACAGGCATGTTTTCCATCCACATTAAACTAAGAAATTCATATTATAACAAATCTTTATTCTAGTGACTCTCATAAAAAAAGGTGTATTTGGCATGCAGAATAGAACCCCTAATCTTCTGCTGCAAAACTATTTGTTATGTCCATGGCCGGAGCCATTGAACTATGCACACTGAACGTCTCTTTTAACAGGGTGTCTCTGTTCAGTTCAAAGATAAACAATGTTAATGAATTTATGTAGTCTTCTCGGACAGTGATAGGGCACTTGACAATAAAACTCTGTAAAAATTTTTAAAGTAATCAAGGGCAACAGTGAACAAATATTTAGTCAGTGGTAAATATTTAGTCATACTAGTGCATAATTTTGCACCTGGCTAGCGGTAAGTGCATGGAGAGCAGGGCTGTAAATGAACAGGTTGTATGCTAGCTGTCCATGTGTACCTGGCTATGCTGCACTAGATGTTCAAATTGCTCTATTGAACTTTTATTCTGCAGCAGCAGGGTCAACACAGGCAGTTACCACACAGTGTGGAGCATGGGAGGTTTGCAGCCTAGATTGCCATGCACTGTTTGTCCAGACTCACAGAACTGAGGTTTGGGGATTTTGTTTTGTTTTTGATTTGATCCCATGGGCCAGTCACTTGAATTTGACCTTAGATTAAGTTTAAAGTGTAACAGCCAATATGATCAGCTATAGAATGGATTAAACAAGGCAGCCATAGCTAAATCTATTTTAAATATTAGTAGGGTAAAATCAAGGGAATTCTATTTATCATATATTATCATGGCTTCCTGTGTTACTGTTGTATCATTTCTTCATTGAAATAAGCTGAATCCAAACTCTGATGTTGTAGTGAGATGTTTGAATAATTATTTACAGAAAATCATAAAGATGAAATTAGAAATCTAAATGTTTTATAAACCTACATTATTCCAGTCTTAATTTCTTCCATATGATGAACTAGGAACCAACTGTCAAAACACTGACATGGGAGTTCATCTTGAATTTTTTATAAAGCCAGAGTAATTGATTAATGTCACTTGGAGGAGACAATGACTGTGTTAGCTGCATAATAATGAATTTTCAGATAGATTCATACAGTTGGAAGTGGGGAGAATCAGTGTAACTACTTGATAAAGTGGTAAAAGATTATTACAAGCAAGGACATGTATTTAGGCCAAAAAGGGCTAGCCACTTTCCACCTCTGACTCTGTTCTCCTCCTCCTTTTTAAATAAATACTGCAAGAAAACATATTCTATGACATTTAATGGAGATTATCAAACTACACAATTTTGTGGTATTTCCATTTTTGAAAGATGAGTTTGCTAAATGTTGATATTTTGAACATAGTCCATTTACTTTTACATTAAATTTTGTGGAATCCAAGATGAGAATCCTTAGTAATGTACATCAGAAGTACTTTGGTATGAATGATTTCCTGAATTATGGTCTACATTCATGGATATGGCATAAGCTAAGAGTAATTGGTCAAATTGCTACTCAGACTGCAATGGAATATTGTATAGTTCATGTCCATTTGAGCAAGTGTTTATTTTGATAATCTTCCTTCGATTCCCTCCTCAATAATGATTATTCTTGATACTTGTAAAAATATCTATTCAGAGTTGAACAACCCTTGAATTTCTTAGAAACATGAAGAAAGACAACACCTTTTAGAGATCTGATAAGTATGCTAGCTGTCCATGTGGATCTTTCTATGCTGCACTAAAAGTTCAAATTGCTCTACTGAACTTCTATTGTGCAGGAGCAGGGTCAACACAGGCAGTTACCATGCAGCATAGTGCTGTAACTTTAAAAAAAAATCTTGAATTCATGTAAGTTTCAGTTAAAATGAAAATAAAAAGTGATTTGTTTGCCTTTATCAAAATGGAGGAGTTAGATTTTTGGGGGCTAGATAGAGAAGTTGATTCAGGCATCATATACAAAACAGGAGGATAAGGTGACCTCCTTACAACTTTTAGCTTGGTGGTTACTGTACTCATCATGCATATGGGAGACACAGCTTTGAACTGCTGTTCTGGAGCTTGGACTTGAATCCTGGTCTCCCCCCATCTCTGGTGAGTGCCCATACTACATAGGTGGGTATTCTGGTGGGTCTCTTCTGTTGATGCTGTTCTACTTTGTAACAAATCCTTAAGAGTGATTAGAGCAGGGACTGGAATCACTCCTGGCTAAGTGCCCTAACCACTGGGCTATACAGTCATTTGCTGTCTTCTTTTGGCCCAATGACCATTCAAGTTTCAGGTTGAACAAAATGCATAGTTTTACCCCCAAACAATTTTTCTAATGTTTTCAGTTCAGCTACAATTTAAAAAAAAGTTTCAATTTGACCAGAACCAGGTTTTTTTTTCCTGGTTGTCAAAACTACAGGTTAACTGAAAAATCAGCCATCACGCAGCTCTAAGTTCAAGTAAATGTTAAAATGCAATATCTCAAAACTCTTGTTCTCTGTGTCCAGGTTGTGGAGAAAGGGGACTTTGGGAATGTCCATCAAATAAGCTGTGTATCCAACAAGTCATGATCTGTGATGGCTTTCCAGATTGTCCAGACAAGATGGACGAAAAGAACTGTTGTAAGTTCTTAATTTGATTGATAATCCGGACTGAATCTAGATTTTGGGGGGCACGCAAAAAACTATAGAAGCATCTCCCTGTAGGCATGATAGCTCCCCTCCACCCCATAACTCCCTATCATTTGCCTTGTTGCTCCAAGTCCTCCCTCTCCAGCTTGTATCCACTGTCACTTTGGACTCCTCTGTACCACTCTCTCTCACCCCGCCTCCACTTGATGCCTCTTTTCACTGCTGTGGCTCCATATCTCCATCTTCTCCATCTCTCCTTGTTTGGTTTCTTCCTTCCTGTGTCCACTTGTCAGCAATTTATTATTGGTAGCTCCTTGGCTCCCTTTCACATAACTTATGGCTGCTTGCATCTTCCTCACTCCCACTTGTCGTACCAGGTCCCAAAACTTTTTGGCTTTCATGTCTCACCCTGCTCCCTTTGCTCCTTTCTTCCCATATTTTCAGGGTCTCTTCCTTTGCACCATATGTAAGGTTGCAATGAGTGCCAGAGGAATACAAGTGTATCCCATGAAGTACCAACAAGAGTGCAGGGTTATCCTGCTGACTCCCAGTGGGGTCTGGGATAAAAGTTATGTAGTGCAACTACTAAGAAATTGCTCCTTCCTTCAGCTGCTAGGTAGGAACTGATGTGAATTCATTTTTTGCACTTATCAATGGGATGGGAAGAGGAGGTGCTAATGAGTGGCAGCTGCTGGAGAACCTTCCATCTTGTTGCTTGTGATTTCACTGTGTATGTGACATCAGTAGTGGAAAATGGGACATACTTTTAGCTGCAATTTAATGTATATCTTAATGGTTCTCTGTTTTGTCTTCTTTTAAACAAACCAGGTTCTGTGGTCTCATCTTTTGCCATTTGATTTGACAAAGAGCAGAATGGTGTATGTTAGAGCTGATTGAAAATCTAAATTTCTACCTGCCCCCAAAAAAGTCTGATATTTCATTGTTCATTTTCAGCCCAATTATGGAAACCACATTTTTAGCTGAAAAATCACTTTAACATACAGTTCTTGACCAGCTCTAATACTTGTTGGTAGGGGCAGGTACACCATCTGCGTAAGGCAAATGTATATGTACTGCTATATACAATGCAGCTGTTCTTTTCTAGAAGAGCAGATAGCATCAGTGCTCAAATCTCTCTTTAGCTTCCTGCACATTTCCTGATTGCCTGATTTATTAGTGATGGATTAATTACACTGATTACTTGGGAATTAATTTTACTTGGGATTAATCTTGCCTGATTTATTAGTGGTGGATTAATTACACTGATTACTTGGGAATTCCATCTAACAGCTTAACACGCTGAGGTTTGGCAGGCTTTTCTCCAAAGAACAGAGCCAGTATTATTAAGGTTTGTTGTTCAACTGGGAGCCCTGACACATACAATTGCCACATTCACATTTGGGAAAGATCTTTTGGCCTTGTAAGATTTTTACTATCAAAGTCACTTAACACACAAATGTTCCAATCTGGATGACGGTATGAATAATGCAATACTAATTGAATGTTCAACATCAGTTCATGCATGTATGTATAACTATTCTTCTGGAGATGTAGAAGTAGTGAGATAACTGGTAGAGGTCCTGTCTTCTCTCTAGGATGCATAATGTTTGCTAGGATTGAAGTCTTGTCTGCCTACCTCATGGTCAGGCCTGTTGTAAGGTTTGATGACTGCCATGAAAATTTATACGTGTGTTCAGTCTCCTTTGCCCATAAATGTTTTACTCTAATAACGGTGGGGTGTCCTTGTTCTGATCTATAAGTTAATATATAAATTGTGTCAATCTTATTAGCATATGTGTCAGTTACTTAACTATAACAATTCAGTGGTTCATCATCTGCTGATGTACCTATCCCAAAATACTCCACACTGGTATAAACTGACTTTTTGCTGTTGCCCTTCAGCTTTCTGCAAAATGTTAACAAAATTATTTATTGCCTAATTATGTCTTACGTGATTTTATGACCTTGCATCACTGCTAACTTACGGTATACTAAACAATTTACTAATGCTACATTCATTAGCATAATTTCATATACTTATGCTAACTGCTGAAGTTACTGTCTTACACGTGCAGACTTGCAGATTCCTTGCATTTCTCCCATATATCTAAATGCGTATGAGCTAGTTTTAGACTCAGTATAACACATAAACTAATGCACAGATTACATGCATCCAGATTATCTCTAGGGTGGTAACTACACACTGAGATTTTTAAAAATAATTTATGCAATGTGTGCTACACAAATTGCATACATTATTCCAACATTTGTTATTCTGAACTTGGCGCTGTCCAAATGGCACCGAAGTTTGGAATAAGCGGCTATTCCAAAAGTTCCATTACCTCTCATGTGATGAGGGGTACTGGAACCGGAATACTGCGCTCAATACAGCAGTGCTATTTTGAGCATGGGGGAAAGCCACTGGATTGCTATTTTGGGATACCTTTGTGTTCTGAAATAGCAATCGCTGTATAGACACAGCCTAAAACACTGCATGTTTTGAGCTGTGAATAACTGAGAGCAACTTACATTTACACAATAAACTGCAGTTTTTCAAATCAGCTGATATAGTATATCTCTGCTACCTGTATGGTTCCCATGTCTGTAGAGTGATGTTTCACAGTCTTTAGTGTACTTTTCCTCATAATGCCTGTGTGAGACAGGGAGGTGCAATCATCCTCAAATTTTATAGACAGGAACTGAGGAAGAGAGGGCCTAAATTACTTGCCCAAGTCCGCATAAAACATCTGTGACCTCAGGAAACTAAATCTGGGCAGCCTGAGTTGCAGGCTAGCACCCTAAGCATTACATCATCCTTCTTGTCAGTCCTGGGGCTGAATTGTTCAGGAACAGCAGTAGAACTTCTCGTCTCAGGGCTTTCGACATCTAGAAGTTGCTCCCCTTTCTCATCTGGGGGCCCTCTACCTCTGGAATTTGTTTCCCTTGGGAGCCTTCCAGAGCCAGAAGTAGGGAGCTTCAGGTTATGACATAAAGTGTGGCTGTTCGGTTTAGCTTGTGCTTGATTTTGCGTGTGTGTGGAGGGGGGGAGGGTGTTTCTTGAATGTACATACATTGTTCCTGACCTAAAGACACATGGCTGTTAATGTCTATAAACTGATAATATATGTGTATAAAAATCATGAGAGCTAAGGGCCAGGGTCACTGAATCTATATAATGGTACTAATTCTTTGTCAGCCTGCTCTGGTGGCCCACAGGGTACAACCTGATAAAGTTGGGCTGAAATGTGGCATTGACTGCCTCTAATTTGTGATGACTAGAGGTATGTGCAAAATCTTGTGGGTATTGTACCTGAGCAGAAACTGACTTCAGATAATCTTGGGGATACTAGGCTGGAATGCAGGAGACCTGAGTTTAGGTCCTGGCCCTGGCACAAGCTACCTATGTGCTCTTGAGCAAGTTTTTCCATGCCTCTGAAATGACAATATTTTCAATTTTTAGTAATCTCAGGATGAAGAATAAATGTCTAATCAACATGAAATAACTGTGTTAGGATTAAGGCAGTTCAGCAAAAAGTGAGAAACAAAATGCTTCCATCTACAGTTTGTGAGGGGTTCCAATGCTGCAGTGATAGCACCGTAGCTGGAACTCAGTAGGAAGGACGCACTGAATGGTCATGCGATTTTCAGATACCACTGCACACAAATGGAATTTTGTTGGCCTCCCTTAGATCCTCTCCAGATGAGTTCTCCTCAGCCCCCAGTAGATTTTCTGATTGCTGACTCTATTATCCCAGCTCCATAAACCTGCTCCGAACTTCTCCCTATGCCTTTATCCAGTCAGATCTTAGCGTACGTTTTTATGATAGTGATTTTTTTTAAAATATCACCTTAATATTTGTCTTTGCAGCATTTTGCAAGGCGGATGAGCTTGAATGTGCCAGTCATGATTGTGTGCCACGTGAGGTGTGGTGCGATGGGCAGCGAGATTGCATGGATAACTCAGATGAATGGAACTGTGGTAAGTCTCGTCTGTGCGATTGGCTGGAAGCGATGTTGTGGATGGTGTGTGTCATTAAATACATGAGTTTTTGCAACATTTTTCCAAAGTGTTGCTGGGAACAGCTTGGTTTAGGAGCCCATTCTAGGAAGGCCCGAAAGTCAATACAAACTGTACAGTGGGCAAAAGAGAAAGAGGGAGGTGGCAAGTGAATGGGTGCTGCAGGGCACAAGAGGAGATAAGACAAGAAAAGTGATGTTGACTGAATGGAGATGTGGAGACCTTCTCAAGTGAGGAGTAGAGTTTTGAGCCTGCTGTAACAGAAGGCAGAGAGGCAGTGAAGGAATTGAAATATAGACGAGACCTGAGCAGAATGACTAGAGCCCTGATCCTGCCCTCATTAAATTCAGTGTTAGAATTCCCATTGACTTCAATGGTGCTGAGAGCAGACTGAGTCTGGCACCTCCATTTTGAGGGAACTTGGAGTGAGTCAGGGGACAATCAGTAGAGACTCCTGGATATTAGACACCTGCAGTAGCAGTGCCCGTAGAAGGGCCTCATGCTTTTATGTGATATTAAAAAGGCAATTCTTAAAGTGTGGCTGTCTGAGTAAAAATTATGTAGGTTCCACATCAGCTGTAACAAGTATGAGAGGGGTAGCCGAGTTAGTCTGTATCAAAAACAAGAAGCCCTGTGGCACATTATAGACTAACAGATATTTTGGAGCATAAGCTTTCACGGGCAAAGAGCCATCTGACGAAGTGGGTCTTTGGCCATGAAAGCTTATGCTCCAAAATGTCTGTTAGCCTGTAAGGTGCCACAGGACTTCTTGTTCTTTTATGGGCTGTAACAATATTTGAAGGAAGTGGTGTGTGTGTGTGTGTGTGTGTGGTGGGGGCAGGGGGAGTGAAGGGTGTTGTGGTGTCCTGGCCACGTACCTTACCTCCACCACACTGCAGTTGGCTCTGCTTTGGGATGCTACTGAAGCTCATCTATTTCTCTGTACGAAAGTAATTCTGTACCACTGAGAAATCAGATGTTTTATGGCATATTTGTAGTTTAAAATAGAAAACTATCCTCTTGTTTAGAGAAACATGCATTCTTTATCCCTAATGCTGAGAAAATACGTTGGGCACACATCCATCAACACTACTTAGTGGAGAAAAAATGTCCTATAAACACAAGTCTGAAGTATCAAGAAGGAGGAATCAAATATTTATGTATCGTTTTCTGCTCGGGAGGTAAACACAGGGTAGCGCGAATGCTAAATGCTAAATAACTGAGTGAGTCAGGATTAATGAAATCGAAGAATAAAAGAGAAGTACAAAATTTAAATAGTATCAGTATGTATTTGAGGGGGAAGCAGGGTGTATACGCTCACAAAGCTTTCTGTCAAGAGTTTCTGTGACAAACAATAGTGTTATAGGGGATCTAAGTTTACCTCAATTCGTTTTTGATAATTTGGAAGCTTTCTTTTGCAGGATCAAAACAAAGGCGCATGTTATGCCAATAAGTAGGTTGAAGGTGAGAGATGATGGTAATGGCAGAGAATGGTATTTTTGTGGACAATAGCTATTGACTGTTTTTTTCATTTCTATAAATACAGCTAATATCATAATAGGAACAATATAATTTTATCAAGGGTCAGAATCTAATACTATTCTTATATTGCATAACATCTTGTACCACAAATAGATTCATATATTTCAAAAGGAGTACTTGTAGAGTAAAATACTACTCAGCATGAGTTAGACTAGCAGTCTAGGCAATATAAACAAATGGTGAATTAAAGCAGTTTGGTTTGATCTAAACTTCAGAATGTTTCTCTTCACTTTCATATTATCTCATTGGGACTACCTAGATTCTGATGGCCACTGCTTCCTCCTCCTTGAATTAAATCTTCATAAACTATAAAGGAAATAAAATATAACAGGAACTTGCATTACTGTAAGACACTTTTGAAAGTATTCTTATATTTACAATGTAGCAATTAGAATACCAACTACCTGAAGAAATATTTGTTACTTTTCTTTTTCTCTGCAGTGACCCTATCTAAAAACACAAACTCTTTCGCATTCCTGACGATTCACAGGTCAGCTACTGACTACCATGTTTGTGCTGATGAGTGGCAAGAACATTTAAGCCAGCTGGCCTGCAATCAAATGGGTTTAGGGTAAGGTCAGTAGTTTGTAGCATTGATGAATTTCCCATGGGGGTTACTGTTGTTACTGTGACCTGTGCAAAATGAAACTTAGTACAAAAAGGAAAGCAAACTCAGTAAAATTTCAACAGTTATATTCTGCTTTAAATATACTACACAACTGTAATTAAAGCAGTTAGTTATAAAGATAACCTTTCACCCAAGTCTTGGAAAGTGAATTTATAATTATTTTTGAAACTAACGATATGTTATAAATTTGATGCTGCATTTGTTCCTGGAGGCTGAAAAAAGAGTTTGCTTTATGAAACAGGAAGAGGAAACTGTAATAATTTGTTCACTGGAGCTCTGTAATTTGAATGTGTCCATGAGAATTTTAAAAAGGGTTGTATCTGGCCCAGTTGGAGCCTTGTCATCTTCATAAAAAAGAAGGATGGATCCTTCAGGCTGTACGTGGACTACTGTGCCCTAAATAAAATTATCATGCAAAAATATTACCTGCTACCCGTGATCCCAGAGTAAGAATGGCCTAATTAGTCACCAAACTGCATGTCAGGGGCATCTATAACCTAGAAGACGGCATTTTGAATATGATAGGTATTAAGGCCCATAATGTGAGCTGTCTGACCTACTGGTGAGAGTCAGGAGTAAGGTCAGGGCCATGGTCACATCAAAGGGGGAATCAGAAGTCATGCTGAAGACCACAGCTTGAATCAGCGACAGGGAGCAAGGTGTGAGGACAGGATATGGAACAAGACAAGGAGCTGGGAACTTGGTCTCAGCAGTCTGTGCAACAAAACGTCTAGTAATAGTTGCTAAGCCAAGGGATGGGACAGAATAGGAATCTTTATGAGCCATAATATCCAGTCAGGCTTCTGCTGTTTGTCCTCTGATCCCACAGAGTCAGTGAGCATAGCTTCTTTGGGGAGTGGGGAGATTATAGCAGCAGTTTTCTCATCAGCTCTTGCAACATGATGACATACAGAGTAGGGTGCCTGTTTTGCATGGTAAAAAATTGCCTGTTTTTGTGACTTGGTTCAGGATGGTCAGTATGGTATTAGACCTTCAGATTGGGGTAGTTCCAATATAAAAATCAAGGGTAATTTGTGCCGACGGCCAGAAAAGGGTCCCATGTTGGTCACCGAGAGACTTAAAATACTGCTCTGGAGGAGTTATGTGCAAGCACAGATGTTGCAGGACTGAACATTATCCTGCATTTGTGGCCATCAGAAAGTGCAGGCTACAGTACACGGTGGCCGTGTCTACACTAGCCCCAAACTTCGAAATGGCCACGCAAATGGCCATTTTGAAGTTTACTAATGAAGTGCTGAAATGCATGCGGGCGGCCGCATGATGGGAATAAAGGGACTTCGAAGTAGGCGGGGTCCTTTCGATTTCCTTTCAATTTCGAAGTGCCGCGACAGCCTGCATGCTAATGAAGCGCTGAATATGCATTTCAGCGCTTCATTAGTAAACTTTGAAATGACCATTTGCGTGGCCATTTTGACGTTTGGGGCTAGTGTAGACACGGACAAGTGTCTTGGATTGCTTCCAGTCACCTCCTCAAGAGGTTTCATGAGATACGCACAGCATTTCCATTCTTGGGAAACCTTTGGGGATATTTTGGCAGCCATTGACATAGAGGAGGTTGTTGACCCAGGAATAGTGGCGTGAGGTGGTACTGGGGGTCCCTCATTGGAAGAATTTATGAGTTTAAAAAAAAAAAAAAAGATAATTAAGCTGCTTAAAGCATGGTAGGGAAGTCCAATCGTAGAGACCCGCAAATGAAATGGTGTGGTTTTAATATGCAATATGGCAGTTCTTTGGGGTTAGTGGGTTGTGTATAGTATTCCCCTTTTTGTCAGAGGTCATCAGCCTATTTCATGTTGCCTGGATGATATATGATTGTGAAGCTGAAACTTGAGAAGAATAGAGCCCAACAAAACTGCTGCTGATTCAGCAGCTTGGCAGGTCATAAATATGGTTCAAATCTTTTTAAAAATGTATGCACATGCTTAGCTTGCACAGTGCATCAGATCTTTGCCGTATCAGGATTTCCAGGTATAAGAAAATACAAAACACAAATAGTGATGTCATAAACAAAGAGTGATGAGATCAAACAAAAGAGTGTGGGAGTGGCAAGAGGCGACCAGGCACTAAAAGGTACATGTAGAAAAGTTCAGAGCAGGTGTACATAAATCAGAGTCTTCAAAATAATATTTAGTACAATAAAGCTCATAATTAACATGTGCACTTTGTGAAATATGTGCCATCTTTGTTTCATTTCTTAAAGTTGTTACTTTTTCAGATTTCTCAAGTGTGAATGACATAAATGAAACATTTTTCCTTTATATTAGGTGTATTCACAGTTATCCTGCAGTATCTTCAGAACACTAAATTTCATGTTAATATCTGAATCACAAAGAGCCTTTTAAAATTACACTGACTTAGATTGAAGCTTGAGTTTTGTGACCATTTTCCCAAATGAACATGTCAAATATACTTTGGTTGCATTTTTGTCCCTTTTACATTCACTTTTTGGCAAACATTATAGTGCATGAGTTTACTGTTGGATATAGTCATAAAAATTAATTTAAAGAAAATATTAGAAACTTTTCATGAAAGCAAATTTTGAACTCTTGAGACACAAGTGCTTGCATCTGATGAGAACAGAAAAAAATGTGACCAACTTGTCCAGTCAAAACTAACCATGACAAAGAGAATTAGCACTGCTAAGAGTGGTATGTTAACCAGTCAGCTGAGAAACAAATAATGCCACATGTGCTGCCAATTTTACACTTCCTTTTTTGTCAGTGCCAGCTCTTTGAGACTGATAGTGGCCAGAGTTGCTACTCCAACTTTTGAGGAAAATTACTTTCCAGTGGTTATAAATGCATTCCTCAAGCCCTAAGGGATTAACAGAAATTCTGTAGCTCTAGACATTGCAGAAAAAATGTTCTATACACTAGCACATGCCCTCCTCCTCTCTAATGGAATCATAAATCACAGATAGTATAAGGAGTTGGATGAAGGGGAAGGATAGTATTAACATACAGGTATCAGAGAGGTAGTCGTGTTGGTCTGTAGCTTGGAGAACAAGAAGTCTTGTGGCACCTTATAGACTAACAGATATTTTGGAGCATAAGCTGTCATGGGCAAAAACCCACTTTATCAGATGCATGAGTGGGGGGGGTGGTTTCAGAGGGGTATTTACAGAGTGGGGTCCCAGTAAGGTGGAGGGCCAGAGCTGACAGGGTCTATTCAGCAAGGTGGAAATGGCCCAGTATCAACAGTACTTATCAAAAGAGGAAAAAACAAGTCAGATCAGACAGGGGAATGTGAGCCATTGTCATCATCTAATGGGGAGCTATCAACACCCAGAGCAGAGAAACTATCTTTGTAAGCTGTGAGCCACTCCCAGTCTCTGTTTAATCCATGGTTAATGGAGTCAAATTTGCAAATAAATTGCAGCTCAGAGATTTCTCTCTCCATTTGATTTCTGAAATTTTTTTGTTTCAGAACTGTCACCCTTAAATCTGCCACTGAGTGTCCAAGGAGATTGAAATGTTCTCCCACAGGATTCTGTACATTACCGTTCCTGATGTCTGCTTTATGTCCATTTATTCTTTTAGAGAGAGACTGTCCAGTTTGGCCAATGTAAATTGCAGTGGGGCATTGCTGGCACATGATATCATATATTATTTTAGTAGATGTGCAGGTAAAGGAGCCCCTGATGGTATAGTTGATGTTAGGTCCTGTGATGATGTCACTGGTGTAGATATGTGAGCAGAGCTGGCAGCGAGGACTGTTATAGGGGCTGGTTCCAGGCCTAGAGTCACTGGTTTGTGATTTGTAGTGGCTGGTGAGGATTTGTTTAAGGTTGGCAGGCTGTCTGTAGGCGAGGACAGGCCTGCCTCCCAAGGTCTGTGAGAGTGAAGGATCATTGTTCAGGATGGGTTGCAGAAAAAGTGTTCTATTAACATACAAATGTCTAATACAGGCATTAAAAAATGTTTAGCCTGGTCCTTTTTGCTAGTCTGGAAACACAATTCTGTCGGTCATCTAAAGCTTCATTTTCATAGTTATTTTCATTACACAGTGAAGGAGCCAACAGAACAATGGAATAAATCATTTTTGAAGGAGATCTTCGAGAAGAATGTTTACCAGAACCAGTAGTGGAAAGAAGACATTTAATTCTTTTTTAGACCTTAAGCCCAGTTGGCAGTCAATACAAAACTAATGTGAATGTTTTCTGCATAATCAGGGAGATTGACTAGATGAAGTAATATGTTTGCAGGATTTCATACTACTTTGAAAACAGAATTTAATTCATATACCTCACCTGTTTGCCACTGACATCCTGTGTCATTTCTTAGATGTAAAATGGTGTCTAACAAGACAGCATGTAATAGTAGACTGGTAACATTACATGTGTTTTCAGTAGGTTGCTTATGTTTAGACACAGTTTAGTAGGATAGATTATATATTTTTAGAATATATATTAAATAAGGTTGGAAAATAGGGATGGAAAATATTTTCCCCTTGTGGTAATCACACTGTGCTCTAAGGATAGTAACATCTTACACAAAATCTTTTAGGTGTATGTTCACATTCATAATAATCCCCACCACCACAAATAAATTTAGAGTTCTTCTTCGAGTGGTCCCCGTGGGTGCTCCACCGTAGGTGTCGGGCTCGCCCTGGCGCCGCAGCTCAGAAAATCTTCAGCAGTCTCCGTTGGGTCGCGCATGCGCTGATGCGCGTCAGCTCTTCGCGCGCTTACGGTCACGTGTGCGATCCGGTCCCCGCCAGTTCCTTCTCAACCGCCAACGGCTGCAGACAGAATCATCTCCGGCTCCAACGCCTGAGACAGATAAACTCCGTTTTTATTCGTCTTACTAGTTATAGTTATAGTTAATATTCATTTAGTTATTATAATATTAGTTGTACTGTGTATATAGGTTTTTTTTCTAAAAGCAAAAGACTGTGTTAAGGATCAGAGTGGCCGCCTTCGGGCGGGCCCGCTATTTTTGGCAAGCCTTTAAAGGTTAACGGTTGCTATTGTTTGGTAAATAGACTGCTAAGTGCGCTGTTAGCACTTAAGGATTCAAGGACTTAAAGTCTAACAATGTCGTCTCCCGGTTTTAAAAAGTGTGAATCCTGCCGGGAGGCCATGCCTGCCTTGGACGGCCACAGTAAATGTATCCGGTGCCTTGGGGAAACCCATCTCCCCCAGAAGTGCTCTCATTGCTCTAAATTAACAACTAGAGCTCGGAAAGATAGAGAGATGAGGCTCAAAATGCTTCTCTTTGACAAAGCACTTCAGCCTGCCACGTCGGAAAACCCCCATAAGGAGGGCTCTTCAGGTTTGCACAAGAGGAAGGCTGCCTCTTTGACCTCCTCTGTGCAGAAGAAGAGAGAGGCTTCTCCAGCTCGATCCCTGCCCGTCACCTCTGGGAGTGGGACGAGCGAAGCAAGGGGCCTGCTACTCTTAAGGAGACGGCACCAAAGGCCGTGCAGGCACCGGAGAGATCGGCACTGGCTACTGCGGCACCGAGCTTTTCGGCTCCGATGGCACTGGAACGTCAACACCCGGCACGGAGCCCTACGGGGCCAGACGAAACACCCCGAGCGGCACCGAGGACAACGGCACCAAGCACAGCACCGGGGGCAGCGGAACTCAGCATGGCACCGATCAGAGTTCCAGTGGTACCTGAGCGAGCAAAAGCCAAAGCCAAGGCCCGGCACCGCAGTCCCTCCCCTGAGGTAATTGCGCTGCCATTATCACCGCGATCCCCCCTGGAGATTCAGCGAGCAGCAACGCCTTCAGCCTGCCACAGGCTCCCATCTCCTTTTCTCCAACGACCATCTCCTGGATTTGCACGCTTTTCACCATCTTCCAGCAGAGACCCCTATGAGTATCATCACAGAGGATCTCCCCCTACGTCGGTGTCATCTCGACGATCACGTCAGTACTTGCATCATCACTTTCGGGTCGTGGTCCAGGTCCCCATCACCGGGACCCTGCCCTTGTTGCTATGGCTGCCACCATTATACGGGACATCAACATAGGAGTTCGGCATCTCGTCGTAGATCCCCGTCAACCCCTCCTCAACGTCACAGTGCACAGCTTCAACCTGGGGGAACACCACAAGTTTTCCAATCAGAGACTGGTCCAAAGGATTTTGAACCTCATTTCGAAACCTCAAAAGGACAACCATATGAATACAGCCAAGATCCCGAGGAACTGGAGGAGAGATACCACAGTGATGCAGCCTCATCCTCCCCAGACGAAGCGGTTGTTCCTGGGGACGTCTCTCCCCCAGATGACCTAAAACAATTCCAAGAGCTGTTCAAAAGGGTGGCTCAATCTCAGGACATTCAAGTGGCGGAGGTACAGGAAAAACACCACAAGCTCCTTAAAAACCTCAGGCCCCCTTCTTCTTCTAAAATAGCCATACCATTGGACGATGCAATTATGGAGGCAGCCACTAACATATGGCAGACTCCAGCCTCCACTCCTCCTACCAACAAAAGGGCAGATAAAAAGTATTTCGTCCCTGCCAAAGGCATGGAGTTTTTGTTCAGTCATCCACAGCCAAATTCGCTAGTGGTTGAATCTTCTCAAAATAGAGCCAAAACGTCCCAGTATAAATCTGGGGGACTGGACAAGGATATAAAGAAACTGGACCTCCTCGGTAGAAAGGCTTACTCATCAGCTACCCTGTTGCTGCAGATGGCTAACTACGCTGCCCATTTGTCGAACCACAATTTCAACAATTATTCTAAGCTTACCGCTCTCATGGATTTCCTCCCGGAGGATAAGAAGCCGGTCCTTAAGGCAATCGTACAAGAAGGATACACAGCTTCTTGAGCAGGAGTCCAGATTGCGTTAGACGTAGCGGACACAGCGGCTCGTGCCGTAGCCACTGCGGTGGTAATGTGCAGGGAGTCATGGCTCCACATGTCAGGCATTCCCAAGGAACTGCAAGTAAAAATAGCAGACCTTCCCTTTGACAAAATGAAATTATTCGCTGACTCAACTGACTCAGTCTTGCACTCTAGTAAAGACTCCAGAGCGACACTTTGGACTTTGGGATATATACCCCACCATACAGAAGGAAGAAGTTTTATCCTCAACAATGGTGTTATAGTTACCAACCACAACGTACCCATTTTCAACGGGGGTATGACCAGGGGCGTCACCAACAGCCACCACAGTACAAGGCCCCTAGACGTCGACCACAACAAGGCCATGCCTCTTCCGGGCAGAATATAAGGCAGCAGGTTTGACGCGAAACCAAGACGGTCTGTCAGTGCCAATTTCAACACATGTTCCATCATCGGCTCAAGCCATTCTACCCCCAGTGGAAAAGCATCACCTTGGACAAGTGGGTATTGGAGATTATAGCCACGGGGTACACAATCCCCTTTCAATCATTACCACCACCACATCCTCCCACTGTGGCCCTTCTCAGGGACCCCTCTCACCTCACGGAACTAAAATGGGATGTGGACCACCTCCTGTTCATAGGGGCAGTGGAGAGAGTACCAGAGCAATTTCAGGGCAGAGGTTTCTACTCCTGGTACTTCCTGACGGAGAAGAAGACAGGAGGTTGGAGGCCCATTTTGGACCTACGGGCCCTCAACCAATACCTGCACAAACAACGTTTCAAAATGACTACGATGGCTTCCATAATCACGGCACTAGACGATGGAGATTGGTTTGCAGCCCTTGACTTACAGGATGCGTATTTTCATATCACAATTCATCCAGCACACAGGCGCTTCCTCCGGTTCGTTGTAGGCACAGATCATTTTCAGTACAGAGTCCTTCCATTCGGTCTCTCTTCGGCACCCAGAGTTTTCACCAAGACCCTAGCGGTCGTGTCAGCATACCTGCACAGACAAGGCGTCTTCATCTTCCCATACCTGGACGATTGCCTACTAAAGGGAACTTCCCAGGCAGAGGTATTGCAGATACACCATTTTG
Source organism: Carettochelys insculpta (assembly GCF_033958435.1). NCBI lineage: Eukaryota > Metazoa > Chordata > Testudines > Carettochelyidae > Carettochelys > Carettochelys insculpta. Next base: position 47,908,777 of record NC_134140.1, on the reverse strand, counting down.
TGCCCATGCACAAGTGGCAGATCCGTTCAGACCTGCTTCACCAAGTGTTCCACAGATGGGGGTTTCCCCAAATCGATTTGTTCACCACTCACGACAACAAGAAATGTCACCGATACTGCTCCAGAGCGGGCATAGGACAGGGATCCTTGGGGGATGCCTTCATGATCCCATGGAAGGGCCCTCTACTCTATGCGTTCCCTCCCACAACACTCATACACAAAGTCTTGGAGAAAGCCAAAAGGGAGAGAGCACGCATGATACTCATAGTCCTGACCTGGGATCGGCAACAATGGTTCCCACTGCTTCTACACATGGCACAGCACCAGCCGTTTCCCCTACCGACAGTGCCGGAGCTTCTCACACAGGCTCGAGGGTCAATACTGCATCCGCACCCGCAGGGACTTCGGCTACAAGCTTGTTTAATCCATGGCTCAGCGCCCTAGAGACTACATGTTCAGAGGGAGTGCAGCAAGTCCTGGAGTGTAGTCGGAGGACTTCCACCAGAAAGACTTATGAGCACAAATGGACGCGTTTTTCCGCTTGGTGCTCTTCCAAGCAGTTGACACCTCTGGACGCCCCTATACCCATGATTCTGGACTACCTGCTACAACTCAAACAAAAGGGGCTCTCTCTATCCTCCATAAAGGTTCATCTTGCGGCTATATCAGCTTTTTGACATGAAGAGGAGGGATCAACCATATTCGCCCATCCTGTTGTCACGCGCTTCCTAAAGGGGTTGGTAAACCTGTACCCCCCTCGGAAACCGATACCGCCGTCATGGAGTTTGGACTTGGTTCTCCACACGCTCTCGGGACCGCCCTTTGAACCATTGGCTATGGTTCCCCTTCGGCTACTTACCATGAAAACAACTTTCCCCCTGGCAATCACGTCAGCTCGCAGGGTGAGCGAGCTCACAGCCATAATGTCCACACCACCCTGCACAATATTCTCAAAGGAGGCGGTGGTCTTACGTTTGCACCCAGCCTTCGTTCCAAAGGTCTCTTCAGATTTTCACATTAATGAACCCATAGTATTGCCCTCGTTTTATCCTAAGCCTCACAATTCGAGTAAAGAGGCACGGTTGCACTTGTTAGACGTGAGAAGGGCGCTTGCCTTCTACATCGATAGAACTAAGCCTTTCCGGAAAACGGACAGACTCCTGGTGTCCATTGCATCCAGGTCAAAAGGGGAAGCCCTATCTTCGGGGAGGATTTCAAATCACATTGTGTCATGCATAAGACTGTGCTACGAGCTTCGCAAGACTCCTCTGCCAGTTCCACCCAGGGCCCACTGCACTAGGGCGATGGCGGCGTCGACGGCCTTCTTCAAGGGAATCGTGCTGAGAGACATCTGCAGAGCAACAACGTGGTCTTCCTACGACACCTTCGCCAAGCACTACGCCATGCACAGGATGCTTGATGAGGATACACGGCTGTTGACAGCAGTCCTTTCAAGGGCAAGCTGTGCATAAATCGGGTACCCACCTCCTTTTTCGGGGGGGGTTACTGCTGGGTAGTCACCTACGGTGGTGCACCCACGGGGACCACTTGAAGAAGAAAGAGAAGTTACTCACCTGTGTAGTAACGATGGTTCTTCGAGATGTGTCCCCGTGGTTGCTCTGCTACCCACCCATTCCTCCCCACTTCGGAGCTCTGTTTTGTGTTTTTCAGAGACATCCGGAGCGGTTGATCAGGAACTGGCGGGGACCGGATCGCGCACGTGACCGTAAGCGCGCGAAGAGCTGACGCACATCGGCACATGCGCAACCCGACGGAGACTGCTGAAGATTTTCCGAGCTGCGGCGTCGGGGCGAGCCCGACACCTACGGTGGTGCACCCACGGGGACACATCTCGAAGAACCATCGTTACTACACAGGTGAGTAACTTCTCTATCTAAACACATAAATGCCACCTGCATAATGCCGTTATATAGAAGACACTTGTTATGGGTATAAAAGTCTGTATAATAATAATCTATATTAGCCTATGGTACCTTATGCCTGAAATTACTAGGAAAGGTAGCACATTGTACTTTTCTTCTCTGTACAGCTGTTCAAGATAGAAATTATAATTATATTTTGTAGTGAATTCTCAGACAAGTCCCAGTGCTCTGTAAGTTTTAGATCATGGAAGGAATGCCTTTGTCACTGCTTGTGGGACTGTTTGGTTTTTAATTTTTGAGAACTAGAAGATTTAGCCAGCGTTGCTTGGGTCCTTAACTCAAATAAGTAAGAATTAAGCATGCTTAATGAAAATGTATATGATTAATTTAAATCATTGCTCTGGAGTAGGGCTGAGGGTGAAGGGTTCAGTGTGCAGGCTGCCCTGGGGAGAGAGGACTACTCAAGTCCTCTCTCATGGCAGCTGCTTGAACCAAGGTGAGAAGTGTCTCTCCATGGCCACTGCAGCTCCAATGGACATAGCTGGGCGAGTTGTGCATGACCCCCAAGAGGGGCAGGTCCAGATTAATCTGCACCTTGTGCTCCCAAGCCAGACTGAGGAATGCAGCAAACTGTTCACTTTCCCCTTGCTCCCTTACATTGGGGAACAGCTAGCAATGTCCCCATGTGAATCAGTGGCGGGGGGGGGCTTCAGCTCTTCCCACCCTCCCTATGGGGTGCCTGGGGGTGGGAGACTGGGGGCTAGGGCAGTCCCTGACTTCAGGGATGCTCCCAGTCCACCCCTTTCATCTGCCTGGTGATTCTGTCTCTTTTCTGTATGTTTTTATGAGAAGTCATACCATTCTAGGCATATCCCATTTTCCTAGCACTACCAAGCGCTTACCTTTTTATTAAATTAAAATAAGAGGAAACTGTGTGCTGAATTTGGTGGTCCTAGCTCTTACCATTTAGGAAGAGCTCATGAACAAACCGACAAACAAGCAGACAGACTCTCTCCAATGTATACTAAATTAACTGCAAGCAAATGAATAGAATTTAATGAAAATGAAATGGGATTCTGATAAATGAGTTTAGCAAATGGTTCCTAATATACATGAATAATATTTTTAAATGGCAGATTCTAAAATAATCAGTTTGAAAATATAGCTGTAAGGAACTCACTCTCTCTTAACTGGAGCAACAAAAGGATAACCTAATGCTGTCTACTGTACTTAACTCAGCCTATGTGCCTGACTACCTATCAATATTAATTCCATACACATTGTATTTTTTTCTACAATTTATCACAGTGTGGTACAGTGGTGTGCTATAACGTTATGGAAAATTGTGTATATTACACTTGTGAGAGAGATGAAAGCGTTGTCTCAAAAGCTTTGGTGTGTAGATTGGCAAAATGTCCACACTCAAATGACTCAGAATATGCTTTTCTTTTCTTTGAAGGTCGTATGTTTTTCCCTACTGTGAAAAGACTGTTAAACATGAAGTGAATAATTGTTTATAATACTGCCATGCTCACTGGAAACCTCACTGTATGAGGGTTAGCTGGTGCATGTCTGAAGATGTGCATGCTCTATTGAATGGTAAAAATAGTAGATGCCTAAATGGTCATAGTTTTCACTTGTCGTTGGTCAGATCAAAATATTCTCATATATTTGGAAACCCAAGTCTGCTGATCAGGCAGTGATAAAAGAACCAATCTCTTTAATCTATCCAAAGTTGAAGTTTGCCAAAAGCAAATCTCTAGCAGATATTTTTAGCAACTCTCTGGAAACTGCATGGAAGTGTCCATTTCTCCTCTTTGCTAGGATGAGATAGCAAATGCTATTATGAAAAACTATAGTTACCTGCTAATGAAATACAAAGGAATAACGTACCTAAAGATGCAAATGAAAGAGCAACAGGAGGAGGTGGGTTGAATGAAGACCGTGCATGTCCATGATGAATTCCTCAAGGCTATTCATGTGGCAGACATCCAAGGCTGAAGAAGCTAGAGGACTTCTGGCATACTTCCTGGGGAGGAGGAGGCGGCTCTTTAACAGAATGCAGGCACTGCTCCATCCCTACTTCCAACCCACCAACCAGGGTGATGGAGAACCTTAAGCTGCCCTGGCAATGGGAGATGAGGAATCACCCCATGAAGTGGAAGAGAAGAAGCGATGCCCTCCAAGGCTGGGGGTTCTGCAGCCACCATGCCCAGGAGGGGATGTGATAGTGAGTATTGGAGACTCTCTCTTCTGAGGGGGACAGAGATGCCCATTTGTCACTCTGACATGGCATCCCTTGAGGTAGGCTGCCTGCCAGGAGCCTGAATATGAGTTTTACAAAGGGATTGTTGAGGATAATCCAGCTATCTGATTACTGCCCCGTGCTTCTCATTCATCATATTGTGAAGTAAAGATAGGAAATATGGCAATAGGCCACCATGGCATAACCAGGAGATTTGGAATGATCCAAAAATAAAAAAAAAAGTCTTACAAAAAGTGGAAGCTAGATCCAATTACAAATAATGATTATAAATAAATAACGTAAGTATGTAGGGAAAAAATTAGAAAGGTCAGTTCACAAAATGAGCTCAAACTAGCTGGAGACATAAAGAGCAACCAGAAAACATTCTACAAATAAGTTAGAAGCAAAGGGAAGTACAGAGTAGGCCTGTTACTCAATGAAGAGGGAAAAACAATAACAGAAAATGTGGAAATGGTGGAGGTGCTTAATGACGTAATTGTTTTGCTTTTCGTCAAGGAGGTTGGTGGCGATTGGATACCTAATATAGTGAATGCCAGTGAAAAAGGGGTAGGTGAGAACCTATAATAGAGAAGAAACAATTGAAAAATTACTTAGACACATTCAATGGCTTCAGGTCACCAGGGCCTGATGAAATGCATCCTAGAACACTCAAGGAATTTACTGAGGAGATATCTGAACAATTAGCAATTATCTTTGAAAAGTCTTGAAAGATGGCAGAGATTCCAGAAGATTGGAAAGGGGGGAAAATAGTTCCCATCTATAAAAAAGAGAATTAAGGACATCCCAGGGAATTACAGACCATTCAGTTTAGCTTCTGTACCAGGAAAGATAATTGAGCAAATAATTAAGGAATCCATTTGCAAACACCCAAAAGATATTAACGTGATAAATAATAGATAGCATTTGTCAGGAACAAATCATGTTAAACCAACCTGATAGCTTTTTTGGATAGGTAACAAGCCTCGTAACTGAGGGGGAAGAGGTAGATGTGGTATGTAGACTTTAGTAATGTATTTGATACAGTCTTGCATGACCTCATTAATAAATTAGGGAAATATAACCTAGCTGGAGTGAATGTAAGTTGAGTGCATAACTAGTTGCATAACCATTCCCCGAGAGAAGTTATAAATGGTTCCCAGTTATGCTGAAAGGGCATAATGGCCATGTCTACACTAGGACAAATCTTCAAAATGGCCGTGCAAATGGCCATTTCAAAGATTACTAATGAGGTGCTGAAATGCATATTCAGTGCTTCGTTAACATGCCAGCAGCTGCGGCTCTTTGAAATTGCTGTGTTTGCTGTCATGTGGCTCGTCCAGACGGGGGTCCTTTTCAAAAAGACCCCAGAAACTTCAAAATCCCCTTATTCCTATCATCAGATATAAAGAGCTGATAGGAAAAGGGGATTTCAAAGTTCCCAGGGTCCTTTAGAAAAGGACCCCTGTGTGGACGAGCCGCGCGGCAGTGAAACGCGGCAATTTTGAAGAGCCGCGGCTGCTAGCATACTAATGAGGTGCTGAATACGCATTTCAGCACCTCATTAGTAATCTTCGAAATGGCCATTTGCATGGCCATTTCAAATATTTGTGCTAATGTTGACGTAGCCAATGAGTTGGGTTCTTCAGTGATTAGTTCTGCATCTAGTTTTATTCAATATCTTAATTGATTATTTAGATAGTGGCCTAGAGAATATAATTATAAAGTTTGCAGATAATACCAAGCTGTGAGAGGCTGGGGAGTAAAGACACATTGAAGTAGTGTAGGCACTTGGAAGTGCCTGCGGCTACATGGCATGCTGGCACTTCAAAGTTTGACACTTCGAAGTTGCCCTGGGGGAGAATTAGCCTAATGAAGTGCTGCACTTCATTAGTCATCTCCCATCCTCCTGATTACCATGCCCCCTTCAAAGAAGGGGACAAGTGTAGATGTAGCCAAGAAGTAATTCCTCCCCTCTATTCCACACTGATTAGGTCTCATCTGGGGTATTGTATCCAGTTCTGGGTGCCAAATTTCAGGAAAGATGTGAACAAATGGGAGAACATCCAGAGAATGCCAACAAAAATTATAGAAAGTCTAGAAAATGTGACCTATGAGGGAAGACTGAGAAAACCTAGGTTTGTTTGGTCTGAGAAAGACAAGACTGATGGGGACATGGTTACAGATTTCAAGTTCCTGAAAGGCTGTATCAAGGCAGAGGGAGAAAAATTGTTCTCCATAACTCCTGCTGATAGGACAAAAATCAACAGGTTTAAATTGAAGCAAGGGAAGTTTAGGTTTGACATTAGAAAAATCTTTCCATCTGTCAGGGTGGTTAACCACGGGAATAAATTCCCTAGAGAAGTTGTTGGAATCTTCATCATTAAGCAAGTATGAGAGGGGTAGCCAAGTTATTCTGTATCTTCAAAAACAACAAGAAGTCCTGTGGCACCTGTGCTCCAAAATATCTGTTAGTCTATAAGGTGTCACAGGACTTCTTATTGTTCATCAGTAGAGATTTTTAATAGCAAGTTAGACAAACACCCATCAGGGATGGTCTAGATGGTGCTTGGTCCTGTCATGAGTGCAGGAAACTGGACTTGATCACTTCTTGAGATTTCTTTCAGTTCTGTGATTCTAATGTGTGTTCTTTGTAGCCACTGGGCTAAGAACTAATTTATTTCTTATTTGAATTACCATGCTAACCATTGAGTGTTGTCTTCCAACCAGCTCTGAATTGGAAAAATGAAAATTTCAGGACAGCATCTCTTCTGCTCAGGGTATGTCTGTATTGCGGGGTAATGTGCACTGTTACACATTCCCTAGCACATTTTGAAGCTCTTAGTGTGTACAAGCAGTGTTTAAATAGTCCAGTTATGCTCTTCAGAAATCATACTTTGGAGTGTGCATTATGTCAGCATTTACACAAGTCTTCAGAATCTTCAAGGAAATCAAAATAAAAAGGGATACATAATTTACTCGGAAAAGAAGTTTGAACATTTGAGTCCAACATACATTATTTGCTCTAAGAATAAACAGGCCAGCTACAAAATCAAATCCTATGTGTATGCTAGCCCTGCTCAACCAAATGTAAAATAGGTTTGACCTTCCTCCAATACACTCACAATATGATATCTATGTGTATTTTATTAACTCTTTGATGAATGTATTAGAATGACAGTCACAGAGTTCATCAACATACATTTTATTAAATTGGAAGTAAAGTAAAAATGAAATATATAATCACTCTTTGGGGCCAAGAATTCAAAGTGAAATGAGCATGCTAATGAGTGGTAAAGTGAGAGACAAAATTGTTTCATTGGTTTGTTTGGCAAAATGTTTTGCCATAGTTCTAGATTGCACTCTGGATGTAAATCATCAAGAACAGATGTTGTTAATAGTGATATTTGTCAACATTAATGATTCAGCACAGATTTCACTTAAGGAATTGTTTATCATGTTTTTTAAAGTAGAGGACACTACAGCTTTCGGACTTTCTCAAGTTCTCCTTGATGAACTATAATGAATTTTATTGTCTGTAATGAACATTAGACGACAAGGCTACGATAATGGAGCCAATATGGGAAGGCAAATTTCTGGCCTGCAAGTTAGATTGCTGGTGGAAAATCCATAATCCTTTTTCTTGTTCTGTGTGCATGCCACAGCCTTAATTTGATTTTGTGTGATATGAACAAGTCTTCTGTAGAAGCTATTTCTTTTTTTGGTTTGCTGCAACACATTTACATGTGTTTCTCATTTTTCCCTCAATGATGGCAGATATTGAAAGGACATGTCAGTGGTTTTACTCTTAAGCTTCTATTGGACACACTGGGAAAGCAGAGTAGAAAGGGTAAAAAACATGGAGATACCAACCTGTGGACTTTTACAAAGCAATTGTTGCTGTTTTTGAAGAAGCTAGAGATCCAAAAGCTAGAACTGAAGCACAGTCATTAGCCTCTGAAATATCCAGCTTCAAATTTATTACCTCTGTTGTAATCTGGTATGACATTCTTGTTAAAATGTCAAGTGTCAACAAAATAATGCAGAATCCAGCTATGCTGCTTGATTCAAGACTCACTTTATAAAACAACACAAAAGATTTCTTAGTGAAATACGGAGGAAATGGGTTCAAAGAAGCACAGGATGCAGGAGCCCTTGCAGAAGCCCTTGGAGTAGAACCAAAATTTCCAAGTTGAAACATAACAAGAGTTTTGAGGGGAGAAAACGAGAAGCAGAATGTGAAGGAGCAGAAGAGCCCACAAAAGATCCAGAAAAGATATTTGAGATTGATTTTTAATAGTGTGCTGAATAAAGCAGTATCTGCCAGAAAGGTTTAATACATTACAAGCATACCATGAACAGTTTGGATTTCTGCATGACATAACTATATCAGTGAAATAGGAAAACAAGTGTTGCTAATGACAAAGTGTAAGAACCTAGAGAACCTCCTGAAGCATGGTGATAATTTTGATTTAAATGGAATCAAACTGTACGGGGAATTGAAAATATTGTCATCAATGTTGCCACGTGCAAAGTCAGTGATAGACATTTTACATTTTATTCATACCACCAAACTTGTAGACATACACCCTAATATGAACATTGCCACTCGTACTTTACTGACAATTCCTATAACAGTAGCATCTGAAGAAAAGAGTTTCTCAAAACTAAAGTTTATTAAAATCTATCTCTGCTCTACAAAGAGTCTGGGATTCTTAACTGGCCTTGTTATTCTTGCAACTGAACAAGACATCACTTCTTTATCTTATGATGATGATAGTACATATTTTGCAGCAAAAAAGTCAGAAAGATTGCTTTTAATTAAAAATAAATCCTTGTTTCAATACTTCTTACTTCATACTAATTTCCAATAAAATGTTATACTGATAAATTTAAAATTATATTATTTGCTTCATTCTGTCAAAAGTTAGATTTTTCTGTAGCGCTATTTTTGTAGTGCAATGCAACCATAGTATGTCAGAATTATAGTGTGTTTAATTTGTTTTAAGTGGTTTTAACTAAGTGCAGGTAGCAAGTTTTCCAGTTCTCTTAGTTTGTATTTTTATTGCTAAGAACAATTTGGGTGGGCATAGGGACATCACTTTAGTAGTACTGCATAGGACACCATAAATCCTAAGGATGACCCTGCTTGCATCCATCAACTAGCATGATTGTGCTCGTATGTAAAAATATTTTTTCTGAATTATGTGTTTTATAAATTACATATATGATGAAAGCCACAAAATGGATAAAACACCATTCTACAACATTATGGTGTAATGGAAAAGTTTCTTGTGGTAGATTCTTCATACAAAGATGACAGGTCAAAATGTTAGATAAAATTGTTTTATGAACATTGTTGGGGGAAAATGGAAGGGAAAATGAGAAAATGCTGGAAATTAATAGGAGACAGCTCTGTCTGTTTACCATAAGTATACATGGGAAGAGAGAAGCTGCTTGTTGCAGAAGAGCTTTCAGTTGAAGAGGTGAGAATTGTTTTAGAAGTGCTTATTAGCAACAGCTATGTATGCTGCTGGCTAGTAGATCATGAAGTGATAAATGTTTAATACGTCAGAGGAGATTAGGACAAAGAAACTATGCAGTGAACTGGATCCGAGGGCAGGAACTCAGAATCTAATTGTGTTGAGACTATTTCCATATGGTACCACTGACAAGTGTTGCCAAGAAATCATATTTAGTTGATCATCAACTTGTATAGCAAACTAACCAAGGGATACTACCTGTTTTAAACCACTTTCAAGGACATACGTCTCACATTAAAAAATAAATTTTACAAGCAGCCTAATGCCATGCGCTGCCATATGAGAAGGATTCAGGAGCAATCTCTAGGCCTTTCAACGTTTCCTGATTTTTTTTTTGTTCTTCCTTCCATTGGTTGTAATCCAAAATTTGGTTTATCGTCAAACTCTAGGAGGTGAAAACTTGGAAAACTAACTCACTGATGACATAGAGCATGGTGTACTGTATTGTTACTTTTTATGGCTATAGATGGGTCTGTAGAGGAAAACTGTGAGGTGTCTGGATTCATTAATGAGTTGTGCCCTCTGCTTCAAATAACAATTCAAACGTATCAAAGACAGCAGCTTATTCAGTGGATACACAGCAGAGTTGTTAACAGATAATGATGTGGCTGAAGAGGTATATGTCTGAAAATATCATTTACTGGAACCATTCCAACATACTTTCAGTTATCTGTTGAACAGGTGCAGGCTCCCAGGTTTTTATAGCTATTTGTTTTGTTTGGCAGGCTTAACAACTTGGACTCAGATTATCAAACGCTACAACTGAAGTTCAGTTTTATCTTTGTTTTTATAAATTTACAAGGTTGTCCTTCTGATGGTCAGTGTCAGTTAGAAAACATTTAATTTTAAAAATACAAGAAGAAATTTGATTTTTAACATTAAACAATTTATTTTAAAGTATAGTAAGTGTTACCTCTCTCTCCTCCCATAAAGGATTCCTTAGCTGTCAAGCTTAATGGATGCATAATCTTCTGAGTGGGAGGGTAGTTGTGGACATAACAGACACTTCTACAGAAGATCAAATAAATGGGTCTGAAAAACAAATTTGTTTTCTAATCAAGGCCCAAGTAGCAACAGTTCCAGAGGGCCGGGGGGCTGGGGGGGGCATGAAATAAATCATTAAGATGCTTTAAAATGTGATAAAGCAATGAGTTACTTGGGCTGTTGAGGAAAGACAGATTTTTATGTATCTTTAATGAGTCACCATGCGGTTAGAAGGCCCTTGAAACAAATCAGTTAGGGAGCAAATATAAGTCTGAGTTACATGTTTCATTGAAAGCTTAAGAACACATCATGTTTTTTTTCTTGCAGCCATTGCTCGGGCCAGTTTGGAACTTTTTTTGAAATACAATACATTGTTCATCATTCATCTTCACAGTCCGTGTGTGCTTGCTTCTTAGTGAAGATCCTGCATTTCTGATGTACCCAGATCTTCCACTGATCTTAATGGGAGTATTGGTTGCGTAGCGAAGGCATAATTGGACCCTTAATATTACGCACGAAACTAGTTCTCCTTAGTTATAACTTCCACTGTCCCTGTTGTTTCCCTGCTTGTCAACGTCTAATAAATATGTAGTAACAGAGAGGTAGCCCTGTTAGTCTGTACTCCAACAAAATAGCAGCAATGTAGCACTCTAAAAACTAACGAAATGATTTATTCTGTGATGAGCTCCCATGGGACAGGCCCACTTGGATCTGATGAAGTGGGTCTGTCCCATGAAAACTCATCACCAAATCAATCATTTTGTGCTACATTAATAAATATGCAGAGTCACTGAAGGTTAAGCACTTTGCCAAAGCAGAACTATCATTCCTAAGCATGTCATCAGCATTTAAAGAACAATGGTAATAACAGGATTTTATTCTTTCTTTCTGTTTATTTTCTCTGGACCTTTCCCACCTATCTTAGTGAAGCCACACTGGGCTAGGCTTTTGCTTCTAGTTTCACCAACTTTGAAAGATTTTCAGGTGTAGACCATTGCATTGCTTTAGCTTCAGACAGCCACTTCTTAGGTATATCATGAATTTTTCAGATTTTTTTAATGTCTTTAACAGTCAAGCCAACAAAAGCTTACCTTGGCCTGATGACATCACGTCTAGTTATTAGGTTAAAGTTTGTCAGTTTAAATCTAGAAGCTCATAATGTTGAGTGCTAACTCTTCTATGCCTCTTTTCCTTTGTTTCTTCAACATTAGCATTGCTTTCTCTTTGTGTCCATATCTCTCTGTGTGCATATCCTATGTATGTACTGTTTTTTGGGAGGGACAAAAATCTTGGCCCTTTAGTGCCTGTGATATAGATCACTGTGGAGCTGCACAGTCCCACTGTGCTTTGATGTTGCCTAGGCCTGAACATAGTGCTGATTGTCAGAGGCTGGAGGTGGATGGCAGGAGACAAATCGCTTGATGGTCCCCCTCCCCCTGGGGCACCTGGCACTGACCACTGTTGGCAAACAGGCTACTGGGCTGGATGGACCTTTGGTCTGACCCAGTATGGCAATTCTTATGTTCTTCTGTTCTGCTACTGGAGAAGATGGTGTGTGACCAGGAGTAGTGAAACATGACTGAAGCTTCCCTATGCCCTGCCAGTTCTTGTCTGCTTTTTTCAGCTGCTTGGAAGTGATCATGGCAGGTGTAAATGATGCTAGTGTCTAAAGTATCTACTCTAATTTATGTTTGGGAACCTCTCCAACATATAGGTAGCTCAGGATCAGGAGAGTATTACGGTGGACTTAACTGCATCTCAGTTGTGCCCCCACACAGTTTGGCTGGACTTCAGGATCTGTTATTTTGTTAGTTAACTGATGCTGTAGTAGAGCTACATCCAGAACCCATTCCAAATTCACAGCACAAGAGCAAATATTCAGAAAAGTGTGTTTTTGCAGGGTTTTAAAATGGAAATAGCCAATTTTGCCAAATATCTTGCAAAATAATATTTCAAGAGTGCAAAATCTCCCGCAATGTAATGATGAAATTTAACAAATGATCGGTATTTTTACATGGCTTTCATGTTAATGCACCTATGAACCATATATTTTGAAATCCAAATCCATGAAGATTCTTCCTTCTCTAATGTTTGAGAATCTGCTAATTTCTTTATTGTAAGGCATTTGTATTTTGGGGCAGGATCATCTGATGTTCCCTTAAATTTAACTGCTTGTCTGACACAAATTTTTTTGTATTTTTCTTTTTTCAAGTAGCCTCTTCTATGACAAAACCTGCAGTGTCTAGATTCCCAAGGTGTTCTGTCAACAGTAAGTTGACAGAACGCAGCACTTTTGTTAACCTTGCTTCCCACGAGGAATAACACCTCAGATGATAGATCTGTGGACAGAAAGCCAGTCTGGAGATTCCAGGGGGGCCCTCTATAAACAGACAGGCCTTCTGGGACACCAGGCAGCCCTGTTTGCTATGCTTCTGAATGGCTGTTTTGCTGACAGAGCATCCAGGCAGTCTGGACACTCTGTCTACACAGTGGATCACTCTTGCAATCTGCTTAGCAGTTTGGCCACAATCTGTCAACAAAAGTTTGTCAGAAGATATCTCCCAACAAAAATTTCTGTTGACAAATCCCTGTAATCTAGATGTAGCCTTAAAGTGACCTTACAGTGGAGAGCTTCAAAAAGAGAAATGGAAATCTTACTTACTAGGGGGGAAAAAGGGCGTGAAACTGATCTTACCACACTGACAGATCCGATTATCTGGTAGTTTCATTTAAGAGGCTCTGTTTTGTTTTTCTCGAATTTTCCTCTGTCTGAGTGATTCTGTTATTGAATCTGAATAAAATGAAACCATACTGTGATCGTCATGCCTGATGATATCTTATGGAAGCAATATGAACTTAACAGAAAAATAATGGACTCAGAAGGGTAGCTGTGTTAGTTTGTAGCTTCACAAATAACAAGCAGTCCTGTTGTACCTTAAAGACTAACACATTTATTTATTAGGTAATGAGTTTGTGTAGGTAAGACCCAATTTCTCAGGTTTACATAATGGGTAAGCAAAAATTATTTAGAAAAGAAATTTATGGGAAGAAAAAGCTTGGATGTGATTTTGAATATTATGACCACAGTGTAATTGTAAAGAATAAAGAAAGTACATGTGAAATTCAGGCTTACATTTTTTGCCACCAGAGAACTTTTGCTATTTCCATTTCCCACTCCCACTAATTAGAATATTTCTCACGAACAACAGTAAAATGTGAGTAGGTCTGATTTCGGCCAAACCCCGTCCTGCAACCATCTGCAGATCTGGAGTATCATTCAGTTGCCTGACTTTGGCATAAAGTGGAGATGTTAAAGCGTCTTTCTCTTCCATAACTGTAATGTATGTATGTACATTCAGGGTCAAATGTATTTAAAGATCCATGAAATTCTTTATTCATTTCAGGGGGGTGTCTGCAACCAAAATTATACAAGAAAGTGAACAACTACACCATCAAAAGTGGCTGAATCTGCACTCTGACTGGAAGAATAAAAATACATCCACATTACCCGCTCTTCTAGTGACAGGGTAAGGGACAGCTTATATGTGTGCTCCATATGTGCTCCAGAGCAACAGGTGCAGTTATAGCAGAGAACTTCCATTAGTACTTCGATTAGTGAGTTTTGTGTTCTGAGTGTAGAAAGGCATCCATGTTTGCATTCATATAAACACATGCAGGCATGATGTCATGTAGATTCCACAGTGAGACTAAGGTCTTCTACAACTTCACTTCCCTTTTGGGTCCTCCTCACTGAATTTAACTTACTAGTTCGTCATACTTTTGTAGAATGTAACTATTATAATAAGCAGTAAGTAAGTTTTATGTGAAGTTTTATGTTGTTGAACAACTAATTAAGTGTAAAGGTATCAGTAAGGTCACATATCCAGTTTTCAGTGAGAATTCTGTGTCCCAAATTTAAGATGTGATATAAGGTATCATTGGGAGTTGCAGTTGCTCAGCACCTCACAGGAGGAACTCAGCAACTTGGCCTTCATATCCTAGTGCTGTAAAGTCTTATGCAAGTGCTTATGTGATACTACTGCACTGCAAATTAGCAGACGTCTTTGCAGGACTGCAGGTCTTAGCTTGCAAACTTATTTTGTATTTGGATGCTAACGTCATCTGCTTTGCTGGTCTCTCTCCCCTGGTTTTTGCAAATCCTTCTTTCTTGAAGAGTTGCAGTTTCTTTTGTGCCCTGTCTGTATTTCCTTCCCGAGGTCCTATGGCCGGATACACACTGTATCTGCTGTGTGCTCTTGTTTATACCTTTTTTTTCCTGCACAAAAATCCTTTCTGGGCAGATCCATTGCTCCTGCTGAGGAAGAACAGAAGGAGAAGGCACCACTGCTAGGAGTGGACCCAATGTCGTTAGCAGCTTCTTTCCTACCTTGCTGACTCAGCTCGGTGCTCCTGCAAGCCCTCCAACAGTGGAGGCTTGCCCCTCTGGGAAGCAGATTGCAGACTCAGTAGGCTAGCATCCGAAAGCAGTAATGTAGAAGTAGTGTGGGAGAGAGGGAGTGACTCTGTCAGACTCTTACAACAGCTCAAGTTTGTCTCTGTAGGCCAGTAGGGAAGGTCCATAAGGGGCAGGAGGGAAAAAGCATCAACAATACCTCCACCTTCTCTCTGACATTGTCTGGACTTAGCAGAGACCACAGCTTATAAACACCAGAAGTGAAAGTCCCCTGCAGGTGTTTTATCAGCGGTATCTTCTGTTTCAGACATATTGGTGGATCATGAAGGGACTGATCAGATTGTTGGTGGCTAATGTGAACAACTTTTGGACAAAGAGAGAATCATCAGAGCCTGCAAGTCTTTACAGCAGCTGGTTTTTGCTGAGGCTGCTGGCTACATTTTTTCTGTCCGACTCCTCCCTCTGATTCCTTTGGTCTCCAAACTGACCTGGCTGGGAAAGAGAATGAGATAGCATGGGTCCTGAGGCCATCAGAGAGGAAGGGTCTTCCCTGCAGAGTTCAGGTTGTGGATCCCTTTTGTAGAGGTACCAGAACCTGTGCAGCCTCAACCCAGCTGTGTAAGATCAGGAATAAAAGAGGTTCTCTGCCCATTAGAAAGGAGACTGAATAGTCTCAAGGAACAACGTTTATCGCTTTGAATGAACTCTCCACAAGGGCAGTGTGAAGAACTACTCCAGCAATGGAGTTGTGCCTATTTACATCAGAGTTGGCTTTATTCATGTATCCATCCATTATGATCAGTTAGATCTCTTCCCTCTTTCCAGTGATAATAGAGAATTTAGCTCTTGGCCGCTGGTGGCCTGAATAGGGCCCATGGCATTTTTCAACAGACATGTTTCCCTGTCAATGCTTGTATTCTATTACATTTAAAGTGTGTGTGTGTGTGTGCGCGCGCGCGCTTAAATTCTCACATGGCTTCCAAGAATATTTATCATTTTGTCTTACTCCGTAGCTGCATATTTGTGTCCATGGGATATGGCAGTGGTTTTCAACTTCTTTTCATTTGTAGACCCCTAACAATTTCAAATGAAAGTGCAGAGCCATTTGGAAATCTTCAGCATAGTCCATGAACCCATATACAACAGGTTTTGTGTAATATTAAGTTAGACTCATGGACATTAAGGCCAAAAAGGATCATATGATTATCTAGTCTGTCCTCCTACACATTGCAGGCCACAAACCTTCACCGTCACGCTGTAATCGGCCCACTACCTCTGTTGGTTACTGAAGTCCTCAGATCTTGATTTAAAGACAATATTAAAGAGAATCCATTTACCCTAGTTCAAACCCAGCAAGTGACAGTAAGCTTGTCAAAATAGTTTGTGATCCCAGTGAACGAAACGCATGATATAAATGTTAGTCCTTCTTTTTTTTGCTATGTCTAATAATATAGTGCAATGTTATCACAGTGTCTAATATTGCTTCCATTTTAAAACACTGTGTGCATTTATTGTTCTTTCAGAGCAAGTATTTTTCTTTTAATTTGGCCTGTATTTGATTTTACTTTAATTTCCATATATACCCACATTTCTAATCCCTCTACTAGCTTGAAAATTATCTGAGTTGATATAGAAGAAAAACACAAAATTAATTTATATTTTACTATGGTTTTGATTGAAAACTTGTCCAGAATTTAAGTGTTTTTTCTCAGAAATCTAGGAAAGCTTCTCCTTATATTTTTTGCACTAGTGTTGTGTTTCCCATCAGTTTCTCCAGACATATAGGAAAAAATTTAAAAAACTGATGATAATAATTTGGCATTCCATTCGTTGCAAATCCCATAGGTATAGTAAATAAATGTAGGAATCTTAATAGCAACTAATGTCTTCTTCATATTTCATCTTATTCAAGGTGTCTCATTTATTAACTGGGTGTAAATGGTTTGCAACTGTGTCAGAGTCAAGCACATAAAAAACTTGATCCGTGGCGTGAGTAGTCCTATTAAAGTCAATGGACTTTGGACGATATGAGATAAGAAGGCATGTGAACTGCAGAGTTAGTACAGTAGATTTTAAATTTAAACTTTAAATAAAAATTTGGACTCTTCAATTACATAAATGTTTCCCTTGGAAACTCTCTGAGTTTTCACCAAAAGACTAAAATTTTTGACAAAAAAATCTGATTAATTTAAAAACTGTTTTCTATCAAAGAAGTGTCAACAAAAGTTTTTCACCTAATGGGAAGAACCAACAGAACTTGCCAGCAATTTCTTTGCCTAAAGCCTGAATTTAGGATAGTCAGATAGGGCATGTCAGCTGTTGGGTCAATGCATAAAGAAAGAGGTAGGGTCTAAGGTACGCAGCATTCAATTCATAAAGGCTTTATATAGATTTAAAACAACTGCCTTCAGAAACAAACTAGAAGCCGGTGGAATTGGTGTTGCCACAGTGTAATGCTCCAGTGTTTCGTTGTATTGTTTGGATTGATTTTGCCATGTTTAAACAAAATGCTTGTATGTTGGGCAGGTATGATATACAGAATGTCAGTAATACGTTTTTTTGTGTTATTGCTTCAACACTTAGGCAGTCATGTCAAAGCAGAAGCAAAGTGTCCCTTCTCTGTACCAAAAAAGGTAAGAGAAAAACACAAAATTCCTGAAGCAAAATATGAAGAGTATTTTATTCAGACTCTTAAGCATGTGTCTCTGATATATGGAAATATACTTTATTAAAAAACTTATAATTAATTTGTATATCCTTTTTAAATCTCACTTCCCAATTTTTTCCCTTTGGCCACTCCATCAGTGTTACCAGCCTTTCTACCTTTTTAGTGACTCCTGCACCTGCTAAGTTAATTGGAAGTCTTGCAATTAATTTCAAAGGGAACAGGCTTGGTCCATAATTGGTATAATGATATAGTTACAAGTACTGTGTATTCTGTAGTTTTTCCCAAAGTCTTACTTAGGTAGACTCTGTTAGGCTTTTTGGAAGCTTTCCTGCGTAACAATAAAGACATAAAGATTTGGTTCAAAGAGTCTGAAAAGAAAGGGTTAGACTGAAGTGTTAATGAATCTGAAGTAAATTCACTGACTTTATTGGATTTACTCTGGACTAAATGGAAACAGTATCTGGCCCAGAAATTATATTACTAGCTGCACTGATATTATCATCATCTCTCTAATGTTTTGTAAATGGAACTAGAACCAAAGGATGAATTCCTGGTTTGCGCTAATCTTGTCAAAGTTATGTTTTAATTCTTTTGTTGCTGTTGGGAACATCTTTTGCCACCAGTAGAGAAGTTAGAGCCTGGTCTGGTATGTGATGCATTTGTAACTGTGACTATCAAGAGGATAGGGGAATTTTAAAGGAGAAAACTCCAGATTAAATCCAAATGCACAGTAGATAGTGAAAATTTAAGTGGTTTGAAAATACAGGACTTCTTCAGATGATGGTCAGGTTCTACAAAGAGGAAAAGCTTTCCTGAATAACATTTTGAATAGGTGAATTAACCTGGTCAAGATTAATCATAAAACATGACCTAGATCCAGGAAACCATTCAAGGTTTATTTTTGCCAGAAAAGTCATTGTTTAGAACTCTTTAAGTTTGTTTGTTTGTTTGTTACATGTAGTAGCTATAGGGGACTTTAAACCAGTACAAAAGTCCTTGCTGTCTGCAGATACTTGAAGAAATATGTAAAGAATTTAGTATTTACAAATCAACATTGTACTAATTTATATCTTCCTTGGGGAAGAATTACAGAAACTTATGCTCAGCCAATTCTCTGAATCAGGCAGTAATAAAACAAGAGATTTATAATAGCCTGTCACATTACAATCCCGGAATTAAAAAAGAGAATAAAAGAAAGAGAAGAACATATTTTAAAAGGTATACAGCTGACCAGCACTTTGATGTAAAATTTCTTGTCAGTGAAATGTAGAACAATAATATATAGTTTCCAAAGGAAATAGTGGATATTTAAAACTAGAACGGACAGAGCATTAGAATTGGTGTTGTTAACATAAATAAAATAAATCTGCCCCAGCAAGTTGTGTATGAGCAAATAGATATTTTCCATTGGAAATATACATGACTTAAGCATGTGTTATGTCCTACAAACCAATGTACATTGACATTTGGGTTTCTGGCCCTGACAGGTAATGCACTGGTACAAAAGTAACCCTCTATCCAAGGATAGTTTGGTAGATCTGCTTCTCAGAGAAAGCCAAATTCACCCAGCTTAGTCTGGCTTTTTGTTGTTGTTTGTTATTTTGTCTTACTGGGGAACCTGAGAACTGAATGGGTCGGCGTAATTCCTGGGCTCAGTCCACTGAAGTGAAAGAAGGGAGGAATCTGGCTCATTGTATGTGAACTTCCGACACTGAATATTGAGTTTTCATAAATTCTTCCTGCACGTCTGACATAGTTCCTTGAGTTTTATAACTTCAGCTATATAGAGAAAAGCCCTCTTGAAATATTTTTTCAGAGCAGATTTCTAGAACATTCTATGTGCATTTAATTCTATGGCTGCGAATAACACACTATGCCATACATTTCTTGGTAGATTGTGGCCGTCGCCCTGCAGCTCGCATGAGCAAGAGGATCCTTGGTGGCAGAACTAGTCGTCCAGGACGGTGGCCGTGGCAGTGCTCTCTGCAGAGTGAACCAAGTGGGCACATATGTGGCTGTGTTTTGATTGCAAACAAATGGGTTTTGACGGTAGCACACTGCTTTGAGGGGTGAGCAGAACTGAGAGAGTTTTACTGTTGGTACAAATGGCTACTTAGACGAAACTTCCACAGAAAAATATCTATAGAAAAAATAGCAGCAGCTGATCTTGTCAGAACAGCAAATCATAGAGGCCACCTTTTTAGAGGCTAAGAGAAAATGGATGTTATAAATGGTTTCAGCTGAGGGTTTTACTAGTTTTAATACTCACATTGCTACCTAAAGTTGATGAAGGCTTTGACTTTCAGCTAGAAAATTTTAAAAAAACCTATCCCTTATCTTTATGATATTTTATGAATGTGTCAGATATAAACTGCACTAAACTAATAACTCTCCTTACTGAGAGACAGAATAAAAGTAACACAAGAATACATAGACAACAGTTGTTGTTTAACCTGACAAAGAACCCACCCTTCACCCCAGTGGTGTTCGAGATACTGCCTTTTCTAACTGTAGAGAAATGCTATGCTATCTGCAATGGGGCTGTCATTATTAAAAAGTCAGCACTTACGTGGCAGTTTCTCAAATCTGAGATTTGATACCACAAAGATTTTCTGTTTGAAGCACAGGAATGTCAGGCACTCCATACTGGAGACACTTTAATGCTAATCACACTATCAATTTGCTTAAACAGAATTTTGGATGGAAGTTTATTCATGTTCTCTTTTGCCCCAAGACCTTTTAATTGGGTTTCTAAAAAGAATTAAAATGTGTCTGTTTTGTTAACATGCTTTCTGCCCTTCCCACCTATACAGCCAAAATACCTTTTTGCGACACAACCTTTTACCTCATACGTAACTAAAGAGAGATGTCTACTGCCGACGTAGTTTGCAGACAGTCCTGGTTGGAGACAGTCCAAAAACCTCAAGTGAACCAAGTGCCACCCTTCAACTCAGGCCACCAGAAATCCTACTTCTAGTACTAGGATAAGCTGGCAGCTCAGTTTCTTCTGACCCCACCTAGTTTTGTGACTATTTGTGATCATTTTGTTCAGTAGCAATTTCATATCTTCTAGCTCCCCTTAGTGGTTACTGGAACACGATTCTATCCCCCTCTGGTTCTTCCAGAACAGCATGTTTAAAACAGACTTTCTCCCACACCACAGCAGTAGGGAAGCCCTGCACGCATTGAGCAACATCCAAACGGAGCTGTGAGTAGCTCTGCAGGAAACTCAAAGGATGAACTATGCTCTGCTCCCAGCAGCCAGAGCAAGGAGCTTGAGAGGGAGATCTATGGCCTGCTGTCCAGGTTGCCACCTCTCATGGCCATGTGGTGGAGGTTTGAACCAGACAGGTACACCAGCGGTTCCTCTGCCATTCAGATCCACAACTTTGTCATGGGAAGGCTCACCCGGAACATGAGCATTCATGCAGAGGAGAACCCCTCTCAGCATGCTGAAGAGTAAGTGTAGACCCTTCTCAGGACTTCAGAAGACAAAAGCCAGTGTCCCTTTTGTAAGCTTTTAATTTTAATGAGCAAGTGGTGTGAAAATCAGGGCTTGAACCCTTTCTCATTTGCCCTCTCATCCCAAGGGTGCATCTCCTGATGCTTTTCTCCTGTGCAGGATGTTCTCACTTCTCAGTGTGTCAGGTTCACTGCCTCTTCCAACTCTTCACCATGTCTGTGCATGTAGAGAAGCCTGCTACACCTAGGCTATATCTATACTTGTATTCCTCTTTCAAAAGAGGAATGAAAATGAGGGAAATTAAAAATGCAAATGATGCACTGATTTACATATCTTGTACTTCATTTGCATAATATCTTTTCAGATGAGATTGTCAATAGGAAAAAAAAAAGCAGTGTAGACGGGGCTCTTTCAAAAATAAACCTCATCTTCAAAAGAACGCTTCGTCCTATTTTGTTTCAGGAAGAAGGGCTCTTTCGAAGATGGGGTTTATTTTTGGAAGACCCCTGTCTACACTGCTTTTTTTCTTTCGAAAGAATCTCTTCTGCAAATGGAGCAAGAGATATGCAAATCAGTGCATCATCTGCATTTTGATTTCCCTCATTTGCATTCCTCTTTTGAAAGTGGAATGCTAGTATAGATATAGCCCTAGTGAGCCCAGCCTCAAGCTGTAGTGTGATAAGAATGTGTCTATCAGGTTGTCAGTCTGCAGAACGCCTGCTCTGCCAGGGAAAGGGGCTCACAGTCTGAAAGTGGGAGTGGTGGGGTGGGGTGTGTCTGTCTTCCTCTTCTTTATAGTCTGGCTCTGTTCTAAAGCATAAGGAACACCACCAGGGGCAATGTGTGACAGAACAGCAGCTCAGTGGAATTCCATTTCTGAAGCAGCTCAACCATCATGTCTTTACAGTGAGAAGTGAAAAATCCCCTCCCATGTTCAAAAATACCTTTCTGCTTGAGAGTAAAGCCCTGAGTGACATGAGATCTGCTCCTGAGGTACTTACATGAGTGATAAGCAGCCTGGGCAGTAGATTGATGAGGAAGGTTAGCTGGTGGACCATTTCCACAGTGAGGATACTTGTTCCACTATCCAGTCTCACACATGTGGTCCTTGGGCCAGAATTAATAGTGTGTTGCCTCCCTCCTCCCACAACCAGAGGAACTGTCATACATGTACCACAAAAATCCTAACAAAACCCAAAAAACTTACAACCCTCTCCTTTAAGGAAAATTAGATCTGGGGTTTCCAGCATGTGCCTGCTTTATGAACATCATATGAAATGAATGGGGATTTCTGGGTAAACCTAAATGTTAAACTACAATGTTATATAAAGACGGACACAAAAATTCCATAAGCCTTTGAGAAGCTGCAATTGGGGCAGCCTTAGTTCCACCAGTGAAAAACGCGGTTGAAGCGTAAGAAGGGGGTGTCTTTCCAAAAATGTCCTTGCAGACTATAAGAGTGAAATTTCAATGCATCAGCACAGAGCATTCAGACCCTTTCCTTTATAAGGAAAGTTGACTTGATGTGCCTCTTGCTACTTTGCTTTCAATGCGAGAGGTCTCAGGTTCACATTCATGCAGCAGTGTGTAAGATGCAGGTTGAACCTCTCTTGCCCAGCAACATCTGTGGTCCAGCATGATTTTAGTTAGCTGGTTATCCATATATCATGGGTGTGGCTGAATTTCTTGTGGTTCCATAAAATTTGTTTACAGGCACCACTCCTGGCTCTCAGTGTTCTGTGCTGTTATTTAGCTCTAATTTACCCCAAATGTCTTCTAAGAGCCCCATAAGCAGTGGGGGTGTTGGTAATGCTGCTAGACAATATTGACCTTCTGTTCAGCAAATTCACTGGTTTGGCACTGGCCAGGTCCCAAGGGCACCAGACTAGAGAGGTCCTACCTGTTTTTTGCAATATTTTCTTGCTCTAGCAGTGGTCCTACTCTGTTCATCTAATTTATTCTAAATATCAATCTTTGGGCTTCAGTGTTTGCTGCAGGCATTGTATTAAATTTCTGCACCAGTTGTCATGCTATCTTGGTGGGAAACCATGAATTGAAGACATCAGGTTTGCCCTTCATGTGGCAGCTAGTGGAGTTGTGGGGAGAAAGCAACTCATTTTCACAGTAGGTTTCCATTCATCTGTAGCAGCACCCTTTCTTCTCTAGCTGCTGGATTTGTCCCTAACCAAATTATAAAGCTGTGCTTTTCTGTAGTGGGAAGTTCTATTTCTGCCTATTATTCTACTATAACACTTTATCCATCTCTTTCCACTTTCCCCATTACTACGAGTCACTGTGGTTGCAAATGAATAAGGAAGACAGTTATACAGAAAATGAGAAATTTCCTTCTTAGTAGCTTCTCTTCTCATACAGTCCACTCTTGAAGATGGGACTGTAACTTCTAACTTATTGATTTTTTTTTCTTAAAAGGGCGACAAATGTTTAACTCTTGTAGGGTAATCAACAGTATTTCGTCTTAATGTTGTTAATCGATTGCTGGACTTTTTCTGTAGTTTTGGAAGAACTTCTCTGGTAAACTGAGTTGAAGGGCAGGGCTTAGCATGAGAGCCCTCGGTGACAACTTTGTACCAGCTTAGAACTTAATAGTTGAGAGTCATTATGCATTAATGATGACTGAAGGGAGAGGGTGCTTGCAGATGCTTTCTTTCTGTATAACTTACTTTTGAAAGTGGTTTATTTTCCCTGGATAGATCTAGCCAGGCTTTACAAAACTGTGTTCAGTCAGCAATGCAAATAGTGAATGTTTCCTTTTTCAGTTTTTTTTTAAGCCACAGGGAAATCAGAAACCCTGTGACTTCTCCACTAGCTCTCAATTTTAGTCACATTTTAACATGATAGTTCACATGCACCTTAAAAGATTTTGGCTGAGTCTCTTGACACTGTCAATACCTCCCCTTCCCCACCTGCCAAAATCCACAAATGTCAGTTCTGATGGCTACAATTTTTCAGAAGTGGAATTATGGAAATGTCATTTGAGGCAATAACAGCTACACGTCACAGCTTGGTGCTCAGCACCTCAGGCTGGACTCTTGCCCTGGCTACCCTGAGCAATGCAGCTTTTATAATTTTCACATGAAGAACGTAATCTTAGTGATGTGATTTTTTTGGTTTTGGTACTAGCTGATTGGTGAGTACAAGGACAGCACTCCGGTAAGTCTGCAAAATTAAACTGAGCTGCTTGAGCAGCACATAGAAATCAGTTGCTTAGTGACAAGGCAGGAGCAAGAGCCAAAAGACCAGACAATTGGATTTCCTAGCCCTGCCCTAATGATAGCGAGCTTCTTGATGGCAATAGGGATCGAGAGCACTTGACACATTCCTGGATCCTGGAAGGATCAACCTCCACCAAGCTAAAATACATACAGCCTGTTCTTGAAAATAATTGGAACCTTCAGGGACCAACGCAAGGCAATGTGTTTTACGTTATGTTCTGTTGTGGTGCTTCATGTTCAAGTCACCATAGGCACTGTTCTTGTTGTTTGCACTAAAAAGGGAGGAGTGAGTGATTATTCTGAGTGTAACTTTATACTATTGATTGGGTAGACCACTCACTTTCCCTGCCCACCCAGGTACGGTTCTGTAACTTTTGCCTTTTCCAGTATTTTTATTCAGCAATTGTGTTCTAAACTTTGCCATGACCTAATAGCAACCTGAGATTATTGTTCCTTCTTTTGCATAAACTAACAAGTCAAGGATGGTACTACAGCTAAAATATAGGGATGAGAGTCAGGTTACCATGCTCAGTTCTCAGCTCTTCCACAGCAAATCACTTAATCTTGCCATATTTCACTGACTGTAACAACTACAAAACTTTGTAACCTCACAAGCATGAACTAAGTGAATTAATGAATGGTTGCTAAGCACTGAGGCCTAGATTCACCTGGGTAACTTAATGATACAAGTGGGCAATTAAATGCCTAGGTCAAGCACTGGACACCCCTCACAGTCACAAGACCCTAGTGCCTAACCCTGTATGTATCTAAGTTTTTACGGGTGGGTATGTGCAAATCTAGCTCAGTACAATACACAAAACTTGGTGATCCTGGCTCTCTTTCTCCAGATGGCCCCTTGTAATCCTAGCCATGTGCACTTTGGGAAGGAAGGAATGACTTATTCTGTGGTTTTCCTCAGATCTGAATTTTTAGTCTTGTTTCTTAAGGTAGTATTTGGTTTTTTTATATCTATATCTGTGTAAATAAAATACCACATGTATTCAGTCTTTTGCAGAGGGGTAGCTAGAAAAAAAGTCCTTAATTATACAACTGCGTATATAGAGCAAAATTACATTTGTTTCCCTCTCTCTTACATAGGAGAGAAAACGCTGCAGTCTGGAAAGTGGTGTTTGGTATAAACAATCTGGATCATCCATCAATCTTCATGCAGACCCGACTGGTGAAAACTATTATTTTGCATCCACGCTACAACAGAGCAGTAGTTGACTATGATATCAGCATCGTAGAACTACATGAAGATATCAATGAGACAAGTTATGTCAGGCCAGTCTGCTTACCAAGCAAAGAGCAGTTGGTTGAGCCAGATACGTACTGCTACATCACAGGCTGGGGCCACGTGGGAAACAAAAGTAAGATGAATGCTTTCCAGATTCTTGGAGGAAGCTAACCTTCTACTAACCTGAGCAACCACTTGGCTCCAGTTGCCAACAGTGGTGTCTACTTCTGGTTATGCACTTGTGCCTTATTAGAAGGGCCCTGCTAAATTCGTGGTCCATTCTGGTCAACTTCATGATCATAGGATTTTTAAATTGATAAATTTCATT
Organism: Carettochelys insculpta; assembly: GCF_033958435.1. NCBI lineage: Eukaryota > Metazoa > Chordata > Testudines > Carettochelyidae > Carettochelys > Carettochelys insculpta. The sequence goes on along the minus strand of NC_134140.1, from coordinate 47,882,783 downwards.
TTAGCTTTTTAAATCTGAAATTTCATCGTGGTGTAATTGTAGGAGTCCTGACCCAAAAAGGAGTTGTGTGTGTGGCGTGGGAGGTCACAGAGTTATTCTATGTGCTGCTGTTGGTGGCAGTGCTGCCTTCAGAGCTGGGCAGCTGGAGAGCAGTGGCTGCTGGACAGAAATCCAGCTCTGAAGACACAGCTACTACCAACAGCAGCACAGATGTAAGGCTGGCATGTTATAATATTGGCACCCTTCACTCTGTGCTGCTGCCTGCAGAGCTGGGCCCTTAGCAACCACCACACTGTAACCACTCAGTTCTGAAAGCAGGTGTACAGAAGTGAGAGTGTTGTAGGTGTGGTGTTGCCATCCTTGCTGCTGTACTGCTGATGGTGGGGTGCTGCTTTCAGAGCTGAACACCAGCCAGCATTACAACCCCTTCTCTCCAGTTGTCCAGCTCTGAAGGCAGTGCAGAAGTAAGGGTGGCAACACTGTCTTTCCTAAAATAACCTTGTAATCCCCCTCGTAAGCCAGGACCCCCAATTTCAGAGACACTGGTCTCCCCTGTGAAATCGATATAGTACAGGGTAAAAAGCACACAAAAGGCTAGATGTCACAGTCTATGTTGTGTTTTGCATGTCTGTGAATATGGCAGGGTCCTACTTATTAGGCCATTTGTACATAATCTGTATGTACTCACAAAAGGCTATACTTTTGCTAAATCTTAGCTTGTTGAGGTATCTAATGTTAGGTTGCTAAATCCATATTTCAGCAACTACACATGTAATATGATTTTTAAGAGTATTTCACCTCCAGGAGCACTAGTGAGGAAATAGCTTGAAAATCTTGGCTATAGACTTGTTATTCAAGCATTGGCTTACTGTTTGCCTAAACAAGACTTTTCTTTACCAAAACTCTCCATAGCATGGTGTGACTTGTGCCACTATTTATCCCATTGTCTGTATAATCCCAGAGTGCCTCTTTTCTGTGCAGAAAGGTTTTGCCTTGTTCTTATGAACTGTCCCATGACACAAGCTTTTACTTTATGTAACTATCAATATGAAAATGAACTTGAGACAGAGACAAGAGGAAAAGGTAGTGGTGGCCCTGGCTCTTAAGCCCCATTCTGCTTAGTGTACTCATTATATGGCTTTTTTTTTTTTTTTTAAATTCTAATTGTTAGCAGAGGCATGAGGTACGCCTTGAACTCTGGAGAATGTGTTGAATAATATTTAGGCTCTGGTGGCCATGTTAAATGTGATATCATGACTCCTTCTGCTTGTTATTGAAGCATGTGCTACAATCCAGAACAATTAATCAAAGCAGACTACACCAGTCAGTGACATTTCTCACCACAGATCCACTCCATTCTCCTACAACTAGTTTAACTAAAGCAGCAGACCTTGTGACACAGAGATGATTCTTCATAGTATTTGGAACTAGCCAAAAAGGGAGTTTTTAATTGAAGCTGGCCAGAGCTGTCCTATTGTCAATGACATCACCTTCAAACAGTATAAGTTACTAAATTTTGTAAAACAAAGGTGTTCATCTTGATTGCATAGGGGGTTAGTACTGTCCATTCTAAGTTTAACAATTCCCTTCACCTGTGAGTTCTGGCAGAGATTTACAGCAGAGAACAAGCCTTCATTGGCCCCTTTGGGACAGGCTAAATGGTGTAGTATTCTCTGATATGCTCTCTGACGGCTTATCTCCATAAGTATTTCGTTCTTGGCAAGGCTAGCCCGTTGCGTGCTAAGTGGCTGTGTGGAGCCTTTTTCTCCACACTCAAGTTCCCTGTGCACTTTGTGCTGCTCCTGTGTCAAAGTGCACTAGAGAATTTGTAGCGTGCGGGGGCAGTGGTACAGACTGGGTAGGCCAGATTCACACGCCAGCTTGCCATGAACTAAGGCTTCATGTAGCCACCACCACCACCTTCCACATCAAATTCCCTAGGGTAACACAGTCAGCTTTGAGGGGCTCAAGTAGGAGGGTGACCATGTTGTTGTGGGACATGGCTCCTGAGCCCCAAGCATATATGCTCTAATGTTAAAAGTCCCATCATGTGTCAGCCCCTCCCCAGCTTGTCAACCCTTAGCCTGATTGAGCTGGAGGCACAAAATAAAGTAATAATGGAAGATGGGTCAATCACAACATAACAATCCTTATTTGCAAGAATATGTGAAACTCCTCCCCCTCCCCCCCCCGGGTGGTCTGTCCTGGTGGGAGAGGGTGACATCAGCTTTTCTTCGTATTCAATATATCTGTAAAGCTAATTTTATCTTACTGTTGTTAAGGTTAAGCCTACAATAGTAGAAAAGAATGGTGTAATCTTAACTAACACGGAGTAAGTATTGTACATCATAGTGCATACTTTAATAAAGATTCTTTTTTCAGTGCCTTTTAAACTTCAAGAAGGAGAAGTTCGTATTATTTCCCTAGAACAGTGCCAGTCATACTTTGACATGAAAACTATCACCAGTCGGATGTTATGTGCAGGCTATGAGTCTGGAACTGTGGACTCTTGCATGGTAGGTCATTTTCAGAGTAGAAACATGAAGCGGATTTTAAATAAATGTCTAAGAAATGATGCTATTGCAATAGGCATGGGAGTTTAGTTCTGATACACAGATAACATTAATTTTCAGAGCACTTTTCTAGTAATGGACTCAAATATTTTTTAACCAAGTATTTATTTCTATTAGTAAAAGCAACTTTTAAATGAATTACAATCCACTGCTTGGAACTGCTAAATAGTAGCATATGTATGAACATACCCGCCACCCAAACCTGAATTATTTGACAGTCAAAAATATTAGCTGCCCAGTCTGTATGCTGTTGTACAGGTTAGCTGAAACAAATTTTTACTGCTGCCTTAGTCACGAAAAGCAGATTTTTCTAGAACCTTAGCGACAGCTTGAAGAATGATGACACTGGCTATAACCTTCATGGGTTGTGTTTTTCTTCTCCCCATACAGGGCGACAGTGGAGGACCTCTAGTTTGTGAGCAGCCTGCAGGGCGCTGGACACTATTTGGTTTAACCTCATGGGGCTCAGTCTGCTTTTCCAAAGTTTTGGGACCTGGAGTTTATAGCAACGTGTCACATTTCATTGAATGGATTGAAAGACAAATATACATCCACACCTTTCTACTAAACTAATGCCATTTAGCATTGGGCTGGCATACAAGAGGCAAAGAGCATTGGCATTTAAGCCTTGAAAACTGTCCAATCAAGAAACTTAAGAGAAAATTAACAAGTTTTGGGGTGGTGATGGTGTAGGTGGGGGGCACTATGGAAAATGCAGCATAAATGAATTTATTAAACACTCTGCCACTGAAGAGACTCTAAGGCAGGACTACTATCCTTGTAATCCTTTTTGACTTTTCCTTTAGCTGTGCTGTTACCCTTCCAGGCACAAGACAAGGCTAAAAGGAACAACCAGCCAAGCTGCCTGCCTTTTAGACATTTAAATTAAGCTGTAGCACAGACCTAGTAAAACTATAATTTTTTAGGGGAAAATAAACAGTAGCACAAACAATTTCTGCCCGTGGTTGTTATCGTGAAGAATAGACAATACGTTCTGAGAGATGACTGAGGTCTGTGTTAAAATGAGCCCTGCTGCTACCTCGAGTTCACGCCCATGTTAGCGTAACAGGGGCCTTGTCAAAAATAGAACAGGCATGAGAGACTACGTCGTTCTTTGAGACAATTGGTAACTGGATGTTTTAGATACTGTCACAGTACAACTAAGCCACATACTTCAGACTACTATTAAATGAAACATTTACCTCTAATGTTCAGTACCATCTGCTTTGATCAACTTAATGTAAGATCATGTACCAGTATCCTATAGAAATATTGACTGTAATCATAGAAGGAGCATGGATTTTTGAAACTACTTATAAGTCACTATTGTCTTGCACTTTCACTATGAGGAAAGAAAACCCAGTGACTTGACAGTATGTTTCATTTGATATTATGAGTTTAGGGGACAGCAAACTAGAGCTCTCCTCTGAGTGCCAACTAACACAGCTGTGTACAAACGTCTTCAGTTCAGGGCTGCTTCTAACTTGTGCAAGATAAGAAACTATTGATATGCTAATTGTGAATACAAAAAAGTGTGGAAATTACAGTAGCCCAGGCTTCATCTTTCTCTGTAGGACCAGCTCCTATACTGATGTAATCTGGGGTAACACAGTTGAAGTCAAAGGAACCACATTGATTTAAATTAGCCAAAGTCCATGCCCTTAGCGTGCAAGGGCCAGTTTGATGACTTTGTAATAATTGAATGGAGCTGGGTTATGACCTCCAGAGCTTTCAGGAGGTTCTTTTAAGGAAAAAAATGGGTAAGAGGTCATAAAATGAACAGCCTGTCCTGACTTCTCTGTTACCAAAAATATGTACAAAAAGTTGTCTTTGATTTTATTGTAAAGCACTGGAACATTCTGTGGATATGTGAGCACTGCCAAGAAATAATATTTAAGGTAATTTCGTATGTCCTTGTTGATTACTTGGGCTTTGGCACCAGTTTTCAAGCAGCACTCCCCAGTGAAACTGAGTTCTGCTTTAAAGCGGGTGGGACCAGGTAGCCCACTGAATTCAGTCACCTGTGTCAGAAAATGATGCATCCTAAGTGGCACTAGGAAAGTTTTTTTTTCCAAATTCTTTCTGCCACAACATTCCATGTAAAGATATTTGTAATTTTATAAATGTATTTTTATACTGCATCCTCCCCTGTCCTCCTGTGTGCACATGAAACTATTGTATGTAGGTGTTAGAGTCAAACTTGGTCCTCTTTTTCCAATGTGTTTAGTTCTTTCCTGTGCATTGTCAAATGTGACACGCAGAAGTATCTAATGATTGTATTTCCAGTTTAAGGTGACAACCCCCACCCCCACATTTACTGTTTCACTACTATCACCTCTATTTTTCCACATGGAATTAATGCAGCACCCCTAGGGCACATGTTATTTCTACCCCTATTAAATATGTACAACAATTTTCCAATAATTTCTGTGATCCAAAATAAACACATTTTTATTCTTACCAGAGACTCAGTGCATATGGAAGACATTACAGGCAAGCTGCTACCTCTACTTTCTTGTAATGGTGTGTTTCACATAGCACTGAAGCCATTGGTTCAGGTTTTAGCTCGACCACTTTGTTTATGGTCCTTGCCCGTATTTCTCTTGGGCGTTATCAAACAGACTATTAATTGTGACTACTCCCTATTATTTTGGATTATGTTACATTTGTAGTGACAAATTTAAAAAAACCCACTAAGCCATAGCCCTTCTCTGAATATTTTTCTGATGACATTAATTAGCATCAGTACAGACAAACAGATGGAGTTTTAGCACCATATAATGTGCAGAGAGCAAGACAAACACGCAGCAGTTGTAACAGAAGTAGCAACAGACAGCGTTTACACAAAGCCCTTCCATCCCCGCTACATTATTGGTTGTACTTTCACAATGGCTTTGAAGCAATTTATAAAGTTAATCCAAGGATGTTAGTGCATTTTTTCAGTGATTTACTGAAAAGCTATGCGTGAATAAAATGATTGTGTTCTTACACAAAGGGGAAAATAAAGTTAATGCTTTAGGTGTGACTACCCTTTTACCTTTACACTAATGTCTAAGGCATATACACAACAGGTGTAGTTAGACCTTCTGCTAGCAAATTGATCTTGCTAACACTTGCTGGTGTTGAATAGTAACAGAGAGGGAGCCGTGCTAGTCTAGATAAAGCCATCAAGTAGCACTTTAGCAAAATAATTTATTAGGTGAGCTTTTGTGGGACAGACCCACTTCTTCAGAAGTGGGTCTGTCCCACAAAAGCTCACCTAATAAATTATTTTGCTAGTCTTTGAAGTGCTACTTGACTACTTGCTGGTGTTGTTTTTCTCCAACTGTTAAGGTCAGACACCTTGTCATGAAGTGCCTCTTCCACTTCCCAGGTGCCCTCAGGGCAACATTGCAAGCAGTTCTTCACTTTAGTTTCGTGCCTCAAGGGGTACAGCTGCACTCAACAGAATATCAACGCACTGGCAGTCACTCTTCTGAAGTTTGATTGGGGGGCACACTAAATCGAACAATCAGGGCTCCACCACTGCCGGTGGTAGGCCTCACAGTTGCAAGTAGTAAGGGAAACTCACTCTCCTATTGACCTCCCATGGTGGTGATGGCAGGAAGGGAAAAAAAAAGACAGACTTACACTACTTCAACTCCAGCTTTGCAAGTCACGCAGTTCATTTTTTCTTGCAGTCTAGACCTGGCCAAAGTCAAGAAGCGGTTTTTTCCCTAAGTCTGGTAATGCAAACCAGATCCTAAAGAAGGCTATTAACTCAAACACACAATCTCTCCTCCAGCTTTAATGTGGATGCAGTCCCAAACTGCCCCCCCTTCCCCCCACTGTCTTTCTGTTAGAGCAGCCTACGCCTAACCCTTCCTAACTGGGGCAGCTTCTTTGGTTTGTCTTCCCTACAGCAGCCCCTCTCTCTCCAGGTTCCTGAGCTCCACCCCATGCACACTTATCCCTGAGGATCCTCTACAGTTGCCTGCTGCTCTTAGAGAGAAAAACAAAATTGGGATTCTTGCTCAGGTGTGCCTCTTTAGTAATTGGGCTTGGTTATGCCCAGGCCTTTAGTCCTTATGGGTCAAGCCACCTCGTACACTCATTGAACACACTACTGGTTGCACAACTGGATCATGAACAGTGGTGCAGTATTGCTAAGTGTGATGTCTACTGCAAGCAGAGATAGTGAACCACTTTAAAATATCCCTGTTACAAAGACAGCTGTGGCTGGTGGGGGTATGTGCTCAAATGCCATTGAAATAGTTCTCTGTGCTGAAAGTAGTTATATAGATTCACCTTTTGACTAAAGTCAAACTCTGTAAAGAAAAAAAACAACCTTGCTGTGCTGGAAAAGCACCTATTAAATGAAGGATGTGACTAGTAACTAGGCTGCGAAACAGTTTTTGCCTTAAGATTAATTACATGTCTAATGCTGCTAATTTTAAGGTTTTTTGTTGTTTTTTTTAAACATTTCCTTCATGGTCTCCTACTTTCAGAAATTTATAGTAACATTTGCTCTAATGTAAAAAGTCAAAACAAATTATGCAAGATTTGCTCGTACGCAGGATCTTTTTTATTTAAAGAAAAAAATCAAATCAAAATTAAGGATTTTTAAAAGGGGGCTTGTACGCTTTTTATGTCAAGTAACAAAGGCTAGAAAGCTTCAAAGGTCTTATTTCTGAAAAACAATAGAAGTTCAGGACTTGCACAGCCTGGGAAATTCAGTGCTGCCAAAAAACAGTGAAGTGGTGACATCAAAAGGCTATTTAAATTGAATGTAAACATTAACTTATAGGAGTCACAAAGTTTTTTTTTAAACCATATAACTATGTAAGTGCAATGCTTTAGGCCTGGTCTGCATTGAAAAAGCTAGGCTGACGTACCTTCTGCAGTCGGGTAGGAAAAACTCATACAGACCCCAAAGCCATAGCTACATGAACCTAGCCCCCCCACTGTAGATACACCTGAAAGAATTCTTCTGTCAACCTGGTTAGTGCTGCTTAAAGAGATTATGTGGCTGGAAAAACCCCTTTTGTCACTGCAGGGAGCAGCTATGCTACAGCACCTTATCTGTGCATAATGTAAATATGACATGTATGCATGCAGTTTTAAACCCGTATAAGGTGCTAGTTAGTATAACATTCTACTGTACAGATAAAAAAACACCTTTGTACAGGTATAACTATTATCAGTAGGGGTTATGTCACTTTAGCTATGCCAAAGTACAAAAACTGTTTGTAAACCAGATCCTTTGTTGCCAAAAGTTTTTACTGTGGCTGCAGTTAATGAATGGCCTTTGGAAGTGAAGAACAATCTTGGATTATAGAAGGAAGTTTTTAAAAAATTCCTAATTAGGAATATTAATTCTAAACAGGAATCCTAGTTCTACAAAAGGGTTGCTGTATTCTGACTTTGCAAATATAAAAAAAAAATTCTGCTGTTTGCAATTATATTTTGCAACAACATAGAAAAAGTAATTTTTCTAGTGGCCTTTTAGAGTCTCTTCAAGGAAGAACATGTGTCTTCCACAAGTAAAGTAAATTATCTTTAATATGACCGTGTACCACCCCTCCTCTCCAGAAGCTTTATAAAAAAGAAAAACAAACAAGCCCACAACAAACGAGTGTCTATGCTACAATGTGTTCTCGTAACATGACTTAGGCCCTGTATGCACTGATATAAACATTTTGTACTGGCACAGCACATTTTTATTAGAGTGTTGCCCCAATGCAGTTTTTTTATACCGATCTCTCTCTCTCATACATCCTGGCTACGTTGACAAAACCCGCAGAGCATCCACACTAAAAATGCGCTCTGTCAACACACTGTTGACAGAATTTGGCACTTTTGTGGACAGCCTTCTGCCTCTCCCCAAGGCAGAACACCTTTCACGACAGAATGTGTTGACAAAAAAGCCAAGTGGACACGCGGGGGGGCCGGGGGGCCTCTCTGTTGACAGACAGGGCTTCCAGGTCACCGGGCCATCCTGGCTGCTGTGCTTCCAGTCAGCTGTTCTACTGAGAAGAGGACTGGGCAGACCAGCCACACACTGTGAACAGAACAGATCACTTTTTCAATCTGCTTTTGTGTGGGGACACGTGCTGTCTAGACAAGTTTTGTTGGAAGAAAGTAACTTCTGTCAACAGATCACTCTGGTGTACACAAAGGTTCCTCAGTTTTTCTGAACTCCTTCTGTCGAGCTGTTCCGCACAGTGGGAGTTATATGTAGTAGTCAGAGGGTCGGACTTCAGAAAAAACTGAAGAACCCTTCCTGTACCACACATGTATTCTTAACTTCTTACCTGTTCTACTATTGTATTTACCTGTGACACCGAGTACTTTTCCCAGACCTGAAGAAAAGCTCTGTGTAAGCTTGAAAACTTGTCTCTTTCACCAAAAAAAGTTGGCCTAATGAAAAGCATTACCCCACTCACCTTGTTTGTGGCGCATCCTAGGACCAACATGGCTGCACCACACCAAACAAAAAGCACTCAATGATAGTTAACACCTGGTGAATGAACTGAATTTGTATGAACTTAAAATGTCTTTAAATATCAGCTCAACAGCAAAAGCAACCCTTCAGTCCTCATAGCATTTGTATGGATTGGTTCAGAAGTCTTAAAAAGTCAGGAACAACTTAATGGCAAGCATTGAAAAAAAGAAACCTCATGCTGCAGTGAAAAGCAGAGGCTTTCCAATACCCTTTAAGTACACAGGCAAAGAAACCACACATTCTGGGAATTTTGCAGACTTTCAGAAGGATACAGAACAAAAATGGGGTCAAATACTAATATTTTAATAAGAGTTGCACTTTCAGAATTTTGTTTGGATCAGTAGGCCCTGGTGGACTCTAGTAATTCCCTAAATTGATCCATGATTGGCTATGTGACATAGAATAATTTTTAAAAAACCCCAGTGATATTTTCAACAGCCTGGGCTAAAGAAATACACACAGATTGTCAACCCGCAGTTCCTATCTGTGGCTTGCAGAACAGCTGAAAGGCACGTGGTACCAAATCTCAATGTTTCTAGCAGCTGCTAGAGATATCGAGGCTGTTAATTTAAAGAAGAGTCTGGAGGCCTGCAAAAGCAGCTGACAGCAAAGAAGATGAGTAATTCCTGCCACCTCTGCTGAGTGTCTGGGAAATAACAGGAAGAAAAAGAACGTTCTCAGAGATTGGAGCACCAGTGGGACTGGAGCTATCACCATTTGGAGAATACTATACAAAAGAGAAGAAAATGAGCAGCAAATCAGCATGTCCAGGTGAATGGGCACCAAGTGTCAAGAAGTGAACGTAGGCAGGGCAGAAGAGGTTGGATCACCCAATAGAGAAGGGCGCGAAGGGGAGCCAGGGACAGAAGCAGAATAGGTGTGGGAGGAGCATACCAATGTTATGAAAATCAAAAAGAGGTGCAGAGATTTGTTCTTTCTGGAACAAAACCGATCATATTAAGCACAGTTAAATACACATCATGCCCCCACCCCCATGTTTCACACGACAAGTTGCTGTACCTAATGGTGCAGGTTGTTCCACTGTCAGTGTTAACGTACTCAGGAGACAGCAAGTGCGAGGGATAGGTCTGTGCTGTGAGGCAATCTGAGAACCTTTGCAATGGACGAGTTGCTTGCCCCTGACTTTATGCAGGTTTGCTTACACCTCACAAACACAGGTTGCACCTCCCTCCTCCGGCACCCTCCAGACCTGACAAGGGAATTTGCTGGATGAAGGGAGGTTCCCTGCCTCTGGCTCCCCCAGCCTGCTGCTAGTTCTATGCCTCAGTAGCCTCCCTGCCTCCACTTCTCTAGCTCAAACCTCTCCAGCCCCCTCACCTGCAGCCTGACCCTAGACAAGCCTCAGCCATGGACCCTGTGGAGGCTGACACAGCCCTGGCCCTGGCTCCAGCTCAAGGGGTGCTGGCTCGAGCCCTGGCCACTGTCCCTGATTACACTGGTCCCAGCTCCAGCCAGACAGCTGGCCATGGCCATGGCCCCATGGGCACCAGCCCCAGTAAACAAGCCCCACCTTGCTCTCCTCCTAACAGCCTCATGGCCCAGGGCTCTCTGGTCCAGAAACATCTGTGGTCCGGGAGGTGGAACCTGTAGATGTGCGAGACCAAGGTAATAAACAGAATTTTTATTCAGAAATATAGGGAAGCGAGGGGGCTAACACAACAGTCCAGCTCACTTGGCTGGGCATTCAACGTTTCTACAACTCCACTGGTCACACAGGAAACTTCTAATGTGACATCGGTACAAAGCTATAAAAAGTTAAAAACTATTCTTAGCCCAGAGAAAAGTAGTTGGACAAAACGTAGCTATGAGCCATGAGCATTAAAAAAAAAAAAAAAAAAGTTATCTGTTCATCTTGGAAGTACTATGAGGCATGAGACAAAATGCTAAGTAGCTGCAACCACACAAGAAACTCATTGACTTGACTGAAATATAAAATAAATCTATAAAGGGAGGGAACTTATAACGCTTACAATGCTCAGACACATCACACTTCAGGAAAGCAGCCCTATTCAGAACACTTCAGTTCATGCTTAAAGTCAAGCCATCCCAAACGGGGATGGACTTAAATTTTGTACTTAATTACTTTCCTACATCAGGGCCATACAACTGATGGTAGGCAGGACATCAAAAGATTGAGATGTAGGTGGAGGACAGGCAGGGGAGTGGGAGGAGATCTGTCAGTTGTTTGTTTCAGGACTCCATGGGTGAGAAGAGGGATTTCCTGTAGGAGAACTGTTTTCTTCACCTTCCAAACCCTAGGCTCCTGAAAATTACCTGGAGAGGGGACAGTGTTGGCAAACCAAGTTGCTTGGGAAGAGGGACTTATCCTGGACTCTCTTCATTAACAATTTTCAGGAAGTCTCTGATCGTTTCTAACACCGGGGCCACTGCGATGGGCAGAGATTTCCCAACAAACTCTAAAGAGCTGGTCAGTCAGCTGGCAGATGGAAAGGTGGGACTTATCCTCAGAAGCCAAGTGGAAAACCAAACCAAACCACAGCGAAGAGGAATTACTGACTTCACCTCACCCACAATAAATATTGCAAAACCAACTTGCTCCTTTTGTATTCATGTACCAAAAGTGAGAGCTCATAAAACATTGAACATTTTATTTTTTCGTAAAATGGACTTTGAACATGGCCAATGTGGCCACCTCCCTGCTGGTGTAAAACTATCGCACAAATGTTATGATCACAAAGAGAATGATTAGGACAAAAAATGTTTTGCAAAGGAGTTCCTGAAAATGAGTGCACCTTGCCAGCACTAGTTGTCATTGTAACATCACTACAGATCAGAACATTGCAACAAATGCTGGGTGGAGCTCTGAATGACAAAGACAGGGTCAACTGGTGAAAGTCCCTCCACTGGCATAGCTTGTAAATTACATCACTGTCATTTTTGATCAAAGTTACATGTTAATGCAGTTACAGTGTACCAGAAGTGACGAGTTCTTCACAAAGCTGATACTTGCACAGCATTTCAAGCCCATTTAGACCCTGGGCAAGTCAATAAATTACTTCAAAAAATTACTTGCTTTTAAAAGTACAAAAGACTTCGGAATAAATTTGTGCACCAACTTCACAAAAAACTAAAATCCCCCACCAAAAGCCCAAATGTAACATAATGCACTGATGTTCTTGTTCCTTTTTAAACAGTCAGCATTCCGGCTTTGTAGTGTATGTTAAAGTATCCTGTTCGCTCAAAGCACAACTGAAACCTGCCTTATTTAGTGGAGAAATTTCAGCGCGGCCCTTTACAAAAGTAAAGTCTGGGACCCCAGCACAAGAATGATTAGCCCCATATGTTTCTGAACTGGTTTCCTTCGAGGAGTTCAAAAATGCAGCTCTCTCACAAGTCAGGCTCTTCGCATCCCTGGATACATCCTGTATGTCCGATATGAATGAAGCCGCCTGCACTGCCCTGCCTGCTGGGCAGGTAGGAAAAGGGGTCTCAGCCACTGGGCTATATAAAGGGTCAGTGCTTTCTCTTACTGATCCGGCATCTTCCAAGGGCATGGAACACACACAAGTGTCTTGGAAAGCCATGCTATGCTTCCCAGCACTATCCTCTTTCCACTTTTTCATTGCTTCCCTCCGCTCCTGAGGGGTCAGACCGTCAAGGTGCTTGGCTCGCAACACTGGAGATGGAAACAATGTCCCTTGAAGAACTCTGAACAGGTATCTGGAACACAAACAGGGTTTTCCAGTAAGCCCTCCCCAGCCATGCTATAGGTCCTAAACAGGTGCATGCAGAGAAGCAAGAGGAAGCATCACTCTGATCTCCCCAGCTGCAGAGATTGCCTTATAATCCCAAGGCTGCAGTAGCCCAATGAACTGTGAGCTTGTACACAGAGATAACCATGCCTGCAGTATTGGCTATCTGGACCAGCGTTTTTAAAAGCACCACGCATTTCAGTGCCTCAGTTTTGGTACGTTGGACATGAGCACTCCTATGCTCTGATTTCGGGAACAGCGTGTACTCGCACTCCAGCTGAAAGTCAGCGGGAGCCGCAGGCCCCTGCGTGTTTCCAAACAAAAACAGTCTGTTTTTGGCAGCACTGCTGAAACTTTTCTGGCATCAGAAGATTGAAAGTCACTCAAAGAATCTTATTTATAAAGTCTAAAAACTTTGCATTTAGTCTACCGTGAAAAATCGGCCACTCCTAAGGCCGGAAAACTGATGTTTCACCCACTGGTTTGTGTGATTTAAAACAGTCAGTGTGTCGAAAGTATACTTCCATGTTGGCTCTTTACTGCATTTGTTTTTTAAAATTAATTCAGGAAGGGAAGCAAATGGTTAGTAGCACCATCTGGAGCCAGGCACAGTGTAGAAGGGAGTATCTGAGCTTTCCTGATACAACAGCTCAGCCCAGGCCTGTAGCACGACCAATCGGCTGGTTTAGCTGCACAGTCTGAGCCAAGGTTGAAAAAAAATATCAGAGTGATGTGTTTATACCAGCAATGTCCACCATGGCTAGCGAGAGGGTCACATGAGCGGCCCTCCTTTGTCTCAGTGATTGGAAATCAGTCATGTGCACTAACTATGATCTGAAGAATAAGATTAACACATGGAACACTGAATACTTCACAAGTGGAAATGTTTTAATCATTCATACAGTAACAGACCCATCATCAACTTCAAATAATAAAACCAGAAATATTTACACTTACTTTGCAATAGGGATGTAAAATCCTGTTTATTTGGTGAATCGGTTAAACGGGATGTTTAACCAGTTCACCTATTAAAGAGAGAATGAGTGGGAGCAGTGGGGTGCCTGATTAGACACAGACAAGGGTTACTCTGGGTGTCCAGTGTGTGAGAGGCATGTGGAGAAGGGGACAGCGAGGCGGTGCGTGGGCCACAAACAGAACCCTTTGATGGGTTGTAGGTTGCCCACTGCTGCTTTATACCCTAAAGCAAAAATATTTCTCTTATGTGTGCTGTGCACCAACCCACAATTAGGAGGAACAAGCTGCATATCTACCGCAGCGATTGCCTAGTAACTTTCAGGAATCCAGACAGAGATTTTTTGAATATTATGTCTTTTGAAAAAGCTCAAACCCAGGGTTTCTGTAAACAAAAAACAAAAAAAAAAACTTTTGAGAACTGTCTCTATAATAAAAAACAGGCCAAAAAACAGCTTCTCTATGATGTGTATACAGGTCACTCTGCTGCCTTATATAAAAATTCTCTGAATATAAATTCTAACCTCTGAAAAGTGGGTAAAGTAAGTTTTCAGTTTAAACATGAGAAGCTGGATTTAGATTAAGTTATTACAGCAATTGTGTACTTGTTTAAATTAAACTGGAGAAGACCCCAATTGACATTTCCTTGCATCCCACATGGGCTCACTTATGCTTACAAATATAAGGCTTTACAGTTTTATATCTTTAAAAAAACCAAGACCACACCAGAGAGATTTATAGCACCATGGCATCAGGGAAAAGAAGAACTGGTTGTTAATAGTGGTTATAAGACAACAAAGTACCTGGGTAGAAGAGCAACACAAGTAGTAATGATGCAGACCAGGTAAAACACTGGGTCCACCATGTGCTTTTCCATGATCCAATAGGGATTTGAAGGTGGATTGCAGGTTTTGCAGGTTGCTCCAAAAGCCAGTGCAAACACAAAATAAAATACGATGCTACCTATCATAACAACAAGGTGTATCCAGGTCTATAATGTGGAAAGAAGAGCCGGGGGAAACGAAAGGAATCAGAGAGTCAGGATTAAAATTACTACAAACAAGAAAAGAGCGCACATTCCTATGGCCCCACCCCCACTTCACAAAAAACTGAGGTAAACAACAAATCAGTTCAAACAGCACTCGCTTGATCTGAGATAAAATATTCCCAGGGAGAAGAGATTCTTCTTTCTATAGATGACAGGAAACACAGTCATATAGTTTAAATTCTTCACCTCCACCCACAATTTTATATTTTTGTCTATTAGAAATAGAACTCATGATACCATGGTACAAGACATTTAAATGCCAAGCTCTTCAGATGACTGCATTACTCATAAGCATCAGAGAAGGCCTTCTCAAACAAGCAGGGACACAATCTTCACATGATACCCTACTACACAGTTTGCTTCAAAAGGCAGAATAACTATGTATTTGTCTCAGATTTTTGTTGTTGTTTTGTTTTGGAATTTGTCTAGCAGCTTGCTGACATCTCTAAATGTCAAAAAAACATTCATTTGGCCATTCAGAAAGCGACATTAAGAGCATCCACAGTTTGCTAAACAAAGGGATTTTTGACACCCTCTCAGATCCACAAAAAAACCAAAAAAACTTGAGTTATAAGCACAAATCTTTAAGCAAGAAGACTTTAGAATACAGCTTGACATTCCCTCGCCTGTGAAACAACTCAAGAATGAGCCTGAGTCTTTGTTTTTTGCATTGAATAACCCACCACCAACTTGTATCCTCTTACTCTGAACAGGACGATGATGAACTCCAGAATTATGACAAACAGAAAACAGCCACCCTGGTTGCTTTAAAAAGCACATTACATAATCCAGTCAACCCAGAATACTATCAATTGTTGCATTTGCTTTTATAGACTTCCTTAGAAACTTGGACAGTTTTATGGCCTAAAACCTTTGACTTGTTCATCTTGGCTACAAATCAGTTCCCAACATTCAAAACTAGAGTTCCACATTTGTCATCTGTGAACATCAAATACTAGGAATCCTAGTGTACTTCAATATCTGTCTTCCCCTTTGCAAAGCTATACTTAACAGCTTCTCTTGCTTCAGTGCTGTAAGAGCAGGATTCCTTTTGTCATTTATCAACAACATTGGTGGCAGATCTTGCTTGCCTTACTCCTATGAGTAATCCTGCTGGCTCCAATGGGGCCAGTTATAGGAATACTTACTACTCACGTGAATAAAGCGATCAGTGTTTGACTTATATTTTATTTGCTTTCATATATAGAGTTTTCTCTCCTTTAGCTTTAATAAAAGTTAGATGAATACACTGAGAAAAGAATAAATTCTTTAGAATGCATGCAGAACATACTTACCAATGTTTTACTCTCAATTAGGAGGTGCAGTAATATTACGAAGAGTGCTGCTGTGTTTAATGGGTTTCCAAAAGAAAAGATGTCTATGTCAGAGCCAAGATAAGTCTGAAAAGCAAGACACATGCTAACTGATAAGTAAGAAACACATTAATTGCTATTAGAGCCACTAATATTTTGATATTTCACATTCTATGAGGATATAAGCAACAGCAAAAGCGGATCAATTTTCACATGCAAAATTCAAAAACAGGTCCAATAATGATCCTGAATTTTAACGATGTATGAGAAAGTGCAACCAAAAATCCCTTAGTTAAGTTTAAAAATCACACCAGCAAAGTAGAGAAAACAATAAGTACATTAATTCAAATGTAGTACTTACAAGGTAAGGCACAAAAAAGCAAACCAGACTTTGGTAAAAAGCATCCAGCAAGGTGATCCAAAACGTTGGAGGTGAGTATGCCTAAAGAGGAAACACAGGAGGTAATGGCCTCAGTGAAATGAACAAATCCCAGCAGCCTCAGCTTTAAGTCACTTCTGACTCTGGGAAAGCTAAATTCCTATCATCATGCACAATCTTGTTTGCACAAGGGCTTGCAGCTCCGCTTACGGCATGCACTATTTTAAGAAGATAAAGATAGTGAGCCTGCAAACCCCAAATCAATAATCCGAAAGAAGCATCACATGTAAACACTGGATAAACAAGAGACATTTACTGATTGTCTACGTGGGGATACAGAGGAAAACAGCTCTTGTAGAACAGCTTAATGTGGTCAACTTCCCCATGCAGAGGGTCATGGTAAAATCACTGTAGGGACACAACGAATTACCAGAGATTATAACAAGGATGAGATGCGGGCCTGGGTCTTGGAGCACGTTCCACTAGCACATCCCTAGGACCACATGAAATCACATTAACGTGGATGAGACACCTCTTGGACATAGGGGGCTGTAACTGCAGATGCTGATGCAGAACTTGGACCATGGTTTGTAAAACAACTGTGAAAGGTGCACTGTCTTCTGCACTTTGTACAGGGCTAAGCACTGAAAAGACCTGTCCTTTGCACAACGTAAGCTACAGCATGCACCCTATGGAAATCGATCCCCCTGTGCTGTGGTACGCTGATCGCACAAAACGTTCCCACCAGTTTTACATTACACCCTTCCTTCAGAATTCCTGACTCAATGCACTTCGTAGTAAGAGATAAAGGAAGAAATATTTAACAATGGTTCCAGAAGAGCAAGGCAAAATGCTTAAAAAGGGACAAAAAGCAGACCAAAGTCTCATTAAAAAACAGTGAAAGGGAGAGGAAGGTTTAGAGCAGTAAAGTCCAACAGTAACTGAAGGATCGCCGCACTTTTCATTGTTGTCCTTCGGTATTCGCCACAGCTCCTTCCCCCAGCACTCTAACAATGCCCGCCCCCTCAGCCTTCCTGCTCTAACCCAATCCCTCTCCCCCCCTGCAGAGTCAGGCACCTCCACCACCGTCGTATCCGTGCTCTCCCTGGTGTGCGCGCGCACGCGCACACACACACACACACACACTCTCTCTCTCTCTCTCTCTGAATGCAGCGACTCACCAGAGCCACCACTGCTGCCTCAGGAGTTGCAAGGTCTGTGCCGGCAGGAGCCCCGCGCCACGGCCCAAGCTGTAGCTGCGCCAGGGTCTGAGCTGCAGCCCCACGAACTGTGCCAACAGGAGCCAGGCCAGGCCTGAGCCACGGCCTGAGCCGCGCTGTGGCCCAAGCTGCTGCCGCAAGGCACTTGCCCTACCAAGTGGTGGGGCGCATGCACAGAGTGGGCAGGCAACACCCGCGTGTGCGGCTTGGAGGAGTCGCATTTAAAGGCTTCAAAGAACCGCGTGCAGCTCCAAAGCCAATCGCCACACCACAGCGTCCCACTTGCCACATCTGGCGAGTGCAGAACGTGTTGGACGACACCCTAGGTTTAGAGGCAATGGGGGAAAGGTGGGCAGATACAGGGCCAAATGTATGGGATGTATTTAGTATAAAGTCTGACTCGCAAGGCCCCAGCTTCAGCCTGCCTAGAGTGGCTGGACAAGCATCTTATTCTGATAGCGCAGGTGATTTTGCAAACTTCATCACTTTGCCAGCCAAGTGACACAAAATAGGAGAAGTGAAATTGAACAGATGGGGAGAGGTAGGAAAATGCACCCTCACCTACAACACTGAACTTGTACTTGCTATGCTCCCCCCAGCCCCTTTCCCTTCGAAAGCAGCCGTGGCTCCTGCAAGGATCTGCAGTTGATGTTACATCGCCAGCACACTGCGTGCAGGAGCATCTTTCACATCAGGAGCCATTAATCCAGTGATGTTGGCTGTTGAGAGGCCAAAGATGGATGGGAAATGGTGAGGTTTTAGGCTAACAGTATGCTGAATGCCACTCAGCCTGTTTTTATTGTGTCAGCAAAACTTGCTAGACAATAAGTGTTTTAATTCCTCCACAGTTCACTTCTCCTATCGTACAAACTTTGCTAGAGCACATGCTGAGCAAAGCAGAAACCAGGGAAAGGCTGAATGAATTGCCTTATTTTAAGCGAAAGCCATCTGAAAAAAAAAGATTAAGGTGATTTGCTAGAGTTTAAACATTTTGTTGGAAGTTTTCTTGCTTCATTACAGGCAGTGTAGTGTATACAGAAGGGAGCTGCAAGAGGGAGGGACCAGTGAAGCCCAGAACAAGCAGCATTAAGGAGGAAAGGAACCTAGAATGATGGGATTTATCTGAAGATGGTCCCACAGCATGCAGTATATTCTGTTCTGTTCAGGTTCTTATGTTATGCTTACCACTGTGGTAGCAGGGTCCTTCAAATATCCTGAGGTACGAGTACCTTAGTATTTAGCAACCTTGCAGACACCCGTGTCTCAACCAATGTGAGCTGTGCATTAGCTAGCATACTGGTAATCAAATTTGCATCTATCTCACACCCTCAGCCAGAACCCTCCCTCTCTCCTCCTACTGGCTCACCCCACAAGACAGCAAGGGATCTGGCTAAAGACCTCTGAAAAATAGCTTTCAGTGGCATGGCATGTCTCCGCCAGATGATTTAAGAGAGAAGTGCAGCAAAGAAAAAAACAAAAAAAACAAAAACAAAAAAACCTGAAGCCAATTTTGATGGTCTCAGTCTACCTTGGGCCAACGATACTTTAACGTACCTCAGATTTCTGACCGGTCACATAAAGCTCAGGGAGCTGCAGGAGGATCTCTGCAGAGATGTCTTTGTCCAGAATGCCATAAATGATGGGTGGCACCGAAGTGAAGAGGAGGTTGAAGAAAATCAAAACCCAATAGTCAGTCATGGACGTTCCCGAAAACCCACAGAAGAACTGGTACCAGAAGAGGAGGTTTACATAGGCCTGACAGTTCAAAGACAAAAGAGTAAACCAAAGCCACAGCTGAGCATTATGTAAGCTTGGGGAGGTAAAAAAAACAGAACAGATCTTATCTCTGCATTGTTACGGGAGGTCTGTAGAGAATGAAACACACATTTGCTTTCCAAATAATTATGGCCCCACTCTGCACTAAAAATATAATTTCATTAGGAAATGTCATAATATTTCAAAACCCAAAGTCCAGCTGCATAACTCATTTCAACATTCCCCTTGTTACCACCTTCCAGTAATGCCTGCAGACTGTTTTTTAAATAAAGCAGATAAAGTTTAAACGATTTGAAATGAATCTGGAGCAGTCAACTCAATTCAATGCAGATGGACAGGCTCAGACTTCTGCCAATGCAGCTTGAAAGCAGAGTCCTTTAATAATGCCCTTAACACCTGAGGATTATGCATTCATTCTGCAGTCTCCACCTCCACCCGTGGAATGTCCACACACAAAATGCGTTTTGTCAACAGCTTGACGACAAAACTCAGCACTTTTGCCGGCAGTCTTCTGCCTCTGCCATGAGGCACACTACCGCTGTCAACAAATTCTTTTGAAGAAACACTGTGTGGATCCCCTGGGAGGCCTTCTCTTGACAGACGGGGCGTCCAGAACAATAGGCAGCCCTGTCTGCTGTGCTTCCAGGTGCGTGTTACGTTGAGAGAGCAGCCAGGAAGTTGATAGAGCGGCACGCTCTTCTGATTGGCTTTTACGTGTGGGTGTACTCTCATCGACAGAAGTTTTGTCGGGAAGTCTCTTCCGACAGTGACTTCTGCTCACAAATTACTGTAGTGTAACCATGGCCAAGAAGACTGCACCGTCTCACACACATAGACTAAGGTTATGCCTACACAGCAGCGTTTTTTCAAAATAAGCTGTTCTGAAATAGCTTATTTCATAACAACATTTCTACACCCAAAAGTGCATTTCAAAGCTGCACTTAGCTACTTCAAAATACAGCACCTACACACACAGAGCTTATTTTGAAATAGAATCATTGGATGCACTTTGGCTTATTTTGAAATAGGCTCTAGTCCTCATAGAATGAGATTTACCAATTTCAAAATAAGCCAATTGCTATTTCAAAATTATTTCGAAATAGCAGCTGCATTGTGTAGATGCTAGGATAGTTATTTCAAAACAACAGCTGCTATGTCAAAATAACTTTGCCGTGTAGACCTGCCCTAAGACTCTTCACCTCAATACAGAGTAGCCACATACCACATTCTTGTAGAAAAAATAAAGGATCATGTTAGCCAGCCGGGTGTAACACCAGTGACCGTGGACAAGCAGCAGTTTGCGGAGGTGTTTGAACTGTGAAATTGCAAAGTCACTCGCCATCACAGCCTGGAACACACACAAAGGAAGAGCTGTGACACCTGAACAGCTAAAATACACGGGGCAATGTGCATCAAATGCAAATCAGAGTGATCGTGGGGCATTTTCATTACATTACTCCTATTTATTGCTCACACTGATCAGAGTAGCAGCCAGTGCCCCATTGAGATCAGGGGCTCTTTGCGCTAGATTCTGCACAAACACACGCAGCTCTAATGTGCCTGAGGCAGGAGGACGGCCTCATCTGCCCTCATATACATCCATGACAACTGCATGTGGGCTCCATGTGTTTGTTGGCCCCGGAGCAAACAACAGGGAGTTCAAGAACAAGCAGCAGGCTCCCTCGTCCAAGCACACAAGCCCCTGCAGTGCTCAGCCGCTGACTGCTCCTGGGAAAGCACTCAGGCTTGGGAATGAGCTCAGAACACAAAGTGACCCTTTCCAGGGCAGCATATTCATGGCCACTACATGTCAGGGCTGAATCCCAATTCTATTCTCATCAGAGTCTGGTTTGCAGCTGTGTCCCGTCTCCACTACCTGCATGCCTTCTTGGCCAGAGAGTCCCACTCCCGTATCAGCCACCTGGATCATACTGACATCATTGGCTCCATCACCTTCCAGGGGATGCGGGGAAGGGAAAGAAGATAAGTTTAGTTGGCAACAACATGGAGGTAGCTCTCCTGGCTAATGCATTCTACAGACACAGAAGAGACAAATCTATCAGAACACAGCCCGGAGTACTCAGAATTATTCTTCCAATCACTACTGTAAAACTATGAACTATACCATGCTAGTAATGGGAAGCAGTGGATTTTACAGGATAGTATTGCCCAATGGATGTTTCCCGTTACATTTTTCAGAAACTTGCCAATACCCTGGGACAGCACAACTGGGATCCTTGTTAATTCGAGCCCTGAGTGACATTCCCTGTCCCTTCTCCTGTACCTGGTGGGATTTGCAGCAGAGAATAGCAGAGAAACTTCCCTCCCACATGGCCTTTGAAAGTAGAAAGGAAAGGATCAGTATTAGAGCTATTGCTAGACTAGGAAGAAGAGCTTGCCCAGAACTAGTTATGGGTCAAATTCACTGGCAGTATTGTACTGACTCAGTGGAGCTACATCAAGTTTATGGCAGAAATGCATTGGCCCTAGGTAGTGCATTTCTTTCTGGGGTAAAACTTGTAAGAGACAGCAACAAAAATATTAAAAATAGCTCCTCCTTTTCCCAGGAGCAGAGAGAACCGAGTGCACAGCCAGGCTGAAACTCACCCACAGCTAACGTCATCACTTTCAAGCTGTTTCGCACCAGTTTGACCACTTCACTTTTCTGCAGGGGTGTTGCTCTGCAGCAGACCACAGCCCGGCACCGCTCTGTGAGCTCCAGGAAGATACTCTGCAGGCTCTCATGCAGAGCATATTCTAAAGTCTTTCCATCAATAACCAGGCTGGCACTGAACTCCGGAGCTTGGGTGGAGGGAGCTGGAAAGATGCTCGCAAGTTTCAAGGTGGGATTTCTTTTGGCACATGAACTTTTTTGTATGTCTTCTAAAATAGTGTTCATCAACAACGCACAGGCATCCTTGTGTAAGGCAAAGAGAAGGAATATTAAGCTGATGCATCTTCTATTCTGGTTCTATTTCCAGTACATATACACAGTATGCAGAGGCCAAATCTTGCAGGTGTCATCTCACTGACTTCAGTGGGACTTCATGCATGAGGAAGATGATTCAAACTGACTCACCAGCTCTATTGGTTTTTTTTTTTTTTTTTTTAAATCATAGTTGGATAGAGTTTGCTGTCTGAAGAAAAGGCCCTGTCAACCTTGTTTAAGCAGACTGGCCTGGATTTTGCACAACTAGATGGGAATATAATGAAGTACATTGGAAACATTTACTGGACTATAATATGAGTAATAAACATTAAGGAGTCTGTCATATAAACCAGAGCTAGTTATGAGCCTTGTGCTCTCAATTTGTTTAATTTGGAATGGAAACCCAGGGATACCTTGCAAACGCAGGGTAAAGCCTGGATTTTATTTGCAAAGTTTTCCAAAAAATTCTTATATTCTTTTTTTTTTTTTTGTTGTTATTATTCTTTACAAAAAGGTCCAAACAATTTTTGTAAAAAAGTCTGTCTGCTTCTAATTTTAACTAGACATATCAACAATCATAGAATTCTGGGACTGGAAAGGGACTTCAGGAGGTCATCTACTCCAGCCCCCTGCCTAAAGCAGGATCAACCCCATCGAAATCATCCCAGCCGTGACTATGTCAAGCCGGGACTTAAAAACCTCTAGGGATGGATATTCCACTACTTCTCTTGGTAACGCATTCCAGTGCTTCACCACCCTCCTAGTGCAATAGTTTTTCCCAATATACAACCTACACCCCTCCTTCTAACTTCAGACCACTGCTCCTTGTTCTGTCATCTGTCCCCATTGAGAACAGTCTCTCTCCATCCTCTTCAGCGCCCTCTTTCAGAAAGTTGAAGGCTGCTATCAAATTGCCCCTCAGTCTTCTCTTCTGCAAACTAAATAAGCCCAAATCCCACAGCCTCTCCTCATGTGCTCCAGACCCTTAATCATTTTCACTGCCCTCTGCTGAACCCTCTCCAATGCGCCCACATCCTTTCTATACTGGGGAGGGACCCACAACTGGATGCAATACTCCAGATGTTGCCACACCAGATCCAAGTAGAAGGGAATAACAATTTCTCTAGGTTTGCTGGAAATGCTTCTCCTAATGCACCCCAATATGCCGTTAGCCTTCACGGCTACAAGGGCACACTGTTGACTCACATCCAGTCTCTCATCCACTGTGATTCCCCAGGTCCTTTCCTGCTGCACTGCTACTTAGCCGGTCAGTCCCCAGCCGGTAACAGTGCTTGGGATTCTTCCATCCCAAGTGCAGGACTCTGCACTTATCCTTGTTGAACCTCATCAAATTTCTTTTGGCCCAATCCTCCAATTTGTCTAGGTCACTTTGGACCCTATCCCTACCCTCCAATGTATTCACCTGACCCCCTACCTTAGCGTCATCTGCAAATTTGCTAAGGGTGCAATCCATCCCCTCATCAAAGTCAGTAATAAAAGATGTCAAGTTCTGTCTACCCCAGTTTTACTGGAGGACATCAGAACTTATTTATTGTTACAGCTAAAATCTTACCCAAAAGAGCAAGGTGTTGCACATCTAACATAGGCACCATTCATTCCAACTGTTAAGTAACTGTGGAAAGCTGATTGGTATTAGCAAAAATGAATACACAATATTTTTTTAAATAAATGACTAAAAACCTCTTCCCTTTTCAAGCCGTTATTGCATTAATTATCCAGTTATCAGAGAATCTTTCAAAAATGCAAAGACTTGAGTGTCTAAAGTATAGAACAAGAAAAACACCACCCCTTCATCTTTTTCCATGTTCTTTAATATAGTTACTTAAAGAACAAAATGTTGACGTGTACCAAATCCTCCGCACACATGTGTATTGTGGAAGCAATGGGGATGTGATATATTTTTAAAAAAAAAAAAGGCGGGTAACCCAAACTTTAACTAAACTCCTTATGTGCCAACTGAGAAATAGGAAGGCTCTGTGTACCCATCTTTGCAGTACTATTTTTGCAGGTTACATGGATAATTGTTAGCTTTTTTTCCTTTAAAATGCTATCTGAAATAGCTCACAAAACAAGGAATGAAAATAGAGTTTAAAGTTACAAACAACCAGCAGATGGAATAATTATCAAGGACGACAGCTCCATTTTTGAACACGGCTTTATTTACCAAATTATGGAAGTATTTTCAAAAGGAGAAGGGGAAAAAAGATTTTTCTCCATTGAAAAATAAATAGATTAATTCTTTGGATCTCTGTGTGTAAACAGCACTTTAATGAGATAATTCTTTGTGCATTAATGCTAAAAAAAGAAAAAAAAAAAAAAAGAGCTGAGGGAATGACCCAGAGAAGCAAAAATTTAAATTTAAACACAATTTCCATCCCAACAATTCTCTGAATACTGTTTATATACCTAGTGTATTTTAACAGCTGGTTTTCTTCAAGCATTTATAACGTACGTTGTATCAACTTCCTCCCCAAATACAAAGAGAAGCGAGATGTTGTAGTCAAATTAAATACATAAGCATTTAGGGGGTGTACTTAGAATCAGGTTTCTGCAAAACAAATATAAAAATATTCTTTATGCATTCGGATGAGGGGAAGACCCTCAGTTTTTCAGTCTACAAAGCACATCTTAGAAAGCGTGTAATTTAAAAAACAAAAACAAACACAGCACTTGTAGCGTGTAGCCAGACCACACAAACAATCATTCTCCACTCACTTTACTTTGTGATCTGAGGATAAAGATTTTGTCTTCTGGTTCCAATAACCTGCAAGCATAGGCTATATTGACTGCGGTCTCTTCCTTATCTCCTGTCAGCATCCAGATTTTGATTCCAGCTTTTCTCAGGGCTTCTATAGTGTCTGGAACACCCTCCTGCAGGCGATCTTCAATCCCAGTGGCACCTATGAGACAAAGGACACAGGTTAAATTAATAAATAAAATTAAAAAGACAAAACAAACATGGAAAATTCTAGTTAGTCATCCAGTCATAGAAATTTAGAGCTGGAAGAGACCTGAAAGGTCATCTACTCCAGCCCTGCATACTGAGGCATAACCAACATTTACCTAGATTAACTTTGACAGGTGCTTGCCTAACCTCTCCTTAAAAACCTCCATGGATGGGGATTCCACAGCCTTACTTGAAACTCTATCCCAGTGCTTAAGTAGTCTCACAATTAGAAAGGTTTCCACGCTATCTGAAACCTCCCTTGCTGCAGACTAAGCTAATTACTTCTTTTCCCCCCTTCAGTGGGCCAGGAGAACAACCAGTCATCATCCTCTTTCAACACTGCCAAATATATCTGAAGACCGACATTTGGCCTGTCCAATGCCCCTCTTCTGCGCCCCCATCTCCTCGTCTTAAGGCTAAAAACACCCAGATTTTATTCTCCCCTTATGGGTCAAGTTTTCTAACAAAACCTAGTTTTGTTGCTCTCCCATTTACCAAATCTCTCCTAAAGTGTGGGACACGGACCTGGACTTTGTACTATCGCCGGGGCCTCACCAATACCGAGAGCAACAGAACAATTACCTCCCATGTCTTATATATGACATTCCTGTCAGTACACCACAGAATTACATCAGCCTTTTCATAACTGCGTCACACTGCTGGATCATATTTGATTTGTGACCCACTAGAACTCCACAGTCTTTCTTCTGAGGTACTACTGCCAGGAGCAGACAGCAGCCCCCTCTCACCCTTCTGGAGTCCCAAGCCAGACTACGCAATCACTCCAGCCAGAACCGGCCCCTCCGCTGGGAGTTTGAGACCCCTGGTCATGTGGGACTGTGCCAACTGTCTTTCTTTAAGAATAAAAAACATCAAGATATATCCCATCTACTGCTGCCCTTCTAGCCACTAGGCCAGTAAACCTATCAAAAGAGGAAAACAAGTTTGTCTGGCATTATTTGTGTTTGTCAAATCCATGTTACTCCTTATCACCCTATTATCCTCTCAGTGTTTAAAAATGAAATTGTGACAATCTGTTTCAGTGTCTTTACAGAGATCAGAGGCTAATTGGACCTAATTCACTGGGTCCTCTTTATTCTCCTTTTTAAGAACAAGGGACCCTGCTTGCCTTTCTCCTCTCCTCTGACACATAACCCATTCTCCAAGGCTGGGTCTACATGTGCCCCTTCCTTTCAAAAGGGGCATGTTAATGAGCAGGTTTGAAATATGCTAACGAGGTGCTGAAATGAATATGCAGCACCTCATTAGCATAATGGCAGCCGCGGCAATTTGAAAGTGCAGCTTTTCAAATCGTGTGCTGCCCGTGGAGATGGGACCTTCTGAAAAGATACACTCAGTTTTCGAAAGCCCTTCTTCTGATCACCAGATAGGAAGGGGCACATGTAGACCCAGCCCAAGAGTTCTTGAAGATAATTGCTGATGGTTTGGAGATTACTTCCTAAGCTACCCTATGGTGACTGTCTTTAGGTGCTTCGATAAGTTAGATGTATTTAAAATATTCAATGCTGAAGAGGACTGAGACAAAGTAATGAGTTAGGTCAGACAAAACTCTGGTTACTCCTGTTTTAATGAACAGCTGCCACATGGGTGATTGGCCAGTGGCCAGCCACACACCAGGAGACAATGCCCTTCAGACTCCTGGTCTTTCAGTGGCTGGAAGTTATTTGGCTCAGACTCAGCTGGCAGGTTGGACACTGCCAGTTGTTAAGCAGAGGAAAAATATTCTCTTCCAGCTTGACCGAGTACATAGTATTAATACAGTTCTGCCACAATATTTGCTTTCTTCTCCATCTAATCCAGGGCAGCTATGTGCACAGTGCAGAAACATAAAGGAACAAACACCCCATCTGCCGCACAAATGATATTCTTACTGGACATTACATTCTTAAAATCTGTATTGAAATAAAAAGTGATTTGGTTTAGTAACTGTGGGATCCCACCACCTGCTACACCAAAAGGACTGGGGCTCCCTCTACATCAGCCTGGACTCCACCCTTCTCTCTTCAAACATGGACTGTGGACCATTCCAAGCCTCTGACTGTCACCTTGATAATAACTGGATTGGCTCCACCTGTTTGCTCTGCAGCCTCTATTGCTACTCCTACACCACGCACCACTTACAGCGACGGTGCACAGCTGCATGCTACAGCAAGAAGCAGGCTGCATCCACACTGCAGTGGGCAGCTACAAGTGTCAGAGAAAGAATCTTGCGGGGGTTGGGTTGGGGGCAGCAGGGAAAGGCTCCTGCAGTGGGGAGCTGACAGCCACCATGTCCATGCACCACGAGGTACCCCCTTATGGCCAGGCATGGCACCGCGGCTCTCTCGCTGAACTAGCATCCCCCACTGACAGCTACTGCAACATGGTGGTGGTTTCTGTCCGTAACTCAGCACTTTGGCTGGGTCACAATCTGTCGTCCACCCCAGCTGCAGTCACAGTTGTTCCAAACAACCCAAAAATGTCTTCTCACAGAGCCCTCTGCCCCTCTCTCTGACAGCTCTTCAGCTTTTTCCTTGTTTGATCAGGGTCTCTTTCTCAGCTTCGCTGCTTGGAGAGTCTGCCCTCCTTCCTGACTCAGGAGTCTTCTTGCTCCCTGCAGCCTCTACAGAACAGAGGTCCCCAAGTGTGGGGAGCACCTCCCAGGAGGAGTTGGAGGAATATTCTGAAGCTCTGATCGTTTGCACTTACCCCCAACTATGCCCCCCAACCATGTCCATGTCCTTCCCAGCTCCCCATAGCCACTTCCTCCCGCATCTGGGAGGCAGGGAGGGAAGAGAGTGTTAAGGTAGGAGTCAACCCTGAAAAACCTGGGGGCCACTGCTACAGAAAACAGAGGTGATTTCCAGAGCTTCCTCCCTTTCACTGCCAATTCCTGTCCTGAGCGCCTGACCTTTACAGGAACATCCTTCCAGCTCCTTTCCCTGCACTCTAGGGCTCTCTCGTTGCTTAAGCCCACTTCCTTTTACACAAGAGTAGCCTGATTCCCCTCAGGTCGGGCCCATTCTATGATCAGGTTGACTCAGTCCCTTCTCCAGCCCAGAGGCTGGCATCCCTGTTACGCTGCCACAGAGGGACACTGCAGTACTAAAACAGCAGAGTAGCTTGGGAGGCACTGCTTGGGCTGTAAAGAGCTGTGTAGGTACACACAGATTCAGGAGTATCTTTACTTGTCTCAGCAGTGCCTCACTGCTCTGTACACCCATGTCTGGGGCATGTGCTGCGTGCACTCTCCATGCTGCCAGGAGGACCTTATGGATGGAGCTACCGTCATTTCCCAGCACTTGTCCCTTCACTCCCCTTCTTCTGAGTCACAGCTACAGCTACACCATGTGCTATTGTTTAAGAAAGCAAGGGGAGGAAGAGAGACGCAGGAAGCAAAGCACTTACCTCCCACCTAGCACTCCAGGGCAGACTGTGTCATTGACCCTCTTGCCTAGGCTGGGGGGGAAATGCAGAGCTCCCCTGCCATGAGGGGACCTCCAGAAGGGTTTCCAGCAAATGCCAGTGTTTTCTACCTACCAAGAAGGGTTAACTTGGTCTCAAGCTTCATGGTAGATTCAAGCAGCAGCTCTTCCCTATTGTCAATACTGGTTTCTGCTAAAAAATGGTTATTTAACCACTCTGCATATTCTGCATCACTCATCACCTGTGAAGAAGCAGGAGAAAAAAAAACCCACAAAAGGTCACTGCATCGGCTCTACTCAATGCCCCACCTATACAAACCTCCATAGTTTTGCTTTGCAGACAGGCTTGGGAACATTTCTTTTCATTACCGCTGAGCTATACTTTGAATGTCTGTGCAGCTTTGAAACCAAGATGATACGTGGCTGAAATGTCAACATGACATTTGTATCCAAACCACACAGCACTGTAAACTGCACATGGCCTGAAAGTGAAGCCACAAAACTGGCCCAGGTATATTGGTGTTCATAACAAACTGGGCAAATTGTATACGTTTTGTGAATATTCCCCTAACACTGCTCACCTCCCCATCTGATAGTCACAATTCTATGGATAAAGTTTGAGGCATGAAACTACCTGACACGCTGCATGGACACCCGATGGCTATCGCTACACTATCGAGTTTTGCCAACAAAGCCCTGCTTTTATCAACAAAGCTGGTGGAACATCCACCCACAATATGCATTGTTGACAGTTTGTTGACAAAACTCAGCACTTCACCGGCAGCACTCTGTCTCTCGGCCACAAGGTGTAACGTTGCTGTCAACAGACTGTCCACAAAAAAGCTGTGTGGACGCTCTGGGGGTCCTTCTCTCAACAGACAGGGTACCCAGAACTATGGGCAGCCTTGTCTGCTGTGCTTCCAGGTGCCTGTTTTCTTGAGAGAGCACTCTCCAGATTGGCCTTTTTGTGTGGCTGCACTCTGTCAACAGAAGTTTTGTCAGGAAATCTCTTCCAACAGTGACTTCTACCAACAGATCACTGCAGTGTAACTGTAGCCGCCAGGTAAAGCAGTAGAACAGGTAAATTGACTGATCTCTCTGAAAATCACCCTTAGACAAAAGTCTAGTGATGTGAAAGCACTGTTTAGAAGCAGGGAAGTATGTCTCACAGCTGTAGCACTCAACATTCCAGAGAAATTATGTCATTTCTTGAACGCCTATAAATCTTTTCACAAGTTACCTTTTTAGCAATACACAATGTGCGCAGTCCTCTTCTGGCATAATCATCTAAGTGTTTCTGAGTTCTCTCCTTAATTTTCTTTTGGTCCATTTCTGATTTATCATCTGAAATTTTTTAAAAAACTAATAAGTAAAATATGCCTTCTTGGCAGATAGCTGACATATTTTCAAAAGAGCAGGTTTAAAAAAGTATTATTTTAACTTTTAAACAGACCTTTATATTTTCATATCATACTCAGGGCCTGTGTTTGGTGACTGTGCCAGTGTGTCTTGCTCTGGGAAAAGTAATGCACGTTAGGAAACAAAAATCCCGATTATACATAGAAAATGGTGGGGTCTAAATTAGCTTTTACCACTCATGAAAAAAAATCTTGGAGTCCAAGTGGATCATTCTCTGAAAACATCCACTCAACATGCAGTGGCAGTTAAAAAAGAACATATAATGTTGGGCATCATTAAGAAGCGGATAGACAAGAGGACAAAAATATCATATTGCTTCTATATAAATTCTTAGTATGCCCACATGTTGAATGCAGCATGCAGATATGGTCATCTTATCTCAAATAAGATATGGTGGGAATTGGAAAAGGTTTAGAGAAGGACAACAAAACTTAGTGGAGGTATGAAATGGTTTCAGTATAAGGAAAGACTAATAAAACTGGAACTTTTTTGCTTGGAAAAAGAGATGAGGAAGGAGGAAATATGATAAAGATCTATGAAACCATAACTGGTGTGGAGAACGTGTGTAAGCGACCATGAGAGGGATCTAGGGATTATAGTGGACCACAAGCTAAATATGAGTCAACAGTGTGATGCTGTTGCAAAAAAAGCAAACATGATTCAGGGATGCATTAACAGGTGTGTTGTGAACAAGACATGAGAAGTCATTCTTACGCTCTTCTCTGCGCTGGTTAGGCCTCAGCTGGAGTATTGTGTCCAGTTCTGGGCACTGCAGTTCAAAAAAAGATGTGGAGAAACTAGAGAGGGTCCAGAAAAGAGAGACAAGAATGATTAAAGGTCTAGAGAATGTGACCTGTGAAAAAAGGTTGAAAGAATTGGGCTTGTTTAGTTTGGAAAAGAGAAGATTGAGGGGAGACATGATAGCGGTCTTCAGGTATCTAAAAGGGAGTCATAAGGAGGAAGGAGAAAACTTGTTCTTCTTGGCCTCTGAGGATAGAACAAGAGGCAACGGGCTTAAACTGCAGCAAGGGAAGTTTAGGTTGGACATTAGGAAAAAGTTCCTAACTGTCAGGGCTGTCAAACAGTGGACTAAATTGCCAAGGGAGGTTGTGGAAATCTCCATCGCTGGAGATATTTAAGAACAGGTTACATAGATGTCTATCAGGGATGGTTTAGATAGTACTTGGTCCTGCCATTGGGGCAGGGGGCTGGACTCGATGGCCTCTCGAGGTCCCTTCCAGTCCTAGTGTTCTATGATTCTATGAGATAGTAGCTTTCAGGATCCGGACGAAAGGAAGAAGGGTGAGCAGTAACATACAGACCCTTGATTTCAGAAGAGCAGACTTTCACTCCCGAAGAGACCGGATGAGCAGGATCCCTTGGGAAATGAAGATGAAGGGGAAAAGAGTTGAAGAGAACTGGAAGTATTTTAAAGAAGTCTTACTGAAGGCAAAGAAACAAACAATCCCGCTGCATAGTAAGAAATGCAAACATGGTAGGCAACCAGCTTGGCTTAACAGGGAAATCCTTAGGCAGCTTAAATTCAAAAAGGATGCATACAAGAAATGGAAACATGGACAGTTGACTAAGGAGGAGTATAAACATACGGCTGGAGAATGCCGGGCAGTAATCAGGAAAACAAAAGCACAATTGGAACTGCAGCTGGCAAGGGATGTGAAGAGTAACAAGAAGGGTTTCTACAGGCATGTGAACAATAAACAGGTTATCAGAGAAGGTGTGGGGCCATTACTGGATGAGGGAGGTAACCTAGTGACAGATGATGCAGGAAAAGCTGAAGTACTCAATGCTTTTTTCACCTCAGTCTTCACGGACAAAGTCAACTTCCCCATGACAGTCCTAGACAATGAAGTATGGGAAGGTGGAGGGCAGCCATCTGTGGGGAAGGAACAAGTTCTGAGCTATCTAGAAAAACTAGATGTGCACAAGTCCATGGGTCTGGATTTAATGCACCCCAGGGTACTGAGGGGATTGGCAGAGGTCATTGCCGAAAACTTTGGCCATTTATCCTTGAAGACTCTTGGAGATCAGGTGAGATACCAGATGACTGGTAGGAGGCACACGTAGTGTCCATCTTTAAAAAAGGAAAGAAGGACAATCCAAGGAACTATAGACCCATCAGCCTTACCTCAATCCCTGGGAAAATAATGGAGGGAATCCTCAAGGAATCCATTTTGGAGCACTTGGAAGAAGGGAAAGTGATCAAAAGTAGCCAACACGGATTCACCAGGGGCAAGTCCTGCCTCACCAATCTGTTTAGCTTCTATGACGAGGTAACAAGCTCTGAGGACATGGGGAAGTCAGTGGATGTGTGATATACCTTGACTTCAGCAAGGCTTTTGATACGGTCTCCCACAACATTCTTGTCCATAAGTTAAGGAAATACGGATTGGATCCTTGGACTATAAGATGGATAGAAAGCTGGCTTGATGGTCGGGCCCAACGGGTAGTGGTCAGTGGCTCAATATCTGGATGGCAGTCTGTTTCAACCAGAGTGCCACAAGGCTCGGTTCTGGGGCCGGTGTTATTCAACATCTTTATTAATGACCTGGATGAGGGACAGGATTGCACCCTCAGCAAGTTTGCGGATGACACAAAACTAGGGGGAGAGGTAGATACGTTGGAGGGTAGAGAGAGAATCCAGAGGGACCTGGATAAATTGGAGGACTGGGCCAAAAGAAATCTGATGTGGTACAATAAGGAGAAGTGTAGAGTCCTGCACCTGGGGCGGAAGAATCCCAAACATTGTTACAGGCTGGGGACCGACTGGCTCAGCAGCAGTACGATGGAAAGGGACCTCGGGGTTATGGTGGATGAAAGGCTGGATATGAGTAAATAGTGTGCCCTTGTAGCCAAGAAGGCTAACGGCATACTAGGGTGCATTAGGAGGAACATTTCGAGCAGATCTAGAGAAGTAGTTATTCCTCTTTATTCAGCACTGGTGAGGCCACATCTGGAATACTGTGTCCAGTTTTGGGCCTCCCAGTATAAAAAGGATGTGGATTTGCTGGAGCAGGTTCAGCGAAGGGCAACAAAAATGACTACGGGTCTGGAGCACGAGACCTATGAGGATAGATTGAGGGATTTGGGCTTGTTTAGTTTACAGAAGAGAAGACTTAGAGGTTATTTAATAGCAGCCTTCAACTTCCTGAAGGGGAGTTCTAAAAAGGAGGGTGAGAAACTGTTCTCACTGGTGTCAGATGGCAGAACAAGGAGTAATGGCCAGAAGTTGAAGAGGGAAAGGTGTAGGTTAGATATTAGGAAAAACTAATTCACCAGGCGGGTGGTGAAGCATTGGAATGCATTGCCTAGAGAGGTGGTGGATTCTCCACCCCTTGAGGTTTTTAAGTCTCGGCTGGACAAGGTCCTGGCTGGGATGACTTAATGGGGGTTGATCCTGCTTGAAGCAGGGGGCTGGACTAGATGACCTCCTGAGGTCCCTTCCAGCCCTGTGATTCTGTGATTCCGTGTAAAGAAATATTATCGACTTCTCTGATAATACAAAATCTAGGCATCACCAAATGAAATTAACAGGCAGCAGATTTAAAACAAACAAAAAGAAGAATTTTTTGCACAATGCATGGTCAACCTGTAGAACTCCTTGCCAGAAGATATTGTGAAGGCCAAGACTATAAAAGGGTTTAAAAAGAACTACATACACTTATGGAGGATAGGTCCTTCAATGACTATGGGCCAGGATGTGTAGGAATGGTGTCCCACAAGCTGGGAATGGGCGAGAGGAGATGGATCACTTGATGATTACCCCTTTTGTTCATTCCCTCTGGGATGCCTGGCACTGGTCACTGTCAGAAGACAGGTTACTGGTCTGACCCAGTGTGGACATTATTATGTTGGTTAGCAGAAGGAGGGTTAAGGCACACTTTCTGGGCCAAAATAGACCAAAAACCCTAAAGGGGGGAATTTTCAAAGTCAGTCAGTATTGGTCTAACTCTTCTCTCACTTAAATTAATGTTAAAACTCCCTTTGATTTCAATGGGAGAAGGGTCAGGACAATAGTAAGGGCTTGTCTACACTAGCCCCTGTCTTTGAAGGGGGGCATGGTAATTCTCCTGAGCAGGGAGTAACAATGAGGTGCTGCAATGCATATGCAGCACCTCATTAGACTAATTTTTGCCACATGAACTTCAAAGTTGATAACTTCAAAGTGCCCGCGGCTATGTGGCTTGCCAGCCCTTCAAAGTAGTGTAAAGAAGCCCTGAGGTTTTAGAAAATGCCCATCCTGAGTTTTCCCAAACCTAAAATACCAGAAATTTTTCCTTGATTAAAAATAACAACAAAACCAAACCAAAAAAGTACCTCAAGATATTTACCACTGATCCATATTAGAAGTAGTGTTTACTTGCGCTCAATGACCTCTAATAAGAGCTGTTGACATTTTCTCTTAATCATTATAGTGCTACAGCAAACAAGAAATTGTATCGCAGAAGGCAACATTTCCTGTTGCTGAATCTAAAAGCTTTACCACACAAACAGGCACAATTACAAGGTGATGCAGAATTCTACAAGTCCAAGCGGAAGTTCATACATCCACGATCATAAACATACCCAGGATCAGAATAGAAGACAAGATTGGGACTTAATGAATATATGGGTGACAACATCTAATATTAGGGCTTCTGTCTCGGCAGTTGGAACAGCTGACAACTAAAAAGAGTGGACGCAAACTTTAACACAGTGTATTTCATACTTGCATCAATAAAATGTGCTACAGTTACAAAAGAGGGTCCAACTTCTGCACAATACTTGAGCAAGTGCTTTACTTTAACCACAGAAATATGCCATATGTCTTCAAGGGATCTACATACATATTGAGAGTTAAGAGGTGCCTATGTATTTTGCTGAATTGAGGTTTTGACCCCAATTTTCCTATTTTTCTTGGGAGTCTGCAGCACGCCTGTCATACTGATACCTAAGGCAGGAATAATTAGATATTTCTGTGGGAGACAAGTATCTGTTCACTGAACCAGCTTTGGTTATTTATTTACCTTTTCGTACACATCACTCCACTTTTTTTGTTCAGTTGCTCTGGTGAGATACAATGATGACACCAAGAGCTGACAACGTTCCATACGTACCTGCAGGTCCAGTCGACAACAAATCCATAATGACCGAGTCTGCACCTTTTGTGTACACCACCACCTTGTTGGAGAGCGGATGTCTAACAATTACAGACATTCTTTTTCGTACTGAGTCAAAAGGCAGAATGTGCAAAAGCTGAAATGTTAAAGATCCCAAAGCAGCCAGGTCCACAGTAACTTGATCAGGAGTCCTAGACTGCAGAGTGCATTTGTACGCTCTGGCAGCATGAACTAGTGCAGCTTCATCCGGGCTCTCAGCCTCATAATACAGTTCAGATATAGCTTGTTCAAGAGATGACCCAGCATCACCATGCTCACTTCCTGTAACTAGATCCACTGTATCTAGTGGTTCAGGTGAAGGTACTTTGGCACATCGTGGACTCTCAGTAGCCTGAGGTTCGTTAGCCGTTTGGGCTGCTCCTTCCAAAGGAGGTGAAGCCAGCTTCACTCTGAAAATAGACAGTTTGCTCACAAAAGTACTCGGGCTCTCTGACGATGATGATGATGATGACGCCGCCGACTCTTTTGCATTTGGAATTGGTGACGTACTCAGCCTTCGTACTGACAACCTCTGGAACATCTGTTTGATCTCCTCAAGGGATTTAATGGGCATTCTACCTAGAGAAGACAGTCTCAGCTGCAACAGAATTAAGAAAAAAAAAATTAGCAAAAACATTCATACATGCTCTGAGACCATATACTTTCGTAATGGAGGTATTTTATTTCAACAAGGAGTAGATGGGTTACAAAATAAATACTTTTAAATATATCCCTCATTTAAATTTCAAGGCTGGATTTTTTTGCACTTATAATGTTCTATTTTTAATATATATACTATATAGTAACGTATAATTCTATTGATTAAATTCAGCCAAACCCAGACACGACTAGATTCCAAGCGCATCAACTGAAAACACACTTCAGATTTGTAAAGTTACACTAACTCCAAGTCTGATTAATAATTGTGGCCCATTTCTAGAATTCGGACCAATGATGAAACAAATAGCATGACTTACATTCTAACTTTTTTTTTTTTCATTTCATAGCCAATGGGCTTGCAGTTTTGTTCTCCTTATTTTGAATCAGTCAGAAGTTTGCAAAGATAAATGTGCCCCACAAAAAAGGGGACAGTAATTACAAAAAGTATCTTTTAGAAAGAAAATCCTTTAGAAACATTTTTCTTGCATGTGGATGTAAGCAGAAAAAACTAATCTAAAATGCGTGGTTTAGAACAGGGGTCTTTAAGAAGCCCTTGCCGCTCCGAGAGCAGCCACCGCTTAAACAAAAATCTAAATTCAGTTGCCCACGTGTGAGCCAACTGAGTTTAGTTTTGTTGTTTAAGCGGTGTCAGCTGGATCTGCACAGCAGTCAGCCGCACCAGGGAGCCCAGACGAGAAAGCTGTCTGGGCAGGGAGACGCCCCATACGGGAAGAAGTCGAAGCTGGCAGAAGAGCTGGGGAGGGGGTGGCTGAGCCTGTCCCTGCCTGAGCTGCACAGAGGAGGAGGAGGAGGAGGAGACAGCAGGGAGAGGCAGCTGCTGCAGCGGAACTGCACACGCTGAGACGAGTTAAGCCTGTGGGCAGATGTGGGGAAGGCTGGGGCTCAGAGGGGTTAACCCTGAGGCTTGGGAGGGGACGTTGGGGCTCAGGGGGATTAATCCTGGGGATGGGGGGGGCAGGTTTGGGGGATGCAAAGGTAAAGCCTGGCGTTAGAGGCAGATTTGGGGGCTGAGGTGGGTAAAGCCCGGAGATGGGGTAACAACTTTCCAGCTGGTACAAATTATTGTGTCCACGCTGTTCTTAAAACAGGGGTGATAAAAAGTATGGTTTGACATCATTTATTAAGGACTGTCTGGTATTCACGTGCATAGTGGCTCCTGAGGGATTCATTTGATAACTTGAATTTGAAAATATGGCTTTTCTCGCTTTTTCAGCTGCAGATCCCTGGTTTAGTATATTGCACATGGATTAGAACAGTACTACAGTAAACCATTGATTTAAGAGATCCTGATTTAAAGGACTTCAGAAATAACAGATGCTGTCCACCAGCCCTTCCCAACCCCTACCTTCCCCACCCCCCGCAAATAAATGCCTGCAACTCACCAGAGCTGCAGCTGCAGGAACTTCTGGGGCCAGAGGACCTCCCAAGTGGGCCTTGCAAGGTGCCTCCAGCCCTGCAGATCAAGCTTTAACACACTTTGGGCATTAACAAACACCCCTTTCCCCCTATTAGTCTGTTAAAACGAGGGTTTGCTGTACAGTTAATAGGTTACATCTGCTGTTAATCTAGTTAGGGTACTAGTTCTAGTTACGAATGAGCAACCTAAGGGAAAGACTTTAAACACAGGTTTCTGGAAAACTCAGCCTCCACTGTTTTGAGGCAGAATCAGTAGAGACTCCTAACTTTTGCCTCAATTCTGCATATAAGTGAAGGCAGAATGAGGCCTTAACTCCCTTGATTTTTCAGAATAACTGATGTTTTGTGGTTATAAAGCACTCTGAGGAAGCAAAACTCTAGAGAGAGCTATGGACTGTATTTTATTATTTCTTATGGATTCTCTGGCTGTGAATTAGGCAAGGGTGATTGGATAGGAGTTGCATTATTGCTTCAGGGAAATAAGCTATTTTCCCCCCATCAACTATTTTTTAAATGCAGCAGCAAAGCCAAGTTCACAAATATAGCATTGTAAAAGACCTGCACCCTATTGTAGGCTTGAAACACTGCAGTTTAGCAGGAGGAACGTGTTTTCAGTAAAGGAACATTTACTTACAGTAATCACATAAATTTTTTTTGGGGGGGTGGGAAGTTCAACCCTAACCTTTCTTCAAGTAAGATCACTCAGAGGATAAATTGAATTTTAATTTTTTTAGAAAATAAGTTCCAGTTAAAAACGACACAGTGATAATTTACGACTGCAAAGAGGAAGATTGCTACCCACAAAATAGCTGTTGGGTCTCAGCAATGCTTCTAAGATGCCACATCTAGGTATGTTTTGTTTTAATGATTATTATTATTACAGTATAAAAATGCAAAGCAGGCTCTCCCTACCTTTCTAGTAACCCCACGAGGCAGCTACGGTTTGAAATATACCATATTTTTCATACTGGAGGAATATTAAAACCAGGCATTTTATTGGTGAATAGAACACAGTAAAAATGGCAAATAAATTTAATCTTAGGGTCCCTCTTGTGTTTAAGGCTCTCACATCACTGGAACTTTTGCTAGTGTACAATAAGAATACAATCAGCAATACAATAATTCCTTCTCTTCAAGCAAACATGGCAAAGCAAAGGAGGAAAAAACAGCCACATTTAAAAGGTATTGCCTTGGTATCTCTCCATGCAAACAAGACTATGGGGAACACATGGAAAGTTATAATATGCTGCAGCAGCCAGAAACGTGATCACCTGAGTAGCAGATTTTTCTGCCTTACCTTTTGCCGTGGTTGGTTAGGAGCTGAAACTACCACAGTATTACAGATTGCCAGAGCAAGAAAGAAATCAGTGATATATACTGTTTCCAAGGATGAATCTCTGTCACCTTCTTCTGATTGTACATATGAATGACAAGAAAGTTGACTGAATTTCTCCAAGAGCTGGGCATCTGGAACAACATCTGTCTCCTGTAGGTCAAATAAAACAGATATCCTCTTATATAATTCCAAGAGGTCAGATGTGGCTGCTGGCACAAAACATGTTCAGTGTCGCAAGGTTTTACAATGCACAAGTATAAAGTTCTCTTGGAAGCACACATAAATAAATCACTTCTTGAGCTCCTATTTGCAGATGCTGCAGGGAAGTTAATCTCAAACCAAAAAGGCAAAACCTACTACAGTTTGTAAAATGGAGGTGCTAGAGAAGTTTAGGCAACATCCTTCAGTTAATAAAGGCCCCATCCTGTTCACTGAGAAGCACTTCTTGGAGAGAGAAGAGCACCCTGAAATATGTGGGTCAGGTATTTGCAGGAGCTGGTCCTTTTTGCATGGGAATTGCCATACTAGATCAGACCTACAATCCATTTAGACCAGTATCCTGTCTTCAGCGGTGTCAGGCACCAGATGCTCCTGAGGAAGATATAAGAAACGCTTCAATAGGCAGACTATAACCAGCCCCGCAACCCTCAAAAGCCTCATCCTAATCCTTTCTGTATCCTAATATTTTGTTGGATTCTTCCACCACATTGAGTAGTGGTGCTCACTAAGTTGGCCACACTGATAGCGTGGGTCTTTTTCCTGCATAAGCATTGTCAAGTTCAAATCCTCAAGACAGATTTTCACTTCCCTGCCATCCTGATGTTTGAGAGAATACCCTAAAATGGTCCCACCCTCTCATTGCCTGCCAGAACTCTTGCTACCAGCTCTGGTGCATCTGCAGAGAAAGGGGTAGGACACGCTCCGTTTGAAATTTTGAGCTCTCTCAAAGGTAATGAAATTTACCCCAACTCAGAGGAGCCAGCCCCAGGCCAAGTCCCACTTATACCTTCAAGCACTTGAATGTGCCTTAACCCTGTGCGGGCCCTCTGCATAGGGTGAATGTCACACCTACATAGACAGAACCCAGTCTTCACGAGCCTTAGCTCACGAACAAGGCTTCAATGAAGTTATGGAGTTCACAGCCGTCATGGATTCTGGAGCTTTACCCGACCTCCATGACCTATCCGACTCCATGACATGTCCTCTGCCAGGTGTTGCAGCTAGGGCTGTGCACTATGCCCCATGACTTCCCAGGGCCAGGAGCCCACCCCTGCACCCTCTGAGCTGCAGCCAGGACTGGGCACCTGTGGCTGGAGAAAGGACTGTGTGCCCCTCCCCCACAGACAGCACTGGGGCTGGGTCTGTGCATCACTCTGCCTCCATGGCTGTTGCCACTGGATCCGGGGCTGTGCCCCTACCCATGGTGATGGGCTCAGCCTGTTGGCCCCAACCCTGTGACTCCAGTTGTCATTCCTCCCTGCTACCTAGACCTGCCCCTGTACCCTGGTTATGTTTTGCAAAGTCACAGAACCCAAAAATTCATGGAGGCCTGTGACCTGTGACTTTACTAAAAATAACCATGACCAAATTTTAGCCTTAGCATGAGCATGTCAGCCAAAATAAAACAAGATAGTGTCTCGATCTCTTTAATGTTCCTTTGAGTCTCATTTATAACGGATGTGCATAGTTCAGAGAGCTTTTTTTGCTGCCAACAACATGGTGCATGCGGGTGGAATATGGTTTACCCATACTAGATACCACCTTTTTTTAAAAAAGAACACCTCTCAGACCAACATTTCAAAAACTGACAATCTGATTTATTCACTTCATCTGGCGTGCTAGTGGAGATACCCCAGCGAGATTCAGTGCAGGTGCCCTGGTGATCTGAATTATTCAATAGCACCTGCATTATCTTATACAAACATTAAGAACACTTTTCAAGCATTCTTAAGCACCTCCACGCAGAGCACACTGTGAATGCCAAATACATGTCAGCAAACAAACAACTGCTTCACAGGCAAGCCCTTTGATCTATTTTATTTATCTAGCCCTCATCACTGTGGTAAATGAGCAACTCGAACATTTCAATCCATTTATCACAGGAGTTTTCAAACTTTTTCTGCTGGAGAGCTGTTTCGCACAGCAACCCTTTAGTATGAAAACCTGCACCACCGCTTTTACATTAAAAATGGGAGGGTGTGGGGGAGTTAATTTAACTTGCTGGGTGCTCAGGGCTGTCAGCCCCCCCAGAACTTAGTCTGTGACCCCTATGGAACCACCTTGTGATTCCCTGAGGGGCCACAGTGCCTAATTTGAGAACCCCTGTTTATCCACACCCCACTCTGGCTGGGTAGTACAGAAATGCTACTAGCCCTAGAAGGGACCTGAATCATACTGAGCGGCTGTAAAGAGCAGACTATTGCCCCAACCACTGGACCATCCTTCTCACCTAGCTTCAAGTGAATAGCTTGGAAATAAATGAACACCTGATGTGCCCAATTCAGTTCTGAACTTACTTTAAAAGCTGCATATCCACATTTTATTTGCACCATCATTTAAAAATGTATCAGCTACAAATCAGCTGCAGGGAGGCCCTTTCTGAAGGAAATCAGAAAGGATTTCCAATAAGACAAATAACCTATTCAGTTTTAATGAAAAAGAAATCAGATGCCGTCATGATTACTTTGGGTATTTAAGATCAAAGGACATCAAGCTCTACTTACAATGGGGCTGCTGAAAGCTGCATGTCTTGAGTGTGGAACGGTACTGACTCCATCTTCCCCTCCGAAAGCAGAACAGCTACCAGCCCACTGATTCAAAGCCTTGGAGTTCAAAGGCCCACTCCTCGCTGTCCTGCAGCTGTGCGCCTTCTGCTTTGGCATGTGGCTCACTGAGCCACACAGAGCATCTGTTAACTCCTCATCCTCTGAATCAGTCTCTTGATAGGATTCCAGCCTCTTGGCTAATGGGGGGTGGGGGGGGAGAAATCAAATTTCAGCCATCATGAGGAACCTCTCCTTTGTCCCTTATTACAAGCTCAAATCATCAGCTAGAAGCCTGGGAGCTGAAGTTTAAAACATGGATTTTTATACACATGTAAAAAAGGGTTTTGTATTAAATATATTTTAATCAAAAGTCAAATCTGATAACATGGACACTGGTTTGGCAGCACAAAGATCATTTTCAACGAGGGCTCTGTGAATTCTTCCTGAAGTTTAGCTTTTTGAGGAGAAGGAAAATAAAATATTTTTAATGCATCAATTTTTATAGCTGAAAAGCCAGTCTCATCAATACAATAACCTGAATCATGTGTGTCACAAGTGGATGATGTTTTCTTCCCACCCTCCAACAAATTAAATCCCCCTTATCCCCCCTTTTAGGGGAACAAAGTCCCTGTTTGGTGGATTTTATGCCTTGATGATTCCAGGCTACTCACGGGGACACCACTGACCATGGAGACAACAGCCTGAACCCTCCCGTCCAGATCAGATATGTGGCCTCAATGTGAATGGGGTGGGGGGGAGGAATGAATTTTTTAGAAATAAAAATTACATATTCTCTAGCAGCTTGAAGTTAAAATTCAAACCGGATAATATAAGCCTCCATCAAAGCATGAGAACAAGAATCAAACCAGGGAAGAAGACAGCCTAGGTGACAGAGGACAATGAAATATTGGATGAAAGGTTTCAGGCTGCATTGACTAATGGAACCAGGAAAAGGTAAGGAAGTGAGGAAACATTAAAAACACATTCTGTTGACATACAGAACTCGGAACTTTTGTCAACAGCCTTCTGCTTCTCCCCCATGAGGCAGAACGTCTTTCTCGATGGAACCCGTTGACAGCAAAGCCCTGTGGATGCTCTGCGAAGGGCCCCTCTGTCAACAGACAAGGCTTCCATCCCCATCTGCTGTGCTTCTAGCTGGCCATTCTGTCGAGGGAGTGGCCAAGCAGTCCAGCTGCCCTCTGTCAACAGAGCAGATTGACAGAGTGATCCACTTCCATGTGTGGCTGCAAAATGTCGACAGACGTTTTGTCAGTGGAGATCTTCTGACAGTGACTTCTGTCAGCAGATCGCTGTGGTATACACGTAGCCTAAGAGATAACTTGCTCACTGGAAAGCTGAACCATTTTTTTCAAGAAGATAATCTGTGCTGCATGCTCTTCCCCTGACACCCTTCCCCAAGCAACTGCAGTGCAGGGAGATCTCTAGCAAAAGACATGCCTTCCAGTCCATTTTCATGCACCAAAACTATTTGTTTTCATCATCCGATGTCTGCTGCAGAAGGAACAAATATCTATGTTGTGAAGAAGGCACCTGGCTTATAAAATGTAGTAACCGAAGAGTTTTTGTAAGGTCACCGAAACCAGTGACCTTACACACTCAGCACTCCACTAGGGTACAGTTCCTTCATATGCAGATCTGGCTTTTGGACTTGCAATAGGACCATGCTATCTCCAGGGCAAAGTTCTGGCACCTGCCATCTCGACTGCTCCAGCCGCAGCTGGCAAGAGAATTGCTGTGCCCTTGGGGCAAGGTGGGGTGTGGCTCCAGGCTGGAAGCACGCAGAAGGGCTGAGGGTTGTCCTCCCTCCTCCCGCTAAGCCCTTCATAACTGCTCAGCCTGCATCGCCTGGGACTCCACAGCAATGATTTAAAGGGCACAGTACAGCTGCCCGTCCTCCCCAGTGACAGCCCTGGGAGCCACATGTTGCTGCTGGTCTGGCTAATGTTTGAATCATTGCAATTTAAAAATGGCAGGGAGCCCCAGCAGCCCAGGGCTCCCCTCTCCTGCCTTCACAGCTGCCACTGCACCACACAGCACCACTACCTGTATTTAAAAACAGTAGGGAACTCCCAGCTGCCGCTAGGATGACAGCGGCCCTGAGAGCCCCAAGGCCTTTTAAGTAGCCCGGGCCCCTGGGCAATTGCCCCCTTTGCCCGCCCCCGGGTCCTGCCTCCAACTATGAAACGCAGAAGTCTTCAGGCTAAAGTTCCTCACTCCCAGCACCACACCTCCCAGTATCGTGGCACCGCTGCGATGTCCTTGCGGGGGAGCCTCCGGGAAGGCTGTGGACAGGGGCACCGAGAACCAGGGCAGCTACTCAGCCACTTCCCCAGGAATTGTTTAACCAGGTAGGGCTGCCTTCCATTTAACTGGCTAACTAACTGACCAGCATTTTACATCTCTAAAGCACACGGCCCATCCCCAGCCACCAGGGCACAACATAAAACAATTGGAAATATAGTTAAAAATATGGCATTTTATTAAGGCAGTACTAACAGATGATAACAACTATGACAAAGGAATAGTGGATGTACACCATGTAGCACAAGGGGGCTCTGATATTTGACACGCAGCCCCTATCACTACTGCAATGCAAGAAACTACCAGTATTTACTATATGGCAATCTGTTTATTTCTTCTTAACACTTATGCTGGAAAAGCTAAAGAAATAATAATTTGTAGACTTAAATTGTTACACTGTTTGAATGAGGGTGTAAAAATTGGAAACTGATGGGACTTTTCCTCATATTTTTTATATTTGCTGCTGGCCTGAATTGCTTCTAAACTGTGTGTATGTATAATGTGAAGGAAGCACATGTATATATATGCTCCACAAAACTACTCACAAATTTATTCTAAACAAGTGTTTCCATGACTCTGAATGAGGTTGATCAGTTTGTTAATGTGACCACTAGGCGGAGCATCTGGCTTGCACAATGAACTTTTACATCAAATCACAGCAACAGTAAACACTGCACTGTGAATAACACTAATTTTATAAGCATGTATTACCATGAGCTCACTTTGGTTCAGTCCTCATTGATCATGTGCAGAATA
Organism: Carettochelys insculpta; assembly: GCF_033958435.1. Taxonomy (NCBI): domain Eukaryota; kingdom Metazoa; phylum Chordata; order Testudines; family Carettochelyidae; genus Carettochelys; species Carettochelys insculpta. Next base: position 47,838,111 of record NC_134140.1, on the reverse strand, counting down.
CTGGCTTTCCCCACTAACTGAATGACAGATTTCTACAGCCACCATGACTATATAACAGTAGCTGCACACCGTGATGGAAATACAGAAGGGTCTCAACATTTCTATGTTCAGAACCCACATGAATTTTGATTTTTCACAAATACAGGGGGTGCCCAGAGCCCCGGGGGAAGCAATGGCTGCCAATGCTCGCAAATAATTGAATTTTCAAATATTAAGTTAGCAAATCATGAGACCCTACTGCATATTCTGTTTCTCTGTTTAACTTACCAAAGAGCTAAATTAACCAATGATCAAATTAAGTGTCAAAGTCTGGGGTGTTGTATATAATTTCCGCTTACAGCCATGATTGCATTCTATATTGTTTATTTATTGCTTTTTAAAAATACAAAGTCACTAATAAAAGACCACCTGGCTCCCAGAGAGCCATTGAGAGGCTACCAAACAACAGATACAGAATGTCACTCATATAGGAAACAGAATGTTCATAATGCACTACACAGGTTTCTGAAACTTAATATTTCCACCCATTTGTGATGCGCCAGTTCACAGTAATTGTAAACAAAGTGTGCTAGATGGAAGTGCAAGCCTTTGCAAGCTCAAAGGCAGTTCATCAAATTACTACACAGCTGCTGGTTTGCAGAGGAATGTGCTTGTGCACCAATGCTAGTGAAGTCAACATGGCCTTAATTCAGCAAGATACATACACTGGCTAGTTCTCCACCATTCACACACAGGGGAAAACCACTGCTGCAAATAGGCTTAGCCTGCATGACTTCTCTTTGTGCCACTGTGCATGGGTCTGTCAAATGGACTTGACATGCACCCTACACCGACACAAATAAGGAAGGTAGGAATGCTGTCCCGCATGTTTCATTCCTTACCGTTCTCCTCATGGCAATATTCCTGTCCTGCAATGCTGCATCTCCGGAAAACCATTTTGTTCTCAGTGAGGGTTCCAGTCTTGTCAGAAAAGATGTACTGGATCTGCCCTAGATCTTCAGCAATATTTAGTGCTCGACACTGAATAGTGGAGTCAGTTTTCTCGTGGTACAGGTCGATATCATTCTGAATTAAATAGATTTGTCCTAATTTGACAACTTCGATTGAAACATAGAGAGAAATCGGGATCAAGACCTGACAAAATAAAATGAGTGGATTACATGCAGCTAGACAATCTGATGGTTACGGAACCAAATTCTGCTCCAGTTACACCAACACACATAAAGTAACTTCACTGACGTCTAGGGTGACCATATTTCCCTATAGCAAATACTGGACACCTGGGGGAGCGGGGTGTGGATTCCCGGCTGTGGCTGCCACGGGGTGTCAGAATGGGACTGACGCACTATGGGGGAGCTCCCTGGTTGTTGGGGCAGATGTCCTGCAGAAGGGGTTTGCTGGCTGCCCCAGGCCACTGGGCTCCGGGAATGCTGCAGAGATGCTCCCTGGCTCCCGTGCTTGCTGTCCTCTTGGGGATGTCACCCTGGGAAGGGACGGTGCTCCCTGGTTGTGGAGGACAGCTGCAACTCCCAGCTGCCCTGTGCCTCAGGGCGCCAGCAATGGGGTTGCTGCCCCATGCGGGACCTCCCTGGCTACCCCACGCCTCAGGGCACCTGCAATGGGGCTACTGCACTGCAGGAGTGCTCCCAGGCTGCAGGGTACTCCCTAGCTGTGGAGGCAGCTGCCCGGCAGGGGGGCGTGAGGGGGGACAGTTACACAGCAGGCTGTCCTGCAGTGGGCATTGAGCTACCTCCCCAGTGATCTCCCCATCTGCAGAGGCAGCTGTCCCAAGGAGGGGCTGCCCAGCACTGCTGGGGCTCCAAGTTCCCCTTAAAATCTTAGAAGGAGGCCAAAACACAGTACCCTACCCGCCAGCATACCCTGCCTTAACTCTGGGGCAGGGACCCTGGCTCCCCCTCCTGCTGCTGCCTGTGCTGCTCCTGACTGATTTTACCTGCAGCTGCACTGACTTGGGGAAAAGGCAGCTCAACAGGGAGAGTGAATATATGGGACAATTAGCACTTTTGTTATTAAAAAAAAAAAAAAAAAAGGGCAGGATGCCCGCCTAAAACACAGGACTGTCCCAGTAAAAATGGGACAGAGGGTCACCCTCCTGAAGTCAGAAGAGTTACTCCAGATATACTCTGGGGTAAATCAGAGCAGAATCTGGCCTATGGTGGATTGAAGTTACCTGCAATAAAATGATCATTGTCCAAAACATATAAAACCCTGCTAATGCTGGTGGAGTGGATTTTCCATCCGGCTCAGGAATGTGAAAAGGAGACGTCTCTGAATATCTACTTAACCAAATCCCATGACCTTAAAAAGATAAAAAAAGTATAAAAAAGAATCAGTTACACGTACACTGGACCATAGTTCAGTACCAAGTTGAACAGAAACTTGAATAGGTTTAAAGCCTGATGCTCGATCCAACACTTTTTCATTTTGCTCACAAGAGCGTTCATTAGGAGGGATAGCTTGGCAGTTTGAGCATTGGCCTTGTACACCCAGAGTTGTGAGCTCAGTCCCTGAGGAGGCCATTTAGGAGTCTGGGGCATGGTCCTGCTGAGAGGGCCAGGGACTGGACTTGTTGACCTCCTGAGGTCCCTTCAAGTTGTATGAGATGTGCGTGTATATAGATAAATGAAGCAATCTTGTTCTTCTACCTTTGCTTATTCTAATTCATGAATGAAGGTCGCCAGGGTACTGGATGAAGAGTAGGTACATGTAGCACTTTCTTTATTCATTAGACTACTCTTTCACAATCCAATGGAGAAAAATACAGTTGATACAAGTTTCAAAGGATTTTTCTTTTATTTCTGGAAAATACCAACAATGAAGTGACTCCCAGCAGCATGTGTGGCCAACACCCCAATCCTGTAAACTGTGACTTATTCAGACTTCTTAATGGGCACAATGTAGGTCCTACATGAACGACTGTTAGAAAGCTGTGCTAAAAATCTAACTTTAAAACCCATTTCAGCTAACACACTTGTATCACAAATGAACTCCAAGAGTTAGACTGTGTCAAAAGATTTCAGTAAGATGATGATAAACCTACTTTCAATTATTATAAAATGTGCCCCTCTTGGCAGCTGAGTGCAAGTACCAAATATGCTCAATGTCCAAAATGTAAATCCCTCCAACAGCCATGCAAACTTAGATTCTCCATCCAGTTCCACACTGTAGGCCTTTTTCCACGAAACTGACTTAGGAGAAACATAAGCTTTCTAGCATTACCACTAAGGTCAATGAAAGACTAGGTGGGGAAGCTATTCCCAAGGCAAAGGCCTTTCACTGAGGCTCCATTTACACTGTAACAGAAAATTGACTTAAGCCACGCAGTGCCAGCTCTGTGAATAACGTAGCTGGAGTTATTGTACCTTACACTGAGTTACCGTGGGTTCTTATGCCGTGGGAGGTTGACAGGAGAAACCCTCCCGTCAACTTCCCTTACTCTCTTCATCCAGGGAGAGTAACAGGTTTCACAGGAAAGTGATCTGCCATTGATTTGCTGGAGCTAAATGTAGTATAGATATAAGTGAAGAATATCCTCTCTCCAGCCTTCTCCGAACTGACTGTGAGCACTGTATGCAGCTCAGCTGCTGAAGAATTACACAAGAAGGCGGCAGATTTTGGGGAGCTTGGGACCTAAGCTATTTGTGACACCACTTTAAATTGCACTCAGAAGTGATCTGGATACCAGTACTCCCTCCATACCAGCAGCATGACAGTGGGAGTTAAAATGATTTTTAAGATTTCCTGAAAAGGCAACACATTTGCCAGCACTCCTAAGCCTCAGTCTTCTACTTTCAGTGCCTAGGCCTAGTAGAGGTATACAAAAATTTAGCTAGTTCATATTGATTTATTCCATCTTATTCTTCATTCTTAATCTGGTTACCGCTGAGTAAAGAGCTTGATTCCTGGAAAACTGGATTATTTATTCCCATAGCCTACCAAATGAAAGCCCCAAAAATAAAGCAATGAAAAACTTGCAGGCAAAAGGTGGGGGAGGAGACACAAAACAAAGAATAATACTTTGCAGTCTTACTTAAACTGAACTTACCCAAGGCACCAACTAAACACATTACAATCAGAAGAACAACGCACCAAAGGACATCAGTGTTTGCTCTCCTTTCCAATTTACTGCGTTTGTAACGAGGGCCACTGTTATTCAGCATTGCTTTGGTTTCATGACCTGCAACACACATGCATTTTATTTCCTCCTCTGGCAGTTATTTAAATCAAAATTCAGATATGTTCTTGAAGGCTAAGAAAATTGGGTGCATGCGTTAATTAGTATCTGGATAGGGGTTCTAAATGTAAGAGAAACAATTAACTGCCAAAACAATGCATCCATTAATTCTGCTCTAGGGAGAAAACCTGATTTGTTTGGCATCCCCCTCTCTGTTTCTGTATATCAATATTTTTCCTTTCTGTCAAGTACCAGTTGCACTTCACAGTGGGTTATTACTTTCTAAATGTGAATGATAATGCTTGCTAATGTGGGACAGATTCATTGCTCTGGAGAGTTTTTCTTTTGTCTAAGAATACACGCAGGACAGATAACAACAGCATGACCTCAGCCCAGAAACAGAAGGACCCCTTCCAGAAGCATCAGTCTCCAGACCCAGCCTATTCCTTGGATTCGATTTTGAGGAAATTAATAATCAGTTTTAATTGTGGTGAGGGAGCAGAAGTGGTGCTGACATTTGTCCACATGGAACTGAACCGAGATCACCAATCTGCATTCACATATTACAGCAGCATTAAAGCCCTAACACAGAAACCAGTTTATTTCTCATAGCCCGCAGAGCAGCCATTAGCAAAGCTTCCAGCTCCTGCTCACCCGTTCTGGACTCAAATGGACACTCAAGAGGTAAGAGGCTTTGTATCCCATTTAGCAGTGCCCTGAACCATACTGTTTGCCAAGCCAAGGAAATAAAACTTAAAAAAAGAAATCGTGGAAAAACTCACATTTGCATGAACTCTGTGCAAACTCCTCCCCCATTCCACTAACCTGCATACACCACAATGCCCACAACAGCTTCTGTGTTTCTGATTGTGCATCCTCGTAACAGCAAGTTCTCTCTACTCAGGCCCACTCGCTCCTTGCTTGAATGTTCACTGCAAACACAGCACATTACTTAACAGGTAGTGCAGGAGCCTCCCACAACATTAATAGCAACCAAGCCTCAAAAGCACCCTGGACGCATTTTCATGCATTACCCACTGTGACACTTATGAGCAGATTTTCCACAGAGGTCAGATTTTCAATAAAGCTCAGTACTGAACCTATTGATCTTTTTGAAAATCTGAGCATACATGTTCTCTTGGTTTATACTGTGATTTCCTGGGTTTGTAAGCCAAAATATTTATTGTCTGGATAAATGAAAAAAAATCCTACATAAGGGCAACATTGCTATAGCTATCTCAGAATCAACACTAAGAATGGGAAGGAAACTCTTCAACCCAGCTCATCCCTGTGTTTACTGACAGTCTCAGTCACTATGCCTCAATCAAACCCATGCTGGGAGACCAGAGTAGAACTTTGGCCTGTTGACACGTGTTAAACCATGATTTAACCTTGTACTGGTTCAACCTCTCTAATCCGGAATGCTCTTATCCAGCAACCTCCATAATCTGGCAGGATTTTAGTTAGCCAGGCAACCACTTATCATGAGTGTAGCCAAGTTTCCCATGGTCTCATAAAGTTTGTTTACAGCCACCAGTCCTGGCTCTGTGTTCTGTGCTGTTATTTAGCTGCAGTTTACCCCTAAATGTCTTCAAAGAGCCCAGGAAGCCGTGGAGGTATTGGTAATGCTGCTAGAAATATTGACATCCTGTGGTCCAGCAAACTCTCATTCAGCATCAGTCAGGTCTCAAGGATGCTAGACAAGAGAGGTTCAACCTCTAGTGCAGAAATGATCTAACCATGTAATAACAAAATCCACAAAATGTTACTCAGTTTCGTCCTCTCCTAGGCTGCCACACAGAGCAAGGACATGGCTAATACACAGTTAGGACATATCAACACTAGGAGACAGAATGCTATTTTAATGGTGTTGCAGACAAGTTAATTAGACAATAGCTAGCCTATGGTCTTCAACATGAACGTCGATTGAGTAAGTCTTTACAATTTTTTCCCCTTTTCTCCTGTTTATAATTTTGATTCCCTGTGGTACAGGGGGCAGAAAAGGGACACTGCAGAGACAAAGAGCTTCCAAATTAAAATGTAAATAGTGTGCACTAATTAAAAATATTTAGTAGCTTAAACCATGCTCTTCAAACCGATGTCATGAACTCCTTACAGAGCCAATTTTACAGATAGAGAAACTGAATCCCAAGTAAGTTATGCAAGGGTCACATAGCAAGCCAGAGGCACAGTCAGGCCAGATCCATGCTACACAGTTTTGCTTGCCTATTCATGTTGGTTAAGAGCATAAAGGAAAAAAACAAATCCATAATACATCACACTCCTACTCAGCCTACCAGTCTGACTGCACCCCCTCTCTCCCAGCAGATGATGTTTATACACGAAACGGAGTTCTTTTGCTAGCACAGCTTATGGCATTTCTGGAGCTGGTTTAACTATACCAACACAAAACACCATTTGGTGTTATAAGTTGTCTCTCCACTAGAGGGGTTTGCTGTATAGCTATGCCAGCAAAGTCGCTGTAGTGTAGTCTAACCCTGAGCAAGAGCCAGATGTCTTTGTTCCCAGTTCCTGTTTAGACTACCATCCAGAATGAGTATTTGGGAATGTGTTACTGCAGACATCACATTCCATTAAAAACAGATAAGGGAGACATTTTGAATAAGGACCGCACCAATGTGAATTGAAGTATGAACTAAGCACTTTAAAAATTAATATTAACAAAACTTTACCAAGAAGCTTCTGACATTTTCAGGTGCTAGTACAGAAAGCATTTTTGGACCACTATGTCGTCTTAACCACACAGAAATTTAATAGTGCAATTATAATCAGGCCATGTAATTTAAATATAAGGTGTTTTAAAAAGTAAGCATTACAAGCCTTCAACAAATGAGCAAAATTACCACAACAAATAGCAAATCCACCCACCAAGCCTACTTACACAAAGCCGCGGAATCGACTGAGGTCATTGTTAGGACTTTCACATTCTATTCTACTTGAAAACTTCTCTGGATCAATTTCAGAGACCTATACTCAAAGAGAAGAATATAAAATTCAGATAAGGATGATGCAGCTTACAAAAATTATGAATTCACAACAGCTGCTTCATACTTTCCAGTTGTTCACGCTAGCAAGTATTGCCATGTGGAACAAAAGCAGGTATTTGGCTAAATCAGACTGCAAGATGAATGGAGAGATCTGTCTCGCCAATATAAAACCCATGGACATACCGCATGTGCACTGATGCTTCACGCATGCAACCAAGCTGTCAACTATGCTGAGAGAAAGGAAATTTTTTTCCAGTAAGACTTTCTAGTGTAGACAAAGCCTAACTATTGCTGGTAAAAATTATTAACACAAAGAACTACAACTGATGAATACGCATGAGTAGTTGAGCAATGTTATACAAATAAATAAATACAAAAAGTTACCTGCCTGGAGCAAATGTCTTTCTTAAGAAAGGCTGAAAAGTTTACGTATAGTATGGCAAAGTATATGAGGTCTGATTTGCAAAAACACATGGAACACACAATTCCAACTAATGTTAACGGAATACCTGGCAATTCAGCACCTTTGCCAATATGGCTTGTGACACTGAAATAGAAGTATTTCTCAGTAGAATGCTTTATAAATAAGAAAGTTCTTTGGCATATCAGCTGTTCTCTCTTTAAAGGCCACACTTACAAATCATGGAAATTTCATGAAACAAAATCAAATGAAATATCTTCATAATTAAAAAGATTCAAAGACTCCAGAATTCTCAACATAGGCAGGAAAAAAGGGTTCATATTTTCCTGAAGTTAACCCTTTTTCTCCTTGCTCCTGCTTTGCAGATCAATGATAAAAGCACAATTCTGATGCAAACTAAACCCATTGAAGGCATTAATGGTCATCTTAAAGAAGAGGTAGAATGGCACCTCTTTCACACAGTCTCTGGACCACTGAGTGAGTTCTGTAAGACTTTGGACATGACCATGACTTTTGATAACATTATGCTTGGATGAGGAATACAACAACCTAAGGCCATAAATGAAAGGGCTGCAGATGCAACTTGGCTAGCAGAGGCACACACACACCATTATGTGTTACAGACACCTATAAGGTATGTACACATCATTGTTACTGGGTTGGATCTTATATCCCCTCCCAGTGACTGAAGGGACTGCAACCTGTCCTCAGACAGGTAACCTCATAGCGACAAGAGCCAGTCACAGCTCCTATGAACTAAGTTGCCCACAATGGAATCATTGATAATTTTTCAAGTTCATAAGGAGTCCTACTTTGGAAAACAGGAAATGGAGGTACTACAGGACTGTCCAAGGATGTAGGAACCTTACTCTGATCAGCCAGTTGTCCAGTTAGATATCCATGTGAATTCCCTTTCTCCATAAGTGCACTACACTACTGCCAGGCATGTAGTGAATACTCTTGGTTCTGTGGAGAGTCTGAAGAGCAAAAACCTGTATGGATAATAGTTGAGCCACAGGGTGACTCTTAGCTACTTCCTGTGGGCTGGATGGGTAGATAGATGGATGTATATAACCGTGAACCAGACGTAAGCTTAGGGATGTGGAATAAGGAAGGCAACCTCCTGAATATTTATTTGTTTTGTTTCCCCAGACCTAGAACGGGAAATCCCCCTCCTTCTTCCTCCTCCAGTGTTCTTTGGGATAAGTAAGTACTGGGCTTGCAAGCCTCCTGCCTTGAATTCCTGTGATATCACTCCTCTGGATCTTAAACACAACAAACAACAAGGCCACACCCCTTCGTAAAAAGGCTTTTGTGAGAAGGGTCCTTTAAGAAGGACTGGAAGGGTAGTGTATACCAGAAAGAGAGAACTGGACCAGTTAGCAACGGGCAACAGTCTCTAGTGCCCACCTGTCCAGTGGCATGACAGACCACACCTGGTGGAATAGGACAACACAGCTTCCAAAGGTCACACGGTCAGGACGGGAACTGAGGTGAGTCCTGATAGTCTGGTCAAATCGTTCAATGGAATTAGCCCACCACAAGATGGGCAGGCATTGGAGCCCTATAAAGAGATCTGTAGGTGTATGAAGCGATCTCTATGAGGAAGGCGTGACCATCAACATTCAGTGCAGATGGGCTGACAGCGTTCATGGCTCTTATCTATTAGAAAGTCAGAAGGGTTCATAAGTTCGAAAGTTATGAAAAGTTTGAAAGAATTTAGCAAAATCCAAGAACCGGCAGGTTGGGCAGATACCTGCCAGTTCACCTCTTGCTGCCCCAGGTGACAAGTGGGAACAGAGGGAGGGGTCAAGGCCACCCCACTCTAAATGCACTTGCACAAGCGCACAAGGAGGCACACTGAGTACATGTACCCATATCAAAACACTGCTGTGCAAAAGACGACTCCACTCTCATGTGCATGTGGCACTTAGGCAGATTGACAGTGGAATCCACACTGACACACACCTGATAAAACATACTTTACTGACATTGACTTGAAATACTTTTCTGAAATTAGCGACCACATACACATTCACAGTGAAATAGCCAAAGGTGCAAATTAAAAACTGATTTAATTATTTTGATTCCATTTCAGGTGTAAGCCACCAATTAGATTAATTCTCTTTAAAATGATTAGAAATGCACAATGATCACCTGCTCTGCATATCCTCTCACCACCTGCCTCTGCTTCAAATTGGTCTCTCCATCAAGGCTGGCTGTTTCAATGTGACATATCCCATCTGGATCAGTAGAGTATAACACCACCATATCAGCAGGAATTCTCTCGTTACATGAAAGTCGAACGAAGTCCCCAACACTCACATCTTTCCAGCACCGATCTATGTATTTCTTCTCTTTCCTGAAATATATGTAAGAGTCTAAATGAAAAACTCCACAAGCTGCAAGATCAAAAAGGAACAACTACAAGAGATTATTATTTTGACTATAAAATAGCTTGTTTAAAATCAGTATACACCAAAGAACAAAGTGCTGGTGAGACATCTTACCAATTTAGGATGAGTGTACCTGCAACATAATCAATTGCTAGAGAGGAACTATACTTTCTCAGTGTGGTAAAATTCAGCACAGAATTTGGTCCAATAATTTCCATTCCCAGGGAGGATGTAGTGTTCTAAAATTCCCTCACTATGGCTGGCTGTGCCTACATGTGCCACTTCTTCCGGAAGCGGCACGGTAATTAGCTATCTGGAAGATGCTAATGAAGTGTGGATGCAAATTTTCTGCACCTCATTAGCATATCTGCACATGGTTCAGGGAAGAAGGGGCTTCCGGAAGATCCCTGTGGGCCACATGTCTGCATATGGACTTTGGAATCCGGAAGAGCTTATTCAGACTCCTAACCACATGCTAATATGCTAATGGGGTGCAGAAAATTTGCATCCGTACCTCATTAATATATTCCGGATAGCTCATTACTGTGCTGCTTCCAGAAGAAGCGGCATATATAGACACAGCCGTTATGTGTAGATTGCAGGCTTCTGTCTGGAGCCTGGAGGTCTCCTGACAGAAGTCTCATGCTCTGGGAGCCTTCTGCCTCATGGTCATCCTTGTTCCATGAGGAAGAAGGAATGTGTCAGCCACTCTAAAGGATGCATACCCGTCAACAGCTCACTCAATCTCTACATTATCAGATGCTTACACAGTGTGTACATTTAAGAATTGATTCTTATTTTGTGTAACAGGGAATACTACATTAGGAACTCATAAAATCATCTATGTTTTAGTGCTAACTCACTTTAATATATGCCTGTGCCACATATATGGGGACATCTACACATAAAAATCCATTTTTATCACTAAAATGTACCTTAAAGATATTTAATTCAGTCACAGTGAACAGTCATAGATATCACTAGCTTTAATTTTCCTGAAATACATCCCCTAAAGCTATTCGTAGAAATCAGCATGACAAACTGTTTTGCTATCAGTCTCACAGGTAGTAGCACTGCAGGTGGAGAAAGGGTAGGAGAATATTAAGTATGTAAAACAATCTGGTTTGTGAAGAGGAGCCTAAGAAAAGAATTAAATCACATCAGTTAAAAATATACGTATTTTTACATGCATAACGGAAGGATTTTACAGATTCTCCCAAAAAAAAAAAAAAACTATTAATCATTATTAGTTTTAGGAAAAAAATGACAAAAAGACAGAAGGGAATATTGGTAGTTGTGAATTAAATTCTCACTGACAGGACCTACTCTTATTTATTCCGAGGAACACAAAGAATTTAGAAATAAGAATATTGGATGCGCCAGCCTGCTGAGACAGATTAGCATTCTTGCAATTCATGGGGCATGCAGTTTATCAGTGTAAGCACAAGAAACCATAGAACATACTTTGCCCACAGGCTTTCTACCATTAATACATGCAAGACCTGAAAGGAGAGCAATTACTTCAGCTCTCTAAAAGTTTAATTATATTCCAGTTTCAGGTTCCATTCGTAAGTGGCTGAATAATTTGAATCCCACAAAGTTGCTGTACCTAGGAGATATTTGTTTTTACAAAACAGAATGTAATTGTGTTTCTTTGCAATTATATTAAGAAACCATTGTACAGGTTATTCATATTGCTACAGAACTAGCACTCAAAAACACAAACAACAACAAAAATCAAAGGAGCATGCTAAGTGCTAGAGAACTAATATTTTTCATTCTGAGAATTCATCACAAAATAATACTCCACACTTAAGTAGAACAAAATTGTAATTTTGTAATCTGCCTTGAGGGAGCCCACAGCTGTACTAGGTGGAGGTGAGCATTTACCTCAACCAGTGAACACATGTTGGAACTATAACTTGTCTTACATGTACACTAAGCTTTTACCATGGGTTAGTCAAGCCAACACTGGAATGGGTGTTTTGAATTTTTTAAAAATTAAGACAAGGCCTGAGCACTGGTGTGTGGCTGCACAGATTCAGTGCCTCCTTTCCCAATGGGGGAAGTAAATTATGCCACAGCCTTTCCTGGTGCAACTTACTTCCCTGTCTTAAAAGCTTCAGCTGTCAACTTGCTCTCCCCTACTTGCTGCTTCCTGCAATAGCTATCATAGCAAATGAATAATGTGGCTTCTTACAACCTTCTTACAGGATCACAATGCATTCTAAAACAATCCAAATATCACCCTTATGCAATGCTCATTCCTAATAATGTTGTAATGCTATATCTGAAATGAGATGCAGGAAATCCAGACAGGACTATGCACCAGGACTAATCTGGTCCATAATACCTTCCATTTCATAATTAAGTTAGCCCCACAACAATCCTTTTAGTAGGCATGTCTGAACTATTATTCCTGTTTCACAGATGAGGAAACTAAGGAGCAAAAGATATTAAGTGATTTACCCAAGATTTGTTAGGAAATTTGTGGCACAGACAGAAAAAAGACCCAAGGACTTTTCATCTCTAATTTCCTAGCTAAGTGAAGAAAGGAATAGGTTTTACTATCACTGCATATTTGGGAACTCTTTACTGGTTGATTTAAAATCTGAAGAGCGGCGGTTTAAGGAATGCATGGTTCACAAAGGCGGTATACGGTTAAAACTCTCTAATCTGGCACCTTTGGGACCTGACTTTTGTCAAACTAGGGAATTTGCCGGACCACATGAAGTCAATGTTGTCTAGCAGCATTACCAACACTTCTAAAAGCCCAATAAGCAGTGGAAGACATTGTGGGTGTAAATAATAGCTAACAGCACAGAACACTGAGACCCAGGACTGGAGGCTGTAAACAAACTTTATGGGGCCATGGAAAATTTGGTTATGCCTGTGGTAAATGGTCATCCAGCTAACTAAAATCATGCTGGATTATGGATGTTGCCCAATGACAGAGTTCCAGATTACAGAGGCTCAACCTGTACAAACTTTTCTGACTGGCAATGTATTCTAACCCTTGTTTGCAGCATTCCAGAAATTCTGTTTCTACAACTGTTTAATAGACGCCACAACTGTTCCAAACTGCGTGAAATTTTCCAACTGAGAATAAGAGCAAAGATTAGTTTACTGATATCCATAACGTTTAATGCATGAAAGGAGAACAAAGCAATCTTAAAAGGGTATTCAAAAGACTGTTTGAAAATCTGGAATAAGCATCAAGCTCATCAATGCAGGAGACACAAATTATCCAGGGGCTGGTATGAGGTCGTGGAATGAACTCTCTCAAGAACTACATGACAAATCTCACCATCCTCCATTCCAAGTGCAAGACATTCCTTTGATGTGCCTTCCCCAATACACAGCAACAGGGGGAGAAGATAACAGATAACATCTCACAGACAGTAGTCACATTTCTTAATGCACGACTGGAAAGTTTGTCTATGTGAGAAAGCTGCACCAACTTAACCACAGAGGTAATTTTAAATGAATGTACAAAAAAGCAAAATAAGGGTCTCCACACAAAAGTTCTCATTATTTCAGGAGCGACTAATTTCATTTTAGCTTAAGATGATTGGAAAATAGCTTAAACAGAACATAAGTCAATTTTAAATCAAAGTGGACAACCCAGAAAACATTTTTCAAACCTACTTTTTGGGGTTTTTATATACACATTAATTCTGTACATTGTGCACCTATAACAAATTCCATGAACCAAAAACACATTTGTTACTTACCGGCTGTATATTTTAGTTAATAGGTTGTTTATCTGCTTATCTAGTTTATATTTTGAGTAATCCTCAAGACCATCTTTAACAGCAATAATTGTGAGAACAACTACTAAAGGTAACATTGTAATTTCTTTCTGGAAGGCTTCCACCAGTGGAACCCAGTTTAGGACAACTAAAAAGAGGAAATATAAATTGGCAGCTCTGAAATAAAACAAAAACAAACAAAAAATATCAGATGTACAAGTTACAAATGGAACCAAGTTTAGGAGGTGAGTGAAAGGCTGGTACGATACATGCTCGGTTCACTTGCAAACTGCATTAAGCAGAAGTTCCTATATACTTTAGAAATAGGCAACTTAAAACACTGAATAAATGTTGAGGGCAAGGGTGGGCAATAATTTTGATGGAGGCAACCACTCCAAGAATTTGGAAAGTGGTCCAGGGCTGCACTCTTCCATTATATTAACAGAGGAGGTGTGGGGGTCTGGTATGGAGGTTGGGTACAGAACAGTTTGGGATAAGAGACTGGGGCGCAGGAGAGGGTGTGAGTGAAGGAGGTGGCTGCGACCGAGGGCCGGGAACTGCGGCAGGAGGAGGTACAGGGGTTTTGGTTGCAACCTAGAGCAGGAAGGTTGTGACCTGGGTCAGGGGATGCATGGTCTGAGAGGAGGCATCAGTACAGAGGAGAGCAGAGGATTTGGGTTATGTGGTGTGGAAGGCCAGGTGGGGGGAAGGCAGGTCTGGGGTGCTAGCGGCAGGATGTGGTCAGGAGACTTACCTGCACAACTCTGAGTCAGCAGCCCAACTGATTTCTCAGCAGGCTCCCCGCTTGCCTGGCCATGGCAGGAGCCATGTGTGTCTGTGAATAGCTATGAAACTGAGGGGTGGGGGAAGGGTGCTTCAAATAGGAAGCTCCCATTGGCCAGAAACCAGCCAATGGAATTGTGCTGGGGTAGCGGTAGCGCATGAAACCTCTTATCCCTCCCACCCAGGCTCGCAGCTATGGGAAAAAAAACAGGGCCCTGAAGCCGCTTTTCTGAGTAGTGCGTGGGGGTCAGTGAAGGCAGAGAGCCTGCCTGAAGCTCCCCATTATGTCCATGGGCCAGATCTGGTGGCTTGATGGGCCATTTTTTGCCCAGTCCTGCCTAAGAGTCTGCATGCTGGAGGGAGACATGACATCCATTTGGCTTAAATACCAAGAAACTAAACAAAGCTCTAGTTGCACGGAAAGAGCTCAAAAACAATTAACTCATTTTAACATAAATTCCCAAACACTCATACAGTTCCAAGCTTGATTTTTGTACGAAATTAGCATGTTGTCAGCAATGATCAATGCATTAGAAGACACCATACTTTTTATACCCAAAATTATGAAAATGGTAGCTGAAGCTTTATATCCACACATCTCTGCATCATTCAGCTATTCAGTGGTGAGGTCACACTATAAAATTTAATTAAATTTCCAGGAAAATACCTATTATCTTTTATAGACACACAAGCACATTGGTTTAATAGTCATCTCAGTGCAAACATCTCAATTTTAGCATTAATGCTTTGAGCTATATCCACCAGCAGATAGAAATTTTCTATGATCAATGTTGAGGCGAACACAGAAACACAAAGCATCATTAATCTCATTCCTGCCCACATAGTCAGAATTTAATTTAAAAGGAAATATGACACACTTCAGCATGTACTGAAGAAATACAGAGAGTTATAGCTTCAATTACCAACATTTCAACACATTTTTCATTCACAGCCTTCTTTGGTACAGATTACTATAGTAACGTATTATAAATGATTCAATCAAATAGGAAATCAATAGCAGATCACCAGCAATTTCTGACCCTAGGTAAGAGGAAAGGTATAAACATGCAAGTACCTGTAACAAAGCACACAGAAAGAGTTAAAGCACTTTCAAAATTTAGTCATCAACCATTATAATTGCTAACCATTACAGCAATAACCTTCTCTGAGAGGAAAAGACACTCAAGTAGTACTTTAAAGACTAACAAAATAATTTATTAGGTGAGCTTTCGTGGGACAGACCCACTTCTTCAGACCATAGCCAGACCAGAACAGACTCAATATTTAAGGCACAGAGAACCAAAAACAGTAATCAAGGAGGACAAAAATCAGAAAAAAATGATCAAGGTAAGCAAATCGGAGAGTAGAGGGATAGAAGGGGAGGGGGAGAGGTCAAGAATTAGATTAAGCCAAGTATGCAAACGAGCCCCTATAGTGACTCAGAAAATTCCCATCCCTGTTCAAACCACGTGTTAATGTGCCGAATTTGAATATAAAAGACAGCTCAGCTGTCTCCCTTTCAATAGTGGTACGAAAATTTTTCTTCAGTAAGACACAAACTCTTAAGTCATTAACAGAATGGCCCACTCCATTAAAATGTTGACTAACCAGTTTGTGGATGTGGAGTGTTTTTATGTCTGTTTTGTGTCCATTAACTCTTTGTCTAAGGGAGTTAGAAATCTGGCCCCATAATATGTTAATATATTTATGGCTGACCTGGAACAACAATTCCTCAGCTATCGTCCCTTATTACCCCTCCTCTACTTAAGATACATTGATGACATCTTTATGATTTGGACCCGTGGTATAGAGACTCTAGAAGAATTCCACAGAGACTTCAACAATCTGCACCCCACCATCAACTTATGCCTCGATTACTCCACACGAAAGAGATACATTTCCTGGACACTACAGTAAAAATCAAGGATGGCCTGATCGGTACCACACTGTACTGGAAACCTACTGATAGTTATACTTACCTACACCCTTCTAGCTTCCATCCTGCACACACAACTAGATTCATTGTTTACAGTCAAGCCCTCAGGTACAATCGCATTTGCTCTGATCCAACTGACAGAGACCAAAAACTACAAGATCTTTACCAAATATTCATAAACCTGAATTATGCACCAGGAGAAATAAAAAAACAAATCGACAGGGCCAGACGAATACCCAGAGACCAGCTACTCCAAGACAGGCCCAAAAAAGCCAAGAACAGAACACCACTGGTCATTACCTACAGCCCCCAACTCAAACCACTGTAACGAATTATTAAAGACCTACAACATATCCTTAATCAGGATGCCACACTCCAGAAGGCCCTGGGTGACATGGCTGTTCTCTCCTACAGACAACCTCCCAATCTTATGAGGATCCTCACCAACAGCCACAGTCTATACCCCAGGAATACCAGTCCTGGAACCTTTCCTTGCAACAAAGCCCACTGCCAGCTTTGTCCACATATCTTCTCTGGAAATACCATCACTGGACCCAACCAGGTTACTCACTGAATCACGGGCACTTTCTCATGCTCCTCTACTAACATCATATATGCCATCATGTGCCAACAACGCGCAGATGCTTTGTACATTGGACAGACTTCTATCTCCCTTAGACAAAGAGTTAATGGGCACAAAACAGACAAAAAAACACTCCAGATCCACAAACCGGTTAGTCAACATTTTAATGGACTGGGCCATTCTGTTAATGACTTGAGAGTTTGCGTCTTACTGAAGAAAAATTTTTGCACCACTATTGAAAGGGAGACAGCTGAGCTGTCTTTTATATTCAAATTCGGCACATTAGCACGTGGTTTGAACAGGGATGGGAATTTTCTGAGTCACTATAGGGGCTCATCTGCATACTTGGCTTAATCTAAATTCTTGACCGGAGTCCCCCCGACCCCTCTACTCTCCGATTTGTTCACCTTGATCGTTTTTTTTCTGATTTGTCCTCCTTGATTACTGTTTTTGGTTCTCTGTGCCTTAAATATTGAGTCTGTTCTGGTCTGGCTATGGTCTGAAGAAGTGGGTCTGTCCCACGAAAGCTCACCTAATAAATTATTTTGTTAGTCTTTAAAGTGCTACTTGACTGCTTTTTTGTTTTGATAGTATATAGGCTAGCACGGCTCCCTCTCTGTTACTTCTCTGACAGGCTATGTCTACATGAGAAACATCTGTCAACAGAAGTTACTCTCGACAGGGTACTCTCGATAGCACTCTGTTGACAGACCGCATCTGCACACAACTTGCTCTGTCAGTAGAGAACTGCCAGGCTGCACTGCCCTCTGGTGCCAGAAAGTGGAATGGCAGCTCTGCAAAGAGGGCTGCCCAGCAACCAGAAGCCCTCTCTGTCAACAGAAGTGTCTACATTGTACTTTGGTTGACAGTACTCTGTCCAGAGATTGTTACGCCTCACATTTTTGAGGGATAATACTGTCGAGGAAAAAAAAAAAAATAAAAAAAAAAAAAAATGCAGAGGTCTGTCGACAGAATGCTTTAAGTGTGTAGACTCTCCCCAAGTTATGTCGACAGAAGGCCCCTTCTGTCGACAAAACTATCTTGCGTAGACCCAGCCCGAGTGTTAGTGAGAGTTCAATAAAGAAAATTCAAAACCTCCTTAAGTAAAAGGTTAACAGTGTATATTGTACAAAACAACAGATTAGCCACCATTTGTATCATTCATACCTCAAACGTAACCGATCGTTATTTGGTATATCTCTCCACATGAACCTCCAGTACAAGGTCAAAGCTTCTCAGGAATTCTTACCTGTTAAAGCTGGCATCCTACATTATCAGCTGATAAATTTATATATGAAGGGTGTTCCCCTCAAATACTTTGGCCACTTTTGTTCTTTTTCCTTTCTTGTGTTGAAATAGCCTGACTTCTATGTCTCCTGTTGCTCATTATAGAGACTGCATCTACCAACATCTCAACCACTCCCCACAAAAATTAAGAATAAAAGAGCCACAAGCCAAGTTTCCATGAGCCAACCAACAGAACGGATGGGATAATTGTTTCAAATTCATAAAATCATAGAATACTAGGACTGGAAGGGACAATGCAGAAAACAAATGTAACAAGTAAAGAATTCCTGTATTTACACCCTCCATTTAAACAAGTTTGCCACTGAGGCTATATCTACACTAGGGAAGGTAAGTTGATTGCAGATATGCAATTCTAGCTATGGCAAATGCATAGCTTAAAAGAAAAAAAATCAATGCATCTGCAATCAACTTACCTGGCCATGCTCACTGAAGAAGGTTGATGGGAGAAAATCTCTCATCAAACTCCCTTACTCCTAGCGATATGCAAGGAGTACAGGGGTTGACAGCTGACCCTGATAGATCAATTTTGCGCATCCACAGCAGAGGTGTGAAATCAAACCCCAGAAACTTGACCCCAAGTGGGTTGATCTTCCAGGGCAGAGCAGACATAGCCTGAGAGAACTGCAGTCTCATAATCTAGAAAGAAAAGCAGGTCAACAAACTTTGGATGAATTGCACCTATCAAGGCTTTGTGGTCACAGGCTACCAACGAATGCAAACATTACAAGATTCCCAGCCAGTTGTTGGCTTAAGGAGTCTTGGACTGAGGACCTGACAGATGTTCTACATATTTCTTCCACCAAGACTAGCATGGACTAAGGATCTCTCCAACTGAAGGGCTTGCAACAGTGTCCTTGTTGGTTTTACAAAACCCATTTTTGGAACCCCATCTCAAGGCCATAATGTTGTTTCCTCAATAACCCCTCCCACCACCCCCTTAACATCATTCTGCAAGCCAGCTGCCAGTTAAATTCATAGCATGGCAAAAGAACAACCTTCTTTTTCTCCACTACTACAGCTGCCAAACATCAGGAGGGAAAGGGAGGGCAGGGAGAGGGGAAGAAATCCTATCATATTCTGTTCTAAGTCTGTCAACCAAGAAGAGCGAACCAAAATAGTGAACAGAAGGAGGACATGACACTACAGGTGGAAAGATGCATTATCCCAAAACTAATATTCAAAGAGGTGTCTTGTCATTAAAAGAACTGATACCTAAATTCCGGAGAGAAGAGTAGTTTACAAAAACAAATGCGTATGTTAGCATGTGAATTTCAAATTAAAAAACAATAAAACCCTCACATTGGAATAATTTCCACAAGTGCACACAAGAATCCTTTACCTGTGAAACTGTTCAAATAAGTTCCGTGGTATAAAATTGAATAAAGTGTATTTAGTAGTCCGTATTCTGTTGTTCATATATAGTTTTGACACCTTTTCATACTCTTCCTTAAAATGTCCCAGGCATGGTATAACAATCCTATGTCTGCCAGGCATTTTGGATGATTGATAACACTTGTCGCATGAGGAGCAGCTGCTGCTTCCATCCCTGGCTTCTGTGGATACCAGACGCTGCCAGCGATATCTGGCCCATCGGATGGGGTCTGCCATATTGTCTGAAAAGGTTTGTGATCCAGGTGGGGTCAGCTATCTAGAAAAGTTTTAAAGTCAAGAAAATTACACAGTAAGTCTGAAGAAGCTTTAGCTCAAAAGCACAAAACAAAAAAATTGCAAGAAAAAAAACAAAACAAACACACATCTGTTCACAGTGGTTACTGCAAAGGCCTTTAAGTAATGTTCAATTTATTTGTTATCCTTTCAATAAGAATATACTTACAGGGATAGCCACGTTAGTCTATAGCTGTAAAATCAACAAGGAGTCCTGTAGCACTCTAGAGACTTAACTGATTTTATCAGGGCATAAACTTTCATGGGTAAAACTGCCTTCATAATTGTGTTATTATCCAATTTTGATTTCAAAGTTGAAAGGAATTATATATAGTTTACGTGAGGTAGAAACATCTGATTGGACCTCTATTTTCAAGGGCTATTTATTTAGATTTAATTCTACATCTCAGGAACTAGAAAGTGATATAATCAGACCAGTTTTAGTTTATTTTAGCTTAACTTTTTTTAAAAAAAAATAAAGTAATTGTACCACAAATACAAATCTCAACGTCCCCCTCAATACCTCTCAGCCCATTTAAAGACCAGTGAAAAAATTACCCAATGAGTACTTACAGTTCCCTGTGTAATGTTGTCTAGCAGGTTGACGGTCAGAATTTAGTTCAAAGGACTGTTAATAGCACAGTCTTCACTTAGTAATCAACAAGTTTATAGAGATCAAATTAGGTCCCTGTAATTAAATAACCGTATATCAAAGTGAGTGTATTCAAATGTTAGAATTTCATGAATACTAACAAACGATATTTGTGTTATTTATCATGAATACTAACAAACAATACTTGTGCTGTTTGTCCGGATTATAATGTAATGGCAGGCAATTGTATCATGTATATCACTGTAATTACTTGTAAATGCTAGAAAATAGAATATTAATTTCAAAGCAAGCATCACGATATTCAGCGATGGAAACCTACAGCCTCAATCTGCAATATCTAAATACAAAACACAAGTGAGTGAAGATTGTGTTCATATTGTCCCGTCAGCTGGAATCGTAAATACTAGTTTAAGGGAATGATCCTGCATCTCTGACTGAGGGATTCTGACAGGGTAGGACACTGACAAATTGCATAATAACCCCCTAATTTATTTTGAGTAACCTGAGAGACTTCACGAAAACTAGCACATCACTACATCTATGCTAGCATACTGGATTTAAAAGCTTTGATTCAGCTGTTAAAGTATTTTACCTCCTTTACCCTCTCAGTAACTCTCATTCCTTTAGGTAATAAACCTTTAGGTTGCTAGAGAAATTGGCTGCCAGTACAGTAGGTTTGAAACATTCGTAAGGGTTCAGTGCTGAGAACCCTCACCAATGTTCTCTGGGTTAGACTAAGAGGGATAAAAAACAAGGGTGATGTCTACTACAGGCCGCCTAACCAGGTAGAAGAGGTGGATGAGGCTTTTTTTAAAACAACTAACAAAGTCAAGCAGGGCCCCAGATTTGGTGGTGATGGGGGACTTTAACTATCCAGATATATGTTGGGAAACTAATACAGCGGGGCACAGACTATCCAGTAAGTTCTTGGATTGTACTGGAGACAATTTTTATTCCAAAAGGTTGAAAAAGCTACCGGGAGGAAGCAGTTTTAGATTTGATTTTAACAAATAGGGAGGAATTGATAGAGACCTTGAAGGTGGAAGGCAGCTTGGGTGAAAGTGATCATGAAATCATAGAGTTCACAATCCTAAGGAAGGGTAGAACAGAAAACAGCAAAATAGAGATAATGGATTTCAGGAGGGCAGATTTTGGTAAACTCAGAGAGCTGGTAGGTAAGGTCCCATGGGAAGCAAAACTGAGGGGAAAAACAGCTGAGGAGAGTTGGCAGTTTTTCAAAGAGACATTATTAACGGCCCAAAAGCAAGCTATCCCGCTGTGTAGGAAAGATAGAAAATATGGAAAAAGACTGCCTTGGCTTAACCAGGAGATCGTGCATGATATCAAAATAAAAAAGGAATTGTATAAAAAATGGAAACAAGGAAAAATTACAAAGGATGAATATAGGCAAACAACACAAGAATGCAAGAGAAAGATTAGAAAGGCTAAGGCACAAAATGAGCTCAAACTAGCTCCAGGCATAAAGGGAAACAAGAAGGTCTTTTATAACTATATTAGAAACAAGAGGAAGACCAGGGACAGGGTAGGGCCATTGCTCAGTGAGGAGGGAGAACAGTAACAGGGAACTTGGAAATGGCAGAGATGCTTAATGACTTCTTTGTTTTGGTCTTCACTGAGAAGTCTGATGAAGGAATGCTCAACACAGTGACTGCTAGTGGGAAAGGGGTAGGGTTAGAAGTTGAAATAAAAAAAGAACAAGTTAAAAATCACTTAGGAAAATTAGATGTCTGCAAGTCACCAGGGCCTGATGAAATGCACCCTAGAATACTCAAGGAGCTGACAGACGAGGTATCTGAGCCTTTATTTATCATCTTTGCAAAATCATGGGAGACAGGAGAGATTCCAGAAGACTGGAAAAGGGCAAATATAGTGCTCATCTATAAACAGGGGAATAAGAATAACCCGGGAAATTACAGGCCAGTCAGCTTAACTTCAGTGCCAGGAAAGATAATGGAGCAGGTAATTAAAGAAATCATCTGCAAGCACTTGGAAGGTGGTAAGGTAATAGGAAACAGCCAGCATGGGTTTGTAAAGAATACATCTTGTCAAACTAATCTGATAGCTTTCTTCGATAGGATAACAAGCCTTGTGGATAGGGGAGAAGCGGTAGATGTGGTATACCTAGACTTTAGTAAAGCATTTGATACAGTCTCTCATGATATTCTTATCAAAAAACTAGGCAAATACAATTTAGATGAGGCTACTATAAGGTGGGTGCATAACTGGCTGGATAACCGTACCCAGAGAGTAGTTCTTAATGGTTCTCAATCCTGCTGGAAAAGTATAACAAGTGGGGTTCCGCAGGGGTCTGTGTTAGGACCGGTTCTGTTCAATGTCTTCGTCAATGATTTAGATATTGGCATAGGAAGTACGCTTGTTAAGTTTGCAGATGATACCAAGTTCGGAGGGGTTGCAACTGCTTTGGAGGATAGGGTCATAATTCAAAATGATCTGGATAAATTGGAGAAATGGTCTGAGGTAAACAGGATGAAGTTTAATAAGGACAAATGCAAAGTGCTCCACTTGGGAAGGAACAATCAGTTTCACACATACAGAATGGGGACAGACTGTCTAGGAATGACTACAGTAGAAAGGGATCTAGGGACTATAGTGGACCACAAGCTAAATAGGAGTCAACCGTGTAATGCTGTTGCTAAAAAAGCAAACATGATTCTGGGATGCATTAATAGGTGTGTTGTGAACAAGACACGTGAAATCATTCTTCCACTCTACTCTGTGCTGGTTAGGCCTCAGTTGCAGTATTACGTCCAGTTCTGGGCACCACAGTTCAAAAAAGATGTGGAGAAACTAGAGAGGGTCCAGAAAAGAGCGACAAGAATGATTAAAGGTCTAGAGAATGTGACCTATGAAAAAAGGTTGAAAGAATTGGGCTTGTTTAGTTTGGAAAAGAGAAGATTGAGGGGAGACATGATAGCGGTTTTCAGGTATCTAAAAGGGAGTCATAAGGAGGAAGGAGAAAACTTGTTCTTCTTGGCCTCTGAGGATAGAACAAGAGACAACGGGCTTAAACCGCAGCAAGGGAGGTTTAGGTTGGACATTAGGAAAAAGTTCCTAACTGTCAGGGCTGTCAAACAGTGGACTAAATTGCCAAGGGAGGTTGTGGAATCTCCATCACTGGAGATATTTAAGAACAGGTTAGATAGATGTCTATCAGGGATGGTTTAGATAGTACTTGGTCCTGCCATTGGGGCAGGGGGCTGGACTCGACGGCCTCTCGAGGTCCCTTCCAGTCCTAGTGTTCTATGATTCTATGAATGTTGAATTTCACAAATATCTGGATGCACCACACAGGTGGTTAGTGCACCTCGCGGTGGCTCCAGAAGCACAGCACGGGCAGCTACGGTGCCGTGTGCCACGTGGCAGCACTACCAACACTGTGCGGGCGGCTACAGCTCCTCACATCGCATGGTGGCAACACCATCGCTGCATGGGTGGTACGGAGCCTTGCACTGAAAGGCAATGGCTCCTCACACCACGTGGCAGCAACAGCACCTTGCGCCGTGTGGGTGGCTGCAGTGCCTCACACCACGTGGTGGCAACAGCAGTGCCACATGGGCAGTGGCGGCAGTACAGGGGACGACGAGCCACTCGAGAATAATTGAATTCACAAATGTTAAATTTGCGATTGTCTTGACCTTGCTACGTTGTCTGGTGTGTCATCCAGAGCATCCATTGACTTGGGGTAGGTGACTGATCCTTATGGGTTGGAAGTAACCAGATGTCAGGTGATTTTTGGTCTTAATTACCTTTCAACACAAAATCCAGTTTGCCGGGGGGTGGGGGCGTAAAGAGAGGCTGGAGAGCCTGAATGGACATCTGTAGCTAAATGCAAGACTAATAAGGTAATCCACAAGCACACATTTGTTACTGGCTTGGTGAAATCTAATTATATAATATACCATCAGTTTGGGGCATCTGCCCTGTTTTCGGACAGTCTGAGCTGAGTTTGGCACTCTCATTTGTATGCCATACCAGACAGCACGACACTGTGCTCGACAACACTGCTGGTACACACAGCGAGTATTTTACACAATTATTCACATAGCTCTCTAGATACAGAACACAAAAACATGCATGCGTGCACACCGCATGATCCATTGTCTACAGCCAAGCACTAAGATACAACTGCATTTGCTCCAACCCGAGACAGAAACAAAACACCTACAAGACCTTTACCAAGCTTTCCTAAAACTATAATACCCATCTGAGGAAGTCAGGAAACAGATTGACAGAGCCAGACGCGTACTCAGAAGCCAGCTGCTACAGGACAGGCCCAACAAGGAGAACAACAGAATGCTACTGGTCATCACATACCGCATCCAACTAAAACCTCTCCAGCGCATCATCAGTGATCTAAAACCCATTCTGTACAACAATCCCTCACAGACCTTGGGGGGTGGGCCAGTCCTCAACTACAGACAGCCTGACAACCTGAAACAAATTCTCACCAGCAATTACATATCACCACAGTAATTCTAACTCAGGAACCAATCCCTGCAACAAACCTTGGTGCCAACTCTGCTCACATATCTACATCAGTGACACCATCACAGGACCTAACCACATCAGCCACACCATCAGGGGCTCATTCATCTGCACATCTACTGTCTGCCATAATGCCCCTCTGCCATATACTTTGGCCCAACTGGACAGTCTCTACGTAAAAGAATAGACAGACACAAATCAGATATCAGGAATGGTAACATACGAAAACCTGTAGGACAACACTTCAATCTCCCTTGACGCTCAGTAACAGATTTAGAAGTAGTCATCCTGCAACAAAAAGGCTTCAAACACAGACTCCAAAGAGAAACTGCAGTGCTACAATTCAGTTGCAAACGTGACACCATCAATCAAGGATTGAACAAAGACTGGGAATGGCTGGCCAACTACAAAAGCAGTTTCTCCTCTCTTGGTGTTTACACCTCCACATCAGCTGCTGGAAGTGGGCCACACCCTTCCTGACTGAACTGACCTTGTCATCTCTGGCCCTCCTCTTGATTGATACCCTCTTCTTTTCATCAGCCTGTACATTTAGACCTGCCTTTGGAATCTCCACTATGTGCATCTGATGAAGCAGATCTTTGCTCACAAAAGCTCATGATAGAAAATATCTGTTAGTCTATAAGGTGTCATGGGACTTCTCACTGTTTATGCAATAAACTGGTATCTGATGTCCAAAAAACCCAAGTTAGAAAGAAGTGCAGTTATGTATTGACCATTACATGACAATATCGCATGTGTTTCATGTGGAAACCTACACAAGCTCAGCACGTCCACTCTACTGCAGCACCTTCACAGTCACAATCTAAAACAGAGGAGTGTACACCCTCAGGGGTGTGTGTTGGAAAGTTCTAAAAGAGGGCATAGCACAATTGGCCTCCCCCCACCTCCTGTCCTGCCCCCATGGCTGCTTCACTTCCTGGACATGCTGCTGCCATGCAAAGCCAGCTCCTCTGCTCTTTGAACCAGACTCCAGTCAACGGCTCCCAGTATCTATTCCTCCCTGCTGATTGTTTTGGAGAAAGTAAGTCTGTGAAAGACCCTTCTTCCCCACCTCCCGACCCTCTTTACTTCATGCCTTCGCCCACTGCCTCTTTCAAATCTTCCAAGCCTAAAGTAAAAAAAGAGTGGGGGATGGGGGAGGAAATAATAGAGTAGGTTCTATTCCCTGGTTCTATTGCTGGAGGAGGAGCAAACTTTCTCTCTCGTCTTTGTTGCTGCTAGGTTGATAAATCCTGAGCCATGGACTGTTTTCCCTGAACCTCTCCTCTCTCTTTCTGAGGCTGCTGCTCTTTTCTCTGGAGCAAGTTTGGGATCAGTGTCCAGCTGCTCCTCAGGCTAGGGAGGGAACGGAGGGCAGAGAGATTGTTTGGTGCAAGCCTGGCACCTAGCAAACAGCTTGGCTTGCAACAGTCAAGTCCCTTTTTCAGCTTACACAGAGATTGTCTTCCGTTAAGCTTAAAGGGTGGTCCAATGAAAGATACTACGCACCTTATTCTCTCTAATATCCTGAGACTAAAAGTGCTACAACACAACTGCCAATAGCTTATTATGAAGCATCCAATAGCTAGCCCTTACATTGTAAAACTGTAACTCCTATATAAATGAATTTATTCCAGGCTGCGCTTGCACAAAGGGGTCTTTTACAGTACCTACTTCTTTCTTTAGACGGTTAAAAAATAAATAAATAAAAATCAAGAATGAAATCACCCTCTCCTTTCTTCATGTAAAGTTTATAGCAGACAAACATTTCATGTTAAAATTTTCGAACATTTTTCCCTCAAAGCAGATAATTTTCCAAACAAAGGGGGCCTTTGTGGGGAAAAAAAGGAGTTACCTGTCCAATTTTCTATTTTTCAACAATACTGAAAAAAACAAAACAAATGTAGTCATTTTGCAGCATATTATTGTTGATTTCCTCCTCTTTCTTCCCCTCCTCTCTTTTTCAGTGGCAAAACAGAGGAAGATAATGGAGTAGGTATGCAAAAACCAAACCCAAAATAAATTATTTTCAAAAATATTGTTATTAAAATGTCTTAAAGCTTGTTCTATTCCACAACTTGCAGAACATTGTTTTGCAAAATAAACTCCTCAGTTTTTGAATAGTGCTAATGGAAATACTAAGCTTTCTCTGCAATAAAATGAAAAAGGCATTATTCTGTCACTGCTTTGAAACATTCACCATTCGTAATTTCAAACTACTTCTTTCAGCTAGAAAGTCAATCATTGCTCAAAGTGAATTTATATTAAAATGACAATTTTTTTAAAATTTCTTTAAGATATACAACTGTCCTGATTATTCCAAGTGGACATGTTATTAAAAATGTAGCTTATTTCTCTGAGAACATTAACGTACCTTTACAAGGTACTTTGGTGTCTTAGTCATTTCCTAAATCACAGCCTTGTGCTAGATCAAATACTATAATATTGTGCTGGAATTCTTTCCTACTAAATTAATCTCCTCTTCCTTAGACACATATTAAACCCTACCTGTTACCTCCTCTCAATCACTGTGGGCAACACCATCATCTGCCTAGCACACAGGCCTCTAACCAAGACATGCTCTCCAACTTGGAATTCTCCAATGCTACATCTACATGAGTATTCCTCTTTTGAAAGAGGCATGCAAATGAAGGAAACTGAAAATGCAGAGAGCACAGATTTACATATATGGCACCTCATCGGCATATTCTTCTTTCCAAAGAAGAAAAGCAGTGTAGACGTGGCTCTTTCAAAAGTAATTCCCCTTCTTCCTTTTTTTTTTTTTTAAAAAGGATTCTTTCAAAGAGCAGGATTACTTTTGAAAGAGCCACATCTACACTGCTTTTCTTCTTTGGAAAGAATATGCAAACGAGGTGTCATATACGTAAATCTGTGCCTCATTTACATGTTGGATTTCCTTCATTTGCATGCTGTCCCCACAGTAGGATGTCAACCAGAGAGTAACTCTGCCCTTACTCCTCGTGACTGTAAGATGTACCTAGCAGAACCCTGATTTAGGCGTGGTAAATCAAACCGCAGAAGATCAACCACCACTGCGTCAATCTTCCAGTAAATGTAGAAGTATCCTGACTATGTCAGATACTTTTTTGGGGGGAAGGGGGAGGATAAGAGTGGCTTAATTAGCTTAATCCAAGTGGGGCAGGGATTTCATCCAATGTTTATGCTTTAAAAGACATTGGCATGAAATTATTTCCCCCATGCCCATATAATTATATATACTCTTTAACACAAGCAATGCTATGGATGTGCAATTGTACTTCTAAAATAAGCAGCTGAAAAGAGAAGATAAAAAAGTTTAATGTCTTTCTGCAAGTACCTAAAGCAAGTATTATTTGAACTTTCCTACTCGGCATGCAACAATTTAAAAGCACTGCATGATATTCTTTAAGATAAGTTTGGAAAAACAGCACAAACACATCGCTCATCTTCCTGGTCTTATTGCTTTTCTTATATTTAAGGTCAGCTTCTGTCTGGAAACTTTTATTAAATATGTTTCCTGAAAGAGAAGTTACTCACCGTAGTAACGGTGGTTCTTCGAGATGTGTCCCCGTGGGTGCTCCACGTTAGGTGTCGGGCTCGCCCCAGCGCCGCAGGTTGGATCTTCCAAGCAGTTTCTGCCGGACCACGCATGCGCCGGTTCGCGCCGCTCCCTTGCGCGCTCCTGGCCACGTGCGTGATCCAGTCCCCGCCAGTTCCTTGACCAACTGCCTCGGATGCTCCTGCAAAACACTAAACAGAGATCCGAAGCGGGGAGGATGGGCGGGTGGTGGAGCACCCAAGGGGACACATCTCGAAGAACCACCGTTACTACGGTGAGTAACTTCTCTTTCTTCTTCGAGTGTCCCCGTGGGTGCTCCACGTTAGGTGACTACCCAGCAGTAACCCAAAATAGGAGGTGGGTAATCGGATCATGTGCAGCTTGTCCCCGAGAGGACCGCTGTCGAGAGCTGGGTATCCTCTTGGAATACCCTGTGAAGGGCGTAGTGCTTGGCGAAGGTGTCATAGGATGACCAGGTCGCCGCTCTGCAAATGTCTTTTAGCGCAACGCCCTTGAAAAAGGCTGTTGATGCCGCCACCGCCCTAGTGGAGTGAGCCCTGGGCATGGCCAGTAAAGGAGTCTTTTTGAGTTCGTAGCACATTTTTATGCAGGATACGATGTGCTTCAAGATTCTCTGCGAAGAGAGACATTCTCCTTTCGATTTGGGACCGAGAGAGACTACGAGTCTATCCGTTTTCCGGAAGGACTTGGTCCTGTCTATATAGAAGGCTAGCGCCCTCCTCACGTCCAGGAGGTGTAGGCGCGCCTCTTTGTTAGAGTTATGAGGCTTTGGATAAAACGAGGGTAAAACAATAGGTTCGTTAATATGAAACTCAGAAGAAACTTTAGGAACAAAGGCTGGATGCAGCCGTATGGTTACCGCCTCCTTGGAAAAAACAGTGCAGGGTGGCATTGCCATAACTGCCGCAAGCTCGCTCACCCTGCGAGCTGATGTGATTGCGAGAAGGAAGGTCGTCTTTATCGTAAGGAGGCGGAGGGAAACCGTGGCTAAAGGCTCAAACGGTGGTCCCATTAGCGCACTAAGCACCAGGTCCAAGTTCCACGAAGGTGGAAGCGGTTTCCGAGGGGGGTATAGGTTTACCAACCCTTTGAGGAACCTGGTAACCATGGGATGGGCGAACACCGTGTGCCCTTCCTCTTCGTGTCTGAACGCCGAAATGGCGGCAAGGTGGACCTTTAACGAGGATAGTGAGAATCCTCCTCTCTTGAGGTCTAGTAAATACTCTAATATTACAGGTATAGGCACCGAAAGGGGGGCTAACTGTTTGGTAGAACACCATGCCGTGAAGCGAGTTCACTTCTGCTTGTAGGTCTTCCTGGTGGAAGCCCTCCTGCTACTTTCTAGGACTTGTTGCACTTCCTCTGTACATGTGCTCTCTAGGGAGCTGAGCCATGGATCAACCACGCTTGTAGTCGCAGGCCTTGGGGGTGCGGATGCACTATGGACCCCTGGGCTTGCGTGAGCAGATCCAGCGCCACCGGGAGGGGCTTCGGTGGATGGTCCGACATGCGCAGGAGTAGGGGGAACCATTGCTGTCGATCCCACGTTGGGGCTATCAGGATCATTCGGGCTCCTTCTCTCCTGGCTTTCTGCAAGACTTTGTGGATCAGCACTGTGGGAGGAAAAGCATAAAGCAGGGGGCCCCTCCAGGAGACTGCGAATGCGTCCCGCAGGGACCCCCGTCCCAGTCCTGCCCTGGAGCAGAATCGTGGGCACTTCTTGTTGTGTTGAGTGGCAAACAGGTCTATCTGGGGAAAGCCCCATGTGTGAAAAATCGGTCGTAGCAGATTGGGACGGATCTGCCACTCGTGCGTGAGTGTGAAACGCCTGCTCAGCTGGTCTGCCTTCACATTGTGAGCGCCTGGTAAGTATGAGGCTTTCAAGGTTATATTGTTGGCGATGCACCAGTTCCACAACCGGACTGCTTCTGCACATAAGGCACGGGACCGAGCTCCTCCTTGCTGATTTATATAAAACATGGTGGAGGTATTGTCTGTACTGATCCAGACTACTTTGCCTTGTATATGGTCTCGAAAGTGTCTGCAGGCATTGAACACCACTCTGAGCTCCAGTATATTTATGTGCAGTGACTGTTCCGTGGAGGACCACAGTCCTTGTGTCACCTCTTCGCCCATGTGTGCTCCCCACCCTATGTGGGAGGCATCTGTAGTAAGAAAAACTGATACTTGTGGTTGGTGGAAGGGTACCCCTGTTACCATGTTCTTGGGGTTTACCCACCATTGAAGGGATTTGCGCACCTCTGTCGTGGGCGACACCACCCTGTGAACGGTGTGTGCTGCCGGTTTGTATACGCTCGCCAGCCAGTGCTGCATGCTGCGCATGTGTAACCTGGCGTTCTGTACTACAAACGTTGCTGCTGCCATGTGGCCCAGCAGCTGTAAGCACGTCAGAAGCGGCACCATAGGGCTGAAGGTGATGACTTGCACGAGGGAGCTGACGGCCCGAAAGCGTGTCTCTGGTAGATATGCTCTCGCTGTAATAGAATTTATGCGTGCCCCTATGAACTCTGTGTCTTGTGTGGGGTCTATCTTTGATTTTGCCAGATTGATAACCAGGCCGAGAGAAGAGAATGTGCCTGCTGTGACGCGTATCATGCGTAGTACCTCCTCCTTCGAGGCCCCTTTGAGTAGGCAGTCGTCCAGATACGGGAATATAAATACCCCGTCTGTGCAGGTAGGCTGACACCACTGCCATTGTCTTGGTGAAGACTCGGGGGGGCCGAGCAGAGGCCGAACGGTAGGACCTTGTATTGAAAATGTTCTTTACCTACCATGAACCGGAGGAATCGTCGGTGAGCCGGATGGATAGTTATGTGAAAATACGCGTCTTGTAAGTCGAGGGCTGCGAACCAATCTCCATCGTCCAGTGCCATAAGGATGGAGGCGATTGTGATCATCCGAAAGCGTTGCTTGCGCAGGTACCAGTTGAGGCCTCGAAGATCTAAGATGGGCCTCCAGCCTCCTGTCTTTTTCTCCGTGAGGAAGTATCTGGAATAGAACCCTTTCCCTTGCAGTTGCTCCGGCACTCTTTCCACTGCCCCTATGAGCATAAGATGGTCTACCTCCTGCTTGAGTCTCGCTTTGTGGGAGGTATCCTGCAGGTGGGGCCTGGGTGGAGGTCGTGGTGGTGGGAGCGACTGGAAGGGGATCGCGTACCCTGTGGCTATGATCTCCAGCACCCATTTGTCTGTGGTGATCCTTTGCCACTGGTCGTAGAATGGTCGGAGGCGATGGTGGAACAACAGCTTCGGATGACATTGTGCGATGGTAGTGATGGCGCAGCCCTGGATCTGTCTCTCAAACTTGTGGCCTTTGGCCCTGCCCCGAGGACGCACAGCTCTGTTGGGAACGTCGCCTGGGAGTTCTATATTGTTGATGCTGTTGATGTCGCCCTTGCTCGTAACCCCTGTGGTACTGGGGACGCTGTGGCTGATACTGGTACCGTCTTTGCTGAGGGTAGTACTTTTTCTTTCTGTATGGAGGGGTGTAGATCCCTAAGGTCCTAAGAGTGGCTCTTGAGTCTTTACTGGAATGAAGGACCGAGTCAGTTGATTCAGCAAACAGCTTCTGCGTGTCGAAGGGGAGATCGACGATCTTTGCCTGTAGATCCCTCGGTATACCGGATGTTTGGAGCCAGGACTCCCTTCGCATTACCACTGCCGCAGCTGTTGAGCATGCTGCTGTGTCCACAACATCCAGGGCGATCTGAACTCCCGTCCTCGAGGCCGCGTAGCCTTCTTGCACGATAGCCTTGAGCACCGGCTTCTTGTCCTCTGGAAGCGAGTCCATGAGGGAGGTTAAGCTAGAGTAGTTGTCGAAATTGTGGTTCGCTAGATGCGCTGCGTAATTCACCATTCTCAACAGTAGGGTGGAGGAGGAGTAGACCTTTCTGCCGAGCAGCTCTAGTTTCTTGGCATCTTTGTCCGTTCCCCCTGTTTTGAACTGAGACGTTTTTGATCTCTGTTGAGACGATTCTACCACCAGAGAATTTGGTTGTGGGTGGCTGAATAGGAACTCCATGCCCTTCGCCAGCACGAAGTATTTCTTGTCCACTCTCTTGTGGACAGGCGGAAGAGTCGCAGGGGTCTGCCATATCGTGGTGGCGGACTCCAAGATTGCTTTGTCAAGCGGTATGGCTATTTTAGAGGAGGCCGGAGGTCTCAGATTTTTAAGGAGCTTATGGTGCTTCTCTTGCACCTCTGCTGTCTGGATGCCTTGCGTGAAGGCCACCCTTTTAAACAGCTCTTGGAACTGTTTGAGATCGTCCGGAGGATGGACGTCCCCCGGGGCCGTAGCCTCATCCGGGGAGGACAGTGAGGAACCACTAGGGTACGCCTCTCTGGACCCCTCCGGGTCCTGTTGATGGTGGTACATCCGCTCGCTAGAAGCTTGCGAGGGAAAATCCCAGGGTTCCAGAACCAACTCCCCCTGAGATATCTGAGTCTCTGTCCCCGTTCGCGATTGCCCTCGGGCATACGGAACCGTCTGTGGGGATCTGTCCCTGGTAGTATGCCTATGGTGTCTATGCCCCGCATGATAGGGGCGACCATGGCAACACGGGCACTGCTCCTGGGATGGTGACCTGGACCACTCCCTTTGTGCATACCCCCTACGTCTGGGGGAGCGAGATCTTCTGGAGACACGGGACGCTGGAGAGGCCAATTTGTGATAGTACTCAAGCGGCTCGAAGCCAAGAAGAGCGACGGAGGTCCAAGCCATGGGGAGGCTGGCTGTAGAAACGGAGATTGGGGCTCCGGATAGGCTAGGGGTGACCCCTGCCTTCTCGCTGGAGTCCGCAGCACAAGCGGAGGGCTCAGAGAAAGCAGCTCTGCAGCCCTGTCTGGAGAGGGACTGCGGTGCCGTGTTTTCTGTGCTGCCTTTCCCCTCCCCTGTGGGGGTGGCTCCGCCCCCTGACACGTCGGGGATCTCGGCCCCGTAGTCTGCACCGCGCTCGGCACGCTCCTCAGTGGTGCCATGCGGACAGTCTCCCCCGGTGCCTGCAGGCTGCGTACCTGCGCGCTCTGCACCACCGGTTCCCCGGGGGTCGGTGCCGCTGTTTGCGGAGCCGCCGGTTCCGGCGCTTGCTTAGCCGCCGCCCTGCCCGCAGTGCGGGGGGGCTGTTTGATCATCGGAGGCTGAACCTCCGCCACGTGCGTCTCTGCGCCGCCACCAATCAGCTGTAGCTGCAGCTGGGGGCTGTGCACTCCACCCGTCCCGCTCGCTGTTGCTGCCGGCAGGGATCGGGTTGGGGAGATTTTCCTCTGTTTTTGAGCTGATGGGGTTAGGGACGCGGCTTTCCTTTTATGGGCCCCGGAGGGTCCCTCCTGCTGCGGCCGCTCTGGCACGTCTGGCTGGAGGGCCTTGTCGAACAGCAGCATTTTCAGCCGCATTTCCCTGTCCTTCCTTGCTCTGGCTGTTAATTTGGCGCAGAAGGAACATTTCTGAGTGACATGGGATTCCCCCAAGCACCTTATACACTGACTGTGCCCATCAGACGCTGGCATCGCCTCGCGGCATGACTCACACTTCTTGAATCCTGAAGAGGACATTGTGGTGAGTCTTTGAGTTGTTACTAGCGTACTTAGCACCTCCTCTGTGCTTGTTCCCCTCTCGGATAAAGCCTGCCACGGCAGGAGGGCTAATGGCCCTAGGCTCCTGGCCTCCGGTGCTCTGCTTGTTACTAGGATTGGAAGCTTTGAATTCCTTCCCTTTCTTTGTTTTTTTTTTTTTTTTGTTGAAAACAACAACCGACTAACTTAATCTAAGACTGAAGAAACTTTAAAACAATTAAAACGTTAAATACGCTAACTCTGGCCGTAGCCTGAGCGGATTCCATCTGCAGCCGATGGCGGTTAAAGAGGAACTGGTGGGGACCGGATTGCGCACGTGGCCAGGAACGTGCAAGGGAGCGGCGCGCACCGGCGCATGCGCGGTCCGGCAGAAACTTCTTGGAAGATCTGACCTGCGGCGCCGGGGCGAGCCCGACACCTAATGTGGAGCACCCACGGGGACACTCGAAGAAGAAGGCAAGCTTTCTAGCAGATGTAAGCGGAATCCTGCGTGAAGGGAGAAGTGAAACAGAATTTTGATTTTCCAGCAACTTTAATTCTGCAGTTGGTCATGCATAATTAAACGTGGCAAAAGGTTTCTGGAAATATCTGGGATACGTCTACAAATGGCATCTATGGCCATTTTGAAGATTACTAATGAGGCGCTGAAATGCATATTTGGCACCTCATTAGCATGCCACTGGCCACAGCTCTTCGACATTGCTGTGGCCACCCGCATGCTAACGAGGCACTGAATATGTATTTCAGCGCTTCACTAGTAAACTTCGAAATGGCCATTTACATGGCCATTTCGAAGTTTCGGGCTAGTGTAGATATAGCCTGTTAGTGACCATGTCTTAACCTAGGAGTGTCCATGCTCAGTACTCCCAGGAAATGAAACAAAACACTTGCCTGTAGGAAACCTACAAAACAGGAACCCTATAGGATGGCAGCTTCACACAATTCTTCATTCCTAACATTAAGGGATCAATCCTGGCGGTGAACTAGTCAACTTCCATATCCATTCAATCCTTACGTCATCAATAACCACTGCCGGTAAGGGTATGAACTAGTGCCAACTGAAAGTGTTTTTTGCTATGTGGAAATCACTGGACTTGCAACAAGCCAATTCATAAATACAGTAAGGGAAAAATACAATCTGGATCTTAGTTTCGAGCCAAAGGGAAATATTTTTAATTATGAAAAAAAAACAAACAGTTTTTTAGCAGCATCCTTGAAAACACTTTTGTAACTAACATTTTACTATTCAACAGGCTAACGTTTTAAGATTTTATTCAATTTTTTTTTAAAAGTCTGTTAGTCTACAGTATGGAATCAGCTGATCAGGTGAACAATGCCCCTTTTTACTGGAGCCCTGCACACATACAAAATTTGTATCTGTATCAACAAAAAAGAGACATGGATAGCCACATCCACAGATTTACAGTATCTTACTTTCCACCCCAACTTTAGTTTTCTAAATAAGCCTTTAGCATAGTAAAATGCCCAATATATTACCATTAGTGCGTATATATAAACATGTCTCTTGTCTCTTGCCATCAGCACAAACTTTACAGCTTTGCTTCCTCTAATCTTCACTATTCCAAAGCTATTGACGAACCAGAATTTATCAATTAAGCCACGAAGAAGGCTTTATCAACTACTGAGCAAGGCCCAACCCATGGAGGCTAGACCCGGTCTGAGCGAAGAATGAAACTGACCTAGTTTGTTCATTTATAATGTTGACAATAAAGAAAATGCAAATCCCTACATTGACTTTTCCCTCAAATTCCCTGTGGGATTGTTCCAGCTGCAACCAGTCTCCCTCTTGTGCATTCAGCAAGGACTAAGGAAAGTTTACTCCTCCCTTACACCAGGAAGGGCTGCTGTGGCAGAGGACAGGAGACTGTCT
Organism: Carettochelys insculpta; assembly: GCF_033958435.1. Lineage (NCBI taxonomy): Eukaryota > Metazoa > Chordata > Testudines > Carettochelyidae > Carettochelys > Carettochelys insculpta. The sequence goes on along the minus strand of NC_134140.1, from coordinate 47,801,862 downwards.
CTCCTCCACTCAGTCTCAATGCTGCCCCTGCTGGTCCTCAGCTGGTGTGTAATCACCAGGGAGGAGATGATAGCAAGCAGTGGCATCAGGACGTTGAATTGACGTATCAGGATCAACTTCCTGCTTCTGTGTAGATCGGAGTTCTTCAGGCTTGCACCTATGTCCCTTACTCCAGGCAACAGCGGAGAGCACTAGGGTCAATGTCCAAGCCTGTACAGATTGAGTTTGCTGCATCTCTACAGATGCGGCAAAATTGCACTCAGAGATCAATTGTGGTGTGTCAAATGCTGGGCAAGTGTAGATTCAGCTTGAGATGAGAGTCATTAAACTAGGCCTATGTCCTTGCAAGTCTTGAGAAATAGCAAAACTTCCTCAACCTTCTTAAATGTCATAAACTAGCAGGATTTTCATAAACTGAGTTGCCTTAATATTATTAAATGAATACACTTTACTTCTCAAACTGCCTTTAACCAGCAATTTATTCAAGTGGATGTTTTTCCCCCTAGGATTTCTCTATCCCATTTAGTTTCTGTCAAGCTACTAGTATTAGGCAGCCATCTTTAACATGAGTCACATGGGGTTATTACTGCATCTTTGTATGAAGCAATAATTCTTTCCCATGAGCTGCAGGAAAATGACAAATCTGTAGCAATTAGTTGTTGCAATGTATAATGCTTTGGCATAGAGCTAATACAGCAATTGTGATGTGTTCTCCTGCTCTGAGCACAATAGAGTTGGATATCTGCCAACATGCTTTAGATTATGGCTTAAAAGTATAAGGAATTCAGTTTTGTTACTGAAAAATGCTGCTGCCCATAAACAAACATCAGACATATTTGATGGGAATATTTTGGCAAGGAAAGCCAGAGGAAAAAGCACAAGGGGGAGCAGTATTTAAGAATATTGGCTTACAAATATGAACATGCATAATTCAAAAGCGCTTGACACAAGACAGATCATATAACATATTATGTCACCATTACAACCTGCCGAATTCGCATAGCCTATATTTGTGCAAGTAACGTTCTTATATGTGAAGTTAGAAATATGAAGTGTGGATCTATTTATAATTCTTAACATGCTAATGAGGGCCATCACTGATGCTAGGGGAAGCATGACTCAGGGTATGTCTATACTTACAAGGGGCTCAACGTTCTGTGATCAATCTTCAGGAGATTAATTTTGCTGCGTCAGTGAAGACGCAGCAAAATCACTCTCTCTGGGCTCGGCCACCAACCCTGGTACTCCACACTGCCACATGGAGTAAGGGATATTGGTGTGAGCCTGAAGAGCCCCAATCTACACAGGGGCAGGACGTCGATCCTGATATGTTGATTCTAGCTACGCTAACTGCGTGGCTATAACTGTGTATCTGGGATCGACTTTGATCCCCAGTATAGACCAGGCTTCAGTACTCTACCTGTGAATGGTCTTGTTCATCCTACAAGTCCAAATGGTGTTTGGTCCCAGAGAAACATGTGACCATGCCATCTGGTACTGTAATCCATCTTGAACCTGTTATTTTTGCATGGGCACAGTGGGTGCTGAACAAAGGGTTCCTACCCTATTTAAGTAATGGGAAACAATCAGTCTGTTATCTGCAGCTGGCCTTTGAAACTGCCTGGCTAACTCGAGGAGGATATAAACACTCCTGAAGAAGCTGTAGACCCAGGGCCAGAGTAAAGATCAACTCTGACTTGAAGCTTTTTTACCAGGAGATAACAACAGCTGTTGGGGACAAGAAATTGCATTTAAAGTTTCTTAGTGGATCAGAACTAGCTGGCACTGTTTGTTTATTTTAACTTAGTAATTTATTTGATATGACTGTTTACACTTGCAACCACAAGGAAAGTCACAAGGAAATTATATTGAGAAAAACAAATTTTAAATAAAAATAAAGCCACATGAATTAACAAACAAAATAACCTATGGGCAGATTGAGAACAACAGATCCAGCCAAGCCTAAGTCACAATGAACCCTAAACAGCACAAAAGAGAGAACTACATCACTGAGCCAACCTCCTGGAAAACCATCTGGACAGGCCACCCTTGGTATGTGTACACTGCAATTAAGCCCCTGCGGCTGGCCCATGTCAGCTGAGTCAGGCTCCTGGGGTTGTTTAATTATGGTGTAAATATTCAGGCTGTTAACTCCGGCTCAGGGTCTCTTGCCCTCACCGGGTGTTCAAATTTAGAAATATTTTTTCCCACTTTTGTTTTAACCTTACAAAATCTGAAGTGTAAATTCTGTGCTTTCCCTTTTAAATGGTTCTACTTTGACTATTTATTCTGTCATATCATTTTCCATAAACCTCTCTTGCCTACACGTGACAGGAAACACCAATGTAAGAAAACAAGATGGTTATTTTTAAATCTACTTTTCATGCCTTTTTGATGATAAAGGAGTCTCATTCCCTCCCCCCTTTATTTCATAGCTATTTGAAAGTGACCTACATCACTTGCATTATTTTTAAAAGTCTCATTTTTAAAAAACAACAAGAAAATCTATGTGGACTTTGCAATGAAGAAAATCTAAAAGGGCCACACTTTAGGTTTGACAGCTTAAACAATATCCTGGGAGCAGAGTCTGCTTTCTGTGATCATTAAATAACTGGATTCACAGAATCACTCAGGCTGCCTTCACTATTAAGAAAAGATGTATTTTTGCAGCAGGGTAACTAATGCACATTAGCTGTCCTACAGTGAAACCAGAGTGGAGAGAAGCACTGAAGCTTTTACTGCAAAGGTACTGTCAAAATAATGTCACTTTTCCTCTCCCATTCTTTCCATCCCCTGCTCTTTTGCAAACTCCTTCAATCTCCAAGTTTGGGTTCTCAGATTCACTCTCAAGGCATCACTCCCACTCTTCCTTCATCTACCTGGAGTTAACAGTCTCTAGCAGATAGAACAAGGGACTGAAAGCCTGGAACTGATGAGTTCTAATTACCTCTTTGTTAGTGACTTGCTATGTGGCCTTGAACAAGCCCCTTATTCCTCCTGCACCAGTTTTTCCTTCTGTAAAATAATTACTTAGTTTACAGTGAGGTGGTACAGATTAATTACATAGTAGTTATAGTGCTTTGAAGCTGTGCATCACTATATATTGTGCTACTATACTCATACACCATTTAACATTCCCCATATGCCACCCTCACTTTTTTCTGGACCACACCCTTTGACTCCTTCCATTCTCTCCTGACAACATTCCTCCTTTCATGTCATCATTTTCATTTGCAATGGTCTCCAAATCATTATCTCTCTCTCTCTCTCTCACACATACACACACACACACACACAGAGTGAGCTACATTCATTACAGCTAGAAACCTTTATGGAAACAAAGGGTTTTTTTGAGGAGAGGAGTGATCTCGCTTAGCTAACAATATGTTCCCAGAAACCAGCTCTTGACAGTGTGTTTTCCAGGGAGCCACTTTGCCAGGGTTCCCTACTCCTGGAAAATCTCTGCAGGAGGCCACCAAGGGCAAGATAGATGCTATTTGTATGAGGCCACCAAGGGAAAGAAAGCTGCTGTTCCTAGAAGGCCAGTTTTCCATCCCCTCCTACTTATGAATTTTCAGACAGAGTGCTCAGTAAGCATGGAGAGGCAAGTTTTGAAGCAGCTGATACCATCTTTGACAGGAAGGAGCTAATCCACACACAAAGGTCTCAGCTGCATGTCAATCACACAGATTGCTGTTGGTTGGACAATTTTACCTACTGCAAAGGCTCACAAATACCTGTATTAGTAAATAAACAAACAACTCTGATTTCAGCATCCAAACTGCACAGACTAAATGTACATAAGGCTTTATGTTTTATCCTCCCAATCTTCTGAAAATCAAGAGTTAGTAAACATCAAGAGGCTTAGAGACTAATGAGTACCCACAAGCTTAAGGATCAATTTACATTGGAGAAAGCAAACAACAATAATCCTCTCATGAGAAGGCATTTGCTACTGTTTCCTCTTTAACGAGAAAACTGCAAAAGACACTAACAAAAGTCTTTGTAAACCCAAGTTAAATCACACAAGTGAAACAAGCTGCACAGGCAAGACCTGAAATTCTAATGTTTAAAAAAAAAAGAGCAGGGGAAAATACCCTTCAGGCCTTCTTAAAAAGTAAAAAAGCGCACAGCCCACATCTGAAAAAAATCCCGTGTGTCATCCTCAAAGAAAACATTTTGACCTGCTTTTGAATACAGCTTTGCTTTCTAAAGGTGAACCACGGTAGTTTTGTTTCCCAATTCACCCCCACTCTCCAGCTTCCACCCTCCTGCAACAACATGCTGGAACAATTATCCTAAGAGAGGCGTGAAGTACCCATTCATTTCAATGGGATGTTAAGGCCAAAGCTAATGGTAATTTAACTGTCAACACTAATTATATCACTGCTTTCACTTTAGCAGAAACTGCCATCTACTCCCCTTTGCCACTGCTCTTAGAAGTCTGAGGCTGTATCTATGGAGACTACAGGGATCCACCTTTGGCATAACCTCATTATGCAGATACCCGTCAGCAGCAACAATTTTTTTCCCTGCCACTGTAGTAACAGCACTTCAGTGAGAGACCAGAGCTAGACTGCCAGAAGCATTATTCCGTCAAACCAGCAGTGCCTATCACAGGGGATTAGGCCAGCCTAGCTATGGCACTCTGGGAGGTGGATTCTTCACATCTATCAGCACTATAGCTTCGTCAGCTAAATTGTAGCATAGCAACATCCAGAGAAGTTGTGCTGTTACTGTAAAGAATGTTTCCTGCCATGACAATAGATGGGCCTGAAAACAATACACAATAAAATGGAACTGAAGATAAATGTGAAATTTAATTCCCTAGTTGTACAATGAATCAATGTCAAAGTTGAAGTGCCTACCAGAAGAGAATAGTAACAGAGAGGTAGCCGTGTTAATCTGTATTCTAACAAAATAAAACAGCAGAAATGTAGTACTTTAAAGATTAACAAAATGATTTATTTGGGGATGACCTTTCTGTCCCACAAAAGCTCATCACCAAATAAATCATTTTGATAGTCTCTGAAGTGCTACATTACTGCTTTCTTTTACCAGAAGAGAGACAATCAGTGCATTGGTTTGTAACAATACACACTTGTCCAGTGCTCGGAGATATTCTTGACAGGAACAACCTCTGAATCCACTTTAATTGCTACAAAAGGGATGACAACACCATAAAATATGTCTGTTGAGCAAGGACAGTTTCAGACCCCTGAAACAGATTCAGCAGACTCACTCCCTACAATACGTCACAGCTCAACGACAAACGGTTAAGTTTTTTTTAGCAATATGAGAAACTAAAATAAAAATGAAACCGTATGATGAAGTGGCCTGAATGCAAAACAGAGATCAAAACAACACCCAAGTTCTAACCCTGGCTGTTCCACTGACTTACAGCATGACTTTGCACAGTAACAGAGAGGTAGCTGTGTTAGTCTGTATTCCAACAAACCAAAGCAGCAGAAATGTAGCATTTTAAAAACTAACAAAACGATTTATTTAGTGATAAGCTTTTGTGGGTCTGTGTTAGTTTTTAAAGTGCTACATTTCTGCTGCTTTGGCATGATTTTGAATTAGTCACTAAGGTCAAAGTCTTTGGTGACTCCCTAGAGCAGTGGTTCCCAAAATTTGCAGCATCATGCCCCTCCCCTTTTGATTTTCGAGAAACCCTCACACCCCTCTACATCATCTTTACCATCAGCCAACTCCCTTTTAACAAAAATTTTGATTTGTAATTTAAAATAAACACAGAAACTCAATATAAAATGTTATTTAAAATTAAAAATTAGTACAAATACTTTTTCTTGGCCCCTTGCAGGTGCCTGGTATAGCCCCAGCTGGCCAGCCGCCTGAGCCCCATGCCAGCCACCAGAGCTGACCACACCAGCTGCCCACCTGCCTGAACCCTGTGCTGCCAGAGCTGCCCAAGCCCCACACTACCGGGGCCAGCTGCCCACCCACCAGCTGTGGGCCAGCCCCCCAAGCCGCCCGCTGAGCCCCATGCTGCCAGGGCCAGCTGCTGGCCCACCAGCCTGAGCCACCCAAGCCCCACGCTGCCGGGGCCAGCCGCCCACCCGCCAGCCCGAGCCCCACGCTGCCAGGGCCAGCCACCTAAGCCCTAAGAGCCCCACAAGCTGTTGGCCCAAGCCCTGCAAGCCCCCCACCCCACCCAAGCCCTTCTCCTCCCCCAAAACCAGGCACCATCAGCCCCCCGCCATCTAATCTCATCCTCCTCCTGCCCCCGCAAACCACACTCACTCACCTTTACAGGAGGCAGCTAACTACACATGGGTCTTCACTGGCTGCCTGTTTTTTTTACAGTGGCTGCAACAGGTTGACCACATAAAATGGCAGGGGCTGAGAGCCAGAAGCAAAGGCCAGATCTTTCTTGAGGGTGGGGGATTAATGGAGGGGAAGGGGGCTGGGTCGCCTCCCCCCCTCCCCCTGGAATTTCTTCAGGCTCCCAGTTTGGGAAACCATGCCCTAGAGGTTTTGACTTTGTCTTTGCTAAGAAAAAAGTCTTAAGAGTGGGCACACCCTTTCAGAGATGCTGGGTACGTACAGCTCCCAACTGCAGCATCTGCAATCAGCAACTACAGTTGAAAATTCTAGTCTCTTTCTCTCTGTTTTTCCTCCTGCAAATACCTTCTTCAGAGGTCAAATGTGAGGCTCTATTATTAGATAATGACAGCACAATAGTTTGAAGGATAGAGCCCAGTGGTTAGGATAGCCTAGATTTGGGAGACCCGGTTTCAAATCCCTGCTCTGCTACGTACTTCCAGTGACAGCTGGGCAAATCACTTGGGTTTTAGGTGCACACCAGACCTAGGTCAACCTAGCTATAACCCAAAAATCTCTTTCATTGCTGTAGTAAGTTTCTGCACTATAGATTGGAACATTTGTAGCTCCATAGCTGCGGCACTGTAGTGTGGACGTACCTTGAATCTCTCCAAGCCCCAGTTCCCCATCTGTATAATGGGGATAATAGCCGTTCCCTACTTCACAGAGGTGATCTAAGGATATACTACATAAAAGTAGTAATACAATTGTATTAATAGTGTTAAATAAATTCTCCTGTTCCATATCCACACCTCTGTGACCACAAGAAACCTCATGGATTTCAATGGGACCTTCTGTGAACTTAGGCATGTCTACTTGCTACCAGTTACATGGACAAAATACTTAATTACTATTCAACGTGAAAAACCTCAGTCCTCCTCCTCCAATATCTGTACTCCCCCATTTGCAGAAGGTTTACAGGGTGGCCACCATTTGTATACAGGAAAACATCTCTAGTTTGCTCATTATTAAGTTCTGACTTAACTTTGACTAGAAAATATTTAGTTTTCCAATCATCATTTTTTTTTCCATGGAACCGTTGAGAGAATGAGAGTCTGAGCCTTCCAAGGTCTCACACATTGGGCACTGTGGCTTAAGCTACAGAAGCTGGGGCTGAAGGTTTCCGAGTCTGAAGGTATTCAATGATTTTATTAATTTTCTAAAGCTCAAAATCAGCAATAAGCACACTCTGACCTAGCTGTTATTTTCTGTGCTTCCTTCTTCAATTATGGGTGCTGAGAGATAAGAAGGAGGCCAATGCAACAGTCATGAATGAATGCCTGTAAAGGGTTAAACCCAGAGAGAGTGGGTTGTCTGTGGGCAAGCAACCAGGTGAGCCAAGGGGAAGAGAGAAAGGGATCTCTTGAATTGAAGCAGTTACTGGCCGAGGGGTCTTTCTTTAGTCTGGACAGAGCAGGGAGAGACACAGAGATGTTTAAACCTAAGCAGGACTTAAAGATTTTCTCCTGGAGGGAGGAACAGTTCAATGGCTTGAGCACTAGCCTGCTGAACCAAAGGTTGTGAGCTCAATGCTTGTGGTGGCCATTTAAGGATCTAGAGCAAACAGGTTCCAACAAATAAATAAAAATCTCTCAGGGATGGTGGTAGGTCCTGCTGAGGGACTGGACTCCATGCCCTCTGAAGGCTCCTTCCAGTTCTATGAAATAGGTATATCTCCATACTTCAGTTCTCCCCACCCACTGTAGCTTTTAAACTGAATCCCAGGGAAGTAATTCTCTGCTTCTATCTACATTTTTTTTAAAGTTGCTCTGTAACACCTAGCAACCAAGTATGTGTTATTTTATTTGTATACTTTATCTTTTGTTTTGTTAATAACTCACCTTTTTAAGGCAATGATTTGATTCCTGTGTGCCAGAGAATGGTCTGTGTGTGTGTATATATGTGCATTCCTAAAACTGAAAGGTTCAGACTGAAACTTAATTTCTTCCCCTTTTTTCCCCTCAAGCTCTCTCTTAAAGGAGGGTTAAGAGCTTGGGGGTTTCCTCACACAGAGACATCCCCAGTGTGTATGCCTGGGTTTTAGAAAGGGGTCTTCTCACTTCTGTGATGGCAGCTACTCCCAGAGTCAGGGAATCTATGACCTTGGGAAGCTTTTAAGCAGAGCCTGTACAGGCAAGGTATTTTTAAGGTCTCTTGTGGGATCCCCCCCATTCTGTCACCCAGGTGCAGAATGTGATCAGCTTTGACACCAAGTTCTTTGTGACTGTACTATAAGAATACAGGCCAGGATCTTCACTCAGTCAGACTCTGCTCTCAGTTCTGGCATATTTAATAACTTGTTGCAGTTGGGCAAGCCCAATACAAGAGAGATCTATTATGAAATGTACACGTAGGGCCTTTTGATAGATGACAGGCAAACAAGAAAACTATAAATTAACGTACAGGCTCTACTCTATCCTAACACAACTGCACTGAATCTGTGCTTTGCTCTTACACACTTTATCATTGGCAGTTTTTCTTCCCACTTCACTGAAGTCAACATGAATCAACATGAAGAGAAATTCATCCATCTAATTTACCCAGGGTCCCACTGTATTTCACTCTCTCTCCCCCACGTGGCCAAGTGTAACCTTCGCAAGACAACAAGCTGTCCCATGGCACCCTAAAGCCTGAACTATTTTATTCTGGCATAAGTTGTTAGCCTGACTGGACTTACTGGTTTGTGCTGCAACAGAACCCTTCCCAAAGCGGTAGGATTGGCTGGATGCAGGGAATTGAGACAGTGCACTAATTCAACGGGGCACAACAATGCAACCGGGGTTCGTTCAAATCATGCAACCAATGACCTATGCCAAACGACGGGGCACCCCTGAGCGGAGGGGCGACCACGCTGCACCTCGGCCAGGGCGCACCCCACAGGCGCCAGCAGCAAGATGAGCTGCAGGCACCAAGGCAGAAGGGGGTGGGTGGGAGGAAAGCGATAGCAGAAGGCGGGGGGTCCCCGCTTACCCGTCCCGCTGCACATCCCAGCGCGGCGGCCCCACAAGGCCGGTCACGCGGCCGGCACTTTTTCCACAGCCCGGTTCAGCGCCGCTCCCCAGCCAGTCCCTGCGGCTGCGGAGCCCAGCGCCTCACGAGGCAACTTCCCGAGGAGCCCCGGCTGGGACAGCCTCCTTCCTTCGGGGGCTGCAGGGAGCAGCGAATCACAGCCTCGCCCTCTCTGACGTCTCCTCTCGGCGCTTCTTGAGTGGCTCTCCCTACCTCCCCCTGCGGGGAGCATCACAACGTTCTTGTGCTCTGTTCCGCTCACTCTTCCCTTCGCTGGTCTAGTTCTTCCCACCTGGCTCCTCCCTACTCGTACCCTTCCTGTCTCCCATTCCCTGCTCCTTCTTCTTGTTCTCTTCCTTCCCTCTCCTCTGCTGTTCCACCTGGCCTTGTGCTCCAGGCCTGGCCAGCTTCAAGGGAGAATGTATAAGATTTCTTAGAGGTACTGATGTTCACAACTTGTTTTAACAAGAACAAGTCCTGTGGCACCTCATAGACTACAGACTAACAGATACTTTGGAGTGTAAACTTTTGTGGGCAAAGACCTGCTTCAGCATCTGATGAAGCTGGTCTTTGCCCACGAAAGCTTACGCTCCAAAATATCTGTTAGTTAGTTTATAAGGTGCCACAGGACTTTTCGTTGGTTTTGAAGATACAGACTAACAGGGCTATCTCTCCGACACTTGTTTTAACAAGGTGGTAGACTAAAGGTTTAAAAGCTCTACACCTGCCAACTCGCTGTCATTTGCAAGAAGAGGCTGCCTTATCTGTGGGATTCCTTTAAGGCATTGTTTAAGTGGCTCGTGTAATGTGCGTGTGTTTTGAATAAGATATTAAAAACCCCACTTTCGATCATTTGAATTTCCCCTTAAAATTGTGCTCATTTTGAAATAGCATTCTTGGAATCCGAGTAAAGAAAAATGACATTTTATGTTACTGAGTAACTGTAAGATTGGTGAAAGTAGTGGTGTTTTCCTTATGTTTCTTTTAGTTAAACAGAAGTGTGATGTGAAATATACCTACACACATGGGATCTAGAGCATATCATGTTTGACACATCTTGTTTGATCCAACCACAGACTAGGAGCAAAGGCTTAGTTACAGAACACACTTAACAGCACTCAGGAGTTGTCAGACAGTGTAATTACTGAGAAAGTAATTACTGACTGGCATTTTAAGCACCTTGTCATTTAACCCAGTGAGGCTAATCTGAGGCAGTGTTTAGAATGCCAATTTTATCTGATAGTTAATGTGCAGATTAGACCGTCCAATGTTATTACAACCCTCCAAGATAAAATGGGACTAGTTGTATATTGCAAAAGTTCTGCATAGATAAGTCCTTGTATTGTGAACTCTCACACCCTAAAGGGAGAGAGGCAATTGCTTTTTGACAAAGCCATCCTTTCCTCCGAGTGATCATAATGTATAAATGTTGCATAAATCTTTCAGGCCCTGTCTGCCTGTTGCTGTATACATAAAGCACAGATCACCTTTTAAGGGTTTCTCTTAGCAGATGGAAGCAGTGGTAGAATGCTAAGATGGAGTTAATATTTCTTAGTTCCTCAAGGGAGATTGACAGACTTGCTCATTTGCAAGGTCAGAGTAACATTTAAGATAGCTTGACCCTGTTTTCCTTGGCATCTGCATCTGACTGTGGAGAAACTGCTCAAATTATTAAACTGTTCATTTAGAGTTGAATAATAAATACCAAAATGAGCCAATAAATTCCATTCAGACATCTACTGTGAAGTCTAAACACAGATGTAGCTTTATATTACCCCGACTGTGTCCATTGCATCCATTTATAAGGAACTGAAGAGAAATTTCTACTCTGACACTCTGTTGTAGAAGAGGGCAGGAAGGCGTTTAAAAAAAAAACTTCTTTGAGGTATTCAGAGCCTAGTACGACAGAGTCTTGATCTTGACTTGGTCCAATACCAATATCTCTATTTAAATAATAATAAAAAAACTCTAGCAACTATATCCAACAGTGTCTCATAGATGCACTCTCCCTGATATGTTCCTATATGCAAGAAGTTTGATCCACAATATAAATATTTAGTCTGCAGCATTGTTGTAGCCATGTTGGTCCCAGGGTATCAGAGAAACAAGATGGATGAAATAATGTCTTTTATTAGACCAACTTGTGTTGGTGGAAAAGACAAAAACAAGCTTCTGAACTACATAGAGTTCCTTGTCTCTCTCATAAATATTTAGTGACATACACCATAGTCAGTGTTAAACACCACGAAAGCTACAGGTGAAATAGTTGTGAAGGGGCTAAAAACATAAGAACAGCCATACTGGGTCAGACTAATGGTCCAACTAAGACAATATTCTGTGTATGACAGTGGCCAATGCCATGTGCCTCAAAGGGAATGAATGGATCAGGCTGTCATCAAGTGATCCATCCCCTCTTGTCCACGCCCAGCATCTGTCAGTTAGAGGTGGAGGGACACCCAGAACATTAGCTTGACTAACAGACATTGATAAATTTATCCTGCATGAAGTTATCTCATTCTTTCTTGAACCCAGGTATAGTTTTAGCCTTCACAACACCCCTGGCAACAAATTCCACAGATTGACCATGTGTTGTGTGAAGAAGCACCTCCTTATGTTTGCTTTAAACCTAATGCCTATTAAATACATTAGATGACCCTGGTTCTTGTGTTATGCGATGGATAAATAACACTTTCTTATTCTCTTTCTTCACATCATTCATTATTTTAAAGATTTCTATTATATTCTCCCTGCTCCCCATTCATCACTTTTTCAAGTTGAACAGTCCCAGTTTTTTTAATTCCTTCTCTGTGTCTTTTTTTAATTCCAAAATATATATTTTTGCGATGAGGTGACCAGAAATGCACGTGGTATTCCAGGTGTGGGCATTTCAGGAATTTAAATAGAAGCATGGTGACATTTTTCACTATTGTGTAACATTCTCATAGCTTTTTTGACTGTACTTTGAGCCCACACTTGCAGAGAACTATCCATAATGACTCCAAGACCTGTCTTGAGTACTAATGGCTAATTTGGATCACATTACTTTGCATTAATCAACATTAAATTTAGCTGTCATTTTGTTGCCTAGTCACTCAGATTTGTGAGATCCACTTGTAACTCTCCACAGTCTGCATTGGACTTAACTACCTTGAATAATTTTGTATTGTCTGCAGGACTTTACCACTTCACTGCTTACACCTTTTTTCCAGATCACTTATATTTTGAGCATCACTGGTCCCAATACAGATCCCTAGGAGACATTGCTATTTACTTCCTCCATTCTGAATCCATTGTGAAACTGTCCATTTATTCCTCCTCTTGTGACTCATCTTTTAAACAGTTACTGATGATCCATGAGAAGACCTTCCCTCTTAACCCATGACTGCCTATTTTGCTTAAATGCCTGTAGTGAGGGACCTTGTCAGAGGTTTTCTGAAAGTTCAGATATACTATGTCCACTGGATCATCCATGTCCACTTGTTTGTTGGTTCCCTCAAAGAATTCTAATAGATTGGTGAGGCATGATTTCCCTTTACACAATCCACGTTATCTGTTCGCCAACCAATCATGTTCACCTATGTATCTGACAATTCTGTTCTTTATTATAATTTGTTTCATTTTTGCCTGGTACTGAAGTAAGGCTTACCAACCTGTAATTTACAGGATAGACTTGGAAACCTTTTAAAAAATTGGTGTCACATTAGCTATCCTCCAATCATCTAATAAAGAGGTGATTTAAGTGATGGGTTACATAGCACTGTTAGTACTTCTGCAATTTAATATCTGAGTTCCTTCAGAACTCTTGGGTGAACACCATCTGATCCTGGTGACTTATTACTGTTTAGTTGCAGAGTATGCTACCATGAAGTTTCTCATCTCTTACTTAGTAGCCTACTAACTTGCCCTTCCTTACTCTATTTAGTTCACTTCACTGAGCCCAAGTAATTAGGCTTTAAAAGGGAAGCCTGGATTTCACTCTTACAGCTTATATTTCATATATTATATTGCATTCCTGATTCTCTACATCCCATTTAAATTAATTTACTAAGTAATATTACAGTTTTCATGCAAATTTATATTCAATTGCACCAAACTATTTTAATGCAAAGTTCTTAGTGGTACATCATTCCCCTGCAGAATGCTGGAGTTGAGCAAAACTCCAGCTTCTAAAAACTGGAGAAAATGCACAGTTAAAGTTCCTCATGCAATCTCAAATCTGCCCTTTTTCAGCAGTGCCATTATATACCTCATTAACACATGCACATCCTTATACTGCTGAACCCACAGTGGTTGAAATGTATAGGCCCTTCTTTTCCTTTTACAACCCATTCACTCTCACCCAGAGGAGTCCATCTACCACTACCGAAGGACAAAAGGAAGAAAAGTCGGGGGAGGGGGTTGATTTTTCAGGTTGCTGTCTTTGAGCAATCCAATGAAAGGGACAGCAATAGATCAGAATTCCAGGCATTAAGGACTGGAGCTTGTCCACAAGCTGCTGTACCTGACTCTTCTCCAAGCTATAACCCAGATAAGTTGTCTTATATTTGCTTATGTCAAATGTCGTTGGGCTTGCAGTTAATCTAGCCTTGGGACCAGAGTACTGGAGCTGCTTGCTTCAGGTGGTCCTCCCAGCTCTGGCTTTAGATCAGGACTGTATCGAGGTAAGCATTGGCACAAATATTCATAGAATCATAGAATGCTAGGACTGGGAGGGATCTTGAGAGGTCAGTGAGTCTGTGCTCACGAAAGCTCATGCTCAAAACTTTTCTGTTAGTCTATAAGGTGCCACAGGACCCTTCGCTGCTGCCCCTGCAGTGGTGGCTCTTGTGGCTTCTGTCCCACAGAGTTGGGCTTGGATTCCCACTGAAAGCACTGCAAGCTGACTCACAGAGTTGCAGCATCAGTCACTCACATTTGCCTCAGCCACCCCTTCCCACCATGGTGGAGGGCAACCTGGTCCAAACTTGAGTGGCCCAATCACTCCTTTTGTAAATGAAAACACAGTTATTTGCAGTAGTTAGGTTACCTCCCTTGCTCAAGATCCTTACTTCATAAGACTGATGAGGAGTTACAGTGTCCCCTTCTAGGGCTTCCCCTATAGCCCATCTATTGGAGCTTGTCAAAATAAAAGAATACACAATAGGCACACAAACAGACTGTGAAACAAAACTTTTATTAACTAAAGGTGGGGAAGAAGGGAAGTGGCAGGGAGGATTAATGTTATCAGAGAGTAGCTACAACACTCACTCCGAACACACATTCACATAGGTACAACAGAATCATAGAACACTAAAACTGGAAGGGACCTCATGAGCTCATCGAGTCCAGTCCCCTGCCCTCACAGCAGGACCACATATTATCCAGACCAGTCGTGTCCAAGAGAAATTTAACTGATCACCACAGCCCGCCCGCCTGCAGCCAGGTGCCACCCACCCAAGAGATGATGCCCTCCCCGGGCTCAGCAAGGAATCCCCTCCCCAGAAGATTACTCTTTGGCGCTGCACAAGCCACCCCAGGCTGAAGCTGTGCTCCAGTTGGAGCCGCCGCCATGTGAGGCACCCGGGGCTGCAGCTGTGCCGTGCTGACTTGCCCCACGATGTGGTGAGGCATGTGCATGGAGCGGCTGGAGTTGCGCCCCATATGCGTGGCTCTCCTGAGCCACATTTCACCACGCTATGCTGCCCTGTGTGCCACATACGGTGAACAGGGAGCGTATTGGACACTGCGGATCTCAACCATCCCTCATAGGTGTCTCTCTCTCTTTAATATCTCCAGTGATGGACAGTCCACAACCTCCCTAGGCAACATATTTCAGTGTTTAACCACCCTGACCGTTAGGAAGTTTTTCCTAATGTCCAACCTAAATCTCCCTTGCTGCAGAGTTTGAGCCCATTGCTTCTTGTCCTGTCCTCAGAGGCTAAGACAAACATTTTTTCTCCCTCCTCCTTTTAACACTCATTTAGGTACTTGTGAAACACTATCTTGTCCCCTCCCTGTCTTCTCTTTTCTAAACTAAACAAGCCCTATTCTTTCCGTCTTTCCCCATAGCTCATGTTCTCTAGACCTTTAATTATTCTCGTTGCTCTTCTCCCGACCATCTCCAATTTCTCCACATCCTGCTGGGAGCTATGAACCAGCTGGACAAAAGTCAACATGTATTAAAAGATGGATCAGCAGCAATGCAGCATAAAAGCAAAGGAACTGCAGCAAGCATATCACAAAATCAATTGCAACCCTGCCGCTTTTACAATGAACTGCGTGTTATACTCAGCATGCCTCCACTAGCACCCTACAGCCCACTACCTGGTTGGGAGCAGAGCAGCGTAAGCCCCGACACTCTGGCAGGAGCACAGGCAGGGCTGGAAGCAGGTGAGGTCCAGAGAACCCAGGTCCACTTGTGGCGATGCCCCTGTTCCAGGCCCCCACTGTGGATTTGCCAACTCTAAAATGATTTCCCAATGACAGGTAGCAAGCTGGCACAAAAAGCTTTCAGAAAACAATACCCATTGGTTCCTCAACTGCCAGTGTACTTTTAATTCTGGTGTGCCTGTGCAGAACAGCTGAGTCAAACTCAGCCCACAGATTTAGGAATATGGCCTTTTTCATCCAAAAGTTCTGCAGCCATTGCTACAGGCACCAATTCCATGTTCTATTTGTGTATGCAGTATCCCATATTTGAAGTTAAATATATGAAGCATAAATCTGTTTACACATCTAGGTGTGCTAATAAAGGCCATTAGTAATACTCGGGAAACTTAATGTCCCAGTGCTCATGACAATGATCTGTGGATAGTCTTGTTTTTCCTGTAAACCAGGATTATGGTTGATCCTGCCAAGAAATGTGGCCAGGTCACCTGATGCTGGAACACATTTTAGACATGGTAATTTTCCATGGGGATGTGAAAGGGTTGAAACTGAACACAGAGGATTCCCACCTTGGGCAAAATCTACTAATTGGCAATAAACGAAACAAAAGGCACAGTTGCCAGACACCAAGAAACCCCCTGCTTATCACCCAGATGACTGCTGATAACACCTAAGACTGAACAGGGAGAAAGCTCGAACCCAAGTGAGGAGGCTTCCTAGCTTGTGAGAAAAAATAATTAAAACTACTGGTAGGGTAAGAAATTGCATAACTAATTTCTTAAGAGCATGTTTTGTTTTATTTGGCTTAGTAACTTACTTTGATCTGTCTGTTATCATGGGCAACCACATCAATCCTACATTTTATATTTAATAAGATCACTTTTGTTTATTATTAAACCCAATGGCTGTGTCTACACTAAGACAAAACTTTGAAATGGCCATATCACAGAATATTAATGAGGCACTGAACTGAATATTCAGCACCTCATTAGCATTAGGATGCTTCCAGATGCAGCACTTCAAAAGCGTCGCTTGGCGCAGCTACACGAGGGTCCTTTTCGGAAGGACCCCGCACATTTTGAAATCCCTTCATTCCCCTCAGCTGAGAGGAATAAGGGGATTTCTAAATGTGCGAGGTCCTTTCAAAAAGGACTCCCATGTAGCCACATGGTGCTTTTGAAACGCTGCAGCCAGAAGCATCCTCATGCTAATGAGGCACTGAATATTCAATTCAGCACCTCATGAATATTCTTCGATATGGCCATTAGCATGGCCATTTTGAATGTTGTTTTACTGCACACACAGCCAATGTAAATAAATGTTACCTTGGGGGACAACAGCTGCTCATATCTGTCTTTCATTGAGAAAGGGAGCGAACAACTTGGGAACTTTCTCTGTGTAAAACTTTCACGTAGAGTAAGATGGATTTATCTGGGGTTCTGGTCCCATAGGACTGTGCACAAGGGTGTTGTGTCAAGCCCCTATGACTGAGCCTTTCCAGATCTGAGTTGCTCTCAGTGTCTATTTCGTTCTGCTGTGGGCTGTAACCCCAGCAACTCTGTGTCTTTGCTGGACGAGACCAGAAGTTCTGGCTCAGCAGAACAGAGTGGTGAGGCACCCCTCACGAGAGGACAGGTAGGCGGGCTCAATGCTATGATCAGCTTGTCAGGTGACAGCTCTGTGATCAAACTTGTCACACTGAGCATCCACTCTCAGACCCTCCCTTGGAAAATTGGTGCATGTGGCCACCGTTAACCTGAAATACAATGTAGCCTCACCAGTCAGTGCTCATTTCTACGGCCCAGAAACAGCAAACACACACCTGCAGCTGCTGTGTGACTATTACTAACAACTTTGAGTTGGTTATTGCAGGGTGATCAGGGATCTAGAGGGCGTAGTGGACCACAAACTAAACATGAGTCAATAGGCTCTCTATCTTTAGGACACTATGCTAAGGACTTTACAAGGGATCTTTAGGTAAGAAATTTCCTACTCTGCACAGGCACAGACCTTTGAAATAGCTATGCTAATGGCCATTTCGAAGATTACTAATGAGGTGCTGAATTGAATATTCAGCGCCTCATTAGCATTAGGATGCTTCCGGCCACGGTGCTTCAAAAGTGCCGCTTTCAAAAGTGCACGGCTTGGCACGGCTCCACAGGGGTCCTTTTTGAAAGGACACCACACCTTTCAAAATCCCCTTATCCCACTCACTGATCAGAATAAGGGGATTTCGAAAGATGTGGGTCCTTTCGAAAAGGACCCTGTGCAGCCACGCTGAGCCGCGCGCTTTTGAGAGCGGTGCTTTCAAAGCGCCATGGCCAGAAGCGTCCTCATGAGGCACTGAATATTCAGTTCAGCACCTTATTAGTAATCTTCGAAATATAGCTATTTTGAAGATTTGTGCCCATGTAGACACAGCCAACGGCTGCATCTATGCTTGCATTCTTCTTTCAAAAGAGCCATGCAAATGACAGTAATCAAAAAATGCAAATGAGTCACTGATTTACACATCTGGTGCCTCATTTGCATGTTCCTTCAAAAGAAAAAAAGCAGCGTAGAGGTGGGTCTTTCGAAAATAAACCCCATCTTTGAAAGAACCCTTCTTCCTGAAACAAAATAGAAAGAAGAGTTCTTTCGAAGACGGGGTTCACTTTTGAAAGAGCCACATCAACTCCACTTTATTCCCGTCCAAAAGAAGCTTTCGAAAGAATACGCAAATAAGTCACCAGAAATGTAAATCAGTGACTCGTTTACATTTTTTATTTCCCTCATTTACACACCTCTTTGGAAAGAGGAATACAACTATAGACACAGCCTAAAGCTATCTAGGAAAAGAGTCAAAAGGTATCTCTGAAGTCAGCTGAGTTTGGAAGGAAGAATAAATGGCTTTGCCCTATCCTTAATTAGCAAGAAAAGTAAGGGGCTGTAAGCATCCCTGGAAGATTAAGACCCATCCAAATATATTTTAAACTGCCAGATCTTTTCCCATTAAAAAAGAAAAGTCATGTGGTAAGAGAGAGGTGGTGCTAGTATATGTTGAGTGTACCAAGAAGGTTTCTGTGAGCTTTAAATTATTCATTGATATTGATACACACTCTGCAAGACATTTTTTCTAGTGTATCTACACTAGAAGACTAGTATGCGCAAATAGTTATAACAATTAATGACACATATTTAGCACTTATCCAGTGCTTTTACCCATGGCTCTTTGGCCTAGGTAGGTGCCAGACTGTCACAGCAAAATTTTATTGCCAGTGTGGGCGGGGGCGGGGGGGTGCGTTCCTAGAGCCACATTAGGAAACTAGAGTTTTAGTTTTGGTCTCAAAGAGCATAAACATTTTCTAGAGAATACTTAACTTACAACTGTAATGTATTAATATAACTGTTGCAACAATTTAAGGTGAGGTTTATGTTACAGAATATAGACTGTATGGACTACAGAGTAAACTGATAAAAATGCTGTGACCATCAGTTCAGTGCTGTTTAGTGAGCTTATTATAACCTGAAAGTATGTAAGAACAAATAAAGGTACAGTAAACATAATTTTTGACTGTCAGCTTTTTAGTACAAAAGAACAAGTTCATATTTAAGCTTTGTTGGATTCCTGGTCTAAATCAGATTGGTTCATTGATTGCCATTAGTGCCTCAGGCTTGGTCTACAAAATTTTATAAAGATGCAATCATACTGATATAAGGCACTGTCCGCCAGTACACCTATCCCTCAATTTACAAACATAAATCGTTCCATGAAAACTGTTAGGAAGAAGATGAAAATTCATAAATCAAAAATGAAACTCCCATTAATTTCAATGCAAAAAATTCTTACTGATTGCCAACTCCCAAAAAACACCCAATATTTTTTTCCACATAGGTTACAATACTATACAATCATAAAAATAACAGTGCTATTTTATTGCTTTTTATGACACTTGTTTCTACTAGTCTGTTCTTACATAGCGGTGAAGGTGGTGATGTTGACACGAGTTCCATGGGATCATACACATCATCATTGGAAACAGCTATGTAGTGGCTTCAACCTCCTTAACTGGGGTTTTATCTTCAGCTTTTGAAGCTGAGGATCAGTTGATGGTGATGAGGGGTTAGGAGGAGGTGATGAGGTTGAGGGTTGAAAAAATGATAGAACTGAAGATTATGTTGCAGCCCTATTTTTCCTGTCGGTACAACTCCTAATAGCATCAAACAACTTCATGAATTTGTTGCTTGCATGCTGAACTCTTCTAAGTTGGGGTTGTTGTCACTGAGAATTTGTGTAGCTGCCTCCAATGCACTGAACAATTTTGACTGTTTTAATGTCCTGAGTTTTTTTCTGGTTCATCCAGTTCTTCCTCCTCCTTTTCTGATAAGCTTTCTGTATTCAGCTGAATTAATTCTTCATCAGTCAATTCTTCACCATGTGACAATAATGGGTCTTGCACATCATCTGTGTCTACCTCATTGGATCCTGCTTGAGTTACCAGTTGCATCACAGAATTTCAATGTTTTTCACTTCACCCTCAAAACCACAGAAATAATAAACACATTTCAGCACTAGCTGTTTCCAAACACCATTTAGGATACTCTGACCAATTTTATTGCAGTCGGTTGTGACATTTTCTATAGCCATCTTGAAGCTGCAGTTCCACAACTGCTTAATTGCTGGTTTGTCTTCTCCATCTGGTGCAGATACGAAATACCTCATTACCAGTTGCAGACAGTAAGCTTTAAAGGTAGCAATGATGCCTTGATCGGAAGGATGGAAGTTGACTGAAGGATGTCAGTTGTATTTGGGGGTGAAAAAACCACTCAAAAATTATCACCATCGTCTTCAACATTGATAGGGTGAACGGTAGCATTATCAAGGATCAGCAGACATTTATTATCCAGATTATTTTCAGCACAATATTCGGAGATGAATAATGAAAGGTAGGTTGCTATGTAATCCACAAAAACCTGCTTTGTCACCCATGCCTCTCAATTAGAACACCACACCACAGCTAATGATGCCTTGTTTAAGCTCCTCAAGTGCCCTCAGACATTGCAAATGGTAAACAAGGAGAGGCTTCAATTTCATGTCTCCGTCCGAATTTCTACCAAGAAGTAATACTTGTGCAAACCTTCAAGGTGTTGAAGTCAGTGGAAGCACTCCTGGGTCGTTTCTACACAGGCCACTTTCTTCAAAAGTGGCATGGTAATACACGGCCCGAAATACACTAATGAGGCATGGATGCAAATACCCCACACCTCATTAGCATAACGTCACCTGATTTGGAGTCCAGAAGACCGTTCTTCCGGACTCCAAAACGCCGTGTAGAAGCGCGGCCCCGGGGGAGCTTCCAGAAGGAAGTGCTTCTTCTGGAGGCCCTTTCTTCCCAAAAATTTTTGGGAAGAAGGGGCCTCCAGAAGAAGGACTTCCTTCTGGAAGACCCCCTGGGGCCGCTCTTTTAAACGGCATTTTGGATTCTGGAAGAATGGTCTTCTGGACTCCAAATCATGTGATATTATGCTAATGAGGCACAGGGAACTTGCATCCACACCTCATTAGCATATTTCGGGCCATGTATTACCATGCCACTTTCGAAGAAAGTGGCCTGTGCAGAACCAGCCCTGTTGAGCAAGTGCACCACCAAGAGTAGGGTAGTATGGTCTAACTACTGCAAATAGCTGTCACAGCTGTAAGTGGAACATAGATTGACTGAAGTTTGTAGTGCAGACATACACTCTGGGTGTGCATTCATTGTCCCCTTATCTCCCCCCACCAGGTTTTCTTCTTCTCCCCAGATTGTCTTTTCTTCATCTGGACCCTTAATTTCACCCTGCTTTTAATCACCTGCAGTTTTGTTTTGTATCAACACTACCCCTGCTGTTCTGTTTTATTACATGTGAGACTGTAATAACAAGCTGACAAAACAGACCAAAATTTCCAAAGGTCAACAATGCATTCCTGAAAACACCATCCTGGTCACCCAGGGTGTACATTTGTTCAATCTGGCATGTACATTTAATTATCCCATCAAACACCATTTAGATTTAAATTTTGAAATTAAATGTATAATTTTTCAGAAGCCAGTATATTGTTTTGGAAACTGATAATGTAGCAAGAACAGCAAATGTACACTCTTAAACCCACAGACTTATTAATGTAGGAACTATCTCAGGTGGACAGACTGTTTCCCTTGATAAGAACAAACACCACAGTAGGCCATCCTAGCCCAACAGTAGTAATGTTGGTTGTCTGAGCTTTGTTTACACTCGAGCGTTTTGTAAACAAAACTGGGATTTTGTTGACAAAAGTCATGGAGCTGCTACACACAAAATGCATTTGTCCACAGAAAGCATCAACCAAAAAAACTGTGTAGATGCTCAGGAGGGGGCCCTTCTGTCAACAGGGGGGAGCCAAAAGATCAATCCACTTTTATGTCTAGACATCATCTGTCAACAGGAGTTTTATAGCAACATCTCATCCGACAGTAGCTTCCATAGACAGATGCTTCTAACACAGACATAGCCTGGGATTTTGCTGCACTTACTGCCTACACAAGTGAAACACAGGATCCTGCAGTAGGCCAGACTGAAAACGTGCCAGTTACAGAAGCTTACGCAGTTCAAAGTAAGAGCAGTTCCCAAGTCCCAATGCCACAACTCTTCACGCCCCGAGGCTGCCCTCTCCCGTCCCGTTTGCATGCTGAAGACAGCCTGCACTGGTCTCTGCTCGGGTAAGCGCCCCTTACTGGGGCTCTTAGCCCGGGCTCCCCGCCCACCAGCTGCTGCTGGGGGCAAAGCCCCGTGCACACCAGCCGCTAGTAGTGACGTGAGATCCTCGTCCACATGTGCCGTGCCCGGCGGCGGGGGGTTTCTCTTTCCAGCGCCCCGCAGCCCGGCTGGCAGCGCCACACCGAGAGGCCGGCCCCCTCCGGGCACGTGTAGCAGAAGCTGCCTGAAGGCGCCGCACACTCCCGCCCAAAACATCACATGCCCCGCCCCGCGCACCGTCTACCGGACCCACAGGCCGGCGCCATTCCCCTCACCTGCGCCGTACCACACCCCTCCCGGCACCGCCCATTGGCTGATGCGCCCAAACAAACTCCGCCCCCGCCGTTGCTCACGTGCGCCTCTGGCTCCGCTTCTTTCCGTCCCGCGTGCCGCGGTCTCTGCGCATGCGCTCTACAGCTTCCCTCCCCCCCCCCCGCTTATTGTCTCTCGCGGTATTTTGGGGGGAGGGGGAGGGGTAGTGAGGTCACATGTTCGCTCTAGCTCCGCCCCTGACTCGGGCCTAGGCGGACGGGAGGATGTTGCTGCTGTTGGAGAAGCTTCCGCCTGATCAGGTTCTGAAGGTGAGACCGGTCCCAGGTTCCCTCGCCCGCTCGTGACCTGGCGCCCGCCTGGCCTCATCTCGGGGCCGGTGCTCTGAGGCGCGTCACAGCCCCATTCTGCACCTCAGCGAGCTGGGTGCATGGCCAGGGCTGAGGCCGGACTGCTCCCCGGCGGGTAGCGCAGCACAGCCAGTAACGGGAGTCGGCGGGACGGCCGGTAAATACGGAGCAGGTGCCAGGGTGGCTCCCTGTGCGCGGCTGACAGGAACCGTCCTGCCCGGCGCCGAGGCCCGCCCAGGTGCTACAGTTGGGCTTTGAGGGTAGAAATGGGTCGTCGTTTCGGATTGCAAGTGGTTGGTGATTTGGGGAATGGCTGTAGTGACAGTGGCTGTGTCTACACTAGCACCCCCCCTTTCGAAAGGGGGATGCTAATGAGGTGTTGCAATGAATATGGAGCACCTCATTAGCATAACGGTGGCCTCGGCACTTCAAGGCCGTGTCTACACGTGCGCGCTACTTCGAGGTAGCAGCGCCAACTTCGAAATAGCGCCCGTCACGGCTACACGTGTTGGGTGCTATTTCGAAATTGAAATCGACATTAGGTGGTGAGACGTCGAAGTCGCTAACCCCATGAGAGGATGGGAATAGCGCCCTACTTCGAAGTTAAACGTCGAAGTAGGGCACGTGTAGACAATCCGCGTCCCGCAACATCGAAATAGCGGGGTCCACCATGGCGGCCATCAGCTGAGGGGTTGAGAGATGCTCTCTCTCCAGCCCCTGCGGGGCTCTATGGTCACCGTGTGCTGCAGCCCTTAGCCCAGGGCTTCTGGCTGGTGCTGCGGCAGCTGGGGATCCATGCTGCATGCGCAGGGTCTGCAACCAGTTGTCAGCTCTGTGGATCTTGTGTTGTTTAGTGCAACTGTGTCTGGGAGGGGCCCTTTAAGGGAGCGGCTTGCTGTTGAGTCCGCCCTGTGACCCTGTCTGCAGCTGTGCCTGGCACCCTTATTTCGATGTGTGCTACTTAGGCGTGCAGACGTTCCCTCGCAGCGCCTATTTCGATGTGGTGCTGCCCAACGTCGATGTTGAACGTCGACGTTGCCAGCTCTGGAGGACGTGTAGATGTTATTCATCGAAATAGCCTATTTCGATGTTGCTACATCGAAGTAAGCTATTTCAATGTAGCGTGCACGTGTAGACGTAGCCCAAAAGGGCTGCTTGCGATCACACGCGGCTCGTTGACACGGGGTTCTTTTCGAAAGGACCCCACACACTTTCAAATCCCCTTATTCCTATTTGGTTATAGGAATAAGGGGATGTCAACATTTGTGGGGTCCTTTCAAAAAAGACCCTGTGTAGACAAGATGCACATGATCAAAATGTGGCACTTTTGAAGTGCTGTGGCTGGCAGCATGCTAATGAGGTGCTGAATATTCATTTCAGCACCTCATTAGTATTCTCTGATTTGGCCATTAACATGGCCGTTTAGAAATTTTGTCCAAGTGTAGACAGAGCCCTGCTATTTATGTTGTACCTTCACAGAACAAAAACAGCTGTCAAGTAGCTCTTCAGGGACTAGCAGAATGGTTTATTAGGTGATAAGCTTTCGTGGGGCAGACCCAGTCCTTCAGAGCTGCAAATTCTGATGAAAGTAAACTGGCAGATTTCCAAATCTGAAGAAGTGGGTCTGTCCCAGGAAATCTTCTCATCTAATACATCATTTTGTTAGTCTTTGAAGTACTATTTGACTTCTTTTGTGTTTTGGGAAGATACAGCATAGCTCGGTTACCTCTCTGTGACTTAGGCTGTGCCTTTGATTTTGAAGATTCCAAAGTACTTTAGAGAGATCATTGTAGCTCACTCAGGTGGAACTCTGTGCTAGTTTAATAGCACATAACAAAAGATGGAAAATTGAAGGAAAAACACCTCTTCTGATGAAGAGGCATGATGTAAGTATCCTGTTTAATGCATGGGAATTAAACATATCCTCTGTAGAGTGTTGTGTGATGTTTGATAACTTGTAATCAGGACCACTTTATTTTTAATTTATTCTTAATCACCTTTTCCAAAATATACATCTAACTGCATGTTATCCCTTTACACCCTTCTAGGATGGCATTCATTCAGCATCCCGTTGCTGAGGCACAAGGGATATCTGAATTGTCTAATGAAGTTTTCTCCTCGGCTACGTTTACACCAGCCCCTTCCTTTTGAAGGGGCATGGTAATGAGGGAGTTGTGAAGATGCTAGTGGGGCACTGCCATGAATGCGCAGTGCCTTATTACCATAATGGTGGCTGCGCGTAATTCAAAAGTGCTGCTTTCAAATTGCGCACTTCCCATGTAGACTGGGGCCTTTTGAAAGGACTCCCCAGACTTCGAAAGCTCCTTCTTCCTAAAACCAAATAGGAGGAATGGGCTTTTGAAGTCCGGGGGATCCTTTTGAAAGGTCCCCATCTACGTGGGTGGCATGTGAATTGAGCACAGCTGCCATTATGCTAATGAAGTGCTGCATATTCATAGAAGTGCCTCATTAGCATCTTCCTGACTTGCTCATTACTATGCCCCTTCTGAAAGGAAGGAGCTGGTGTAGAGGTATCCCTTGTGTGGGGTAATAGTGTTGCCAATGCACTCTTAAAGCTTCAAGGGGGTTGTTTGTGTTTTTTTTTTCTCTCCAGTTCCTTCATCAAGTAGTTGATGGTATATGTGGCCGTGCATATTCTCGATATCAGGATTATAGCAACATTTGGAATTTGACAGAATGGATGGAGATTTTAGAAGAAATAACGGCATATTTCAAAACTACAGTTGGCAAAAATCTGTCAGATGAAGAGGTGAAACTCACACTTGATTAGATTTGGCTTTGTACAATAGAGCCTAGTGCTATTGTTATTCTCTCTTAAAACGCACACACACGAGAGAGTGGGAGTTTATATGTTAAATATAGGACCTGGATAGCAATAAAATAGAGGACAAATTTTAATCATCTGACTCTGTTCCCTGTCTACCATCCTTTCATCCCCCTTTATTTCAGGAATTCTGTTTCAGCTCCCCTAAGCCTCTCCCTGTTTGAGGTTCTGTGTTTCCCCCATTCTCACCTCTTCATGGTAGGGGCTCTGTGTGTGTCCTGGTTCTGTGGGGTTCATTCCTCCTCGTATGCTGGGGTTATGTATTCCTTTTCCCTTTAGGACCTATAGTTCCCTATGCTCCCCTTCAAGGGTTTGTCTGTATTCCTTGCCCCAGTGCCAACTTTATTCCATTCCAGGGTTCCCCATTCTCCCCACTCATGTCAGGAGATGTGTGTGCATCCCGTTTTTGTCTCCTCATGCCACGTGGCAGAGTTCCTCATGGTAAGGGCTCAACAAATTTTCCCTCTCCTACACCCTGTTAGGGCCTCTGGCTGCTCTTCCCACTTCCCCCCTTCCTCTTCAGTCTCTCTTTTTTTTTGTCTGCTTTCTCCCATCAACCAACTTTCCTCAGTTTCCTTCCTCCCTCATCCAGGGTTTTTGTGTGCCTCATTCCTTCCCCTCCTTTGCGCCTTGGATGTGCGTGTGTTCCCATTTCCTTTCCTTCCTCATTCACTGTGTAGGTGATAAGTCATCCAGAATGTCACTGAATTACTCTATTGTGACAGTGAGCAAAAATAAGATGGGGGTATTGATATTTTCGAAGGCCCAGTGTTCTTAATTTAGAGGAAGACCTGTAGGTTCTTATCAATACAAGTTAGGAATTTAATTATTTTATGGGTAGCAGGGAGAAAGCAGAATGCTAGCTCTAGAGTGCATGTGGACAGCTGAGTGAAATATAAATATATGTCCTTTCCAGCTGGCACTGGAAGAGTTACCTTTTTAAGGGCAGCTAAGTAAATTACAATTGGAACTTTGCTTTTAAGAAAGGCATCGAAACAGATAAATAGTGTCCCTTTGCGTCTAACATCTGAATTATATTGTATTCAGTCTACAATTATGATGCTAGTATAAAAGGAGATAAAAACAAATAGTCATGTTTGTGTGTGCATCATAGGCAATGCATGCATATGGGGGAAATCTGATAATCTGGCATTGATAAGGAAACTACCTTTGATAATTTTTTTAATGTATTTTTCCAAGCCACAAGGTTATTCATTCAGTTGAATCATTGTTAACAACAACAAGTAAACAATTCACAAACTTCCCTGGGTATAAACAAGGTTTGATGGTTGCTTATATCCATGGTCTGCTATTGTGGCTTGTTGGGAGAGGCAAGGGCACAACTGCTACATGGAGTTATATGCTGTTTACCTTGTTGGCTTTTTACCCATTACAACTATTTTCAATTGTAAATAAAACCTGTTTTGATTCAGAATTAAAATTCTCTTTTTACTGGTATTTGAAGGCTGTTCAGCAATTGAATGATTTGGGCTCAAGCTATCAAAAAGCAATCACAAAATGTTTGAGAGGCAGAAAAGAAGAAATAAGGCATGCACTAGTAGAAAATGTAAGTGCGATCTCTTCTGCTCAGCTACAGGATTTTGACTGGCAGTTAAAGGTAAGACTGACATTCTCCCCGTCCTGTGCTTTATGAAAATTGGCTTAATCTAAATAAGCATAACACAGAGGTGCTTAGGTTACACGAAAAAACAACAAGAAGTTCTGTGGCACCGTATAGACTGACCGATCATTTGGAGCATAAGCTTTCGTAGGCAAAGACCCATTTCATCAGATGCATGCAGTGGAAACATTCCTTTGGTTAAATGTTACTGTTAACAATTTCATAGGACAAGCTGCTTTCTCATAATTGTACACTACCAAAATCAAGTTGCAGGCTTTCTGTATCTGGTATATGGTACTTCTACCAAGTAAATGGAAAAATGTATGCTGTATTTGCTAGCCAGCATGAAAAATACCTGCACCGCTCCATATCATGCAATATAAAGGAATAAAGCTGTGTACCATATTTAGTCGCAAAATATCAATATATTTTACAAGTTAATTTAAAAAAAAGCTCATGCCAAGGCCAATCAAATAGTAGAAAAACATTGACGTGCCATTTGACCAATGTTACCAATATTTATAAAATTATTTCTTAAATAGTATTTGATCAGCTGCAGAGTTTGTTGGGAACTGGGGGGGAGGAAGGAGAGGGGGAAAAGTAAGAATGGCCATACTGGGCCAGACCAGTGGTCTGTCTAGCCCAGTGTCCTGTTTTCCAGCAGTGGCCAGTGCCAGGTGCTTCAGAGGGAATCAACCCAACAGCTAATCGTTGAGTGGTCCATCCTCTGTTGTCCACTCCCAGCTTCTTGCAAAGGTTAGGGATGCTTCAGAGCTTGATTTTTTTTTTTTTTTAAAACATCATCCTGGCTAATAGCCATTGATGGGCATATCTTCCATGAACTTATTCATTGTCCTGGTTTTCACAGTACCCTCTGGCAAAGAGCTTCACAGATTGGCTGTGCATCTTTGTGAATAAATACTTCCTTTTGTTTGTTTTTTAAACATGCTGCCTATTAATTTCTTTCAGTGACTGCAAGTTCTTGTATAATGAGATGGTGTAAATAATACTTCCTTATTTACATTTTCTACATCGGTCATATTTCCTGGTTCTCTCTCCTTTCTGGTACACTTACTCTGGTACTGGTTCAACAAGTACCAGTGTATTTGGGTCTTTTTGTAATTAATGTTCTCAGCTCTAGTGTCCCCCTTTTTACTTTTTATCCTTCATGCTCACTAACACTTTCTCAGCATATTGCCCTTTCTAATTTAATTCTGGCCCATGTTGGATGCATAGTTCAGCTGCAGTCCAGTGAATGACTTGCATGCAGGATTATTTGAAAAACTAAATAGGCAAACAAGCATGACAGGGTTGGACGGCCCAAACTGTGATCTGCTTTAAAAAATCCGATAGCAGAGTTCATGCAACCCAGGTTTAGAGGAATGATTTTGAAACACATGGTTCAGTGCTGTTTCCTGTAACAAAAATGCTAGCAGTCCATCAATTTTGTGTTAACAGACTTGTGCAATGGAAGGAAAAACAGTTGTTTGCTCAAGAAACAATGAAAGGTTGCAGCTTCAAAGATGATGGGTATAATTGACAAGAAAAACACTTAGCATTTATTCTGACTACAATTTCAAGATGAAGTGTAATATGGTGGATGTAACATTTAATTGTGATACTTTAAATCATTTTTAATTTTATAGCTTGCTCTCTCCAGTGATAAGATCTCCATGCTGCAAATGCCACTTCTTAACCTTGATCTGGATGTGAGAGAAAATGGTGAAATTAAGCCAGTCTCTGTGGAAATGAATAAGGAAGAACTGCAGAACCTAATAAACGCTCTTGAAGCGGCTAATAAGGTACTTACTAACTACAGACTTTTTATTACATCCTTTCTTAATTAAGATCTAAGTACTAAAATCACTTTTATACTTCAGTATTCCTGTTCTTTGGTGTTTTGTAAACATCGTATAGGAAGTGACTTGGTAGTGGAATATGCTTCTGTGTAGCTAGAGCTTATTACTGTATTTGTTTTTATGTTTTTAGTGGGCTTGCTGGCACAGATCTATAAAAAATTCTCTTTTTTTTTTTTTTATTGAACAGTTAATCTCTTTGCCATGAACGCTAGTTGATTTTTGATCAAAATGTTTTCCTTTTGATATTTTATCCCCACATGAAGCTCTTTGGCCTGGGACCAATATTTTGCATGCCACTTTTATATTATTTTGTTTCATGGTGTTTGATTGCTGTGGTTACCTGTCTGGTTCTATGTAGCAAGGCTGAGTCCTGGATATTGCTATTTAACAAAATATTCTTGATGCTGTGCATTAGAGTAAGTTCCATGTCAAAGTTCCTCATTCCTTATACAGAGGGGGGGAATGCTTTAATCACAACAGACAGTGGAGAGAAAGGATCAAAATGTCCTGAAAGTTGTAGAGAGCAGAAGAGAGTATGAGAAGAACAGTGATTTAGCTGAGAGTTGTATACAGAATGATTTGAAAACTTGAATTGTGTACTGAGGTTACCACTATATCTGATCATGAAAAATGTCATGTTAATGGAAACTAAATCCCCTGGAATAGTTCCAAATTGTATAACGGAAGGAAAAGAAAAAGGGAAAGGAAGTAACTTAAACAAGTTTTGAGCAATGTGATGATCGGGGAAGTGGTAGTATTGTCTGACTTGTACTTTTTATGAGGGTAACCTCCATGGATTTGGAGGCATCCTCAACCAAATTGCAGCTTTATTCAGAGTACTTTATAAGATAGAGTGGTTAGTTAGCACTGTTGATGAAGTACATGCTTCATATAAACAAATATAATAGTAATAAGAGCTAACTGCATAGAAGTATGTTCCACTACTAAGTCACTTCCGATGGGGTGAATAGTCAGACATCTGAATTGGAGTTTATTCTCAAGTTCGACAATTTATGCCTTTGTTTCAATAAAGGTAGCAATCACCTTAGGCATTACAAGGACAGTTTTCCCCATCTTTGATATTCGTTGTGACTTAACTTAATAGATGCTTGCAGTAAGTAATTTTCTTCCCCCTTTTCCCCCCATTTGTCACCCCTGTTCTGTCTTGTGTAGCTGACTTGTCGGTTTTCATTTATTTTTTTTCTATCTTTCTATTAAACTCTCGTTGTGCCAGCCTACTTCTATGAGCTTTTCCAGATCTGAAGAAGTGGGTCTGTCCCATGAAAGCTCAGCACCTAATCATTTTGTTAGTCTTTAAAATACTACAGGACTGCATTTTTATTTCCTATAAGGTGTTAGCAAAACATTAGAGAACAGGAGTAGTATAGTGTAGAAGTGACTTTTAGTACTTTTTAATCCGAGGAAGTGGGTTTTGCACACACAAGGTCATGATGTAATAAATTTGTCTTTAAGTTGCCACAGGACTGCTCATTGATTAATAATGATGGTTCACAAACTTCTGTCTACCAGTAGAATACATGGAGAAATCACAGAATTATAGAACACTAGAACTGGAAGGGACCTCAAGAAATCACTAAGTCAGGCCCCTGCCCTCGTGGCAGGACAGAGCACTATATAGACCATCCCTGATAGATGTCTATTTAACCTGATTTAATGAAATTTCAATGGTCTAGTTAGAAGGTTGCAATATCTTAGGTCAAGAATTTTTTTTAAAACTTAAAAGTGAATAGTTCTTTGGCTGTCTCTTCACAGTCTCTGTCTACAGAACCAGTTGAGCAATAAAATTTTTGTTCACAGGGACTTAACCTCCCTCTCCCCTTCCTCCCCCATGAACAAAAGCTTTGCCAGGGCATGTGCTAGTCACCTAATGTAAACTGTGTTTTATCAGCAGAAGTGCTCTGCTGCTGACAAAGCAAATGTTGCTGCTGGCTAGAAGAGGTAGAAACTTTTTATCAGCTACTCTGCCGAGCTTTTAGCAACAGACATGGTTATGTTCGTCTTCATCAAAGACTGTTGGTGTCTGATTCCTCTCTCTCACTATTCCTTTCCATCTCTCCCTGTCCAGTGAAGAGTGGCTTAGATTGGTGCCAAGCTGGTCTGCAGAAACTACTATATGATCTACCCATTCTCTGTGGGGTCTGCCTCTCCTGTTCAAACCGTCCATTATGCTGAACAGCAGGGTCTTGATTTTTCATTCGTCGTTCGTTCTGCAAATATGCCCAAATAGTTGTAGCTATGGTTATGTTGCTGAAAGTTTTATAATGTAGCCAAAGCCTTAGTGGCTCTGATTTGCAACCCAATATCTTGAATGACTTTTCAAGAGTGCTTGGCATTGGGGAAATCCTGGTATGTAATTGAGTACTTTTAGCATCAAATGTTAAATGAGGTAGAAGAATGACAGTGATAGTACAAGTGGAACATCTCTAATATAGCATTTTCTCATGTGGCAACATCCATAATCCAGCATGATTTTAGTTAGCTGGGCGACCACATATTATGTTTACAGCCACCATGTTTATGGTGTTTTGTGCTGTTACTTAGCTGTAATTTACCCCTAAATATCTTCTAAGAGCCCAGTAAGCAGTGAAAGTGTTGGTAATGTGCTAGACAATATTGACTTCCCATGGTCTGGCAGAGTCTCTTGTCTGGATTGAATCTGCAATGATTCAAATAAAAAAGGGCATATCGAGAGCCATAACAAATAAACCAGTAATTGAGAAGGTTCAGTCAGGTCCGAAGGTGCCAGAGAGAGAGGTTCAACCTGTGCTGGTTTTTTTTTTTTTTTTTTTTTTTTTTTTTTGTTAAGTGATGGCACAAACACATCTCAGTGTAGTAGGGCCAGGACTGGGCCACCAAGCAATCTGCCAGCTATTTGTTGGGCTGGTCATCTTAATCCCAGCTGAAGCAGATGTTCCCATGTGTGTCCTGCTGTGGCCAACAGCCTTTTCATGCTTTTAGAGGTAGTTTTGTGGCTACCTATAGGAACTGCTGCTTCTTGGCAGATCAGACTTCTTGTCAGTTCACAGATGTTCCTGTTTGAGTCTTCCCAGAGCTGATCACAGGAGCACTTTTCTGTCTCTGTGTACCCCACAAATTAAGCCAAAGGAGCAGCTGCTCTGCAAGATCTCGACTACCCAGCTAGGGCTCCTTTTGCCCAGGCTCCAGCAGACTCTAGCTTGCTTGGCTTCTCAAGGTTGCAGGGGAAGGTAAGGTAAAGATATGGTGTGGAGGGCACCCTCCCATATTTGAGTGCAAATATATCGGTAGGTTTCTGCCTCACACAGCAAACATAGGACACCATTCATAGCATTAATCCCCACTCCAAATGACTCTAAAGGTTTTTTCCAGATGTCTTGAATCTGTGACACTGGGCCTGTTTGTAGCTGAGCCTCCATCATCTTTGAATTTCTTTTTGAAGGTTGTTTTGCAGCTGAAATGATGAGATTCTGATTATCAGTGGCGTCTGTTGGAGACAGTTCCACAAGAGACTGCAAAGAGAATGAAGATATACTCTGTAAAGTGGGAGAGTGATGGTACTATTAAAATACTGGTTTAAGCAAGCAACACTGATGAGGACCAGAAGATTTATCACCAACTTGATGGAAAAAGAGCCTACTGTCCACTAGACTGAAAACACAATTGCCTTGTAGAAAATGCTGAAGTTGTGTTAGGCTTATGAAATGCTACAACAGCATTTATGAAAACTTTAAGTGCTTTGTTTGACTTTGGAGAAGAGATCTTATCAATGTACATAAACTTGTCTTTGTTCAGAATAAGAAATCTTGGCTACGCAGTTATTTATTATACAAGTGTCATATGCATTACTGTCCTGGCAAGGATAAGCATACCAGTGTCCTGGAACATAAATATTTGATACTTTGGAATTGCAAAATACTAAACAGTTTATGCTTCTGAATATTTACAGACCTGTAAACACTCAAAACCTTCTTACTTGTTTCTTGTGGTTTTCATTTAATTATCTTCTACTCTGAAAACTGGACCAATATCAGAGTTCTCAGTATAAGAAACACATGGCTTTTAACTGACAGGTGTGTCTCATAAAATAAATTTAAGCTAGTTGCGGAATAGTAGGTCAGCTATTTTTAAAGGTTATCTGGGAGCGTGAACACTGTATAGAGGCTATCAGAATAGTCTCCCAGCACAGCATAGACAGTTTTCTGCAGGGAGGTTTAGAGAATAAAACAGAATATTGTATTGCCTCTACGTAAATCCATGGTCCATCCACTTCTTGAATAATGCATGCAGATGGGGTTGCCAGATCTTAAAAAAAGGTACTTTGGCTTTGGAAAAAGTTCAGAAAAGGGCAACAAAAACACTTAGGGCTATGGAATGGCTGCCATATCAGGAGAGCTTAATAAAATTGGGACTTTGTAGCTTGGAGAAGAGACAACTTAAGGTGGGGGTCGGGGTGGTGGGGAAGGATATGACAGTAGTCTGTGAAATGACTGGTGTGGAGATAGGGTGTCACTATATGAAATTAACAGGTAACAGGTGTAAAATCAATAAAAAGAGGTACTTCACAGGGTACACAATAAACTTGCTGAGCTACTCGACAAAGGATCTTTGAAGACCAGGACTATAACAGGGCTCAAAAAAGAGCTAGACAAATTCATGGAGGATCGGTCTATCCGAGCCATTAGCCAGGATTGGCAAGGATGATGTCCCTAAATTCTGTTTGTCAGAAGCTGTGAATGAGTGATAGTGGATGGATTGCTTGATGACTTACCTGCTCATTCCCTTTGGGGCACCTGTCATTGGCTGAGGTCAGAAGACAGAATACTGGGCTTGGTGAACCTTTGATCTAACCCGTTCTGGCTTTTCTGATGAAACTGTTACACATCAGAGGTTGGTAGGATTTGGACTACACACAGAATTAGGTTAAAACTTACATTTCTGCGGAGAAATTATGACACCCAAACAGTCTCATTCAAATTATTTACTATTGAAACATGTTTACTTCTATTTATATAAAATATTAAAAAATCCATTAATTTTACTCACAATGAACTGTAGTGAGCCATGTTATCTGGCTTAACAAGTTTTTGTGACTGTCTTTCAGCAGGAAGATGCAGAAGTGATGTAAAGGGGCAGGATCCTGCTCTCATACTCTGATAACAGTGATTTATGACATAATAGGACCCAAGACTATCATTCATTATAATGGTGAGGTTCCCACTGATTTGCGGCTGTGGGGGAACAAGACCTGAGTTCAGTTTTACATCTCCGGGCTAAAACGATCAGTTGCTACAACATTCTGTAGGCCAAATCTTCACCTGGCATAATTTGATTGTAGCTTCGCTGTTAAAAGTCTAATGGAGCTTTGCCAACTTACATCTCTGAAGAAGGTGGCCCTCAAAGGAAACATTAGCCATGCCCGCAATGTTCCCTTTAATCTTTTCCATCCATGTGTGGATTTTTTTCCATCCAGGTTCAGAGTAAATTTTTGTGTGCACTGAGGCATGTGCAAATGTGTGCTTCAAACAGAAATACAAAATCTAGCCGTGGGCACTGTGCTAATCAAGTGAGTGGCATTTTAATTTTTCCTGAATGGACACACAAACACACAGCTTACAGGGAATGCAGCCTGCTTTAGGTGTCTTTAAGTTAGTAAAGTGAATTCCTTCATAAGTTACTTTAATTACTGAATCAAAATTTATATTTAAGTCAGAAAAAGAAAATATTTTTTCTTTCCACTATGGATAGTATTTGTAATTAAGTAAATGTGTAAATTACTTTTTTTTTTTTTGCATATGGCAAGCTAATGAAAAGCCATGAGTCTCCCCTAATAGTGTGGTCAGAATGCTACATAACAGTTTCAGAAATAATGGAAAATGAGTTAATTTTACTGTGTCAAGCAGTTTGTTTTTGATGCAGAGAGATGCGCTGGATTTTTCTGATTTGAAATATTACAATTTGTTATTTGCTCAAAAATATTAAGATTATTTTTGCTTTTTTAGCCTTGTTTTGTCTCTTTGTGAAATGAGTGAACAGGGTTGCTTATGGGGTTATCAATCCATTATTGATTTGAGTATATACATTTAATGGGTTAGGCTATCATATCAATAACCCTAAGGGTTGCACCTTTGGATCCTGCTGAAAGTATCAAGACTATCATTAAGTAAAAAACAGCTGCCATATAAATGTTTATATAAATGTATGCTAGTAAGTCAATTCTGCTCAGCAATTTGCAGAAGACAACCTAGCTTATGTTTTTCACAGTTTGTAAACGCCATGAATGCATTACAGAAAGTTTCTGAATGCTTACAAGATCTCTACTTCAAAGGATATAAAAATGAAACAGTTAAATTGGTACAGGAATATGCTTTGATACAAGTTTTCATGCTGATGCAGAGATCTGTTCAAAAAGATTGTAAATAAATGTGTCAAAACAAAGGTTTCCGTATTTTTAAATAGACTGCAAATGAGTGTATTGTTTGAGTGTACAATCTGAAATATGGAAGATCAGATGTTCAGCTGGTACAAAGTTAGTTTTAAAATCAAGCATTTATTTAAAAATAGTGCTTTTATTTGGTTGCTAGTAAGCTACACACTAATAAAGTTTGCATACTTACATTTTATATTACACGTTTTGAAGCTATGCAAAATGGCTTTATAATTACACTGCAGGTGTATGTTATTTCCTCTTCAGCATTTTCTTGTTTGTGTCCTGCCATTTACTGCAGCATTTAACAGGGAAGATTAAAAAAATCTTTTGTATAGTAGAACCTCAGCATAATGAACATCTTGATGCAGGTTGTAACTCTGAACATAATGTTACAGTTTTTCTGTCAGAAGTTTACAACTGAATATTGACGTAGTACAGTCTTGAAACTACTCTGCAGGAAAAAATGCTGCTTTTGAAACTCTGCAAATTTATCTATAACAAACACAGGAACAGTTTCTGTAGCATGTCATTTTTTTTTTTTATGTTGCCCCCTTATTTTTAGTAGTTTTGTTTTAACATTTCTGCTTCTGTCATGATGTACTCCCAGTTCCAAATGACATGTGGGGCTTTAGAGTTCAGGTCATACCTCTGGTGTTCTAAGCTGAGGTCTTATTTATATATTAAAAAAATGAAAAGCCAGCCTTGCTGCTAGGATGCAGCAATAATAAAAATGTGATAATTTTTTATATTAAATTCTGCTACATTTTGAAATTCATGGGAAATGTATTTCTTACACTCCTTAAGTATATGCTATATATATACAATTTTAAAAGCAGCAAAGTGTCAGTGTGATCAAAAAGCAGGGAATGAACACTTAACAGGGTTGAGTAAAGCCTAGACAGGACAATTGTTATAGTTGTATTTTGAAGGAAACATGGAAATCCTCACGTCCTTACAAAGGACAAAACCATCTGGTGTGTAAGGCACATAATGACCAATAGTAAACATAAAAAGAAATGCATCAAAAAGCAGCAGGAGAGAGAGCCTGATTTTATATAGCATACTTCTGGATGGCTGTAGCCACACTTGGCCAAAACTTTGAAATGGCCATGCAAACAGCCATTTCGAAGATTACCAATGAAGCGCTGAATTGAAATATTCGG
The DNA here is from genome assembly GCF_033958435.1 of Carettochelys insculpta. Classification (NCBI taxonomy): domain Eukaryota; kingdom Metazoa; phylum Chordata; order Testudines; family Carettochelyidae; genus Carettochelys; species Carettochelys insculpta. Next base: position 47,764,854 of record NC_134140.1, on the reverse strand, counting down.
CGCTTCATTAGCATTAGGATACTTCCAGCCATGGCACTTTGAAAGCACGTGGCTTGGTGTGGCTAAAGGGGGGTCCTTTTTGAAAGGACCCCACTCCTTTCGAAATCCTAGGGATTTCAAAAAGGACCCCTGTGTAGCCACACTGAGACGCGTGCTTTCGAAAGCAGCGCTTTTGAAGTGCTGTGTCCGGAAGTGTCCTAATGCTAATGAAGCGCTGAATATTCAATTCAGCGCTTCATTAGTAATCTTCAAAATGGCCATTTGCATGGCCATTTTGAAGTTTTGGCCAAGTGTGGCCACAGCCGATGTGTGATGGAAAGAAGGAGCTCCAGGTGAAAGTAGGGTTAAGAAAAGTTGTTTTCACAAAGTTGTGATTGGACATCTGGAAATTACATGTGAAGAAGACATCATACCGCCCAGCAGGTTTTCATATGGCATCGTACTGCACGTCATAATCCCTGCGTGAGCTGCAAAATGTGGCCAAAAGGGGCAAATCTGACAAATGTGCCTTGTCAAAGGAAAGCAATTACTTATTTTGTGGATTGTAATGTAAAGAGAAATAGTTTGTCATCGTCATCAAATTCAAGTGTCTGTACCCTGTGGGAGCAAAATAAAGAGCACTTTGGAAACATTTAATCCATTCTTAGCTCACAAGGAATGGTAGGAGAGCCCGCTAGTGTTAGCACAGAAACTGATGTATTTCCGTGTTTCTCTGTATGTTTTCAGGCCTTATATTCTTAATCTATTTAGCCAGTTGTACTGTTCTTATTGCTATGGTATTTGTGTGACCTAGAAAACCATAAATCCATTAATCTCAACAGAGGCTCACTTTGTTTCGCTCTCCCCATTTGCCAGCACACACATACATACAAACACATGAGATATATTAAAAATGATATTAATCTAGATTATTTTTCTAGCTGGATCCTACTTCTAGGGCCTGTATGTTCACATGAGGCATGTGGGCACCAGAAGTAGGATCTGTGTGGACAAACCATCTCAAAGAACAGTTATAATAACAATACATTATGTGGTTGACTAGATCAGTTAGAAAAGTTGTTCTTAGACTACAACAGAAGAGTCTAGCCCTTTGCAGATCTTGCTCTTTCTTTATTATTGTCTGTGCCACAGGGTTGGTTTTATGCACATTTGAAGACATGACTTCCCTTTGAGGTCACTTTTTCACATTGTTTTCTGGTTTTGGCAATTGCACAGCTACTTCTGCAATTTTACATGATTTGCCTCTCCAAATTTAGACAAAATTCCCATTTAAATCAGTGGAAGTGTAGTCTGAATAACAGCTGCACGATTTGGTCCATTTGAGCTGAGTTGAGTCATTGTATGTAACAGTCACAGTGTTGAAACTTGTATGGCAATTGTCATATATATCAAAATGTGGACTTTAGGAAAATAACTCAAATTCAGTACTGACATGGATATTTGTGGCAGCAAGATTTTCTAAAAGTACCTTGTACCGATCTTTTAAGCGTGTAATAAAAAAGTAACAAATATAACCATGTACAGTAGAATATTTGAACAAAAATCCCAAACAAAAAGGGTACGCATAGTGCATGTGTTGTATGAATAATTGATTTCAACATGAAAAAAGCATCTACACAGATTCACAGACAGACCTGCTATTTGAATCAGAAAATGCAGTGTATCTTGATACAAAGTAGAAAAGTAATGAAAATTCATGTCCTCCCTTGACATTAATTAGTTTTCTCCAAGTCTTCCCTGGATTTAAAGCAAAAACAAACAAATAAACAACTCCTCAACAAAAATAATGCTTTTCTTAATTAATCACTTAGGACTTGATACTGCTCTATTGAAGTTGAATGGGAGGTTTACTATTGATTTTATGGATACAGGGTCAGATCCTTAAGCTGCAGTTGCAGAAAAGTATTACCACAACAAATGTGTTTTTGTAACAAAGCAACTGAATTATCTTTATTATTAAATATTGCAATTTATTTGAGCCTTCAATTAAAATATAAATTTCTGGTGTTAGTCTGCCCCTGGTTCCCAGCTCCCCTTCGTTGGCTGGAGTCATGAAATTGACCAAGGCTGCTACCCTGGTCAGCTTGCTGGCTCTACAAGGGGAGGGGAGCTGGGAGCCAGGCTGCTGCCTGGTTCCCAGCTCCCTGTGGTTTGGGGGGGGCCCATGAAATTGACCAGCCATATGCTAGTCAGTTTCCTGGGTCTCCCAAGCAGTGGGGAGCTGGGAACCAGGCTACCACTTGGTAGCTGTCTCCCTGCTGCTGTGGGAGCTGGGAAACTGAGCAGTATGTGGCTGATCAGTTTTCTGGGTCTCATAAGCGGCTGGGAGATGAGAACCAGGCTGCCCCTTGGTTCTCAGCTCCCCACCACTCTGGGGTCTAGGAAACTGACCGGTCCTGGTGGACTCATCAGTTTTTCCTAGCTCCTACAAGCCCAGGGGAGCTGGATACCAGGCTGCAGCTTGGTTCCAGTCTCCCTGCAGCTTGTGCAAAACTTTGAGTTACATGGGAGTTGCAGGATTTACTGTATTTTGGTGGTTCCTGGGGTATGCCCACACAGGGATCAAACACCAGCAACTGGCCAGGGTCAGCTGATTCAGGGTCATAGGTCCCAGACACTGAAGCTGAAAAATCAGAGCACTGGAAGCTTCCAGCCTTGCAGGGTCCCAGAGCTTATGCTTCGGCCTGAGCCTGAACATCCAGTGCTTTTTTTATCTCTGCAGCCCAAGCCCCATGAGTGCAAGTCATGTTATTTGGGTCAATCATGGCCATGCTGCAGGTCTTTTATCACTGTGTAGATGTAGACCCATAGCATGATGCTAGTAGGCTTTTCAACACTACAAACCAATATGACTTCAATCAGGCTCTCTGGCTCTGTGGAGTCTTGGGACTAGGTCAGAACTCTCCATTAGCACAATTTGCATGTAGGTGGAAGGGGGCTAGCCTTACGCCTGAGTTCAAAATCTGAGCTTACATTGTGGTGTAAATAGTCAATCATACAGACAGTTAAATGCTGACTTTAGACTCAATCCTGAATTTTTTGCATATCCCAAACTCTCATTCAGGCCTTTTCTCAGCAGATAGTTGCAATAACAAATGTTTATCACTTCTGCTTTGTAAACCCACCACTTCTAAGTACTACTTTCCAATATCACTCTAGAAATCAGCTAACATTATTGTGCCTGCTAGATTGATGTTAGACAAATCAGATTTTCTTAGTTTATGAAAAAAAGAGATTTGAGAACTGGATCAAGTTCTCAAATGAGACTGTCTAGGGCTGGAGACCAGCTTTGTAGCCTTTTATCTCACCCCTTTATTTTAACCAGTTACTCAAGCCCCCCCTCTCACCACATAGTTTAAATGGGAAGCTGCTTCTTTTACAATATTGCATTCCTAATGCTAGAGGGCATTGTACAAAGGTATAAATAGCTGTTCTCACACATCCCCCTGTATGACCCAAAATGGAGTCCAACAACAGGCTGCAAATACTAGTCTACTCCTGGTTCCAGAAAACATGTCACCAAAATGGTGGCCCAAAGTAAGAATACCTGTTTCTGCTTTTAAAGATAAGGGTAGTTATGAAGTGTGAAACAAGCCAAATCTGCGCTATGTGCACTGTAGCTGGGTTTTGGTTTTCATTAAGACTATCCATTTCATAGACCTACTCCCTAGGTTTTCACAGTCTCAGTGATTGCTTTCTCCACCAGGTTTCCTCTCCCTTTGCATCATCCTTACGAGTCACAGTTGTGCACAAATGGCTTGTGATAGATGAAATGAGGGAAGGCAGAACTTTTATTATGAATTAATTCAGTCCATGCCCTGGCTAGGATAGAGGCAAACAATAGCTTCTTCTTCAACATTTAGCTCTGGAAAGTCCCAACAAATCAAGTTCTCCTAGCTGATAGATTGTTTGGAAAAAAAAAATTGGTTGCCTCTACTCAGGTGTAGAGCTTAGTGTTTCTCCTTGTAGGCTTTCTATCAGACATTTTGGTTAAAGCTGCTCACAGTGAAACTAGAGGCTAAACTTTCCTAAGCAGGTTACCACAGTGCTCTGTTTTGTCATCTGCCTATTTCAGTTTGTGACAGCGATCATTAGGGGAAATGGTTTGGTTTTGCAGTGCTTTCAATATGTTGTTGGCATCCTTCTTTGTGTCTCTTTTGGAACTCTGTGGTATGATTGATTTGTTTGGGAGTTGGATAAGAACTAGCTGGGTGAAACTTAATATAGATCAGGCATAGTCTGTAGTAGGAGTCTATAAGAAAGACATGTTGGTGGATGAGGTGAAAATATCTACCCTTTTAATTGAAGGCAAATGCTCACTTTTGTTACTCAAGTGTGCACCTTAGGAGTCACTCTGTATTTTTGTCTGCTTTTGGGTGTCCTGGATAAAAACAGTGACCCAGAGGCTGTTTTTTGAATTCTTCATTGGTTGGTAAGGAATTTGCACTTCCTTCCTAATAAGGACTTTGCTGCAGTAATTAATTTATTAGGTCTAGAAAGGATTTTTGGAATGTGGTCTAGCTGGGCCTATCCTTGAAGATTACTGGGTACTTCTGTTAGTTCAGAATCTGGTTGCCTGCTCACTTTAAATGTTTCATGCATGGAGCCCCAGATGCCTGAGTGCCACAGAATACATTGCCTTCATCTGGTTTATTTCCAGGTTCAACTTAAGATGTTGAGTTAGATTTATGATTTGAGTCCTTTGTATCCCACAAATGTTTTCTGTTCATGCTCTACCCACCCGCCCTCGGGTGCCCTGGACGTTCAGATCAGCTGAGTCACTTGACTGGATAGTACCTAGATCTGATTGAGGTTTTTGAAAGGGAGTCTTCAGGGTTGGGCTCTCCATTGGAATTAATTTTCTCTTCTTCATTTGAAAGATCCAAAAATGACCTTCAGAACATGTTACAAGGCCTAACTCAGGCCTTTTTTTTTTATTTTTTCAAGGGTGGATAGGTGTTGGAGTCTAATTTTTATGGTGGTTTGTTTTATAGTTGCTGGAACAATATATGTGAAGTTGTCATTATTTTGTACATGCAGTTGGAAGTCATGCTATCAACTGAGAAAATTCTGCTTTGTCCTTTTTAATATATATTTCACATGTAATATGGAATGTTTTCTTTGTTTGACATGTATTGGGACAAATTCTGCAATATTTACTACTCTTGCAAAACTGCTGGCCACCGTGAAAGTCGATGCGGTATTTGGCCAATTTAATGTAATACAAGATGGTGAACAGAGTATAGAGCCAGGCCTTGGTTGTCTTTTATTAACACAACTGCACCTGAGTTCTAGCATGGTGGTGTAACTGCCTATGAAGGAATGCAGTCATTGAGCTACCTTGTTATAAAGTCAAGGATGTGCATCCCCCCCTGCATGCGCCTAGCCATATGAGGCCTGCAATTGAGATGAATGGCTGTGGGTGCTAGTGTCACACATTCTTCTGTTCTTTATGGAATGCAAACACTGCAATCATGCCATCCGTAATGAGGGTAGATAGGCTTCTTGTGTGTGTGCCTGCATCCTTGCCCATCCACAGAGGATCAGGCACTAGCTGGTTCATAGCACACAGCTTACAGCTCCGTAAAACCACTCTAATTTATGTTGAACTACTCAGATGGGTAGCTGTGTTAGTCTGTAACTTCAAAAGCAACAAGCAGTCCTGTGGCACCTTAGAGGCTAAAACATTTATTAGATCATGAGCTTCTGGGGGTAAAACTCATTTCATCAAATGGGCTGGAGTGGAAATTACACAATCCAGGGTACATAGAGCAATGGAAGTTACCAGACATTAGTAGGGCTAGTTAATGAAGCAAATTAAGTTTGACATATTTCATTCATAACATGGGATCTACAAGAGAGAATATCAAAGGTGGGGAAGTTGCGCTTGTAATGCATCAGCCAGTTAAGATGTTAATTGAAGCCTAAATTAATGGTGTTAAATTTGTAAATGACTTCTAGTTCAGATGTCTCCTTCTGTAATCAGGTGATAGAGTTCTTTTGTAGATGAATGGCTACTTTTAAAATCCATTATTGAACGTTCTCGGAGGGTAGAGTGTTCCCCTATAGGTTTATATGTGCTATCAGACATCAGGAATGGTTTGTGTCCATTTATTCTTTGGCACAGAGACTGTCCGGTTTGGTCAATATACATGGCAGAGGGGTATTGCTGGCACTTGATGGCATATAACAGATTAATGTATGTGCAGGTGTATGAGCCTCTGATGTGTGGCTTATGGTGTTAGGTCCTGTAATGGTGTTGCTTGTATAGATATGTGGACAAAGTTGGCAACAGGGTTTGTTGTAGGGGTAGGTACCTGGGTTTGTTCTTTAGTGGTGTGGTGTGTGGCTGCTGGTATTTGCTTCAGGTTGCCGGGGCGGGGGGGGTCTGTCTGTAGGTGAGGACTCGCCTGTCTCCCAAGGTCTGTGAGGGATCATTTTCCAGGGTAGGCGGATTGTCAGTGTTGCGCTGGAGAGGTTTAAGCCGTGTTTTATTATTCTGTGTCTGTTTAACTCAAACATTTTCAAGACCGAAAAATGTCTTTATAGCACTTAATTTTTGTGTGCATTTTATATGCTGTGTTGACGGACTGTTATCACATCCCAAAGTATTCTTGTTATTTACTATGACAATCATCTATAGGAAAACATCCTGCAAACCCTGTGTTGGCTAAAGTCTGTAACTTTGGATGAAAGGTAGCACCATATGCTGATTTTCATTTCAAATTGCTATGGCAGTGCAAGCTTTCTCTGTTTAAAAAGATCTCACGTTATTTTAGGCTGGGATGCTGGCTTACAGGTTTCATATTTACGATCTGAAGTGATAGTTTGATATGGACTGTATATATTCTGAACAATATTGATTTGTATACATCCAGGTTTAACTGTATTAAAAAGATGCAGTCCTGTGTGTATTTTGTTTTAAAAACTGAAGTAAGTCAGCAAAGCTATTCTGTTGCAATTTCCACACCAACAGTTACTAGTCCAGGCCCTCCACAGTTATGTCTTTTTTTGCTTTCAGAAATTCTATTACATTTTCTGCCTTTTTTTTTTTTTCTTTGAGGTTGGTGGATAAGATGTAGGTTTGGGGTCTGATGCTGTGCTACACCTCTCAGAAGTCATAAGGAAGAAGGTGCAGTCTAGGAGGACTGATTACAAAGGTGACTTTAGGACACTGTGCTGTGAGTAGTTTCAAGGGCTACTCTAATTTATCACAGCCTTAAATGGCTGGCTGTGGGCTGCTCCACAGCCCAGAATAGGTGCAGCACAGCAGGCTTCAGCTATTCCTGCCTCTGATGTGGCCATTTTCCACCAGGTAGTCTAAGGCTGTGTATAAACCCATACCTCTTCTGTGGCTGGAGAATTCTCCAGAGGGTCCTCTATGAATTTTTTGTGCTGCTAGAGAGGAGGAACAGGAGCCTGTTTGCTGAGCTGGAAGAAGGGCCAAACCTTTGCATGAATATCAAAAAAGTACTATTTTTAGATTGCCTTGTCATAATAATAACAAAAGCATACCAAATGACAAAATGTCAACTAGTGGAAAGGCAACCAGATTAAGAATATTAATTCATTCCCTTCCATCAGAGATCATGTATAAAAGCTTTCAGATGGCTCCTGTTAAGGGTTATCTTTGTTAGTCACTTGCTTTTTAACCAACTGATATTTATCTCAGTATTTCTTTTCATGAATGGTAGTTGACTTAATCTCCATAGTTTTGCAGCATTGCTCAGTCTGTGTGTCTTGCTTTCTTAAAAACATGATGAACCTTTTCCATTACCAAATGAAGATAAAATGCTGAAGCAGAGCTGTTGTGCTAAGCAGCAAAGTTAAAACAATCGGGAACGTATGAAGTAGTGCCTAAAGAAAGGGAGAAACGAGGCAAAATCCCTCTCAGTTTAGACTGTTCCATAGTACAAATTGAATCTCTTTAATTTGGAACTCTGTCATTGGGCAACATCCATAATCTGGCATGATTTTAAGTGGCCGTTCAGCTAACTATCATGGGTCTGGACAAGTTTCCCTTGGTCCCATAAAGCTTGTTTCCAGCCACCAGTCCTGGCTCTTAGTATTCTGGGCTGTTTTTCAGCTGTAATTTACCACTAAATGTCTTCTAAGAGCCCAGTAAGCAGTGAACGTGTTGATAATGTGTTAAACCATATTGACCTCCTGTGGTCTGGCAAATTCTCTCATCTGACATCAGTCAGGTCCTGAGGGTGCCAGACGAGAGAGGTTCAACTTGTAGAATAGTTAGTAGCTAGCTGGAATTAATCCATTTAATATTTTAATACAAAATTCCAAATGATTAAACTTTGTTTTCAATTCCCTACTTCACTCCTTCAGGGAAATAACAGGCAGATCAGCTATTTTCTTGATGAACTTTCAAAGGGATTTGGGCCAGGAGTGATGGAAGCTCCCTAAAAGTGGGGGGTCATAGACCCTGATTCACATCACTGCCTGGAGCTTTCTCTTCTCCCCAAGGCCCTGCCCCCATACCACCTTTTCCCTCTGAGATCCCTCCCCTCATTGCTTGCTCTTACAGACAATAAAAAGTGGGAGAGTACTTTTAATAATATTGGAGCCAGGGGTCTCTGACCCCTCCTTTTTCTGGCAACTCTGCTTTGAGCACCTGGCATTCTTACACTCCTTTGAATATTCTAGCCTGAGGGTAATGATAGTTGAGATTTATGTGCCCTCAACTGGTACGTCCTGCAAACATTGTCAAAGGCCAGCCCTAGCAAAACTACTCAATTTTGAATAGTACGACATATAAATTAAACATAGTCATTAAAACAGGCATTTTTTCCACTTCAAGTCCTATTTATGTTGGGAAGCTGTAACTTGCCAAGTGCCCAATTTGAGACACTGTACTGTCTTGTCTGACAGGTGTTACTCTACCAGAATGTGGTGGAAAATAAGACAACTGTTCATTTAACTGAAAAAAACAAAAAAACCCAACACCACATAAAAGAAGGTATAAAAAATGTTGAAGTATAAGCAGAGTGCTTATTTCCTTGTTGAAGTTGCTCTGTAAGAGCAGATCTCAAATAATAGTAGGTCAGAGTAGACATGTACTCTTTTGAAATGAATATGGTTAAATAATTTTAAAACAAGCACTGTTCAATGACTGAGTATCTTACCTTGGAAATGTAGCATAATAGCAGTCCTTGAGGCTTAATAAAATGAAAGTAAGAAAATAAATCTGGAGATGAGATGATCAGTGCATAAATTAGTGGACGTAGTAAAGCCAGTAAATGACATTGAAAAGAATAAATGTGATAGGAAAGACCATCCTTGACCATTTGTCTATGGAATTTACATCTGTCAGATCTGGGATTTTGACTCTGAGCTGTGAGGCCCTTTTCCGTAAGCACCCCTTTTTATGAACCATGTGTCTGTCCAATGTATTTCTGCTATAGAGTTCTCTGCTTGAGACAGGTCTTCTGTACTGGATGCTGGCACTGTCATATGAATACATGGTGGCTCTTGGGTCACTGAGACCTGTGAATGCTTCTGAGCTGCTGACTTCATTTCTTAATTCTAGGGTTGTAAGAAGAATGTTTCCATGGGCATCAACCTGTGGCAAGAAAGGAATATACTTTAGAAAATTTATCCAGTTAGGTATCTTTGCATCAGCAAATTTGCAAAGCTCACTTGATTTTTACAAATGAGGAAGCTGCTTCAGGAGCATCAGCTAGTATCAGGAAGGATAGAACATCAATAGGGTAAAAGAGACTAAGCATTACCTGAAGGTATTGATACTGTTCCCCATCTGCCTGATGCTGAAGATGAAATGAATTGTTGAGTGGTTAAATATATTTAATCATGAGATTTGGGAATTGATTCTTTCCATTATTGGGCACAGTTGCTCCCCTTCCTAAAATTCTGCCAGCTTTACCCTTAAGGCTCAATCTTTGTTGTAAGAACGTGACAGCAACTTAGCAAAGTATGTCCGGTACTGCTGACACTGACATGTACTTTTGCTGAAAAATACAACATGCTGTCTTTTTTTTTTGTCTTTGTCTTTGTGCTCATTTCTAAAACTCTCTACCTTGCTGAAGTCATGCTTCATCTCAGCAGGCTCCCTGCCCAAGAAAAATGTCCAAGGCTATGGATGTGTCTTATCAGTGGATTTTTAACGGGCGTGCATTTCAATTTGTTCCCGAATTAGTTGTTTCAATTATTTCATATTCAATATTTATGCAGTTATGATTGATCGCCTGCAGCACATAGTTGTTGCTGCTCCCAGATTAGGTGACCAGAAATTTACAAAGGGTGGGCACTTCAGGAAAAAATAATAAATGCCGCAGCTGTATTTGTATCTCAGAAGCCTTGTTGATGTTGGTAATAGAGAATATGCCTACAAAAGAAGGTTTTTCTAGCAAAACTGGGCTTTTGATGAGAAAATCCCACAGGGCATCTACACGCAAAATGCATTTTGTTGACAGTTTGTTGACAAAACTCGGCATATCCACCGGGCAGCGTTATATCTCTCTGCATTCAGGTATAATACCTTTCTTGACAGTTTTCTGTTGGCAAAACAGCCTTATTGATGTGTTAAGGCCCTTTTGTTGACAGACAGGGCTTCCAGTTCACTGGGCACCCCTGTCTGCGAGCTTCTGGTCAGCCGTTCTGTTGAGACAGGGCTGGGCAATCTGGCTGCTCTCTGTTGAGAGAGCAGATTGCTCTTTCAATCTGCTTTTATGTGTAGATGCAATCTGTCAACAGAAGTTTTGCAGGGAAATCCTGTCCAACAGTCATGTCTGTCAACAGATGCTTCTTGTATAGACTTATCCCTAATCTTTTGCAAGCCACCTCACCACCTTGCTGTGAATGAAAAGCGAACAAAAAAGGGTGCAGCCTGGTCAAATCAAATAGTTGATTCTAAATTCAACTAAAATGGTCACAAATGATTTACCCCTCCACCACCTTACTTTTCACCCTTCTTGAGTTTGCATGTACTTCTGGGTGGTAAAACTTCTGTTAGGGTATGAATCCCTTTGGCATATCCAAGGCAATATCCTAGTTTTGGAAAATCTTAGGCATATAAATATCTGAGAAATCTATAATATTTCATACTGGACAAAGATTCATTCTAGGATTGTCAACTTTGTAATATTTAAAAACCAGACATTCCAGTACAGGTTGAATTTCTCTAATCTGGCAGTCTCAGCACCTGACTGGTGCTAAACCAGAGAATTTGCCAAACCACAGGTGGTTAATATTGTCTAGAAGTATTACCAATGCTTTCCCTGCTTCCTGGGCTCTTAAGAGATATTTAGGGGTAAAATAACAGCGCAGAATACTGAGAACCAGGACTGGTGGCTATAAACACACTTTTTGGGACTGAGGAAAACTTGGCCTTATCCACAATAAATAGACAGCCAGATACCTAAAATCATGCTGGACCACAGATGTTGCCTAACTTGAGAGCTCAACTTGTAAGAGTGCCAGAACCTCCTCTGCCCGGTCCCTTTACCCTGAGGACAAAACTTTGTTCCTGCCATGCCATGCCCTTCCCTCTGAGGCCCTGCTCCCATTCACTCTTCTTTCCTACTTCCTCCATCACTCACTGCCTTCTGCCTTTCCCCCTTCCCTGTGCCAGTTGGAAGGGAGATGCCTGCAGAGCCAGGGCTGTGAGCTGCAGGTACCCAGTGCAGATAGTAACCATGGCCTTATCTGCTAGTGTAAATGGTATCTCAGTCCCTCCCTCCTTCCCCTGCCTGCACTAAGTGGACATTGGGTGCCAATCAGTAGATCTGACCACTGTTGGGTCCCCTTTTCAAACAGACTTTCTGGTCAAAAACACACACACCTGGCCACCCTAATTCATTGAGGAAACAGACCTCAGTCATACCATTGTTGAAATCTGTCTATCAGCTTTGAGAATCAAAGCATTCCCACGGATTGAACAAGTACCCATCCTCTATGTTTCCTTGGAACACACAGAAACACATCTTGAATGCCTATAGGTCACTCTAGCCTTTGTAAAGATTAGAGCAGAGGCTCTCAAACTGGTCAGTGGACTTCAGTTAGTCTGTGGAGCAACAGTGAGTGGTCTGCAGAGAGCAGGTGGTCATTAAGGGCTTGACCCTCAGTGACACTCTTATCTTTTGATGCCAGTAGGTAATGGATTGGCTCCACAGCATTGGGTTTGCTTCTTTCCAGTCATTAAAAGATGACAAAATGCATGAAATGTATCCTTAATATTATTTTTCTGAGATAGGCATTGCTGTAGTTGCTATGGAAATGCCAAGCAGTTGTGAATCAGTGCAAAATCCGCAGAGTAATGAATGGGAAGGAAAGGTGTCCCCAAGAAAATCTTTTTTTAAGATGTGGGACTTGCAAGGGAAAGGCTCGTGAGCCTCTGTATTAGTGACATGAAATAACTCTTTTATTAAATACCAGTTGTACAAACAGGCGATTGGTTCTTGCATTGTTTGTAAGCAATGGAAGATAGTCTCAATTTTTTTCCTAGCTCCTCCCCTAGACTTTTATAACATTTTAAAATATAATTTTAAAGCTTATTCACTAGCTGATCCTGCTGCATGTGGCTGCAGCTTGATTTTATCGCTATTTGAAGAATGTTACCAGAGTGCAACTCTTTGCCAGTGCCATGCTAAATTATTTGTTCATGCTGTCACCTCAAGGCAAGGCTGTTTGGTTTCTAACACCCTCCAAGCTGGAGTGCAATATTTGATAAAGCCACAAGAGTGGAGTTATGGACAAATGATTACTTTCTAGCTCGAAATTGTTGCAGTACATCATCTCCAATCCCCCTCCTCTTCCTCCCATCATGTTTAATAGTAATCTTAAAACACTTGACTTTTTCAGAAGTCTCAAGGACTTGAGATCTTTGTATACAAGAAGGTTAGGGATCTTGAGAGTGCCATGTGTAGAGGGAGAACCATGTCAACATAGGTGGGCAAAGACCTGCTTCATCAGAGTGGGTCTTGGCCCACAAAAGCTTATGCTCCAAAGTATCTGTTGGCCTGTAAGGTGACACAGGGCTTCTTGTTGTTTTTGGAGATACAGACTAACTAGGCTACCCCTCTGATACGTAAACTTAGACTATCCCTGATGGGTGTTTATTCAACTAGTTCTTAACTTCTACTGGTGTGGATTCCATAATATTCTCTGGTAGCTATTCCACTGTTTAAGCACCTCAGAGTTTCCCTTGTTGCAAATGACGCTCATCACTCATTACTGACTTTGAAGCCATACAGTTAACACCCGTTATTGGAAAATTTAGGATTCTGTTTCTCATCATGAAAATTTTTGAAGGAGGTGAGATGCAAATGCCAGAGAAGGAAGAATCCACCAAAAGTGAAAAATGGTAATGCCTCAACTTAAGGAAATATTATCCAGAAATTACTTTATTCCAAGAAATCCATTACCAATGTGAAGGAGTAAAAGATTAAGATATAGATGGTTCAGGCAAGAATTCTGTGTATTCAGTCTGATTTTTTTTTAAATGATTACAATTTTGGAGCTCTGAAGAGAGACCATATAGTACAGATATAGGGGGGAAGAGGGAGGAAAGGGTGATACGATGATTCCACTAGACCACAGTGCTGTTACCTCAGGAGGTATTTAATTTTCTCTGCATTTTTTTTTTCTGATTGAGAAACAATATTTTGCTTGTTCTTCAAACATCAGCAAGAGGCTTTAGTTGCCATTAAGTTACTTATCAACATAGGTAGAGATGAAACCCAGGAGCAATCTCCACCATATTCTTTCAAGAAGGAATTATGAGAAAAATGCTATGACAGTTACTCCTGAGAATCTTCCATAAAAACTGTGAGCTTTCCTCTACAGGGCAACATGTTCTGGCTGTGTCAGATCAAGTGAAAAACTGGATTGCAAGTTCAGGCAGGCCCACTAATGGTGGGAGGGGGTTGCAGGGGAAGGAGGTTAAAGGGGACAGTTGCCCCTGGGCCCAGCCTTTCAATGGAGCCCAGAGCTCCAGCTGCCATCACTGCTTCTGTGGCAGCAACAGCTGGAGTTCTGGGCTCCTTGGAATTGCTGGGGCAGCGCAGCTGTGGTGACATGTGACCTGGAGTAAGTGGAGGGGAGGGGAACCCAGCACTGCAGTCCTGGTGACACTGATGGCCAAATGCCTTGAGCCATGCCTCTTCTGGGGCATGGAGCTGGGCCTCCCTACCACCTTGTTCCAGGGCCTGTGGTAGCTCTCAGTGGCACTGAGTTCAGGATGTGGAAGTGGTACGGCATGGAGACCGAAGCAGTCTTTCAAAGAGGTTCTAGGAAATTTAGGGCTTCGTTCTGGTAAGGCAAAACCCACACTTAACCTCCACCTAGAAGTCCATAAGAAGCTCATCCAGATAGTCTGGGTTAAGCAGGGTTTTACGTAGGATGTCCCATTCTACTCCATCTTCAGCTTTTGAGGGGTTTTAGAAATAGTCCCTAACTGAGCATATCACAGAAATCTAGCCTGGAGGTGATACAGTAACAAGATCTGTTTGAAGGATCGTAAGTTACACTCCGGGTCTGACGCAAACGAAAAGGCTGTTTCGGTTGCTGATCATCCAACCATAAAAGGAAGTTCAATCAGACATTCAAGTTGTGAAGACAAATAAAGAGTGGACAACTGCCCTAAATAAAAGGGGAAGGCCCAACCTTCACCCATCTTCTGCTTTCTTCCACAAGCCCTCTCTTTTCTGCTTTATTGGGTTTGAACATCATGCAGCTGTTTATCATCCATGCTCAGACTCAGCCAAACACTGAGGAAAGCAATTGGCATAATTTGAGTGAGAAAAGATACAGCCGAGTGTCAGCTGCAAATTGGTGCCACTAAAACCTATGCAAGGTGCATTCAGTCCAAAATGAAGATAAAGCCCTGTCCCAAGGAGATAACATTCTGATGGAGAACTAGATATGAGAGAGCCTTTGGAGGGAGGAAAAATGTTAAACTGTGAAATAAAACCTCCCAAAACTTGGTAAGGAGCTGAATATATCTCGTAGCTGTTTTGTTACTGTAAAATCCTCTGTGTACATTGAGGGCTTCTGAGTTGTGAAATATAGAATCAGTTGCAGCAGTAGGGTAAGCATCATTAAGTTACTCTATTATAGCTTCTTCTTATAAAGACCAATAAGTCTAAGTCCTTACAATTTAAATTGATTCATGAGGGTGCTTCCTTGTAAACCAATGTATGCTCATAGTTTACTGCAAGCCAAGTAGCATATGAATTGCTGCTTGAATTTGTGTTATGAATGAGCCTGTTACCTTTTTAAATGAGTTTTTAAATCATTGTAAGCTTGCTGAGTTGAATAAATCAGCAAAGCAATTCACCATCTTAGAATTATAGGTTGCACAATTCAGAGCAAAGTGTTTATGATGATGTCGAAGAAAAATACCCAAAAGACAAGCGAAAAAGTTCAGTCATAAATGTGGAACAAGGTCAGTAGCAGATTTGACCCTTGTGTTTTTCATAGTCGTTTCAGAGTGTACTAAACTTCAGCTTAAAGTATGATTTTTTTATTAAAAAAACAAACAAAACATTCCAAAGTATAGCAGAGGTTTAATTACTGAGGTAAAACAAGAATATTACCAAGCATACTGGCAACCACCCCTAAAAATCTCCAAATGAGGCTTGTTTGCAGAGAGACAATATAGGTGAGATAATCTTTTATTTGAAAGTGTCTTAGATCAGACACTCTGCTTTCCCCAGACATGAAGAAGAGCTCTGTGTAGCTTACAAGTTTGTACCTGCCACCTACAGAAGTTGGAACAGTAAAAGATATTTCTTCATCCACCATGCGTGTTTCACATTCTGGGACTAACATGGCCACAACAACACTGCAGACAATCTCTAGCTGGATTAATTTTAAATGGAAATATGTTAATTTCAAATTAAAGCTTTGTACATTTCGTGTTCCTTTAAAACACAAATATATATTTTATTTTTACCACCCTCAAGACCCAACCCAGGACTACATTTGGTTGTGCCTGTCTCAAGAGCAGCCTAAGAAACAGATTCTGATTTGGTCACAATTTGCCTTTTAGTTTTGTGGACTGTATTCCAGCCTTGTACGTAGCTCAGACCACATCCTCTGGTGCACAGCCACATTTGTGATGGTCAGCCCACTAGGGATTTGCGGGGGAGGGGGAAACACAACTAAGGCTCTGCTCACTCACCTATTTCTGTCTGTCCAGTCTTCACCCACCTGCAAGGGAGAATGTGTAACCCCCTTACTTTCCTGAATGGGCATGCAAAATGCCCCACAATGAGTATTACTAGTTTGGATTAACCCCTCAGCGTTACCTTTGAGAAATACTCCTGGTGAGCGATGAATAGAATAGTATCTAGAGAGACACACTGCCTTTATCCTTCGCAAACCTTTTGCCATCAGACATATTGAAACTTGAAATGTTAGCCAGGATCTTAAAGTGATGTTTGCCTTGCATAGAAGCCTCTTGTGGGAATTTCTTTAGGTAGGGTGACCATGTTTCCCTATACTGATTATGGGACACCTTGTAAAATTACTTGTATTCTAGTGAATTCAACAGCAATCATTTGTTAAAGCTTTCAAATGTGTATGAAATTGACTGAGCTCCTGTTAAAAAGAAGCACTGTGTAGCCAGATTCTTTTTATTTACTTATCAGTAAGATTTTAGAGGAGGATGACACATACCCCCTAATCTACACACACACACAGAGTCCCATACATCTCTCTCTCGTGTGTGTGAGAGAGAGAGACTGACTGACTGACAACTGACCTGACCCTCTCTGCCCAGCACACTCCATCATCCATGCCTGTCTAGGCCACTGGGAAAGGACCTAACTCTCCTGGTACCTGGCACCACATCTTCTCAAGGCAACGTGTGGGCAGGGGGAATGCAGGGTCACATTCTCCCTCCTCATTTTGGACCGGGGTCACATCTTTTGGCACTGTATGGGAGGGAAGGAAAAGGAGCTGATTCCAGGTGCAGGGAAAGAGGAGAAGGGAAGGGATGACGGGGCCCATGTCTCTGAAGAGCACTTCTATCCCTTCCCCACCACTCATGCCTCATGGGGCTAAAAACACCTTGTCCCTTCCTGCCCACACAGCGTTGAAAGGCAGTTAATGCATCCAGGCCCCCAACGTAACTCAGCTTCCTACCATCCTCCAGTTACAGCACAGGCAGCAAGGGGTTAAATCTTAAGCACTGTACACAAGGGCACAGGGAACCTGACTGTAGTGGGTACAGCAAACCCCATCAGGTAAGTGTCTCCACTGGGGAGGATGCCTGGGGGTGGAGCAGCCTTGTTCTCCATGGAGCACGACCCAGGGTTGGAGGGCAGGTGAAGAAAGTGCTAACTCCCTCTCCAGGAGGCTGTTGTGTAGCCTGCAGGAATTGGGACATGAATAGGCTGGAACTTGGTTCCCACTCCCACTCCAGAGCTTAGCTGAGGGGCAGAGAGGCTTCCCCATGTCAGCGGTATACAAGGCTTTAGAAGGTGCAGGCCTGGGCCCCTTCTGACCAACAACGCAGGCCAGGGGGCCTTGGCCTTTCCTGGGGTGCTGACCCAGCCAGAGGCAGTGGGTGAAGGAATGAGATTGTCAGCCAGGTCACTGGTGAGCTGAGCTTTCCTACCAGGGACTAGTTTTCCACACATCACCAGTAGTGGGATGCCCCATACCAGTGGGGCTGTGGGGTGTGTGCAAAGGGGTATAGCAGGGAGAGGACAGCAAGAGGGGAAGCATATAAAGGGCTGATAGCTGGGCAGCAGAGGTGATGTGTAATCGGCTGCCACCTGGCCATGCTCGCCAGCCAATGCAGTTCGCAGTGCGCAGCCAGACCTGTCTGGAAATGAGACACAGCAGGGCTCTGCTGGCCTGAGCCAGTGCACAGTGAGGGTTGCACTAACAGGCCAGCAGGTGAAGTGACTGACCATGCATGCTGCATCTTTGCTTTGTCACAAGCCTTGCACACCCACTTCCACTGTCAGCCACTGGACCCTCCACCTACCAACAGGGGTGGGCTTTGTGAGGGAAGAGGCTGGCAAGTAGGGGTCCACCCAGCAGTAGGACCTGTCTGTCCTGATGGAGGGAGGCTGAAAACATTGGACAATTTGCCTGTTTTCAAGACGATGTTGGGATACCTGCAGGAGGGCTTAAGTATGGGTCTGTCTCTTGAAAAACAATATATCTGGTCACACGTCTGTAAGCCATTTCAAACTGGGATATCTAAAACCACGGCAAGTCATGTCTGAATATCAAGCTGTTTAGAATGTTAAGCAAAATGTCAGAAATCCATCAATGTAGCCCTTTTAGGAATGAGTGTAATTTAATAGTCCCCTACAGTAGGGCAAGGACATTTACAGAACTACAAAGGGGAGATATGTTTTGAGAATTTTTCAACCATTATTCATGTACAAAGAGAAACGTACACTGGTGTATGGAGACACTACAACTGTGTTACTCCTTTGGCTGTTTTCCCAGATAACTAAAGCTATAATTAGCTCCCCATGAAAAGACAATAAGAGGACAGGAAGATATAAAAGATTTTAAAAATATTTTATCATCAGAAATAGAACCAAGAACAATGAGAGATTATCTGTAATGGAAAAAAAATCCTTCATGTCCAAAAATGTTAAAATAAATTACAAATGGAACATTGAAGTAGGACTATGGTGGTTCTATATTCCTCCTCTGTCAGAATGTGGAATCAAAAACACTAAAAGTGGAAGATCATAAGACCATTATCTGCATCCAGTTTGTTTTCCATATGGTGGTCCAATTTCATAATCAGTTTGTTGCCCATCTCTCAGTATATCTAATGGTCTAGTATCTACCCTAGGGTGCAACTCATCTTCTTTACCCAGGGCACATCTCAGGTAGAAGTAAGTAACACTGTTAACCTGGAGAGAAGGAGAAGAACTGTTATGTGTGAACAAGTTTTTAGGGTGGTGACTAACATGGGTATATGATATGGGTCCTTATTGTAGAGGAAGCCACATCTTGTGGTTGCACATACTTACTGCTGCTCTTCTCTCTCTGAAAGCAGCTTCCTGTATTTTGGTACTGACCATTAGGGCATTGCTGGAATGTGAAAGACATGACAATATTCTGCAGATTAGGGATCAGATGAACTACTGCAGCTCCACCAGTCCCATTAGCTTCCCACCTGCAGCTCTGATCCTGTATAAAATTGAAACACAAAGCCCACCTTAGAACATCTTTATCCTCCATATTGCAGGTCAAAATTATACTTATGAGGACCATGCATGCAGTATGTCTACAGTCAGCAATGCAATAACAAAATCATTAATCCACAGAACTCTTCAACAATTAATTTAAATGCTGTCTGTCACATGCATGGGTCGAGTGTGTGCAAAAGACAATTGTTCAATTAAGGAATTGTCTGATAACTGACATTCTTAATTCCTGCTATACCTCTGCTAGTTTATGATCAAAGTGAAAATTTTAATCTGGCTTTGGTGAACCTTGGCAAGATGTAACTTGTGTCGCCAAATCTGTTGGAAAAAAATGTATCTTACCTTCATTCTGTGGACCAGCTACAGTGTAATCTGCTCATGTACAGGTTCCACACAGCCAGGGCTGATGCTGGAGAATTGGTGCTTCGCTATTTTCTTCAGGGGCCCTCTCTGTTCATCTTCTGCCTGGATCAGAATAGCTTTGGGATGTTTGAGGAGAGGTGTGAGTGTTTGAAGCTGACTTCTGTTAGCTCATTTTCCCCCCATCTCATCTGAAAGCAATATGGGTATGGACAGAACCTCCAGCCAACAATCTGTAGGTGGGTGCCTTATGCCCTTAATGGAGCATGGGTAACACTTTATGGAGTACCTGGGAGGTGGCAGGGTCTTGAACTGTATTTCCATGTAGCATAATAGGTCAGTCTGTATGTTTTTGGATGAATGTAGATAAGTATTTTTCCTGGCCAACAATGAGGATGACGAGGTCACTGTCATCAAGGGCAATGTAGTGCTGTATTTCAGCTGAAGACTGGATAAATCATTGAAGTGATTCCTTTAGTATATACAAAGCTTTTTGGAAATTTTCTGTTAATGCTTTCACTTATGGGTGCATTTCCCTATTAGAAATAAAAATATAAGAAATAATATCATGAATCAATTACCTGGACTTTATTCATCTCTGGTTTGCCCTTCTCATCACTTGCCTTCTCAGCTGACTTTTTTTGACGTTGAGGGCCTTTTCCAAAGAATATGTAGTTTACAAAGGCATATTCCAGCAAGGCCAGAAACACAAACACAAAGCAGCCCATTAGGTAAATATCTATTGCCTTTACGTAGGGAATCTTTGGCAGTGTTTCCCTGAGGTGAGTGCTGATTGTGGTCATGGTCAATACAGTTGTGATTCCTGTGAAGTTTAAAAAAAATGTTGCTAAGGCAATGCTGATATGTTGTTCATCACACTGAAGGCATTAAAAGCTGTATCGTTGCTCAAACAAATTGGGGTTATGACATAATTAGCTTAATTATTTCATCAGATTCCTAACCACTTGAGGGAATGCATTTATCATCTAGCAAAAAATATTACTGAGCATCAAGACAGCATGTGTTATGTAGCGTATTAGGTTTATGTACATGATCTGGTAGGGAAGGGGACCAGTTAGGGGGAAAGGGGGACATTTGAAATAGGAGGTACCTTCATTAAATGATATTGAATTGCAAGCTTTGCAAGCTTTGGTGGGCCAACCCCTTTGCATTTTCCATGGCAAGAGGGACAATCAATTACCAAACACTTTGTTCTTCTCCAGTTGCCTGTCTCATTTGTACATTGCCCTGTTTTTTCACATTTAAGACCCTTTCCAAAGAATATGTGGTTTACAAAGGCACATTCCAGTGGTGTCTGGTGTCATCGCTACAGGGCAAGGATGTTATGGAGAAGACACTTGGTTTTGTCAGGTGAGGGAATGCTGCTATTTAGATTCTTAGAGTAGTAATCCTGCCTGTTTCACATAGAGTGGAATTATATTGATCATTATCCTTGAAGTCAGAGTAAGTGTCCTAGCCAGAGGAAAGGTACTTTTCAGTGAGAATAGAGAGTTGAGGGGACAAATGGAGACTCTGAATGGAATGGTGGACACAGGTATAGGGAGATAGCACTTTTCACTACTTTTAAAAAGAGATTTCGTTTTGTGAGGTGAAACTTTTCGAGCTCATGGCTTTGTAATTTATCAACCACATTGTGATTAATTTTTTTATTTTGGTCTATGAGAATAAAAACATTTTCTATTGTGTTCTAATCACAGGTCATTAATATAGCTAATGAGTAGCTCTAGATTTACTTGGTCATGAGTGCAGTTAAATGAAACTGGAAACATGTTTTACTGCAGTTAGCCTTTGAAAATATTATAGTCTTAAACCACAGACAGCCCTTATAAAGTATTCTAAGAGAACAAAGACTTCCGGTCAGACTGCTCAGGTAAAATTGTAGTGAATGGCATGGTGTCATCATATAAGTGGGTGTATGGGTGAAACACACAGTCAAGTTTTCAGGTGCTATACATCAACATAGTCCCACTGAACTCAAAGGGGCTATGTTGGCTTATACAAGTCAGTACTCCAGCCACTTTGATAGCTTTGAAAATAAATTACCTAGGGCAACTCTTGCAGCAGAGGCATCGTAGTTGATCCAAAAAGATACCCATGATAGAATAGTGATCAACGTGGAAGGCATGTAGGTTTGTAAAATGAAATAACCAATATTTCGTTTAAGCCGAAAACTAAGTGATAATCGAGGATATGCCCCTGAAAGAAAGATAGAAGTGACATTATGAAAACTTTAGCCATTGATACTTCTGTGTCAGGTGTAGTTTTTGCAATATCCAGTGCTTACCTGTTGTAAATTCCACTTTCTTTGATACCATTTTGTAATCAACAATTGAGAACTGTGGGAGCTCGATATTATTAACTCCTGTTACAGCAGATTCCCCTCCATTCCAGTAAAACTCAATATCGTCAGTCGTGTATCCATCTAGAACAAATAAACACAGTTTGACTCCTCTTTTATTTTTTGCTCAGTTGATTTTCTAAACCCTGCTTTTTAATGAGGTAGACGCCATCATGTATTTATTCCGGATTTGGAATGATTGACTTTAAAAATGTACCTCCTTGAATCAAGAGCTCAATGTGGCTTTACATGAGTTCCAAGTTGCACGAGTCATTCTTTCTTTTTAAATGAGAGGCAATATCTAAGAAAATGGATATGCAGAAGAATATAAATAAAAGTAAAAGAAATACCGTAAACCCTCAAAATACGTGGCTTCAAGTTGTGCATAACTTGCTTTAACATGAGTTAAGCAAAACTTGAAGCTGCTCTGTAGCCCCTTCCTCCTGCCTTCTCCGAGCCATGTGGCTGTCAGCCTGACAGCCATGCAGCTGGAGGATAGCAGGGAGAAGGCTTTTAGCTTGCCTAACTGCTTGCAGCTGTGAGCTGGGAACCAAGTGGCAGCCTGGTTCCTGGCTGCCCTGTGCTGGTGGAAATGGGAAACTGACCAGTCATGAGCTGGTCAGTTGCTTGGGTCCTGCAAGTGGCGGGGAGATGGGAACCCCTGGTTCCTGGCTCCCTGTCACTCTGGGAGCCAGGAAACTGACCAGTCCTAGTGGGCTGGTCTGTTTCCCAGTTCCTGCAAGTCCAGGAGAGCCAGGAACCAGGGGGTAGCCTGGTTCCCTCTCCCCACTCAGCTTGCGTGAAAATTTGAGTTATGTGGGGCTTGCAAGAATGCAACCCCCTTGTAGCTCAAGGTTTTACTGTACAGGACAAGCTGACAATACCACGTGAAATTAAGGTTGCCCAACACCTCCCATTAGAGCAGCAGTGGGCAACCTAGACTAGTGAGTGATAGTATTTGTGGAGTGTGCCGACTGAAGCATAGCAGCACTTGGATTGTTTGCAGAGGGAGTGCATGGCTCCTACAGTCAGTGTTGTGTGCAATCAGCATGCACATCACTTCACGTGTCCTTGGTTTATGTGCTTGCCCCTTGTAATAGGAAAAATAGGAAAAAAAAATTACACAAGCAGAAACCAGTGGTATCAGGCAACCTTGCACTTGAGCAACGGTAAGCAAAATGTCTGGCAGGCCACATGTAGAACCCTAATGAGCCATATGTGATTTAGTGTGGGCTAAACATGGCTCTAAAAATAAGCTAATTGTTCACTGAACTGTTCTACTGTACACTTTCCTTTGGCAGGTGTTCCTTTTCATGGTGTGATTTTCTTTCCCCCTCCAGGCACTTATACCTGTCACTGTTCATAATGGTTGAATTTTCTTTTGTCATAGAAAAAAGTACTCATAATCAGACAATGTTTATGCTGGTATCCAAACAATGTAATGAAATCCGTAATTTATTTCAAAACACGGTCAAAATCTGGGACTCTGAAGTCCTGAGTAATGTTTTTATTCATAAAAGTAGTGTGTGTGATGGGAGAGGAGAGTGAGAGAGAGAGAGCAGTAATATTTAACTACATTACACATAGTTTAATTGAATCCTACTTATTCAATTATGTTCTGCTCCCCACAACCAAAATATTCAGGTGTGATCATAAATCTTCATCCCAGCCCAGTCGTATTCTTTCAAACACGGAAGTAACATTATTTGAGCCAATATATAAACAAAAAGGATTTTTAAATGCATTTAAAGAACATTAGAGGTTTGCAAATATTTAACAGACTTTAGAAATCTTATTCCATCATTGTCATCTTTCTTCTCTTTGAGTAGATGAACATTATCAGAAGAAACAGCACAAGAGGGCACTCAAGATCTGTTATTTTTGTCTGCTGTCTGCATCCATGCAGTCCCTGAAGTTTTGGATCGAGTTTCATTTATCCTTCGGACTTAATCCAATATTGCATCCTATGTATGAATTTAGGATCACTCACCCATGCAAAGTTTCTACTTTAAGGAATTACTCTCACTAGTTAACTGTGCACAATAGCAGTTAGTATAGATTAGCAGATAGTAACATTTCAGGCTGAAAATTTAAGTAGTTTAATATTTGAAATTGTAACTAACTATTAGACTACATATAGGCATTTAATTTTGTGTTTAACAAATTTCCTAGATACTTTCATGGAGCATGTGGCGTGTTTTTTTCACCCTGGCACCAGCAACCTGCCGCTATTAATCAGTCAACTGATTCTCTTAAGCTGGGTCTACTCTACAAATGTGTTCTGTTGAGAATCTGTCAACAGAACGCAGCACTTTTTCCAGCAGAGCTCTGTCTTGACCATATGAGGCATAGAGCCTCTGTACACAGATAGTGTTGACGAAAAAATAGTGTAGATGCTCTGAGGGGACCTCTGTCGACAGGGGCTTCTGGTTCATCAGGCTGCCCTGTTTGCAGAGCTTCCGGTTGTCTGTCCTGTCAACAGAGGGCTGGACAGTCTGGCCACTCTCTGTCGACGGAGGGCATTGACAAGTGGAGCCTGTATTAGGTGTGGACGTGTTCTGTAGATAGAGGTTCTCTTGTGAAATATCTGTCGAGAGTGACTTCTGTCGGCAAAACTCTGTAGTGTAGACACAGCTTTAGTTTTGATATTTTTTTGTCCATTTAAAAGGTGTTAGGCAGTTCAGGCGGAAAAGTGCTATTACAGAAACAAATAGATATATTCAAACTTCTTGCCTTAATTGAGTTAGTTTGCTGAGAACAAAAGTCTTTTTCCAGCTCCCATATCTCTCTGGAAATAGTAGAATTGATATTCACTCACTTCAGTATTTTAAACTCAGCTATTTAGACAAAAGAAAATCTATTGTATAGGGACAATACAGCATCTTTATATTACATTGACAGTGCAGTGTTGCAAAGATGCTGCAATGACATCTTTTTAGATCAGCATATGACAGGATATTTTGCATGGATATAGACACAAGTTCCATATGTCTGAAAAGTAACTACACTTAAGTAGGTTGGGAAAGAAGTCATGGTACAAATCTTTGCTATTCCAAGAATAATTGCAACAGAAGTAGTTTTACTGTCATCATGAGACATTATATGAGTAATGTGAATCATAGAATGCTAGGACTGAAAGGGACCTTGAGAGGTTATTGTGTCCAGCCCCCTGCCCTGATGGCAGGACCAAGTACAGTCTAGACCATCCCTGATAGACATTTACTGAACCTGTTCTTAAATATCTCCAGAGATGGAGATTCCACAACCTCCCTAGGCAATTTATTCCAGTGTTTGACCACCCTGACAGTTAGGAACTTTTTCCTGATGTCCAACCTAAACCTCCCTTGCTGCAGTTTAAGCCCATTGCTTCTTGCTCTATACTCAGAGGCCAAGAAGAACAAGTTTTCTCCCTCCTTCTTATGACACCCTTTTAGAAATCTGAAAACCACTATCATGTCCCCCCCAATCTTCTTTTTTCCAAACTAAACAAACCCAGTTCTTTCAGCCTTTCTTCATAAGTCATGTTCTCTAGACCTTTGATCATTCTTCTTGTTCTTTTCTGGACCCTTTCCAATTTCTCCACATCTTTCTTGAAATGCGGCACTAGAGATTATTCCATTTCCTCATAGCTTCAGGCTCTCTCCACCCTCTCACCACTTACAACTATGACCCCTTCCATAATAAAATAATATTACATCTTACAGGTATGTCTACAGAGCAAAGTGATTTCGAATAACAGTCTTTATTTCAAAACAACTTTTAGTGCCTCCACAATACAACTGCTATTTTGAAATAATTTTGAAATAGCAGTTGGCTTATTTTGAAAGAGAGAAGCCTCATTCCATGAGGAACAGTGCCTATTTTGAAATCACTATTTCAAAATAGGTGCCGTTTAAACAGGGGTTAGAGCCTACTTTGAAATAAGCCATAGTGCGTTCAATGGCTCTATTTTGAACTAAGCTCTTTGTTTTTAGATGTTGTATTTCAAAATAGCTAAGTGTTATTTTGAAATGCATTTTTGTGTGCAGCAGCATGATTTTGAAATGAGTTATTTCAGAATAAGGCTGCTGTGTGGGCATACCCTACTCCACCATTCACATAGGCTATTTTTAACATAGGATCCCTGCCTCATTTAGTGCACTAGATGAATCTGCTCTGGAAATGGATGAGGTTGTACAGTGAAGGCTATGTATAGGACTCTCCCCCATAAGGTTCTTCAGTACGCAACCTTTCTACTGGCTCCTTTTTCCTTTACAAAGATGTGCACGAACATCAAATATTGTTTTTGCTGCAATTTAGTCTTTCCAAGAATACAGTCCTATGTGTACAGGATCGGTATGCAGTATCGTGACATGATTCATTGCTCAGCAGATTGATGACAGTTTTATCACTGGCCTTTATAAATCACGTTTGTACTATGACCGTGTCTAAGCTGAATTTTAACCCGGCCTCCAGTGCCCTGGATTCTTCAGTTATTCTGTGTAATTGATTTAAGTTTAAACTCTATTTCTAAAGCCCTGTTCTCAGATTTTGCTTATCAGTGAAGAGACTTGATTTTAATTATCATCATAATCCATCTGATGAAGATGACTGAAAATTTAGATTCCCCTCTTCTCACAAATTAACCTTTCTGAGACATTTTGGTTTTTTTACTCCTCCGATGATTGACAGCAGCGATATTGACAGCATTCTTTGGGTCTTTATTTTTTTAAACAAATCACGTGTGACATTTTTGCCCCTTGTTAGTAGAAACACCATTCCATGCTTGTACTAAGTGGATGTTGTGTGTGTAACTGAGGTAGTTGTGAACGTAATATTTGTACACAGATGCACATTTGACATTTAAAAATCAGCCCTTATGTGTGCAATGGTCACCCACTAGTTCCTACAGATTTTGAGCCAGCTGTTCAGCCGGTAATTTGATATAGCTCCAATGATTTCAATATGTACTTCCATGGAGTGGCGCCAGTTTATACCAGACAAAGTTCTAGTCCTTTGCTATCCCTTGTTTCAAAATCTTTTCTTTATATCAGGGGTTCTCAAACTGGGAGTCATGACTGCTCAAGGCATTGTGAGGTTAATATAGGGGTCCTGGGTTGCTAGCCTCCCCCCCAAACTCTCTGCTTTGCCTCCAGGATTTTAAGTGGTGTTAAGTACATAACTTGACTTATAAGGGTGGAGGGGTCAAACTCAGAGCCTTGTTATGTCAAAAGTTTGAGAAGCTTCAGGGGTCAGCAACCTTTCCAAGGCAGAGTGCCAAAATTTGACCTTTTGACCTTTATAGACGGTCTGAGGCTACGTCTACACGTGCACCCAACTTCGAAATAGCTTATTTCGATGTTGCGACATCGAAATAGGCTATTTCGATGAATAACGTCTACACGTCCTCCAGGGCTGGCAACGTCGATGTTCAACTTCGACGTTGCTCAGCCCAACATCGAAATAGGCACAGCGAGGGAACGTCTACACGGCAAAGTAGCACACATCGAAATAAGGGAGCCAGGCACAGCTGCAGACAGGGTCACGGGGCGGACTCAACAGCAAGTCGCTCCCTTAAAGGGCCCCTCCCAGACACACTTTCATTAAACAGTGCAAGATACACAGAGCCAACAACTAGTTGCAGACCCTGTATATGCAGCACGGACCCCCAGCTGCAGCAGCAGCAGCCAGAAGCCCTGGGCTAAGGGCTGCTGCCCACGGTGACCACAGAGCCCCGCAAGGGCTGGAGAGAGAGTATCTCTCAACCCCCCAGCTGATGGCCGCCATGGAGGACCCCGCTATTTCGATGTTGCGGGACGCGGATCGTCTACACGTCCCTACTTCGATGTTGAACGTCGAAGTAGGGTGCTATTCCCATCCGCTCATGGGGTTAGCGACTTCGACGTCTCGCCGCCTAACGTCGATTTCAACTTCGAAATAGCGCCCAACACGTGTAGACGTGACGGGCGCTATTTCGAAGTTACTGCCGCTACTTCGAAGTAGCGTGCACGTGTAGACGCAGCCTGAGTGCTGGTGAGACTTTTTAAAGTCACTAATAGTCCTACTTACAACTGCTTCATTAATAAATTAAGATGCGGATCTTTACTGTTTAGGTGGCAGTTGGTAGTATTAGCTGGTCTTTTGTTAATCCACAGCAGTATGGCTTTGAGCAAGCTTCTGACTGCATGCGGGAGGAGAGACAGGGCTGAGCTCCCACCTCATGTACCAATGAAAATAGGCTCATGTGCCACTCTTAGCACCCTTGCTGGGGTTGCTGCCCCCTGCCCTGCTTTACAGGGTATACATCAGATAGAAACCATTGTTTTTTTCACTGTCATTTGTCCTCTTAGTCCACATTTTGTTTCCCATTTTGGACTGCAGCACTCCCCTAGTATTTGTAATATGTGCTCATGTCACTGCAGGGCCATAATCCTGGATGAATCATAACTCAGTTTTGACCTCACTTTCATGGGGGGAGTTCTATAGCTAGTGGCTATTTATCTTTTTTTTATAGTATCGTAGAGAAACTTAGCCAGGGAGATCCTCTGTTGATTAGCCACTGCCATTTTCAACCCCTCTTTCCATTCCACTCTGTTCAGAGCAGGGATAAGAAGTGCAGTGCTTGAAGTGTGGGACACCATTTACATCTACCACCATTGTTAACAGTGGTGGGGCAGAGCTGGTGCTAACAGTGGTGGGGAAAGTTTTGCAAAATTACAGCAGAAAAGGAATAAAAACCCAGTTCTCTAGTCTACCATATGGTGTAGAGGAAATATGTCAAAATGCCTGCAAAATGCAGCAGAGGTTTGGCGGTGAGGGTGGAAATTTGGGGTATACTTCAGTGCTTATTTATTAGTTGTATGAGATGTTATGCTGTGTTTTTTTAAAGGGATATAGTCAAATATAAAGGGCAGAGTGGAGGAAAAGGAAGCTGAGGTGTCATGAAGTCTTTAGAATACAATATACTATCAATCTGAAGGAAAGTTTCACCCTGCAAAGTCAAAATGAGAAGACAATGAGAAGAAAGTGTTGTTATAATGGAAAATTGTAGTCCTTACTAACCTAATAGGTGTTACTCCTGTGTGGCCTATAACAGTGATTAAAATTAGAGAGACCTAATGCTGTTCGGAGCCATGTTACCTTTCAAACATTGGGTTCCATCTTATTAGAGACAGGAGCAGAGAGTGTCCATGCACTGAAAGGGTGCAGAGAGGACTACTGATATCATGTCCACCAAGCTGGCCATTGTGTTGTGGTGGCTTCTATCTTGTCCATCAACCAGGGATTGAAGTGGGGTCTTCAGAGCTAGCTACATACCCTCAGACAGCTTGAGCTAAAGCCCTTATACGGGGGGCTGCAGTAACTCTCTTTTTTCTGAGGATCAGAACAGCAACTTTGCTTACCAGTGGATTACACTACCAGATATCAGAATGATGGGTGGACTGAGAGGACTACAGAAGGGGAGGCATTCCACATAGAGAAGCTCCGAGATCTGCAGGACTTGGGCCAAATTTCCTTAGACTCTGCACAAGTTCCACCCTATCTCCCTAGCCCAGCAATGGGCAGCCTAAGCCAGTGAGTGGGCTGCGTGACTGCCCAAGACAGTCACCTGGAATAGGGTAGTTTTGCTAAGAGTGCTTGCATACTTAGAATCTGTAGTGTGTGCCAGTTGAACCATAGTAGCACTTTGGCTGTAGAGGGGGCACATGGCTCTCGCTGTCAGTTTAATGTATAATCAGCATGTGCCTCACTTCACGTGCCCTTGCTTTAAGAGCATGTCACTTAAGTAACATTGGTATGAAAAAAACCCTAGGTGTATGGAAAGCAGTGGGCTCTGGTAACACTGTGCATAGCCTGCAGTAAAAAAAAAATGTCTCTTGGGCAGAGTTCCCTGTAGTCTGAGGGCTTGGGCAGCCACTTAGGAGAGATTCAAATGCCACCCAGCTGGTTAGCAGAGTGCCAACAAAATGTCCACACAGAGAACCCCTGCCCTAGCCTGAATAATGTGAAACATGTCCATGTTGAAGCAAGTGAAGTGTTTGAATTAATATCCCTGTTGCATGGGATTTTCCATGAAATCCAAGATCCTTTGGTATGAAAATTTTGAATTCAAATACAGAAGTGATGCTGTGTATGGCTGGGAGTGGAAGGAAAGGGGATATTTTGAATAACACTGAATTTTTTTCTCTTCAGATAACAGTAGGATTTAGAAGAAGGCTTGTCCTTTCGGTAGCTGAGACATTCATATCTATTTTTAGACAGGAGTATGCAGGAACTAGATGGCTTGAGAGAGTGGGTCATAACTGTGTTGGTCAACATTCATTACCACCAGATGGTGGTAGAGTATATTCTATGAAATGAGCTGATATCTAGCTCAACTTTCACTTGGGCCCCCATAGTCCAGCGGTGGGTAAAATATGGCCCATGAACTGGATATGGGCCATGGACTGGATACAGCCTATGGCTCACTAGAACTCTGGCAGGCTCCCTGCCTGCTGCAACCCCAAGCTGGGCAAACCAGCTGGATTATGGGGCTGTGTGTCTCAGAAACTGGCCAATGGGATCTGTCTGGGCTGTGTTTGCATGTGCATACCATGTGCAGTGCCCCTCTCCCCCCGGGTACATTGTGCAGAGATGCACATGGCCCTAGCTGCTGGTTGCTTTGAGCAGCCTGAAACTATAGCAGGCAGGAAGCCAATGGTCCCAATGGACTGCTGGCTGGGGAGTCATCTAGGTAAGAGTCTTCCAGCCAGAGCCTACTTCTGGTAACCCATATCCTCCTGCACCTCTCCCCTGAGGTCCGAATACGGTCCTACACCCACCCCCTGCTGTAGCCCAATCCCCTGGCCCAGGTCACAACCCTCATCCTTTGCCCAAACTCCCCAGAGGCTTGAGTCTCTGGGGCTGACATTCAGATGCCTTTCACAAGTAACACTTTCAGTTAACAAAAAAGCAGTCATGTGGCACTTTAAAGACTGGCAATGATTTATTAGGTGGTGAGCTTTCATGGGGCAGATCCACTTCTTCTGATCTGGAAATGGTTTAACATTTAGCTAAAGATGCTGATGAGGGTAATAACATGATGAACCTTTTGTGAAGACTGAAATGGTCAATGCTTCCTTTTTAAAGTTTTCTATTCATTCTGGTTTGCTTATGCTCAGCGAAGTTTCTAATCCTTCTTGAAAATAAAGCTAGGAGAAGTAGCTGTATGTGGGGGAAGTACTAATACAACTTGTGCTTATGACTGATAACTCCCAAGTAAAAATGCTGTTCAAGTTATGACCCTTATAAGACAAGTTATTGTCTATACCTGGGAGAGTTGTATGTGAATATACCTGATCACTCAGGAACGTGAATTTATACTACATTCATATTTAACATGGATGTAGAAGGGTCATAAACAATCAACTGTGCTTTTGTCAAATAAATAATTGAGTCACGCGTGCTCAGATATTCTTGGCTTGGTCTCAGCTTTCACAACCTGAGCTGAATCTATAGATATCTGAATCTCTCGGTGTATCCTCCATTTTGATTACCTACCTAAACAGCACTTCACATCTTGGCAGAAAGCCAGTAAATGCATAAACCATGTTAAAGGGCATAAAATACCAAGATGATTGTATTATCTCTAAACAGTGCATGTCTGGTTTTCCAAAATGTGAAATGACAAGGTTCACAGCTTATTCTGGCTGCCTCTATCTAAAGAGATTTCATGTTTCCCCTTTCAACTAAAAAGTTGCCAAGAGGGATGACAACAGACCAGCAATCCTGAGTTCTGGTGACCTCAGTGTCTAAGGTTTGTTTTCCCTGTTTGTGGATGTGACTGTCAGAATCTGTATGTCAGAATGCTTGGGGAATGTAGGCACATCTGGCAAAGCTCTATCGCTCACAAGGATTTAATAGTCAGCTATCGTTTTGGTAACTAATGAGCAGTGGAACAAGATCAATTTAAACACCCTTTGAATGCCATTGGGTCATTATGCAGTCTGAAAAATATTGGTCAGATTTTTGCTTTCAAATGCCTATCTGCATCTCCAAATGAATGTAGTGAGAGTCTCGTAAGCTTATTTAGCAGCAGAATCTGGACCAATACCTTGAGATTCACAAATGGGCTTGTGCAAAGAGTTAGGCTACCTTTCCCATATGTAGTCTTTTATCTCCTGTGGAAGGGTCCGACTCATCTCTAGTTCAATTCCATACTTCCCTCCCTCCACCAGAGCTTCAGTTCAGAGAAATGGGCTGCGTTTTTCCTTTTGACCTAGCATTAGCCTGGTCACATGACATAACATCCTAATTCCCGGGCCTGACTGAGGTGGCATGGAAAAGTTTCTGTACAAGTTTTTGTTGCCTCTGTGGCTACCAAGAGACAGTGCAAGCCAGTGTAAATTAGAGCACTCCTGAAGGCTACTCTAACTTACACTAATAGTAAAAGGCATGGGACCATTAGCATACCAAGGGGCACTAGACCATTGCAGCAAAATGGCCAGGCCCCTTCCCTGGGACCCATTCCTACTATGCCTGTTATGCTTTGGTTACAGCCACTGCCTCAACTGACTAGTTAGGACAGATTACCAATCCATTTACACTGCTAAAGCAGGGCACAGAGAGTGCAGTGGGAGCAAGAGTGTCTAGTACTTTCCCTTTGAATCTGCTAACTTGGTTACAAATTACTTTTGCAGATGAAGGGTGAACACAATGATTATTTCAATTATTATTTCTCTGTTTCTATCGGCACCCAAGGATCAGGTAGTCACTTGCAGGGACAGAAAACTTGGTTGCTGCTTCAAGAAGCACAGAAGTTAAATTCCACATGATGTAACAAAAGTGGAGGGAGAAGATTCATGGACTTCAAAGCCGGAAGAGACCATCATGCTCATGTAGTCTGACCTGAACATTGGCAGGCTACAGAACCTTACCTACTCAGTCCTGCAAACCTCCAAAACCTCTGGCTGAGCCAAGTCCTCCAAATCATGGTTTAAATACTTCAAGTGACAGCGAATTCATTGTTTATATTAATGTAACCCTGCAAGTGACATGTGCTCCCTGCTACATAGGAAGGTAAAAACTCCCTCCGATCTCTACCAATCAAACCTGTGGGAAAATTCCTTCCTGACCTCAAATATAGAGATCAGCTAGATCCTGACCCACTAGACAGATACTCAGGAAATAATTCTCTGTAGTGACTCAGAGCCCTGCCCATCAAGTGTCCCATTTCACATAGGCACCAAGTGGACTATGTTTATTATATATCTCTTCACAATTTTTATGCATCTATATGTACAATATTTAAGTGAAAGGATCCATGAGTCTAAGATCCAAGCTTGTTGAGAAGCCAGCTGGCTGGCAGCTCCCTGCTGCCACTTCCTTTTGTTTAGTTTTAAACCTGCTGCCTCTTCATTTCCTCAGGTGATCCCTGTTTCTCGTGTTACGTGGAGGAGTAAATATTTACTTTATTCACTTTCTCCACACCGTTCACCATTTTATAGACTTCCATTATACCCTCTTACTGTCTTCTCTTTCTTAATGGTTCCTAACATTGTTAGCTTTTTCGACTGTAACTGCACATTTAGCAGATGTTTTCAGAGAACTATCTATGATAACTCCAAGATCTTTCATGTGTGGTAACAGCTAATTTAGATCTCATCATTCTGTGTACATAGTTAGGGTTATGTTTTTCTACATGCATTATTTTGCATTTATCAACAAAGAATTTCATCTGCCACTTTGTTGCTCTACCAACCAGTTTTGTGACATCTGTTTGTAGCATATTAGTCAGCTTTGGCCTTAATTTTCTTCAGTGATTTTTGTATTGCCTGCAAATTTTGCCACCTCACTGTTCACTGCATTTCCCATACCATTTTTCATGAATACATTGAATGGAACTGTCCCAGTACAGATCCTTGGGGGACACCACTATTTCTCTTTCTCCCTTCTGAAAACTGACCATTTATTCCCACCCTTTTGTGTGCTCTCTTTAACTAGTTACTGATCCAAGAGAGGACCTCTTAACCTATCACTGCTTACTTTGCTTATGAACTTTTGGCAAGGGACCGTGTCAAAGTCCAGATACACTATATTCATTGGATTGCCCTTGGTCATGTGTTTGACCCCTCAAATAATTCTACAGTTACAATTCTACCTCTTAAAACCCATGTCTGCCATTCGGCACACACAAGTTGATTTGCCTTTTGTATTAATAACTTATTGTTCCACTTTCCCCTGACTTCTGCCTGTTTTTCCTGTCTGGCCTTAGACTGGAAGCATAATAGAGCAGCGACTTGTCCTTGAGTGTTTGGAAAGTAGCTAACAGTTGATGGGATCTAAATAATAAATAGTTAAAATACTACACTCAGGTCTTAATAGCTCAGTTGAATTCATTCTGGCAAGATGTTTTCAGAGAGCTGATTGGTATTCCAAGAGTGTCCTCTCCAGCCATATACTATCTTGTGTGAAATATTGAGTGGAGTCTTAAAGGTGTGTGGATATTGTTTCAGTCCTGTTCCAGATACAAAAGAGATTTTTTTTCTAGGACAATGGAAAAGTTATTGTAAATATTGCCCATTTCTTAATATCCAAAAATAGGCTCATGCTGTATGTCTTACTCAATTTGTGTAGCAGGGTGTGAAGATGGTGCAAAATGAAAGACTTCTTCTCTGCATATATTCATAAATAGTACAGGTTGAACCTCTCTAATTCAAAACTGTCTTGTCCAGCAACATCTGTAATTTGGCATGATTTTAGTTAGCCAGATGACCACTTATCATGGGTGTGGCCAAGTTTCCTGTGGTTCCATAAAGTTTGTTTCCAGTCACCAGTCCTGGATCTCAATGTTCTGTGCTGTAATTTAGCTGTAATTTACCTTTAAATGTCTTCTAAGAGCCCGATAGTAACAGAGAGGTAGTAGTCCGTATTCTAACAAAGCAAAACAGCAGTCATGTAGCAATTTAAAGACTAACAAAATACTTTATTAGGTGATGAGCTTTTGTGGGAGGGACCCACTTCTTCAAACCTGAAGAAAGCTCATCACCTAATACATTATTTTTTTAGTCTGCAAAGTGCTACATGACTGCTGTTTTGCTTTCTAAGAGCCCACTAATCAGTGAAAGTGTTAGTAATGTGCTAGACAATATTGACTTCCTGCAGTCCAGCAAATTCTCTTTTCTGTCACCTGTCCAGGGTGCTAGATGAGAAAGGTTCAATTTGTATCATCCTTCTGGCATCATATGAAGAAAACACTTACATGGCAATCTCAAGTGAATAACTATTGTTAAGAGTAGAAATGGGGACACAACTGTTCCATCAGTTGTGAAATTTCACACTAGCCAAAGATGTTAACGAAAGGGACACTTCTGATACCAGGGCAATTTAAAAAGTTATATAAGTAAACTCCAATTCAGAGACAGACAGGTTTAAATTTTTTGCTTCAGGACCTGATGTAACAGCCATGGGATAATTGCATTTACCTCCTAAGCATCACTGCTCATTAGCAAGTAATACAAGTTTTGAACTGAAAGGCTAAGATCATAGCAACATTTACTGTGTTGACATATGCAGAAGAACTGGTCAGCTCTCAGTAGCTGATATGTGTAATATTTTGAGGACACAGAATACCTATGCAGGTTTTACACTGACTCTAGTGCATGGACCTCAGAGGCGAAATTGCACAAAGCTCCCCTCCTGGAGTTCTGTTCAGAGGGAGGATGGGGGAATGGGTGGGTTTCTCTTGAAAAGGATCGAGTAGTTAAGTCTCTCAGCCACTGAGATTTGTGTGAACCTCAGAGGCACTATCGAAGATCAGGGTCATCCAAACAGACATGTTACCTAACTTGCTTTGAGTTACACAGGTTAACACATATTTGAGACAATGCAACTCCCACGACTGGATGTCCACCTATTGCTCTTCTGACAAAGGCTTATTTGAGTTTACAGAAACGTTTACAACTGGTTACTGAATAAACAGACAAACCCAAATGCAAGAACATAACAATTGCCACTCAATGACAGTTTGAGGCAGTGGGAAATAAAAGGAAGTCTGCTCCACTAGGCTTTGCAGGACCCCAGGAGAAGTGATGCAAAATACATCTGGTGAGGGGAGAGTCTGACAATTGAATATGTCAGGGAGGCTTTTAATTAGTGGATGTAGAAAGATTTAAGCAACCAAGGAAAGGGGAAATGCTTGTCAGAGAGGTTTAGTCAATTAGCAGGCCGTGGACTTAGTTAGAGAGGCATTGGGCCTTGCAGTTGTATGAGTGGTGAGCAAAGAAGGGGTCACCAATTAATGGGTTGGGAATCACTGAGTATGTGCTCCCAGAGGTCTTAAGAACATAGGGCTGTCGGAGTGTCGAGTGTTGTGCAAACACAGGTTTGGCACATGTACAGGTTGGGCCTTAGCGGCCCTCTAGCTGTTAGGGTGACCATCTTTTCGAAAGGCAAAATCAGGACAGGAGCCCTGTCCTCCTTTGTGGCCCCAGTCATTGGCCAGGCTGTGAGTTGGGGCCAGGCTGTGGTAAGAGCTGCCCAGTGAGCTGAGGCCACTGTAGAGAGCTCTGGATTCTCCACCTGCCATAGGCAGAGGCTGAGGTGCCTGAGAGTAGCCCCTGCCCTGTGTTCTCTCACACTAGGGTGCACTGCACAGAGCTTCCCAGGGTGGCTCTTACGACTGCCTGTCTCTGGATTCTGGACTCGTCAGAGGAGATGAGGAGCAAGGGTGAGGCCTTGTGATGAGGGGAGGTAAGGCCTACTTCAGCACCCCCAGCACCACTGGGAAGAGATTGGCAGCACCCCTGAGCCTCGAGCAGCTGCAGAGTGTCGCCACAGAAAATCTGGCACAGATGCTATCCCAGAGTCATTTAGCCTGGGACTGGGAATTCTTCATCTTGGGGCTGTCCTGCCCCTTTCAGGGTGAATGCTCACTCAGCTAGGTGTGATAGTTGCATCAGGCACTTATGTACTAAATTTCTCATGTCTGCAGACAGGCAGGTCCCTTATCTAGGAAGGCTTGAATTTAAGACCGTTCTTCATCTCTAATAGGAAAACCTTTTACTCTGCAGCATAGGTTCCTACCACCCAGGTAGTTCAATTGCAATTCTATTCCAGATCAATGCAATCTTGTCTCAAGCATGGAGCTGTGATAAATCTGTTCAAATCTCATTCTGTCACAACTCTCTATGTCAACAGAAAAGATAATGAAGGTTTAGGTACGAACACAGTCCTTCTTTCCTGACAACAAACCACCTACGGAGTTCAGTGGAATACCTTATTGATTCACTCCAATATTACGTTAAATTGGTTGCTGTTTCATTCAAGTATTATGTGTATTTAGCGATATGGTTGCCTCTACATTGTACGGAAAAAGACATAAAAACCATGGAGAATAACAGTAGGGAATGCCTTTTGTCATGCTGTAGCTGGCTTAACGAAACACTACTCTCTAACTGCCACCTCTTTGTATTCAGATTTGGGGTACAGTTATCTTTGGATCTCCTCTATCCTAACTCATTGATTAGGATTACAAAAAAAGAAATCACCTGACATAGTTAAAAACCTGATTCAGTGTTACATAGACAAGTCTAAATAATTTTAAATTGCATTCTGAACCGTACTGCAGTCTTAAAGTTGTCACAGATTTGTAAGGGACTACTCCGATAATCTGCTCAGACTTGATGCATAGCAGGCCATAGAACGTCACCCCAAAATTTCTGCATCAAGTCCATAATTCTGCAGAGCTGGCATACAGTTTAGTCCCATCTGTCTTGCAGTAGTGAACCACATTTCAGCTGTGTTGCAGGGCTGCTGCAATATAACAGTCACTTCAGTAGAGTAGAGTTCATACAACTGAAGCAGAGCCTTTTCTCCACCCTTCACTTGGCTGAATGCAGGCTAGCTGAAATTTGGTCCTTAAGCTCCTGCCATGACAGTGACACTAGAAACCCCAAAGTGAATGGAAGGAGTAGGGCATTGGTATGTCAGCCTTAGGCCTGCCTTGCCTTATGCACTGGCTAGCAGAGCTGGGTCAAGGTCTACATTGTCAGTGCAGCACTATAAAGGAGTAACTGCAGCAGCTGGAGCTGCTGTGTGCTGTTATAACCCATTGCTGAGTTTAGGTTTCAAGGCGCCCTCTATGTCTGTCCACAGAAGAGTTGTTGCTGTTCCAAATAGGGAATACTGGCTTGATACTCACGCTGGAGCAGCTCATGGTCTTAGCTGTGGAGGTCCCCGATTTAATCCCTGGTGTGTAAACCAAGATGGTGGCTGTCACACACGGAGGCCTGGCTTTTCCCTTGAAAAAAACCTCAGGATTTAGAGAACAAATTGGGTGAAATCATGTAGTTCTGGGTACAGAAACAAGAATAAATTAATAATCTTTTCTATGCCAAAACAGACACATTTCTCTGGGTAACAATGCTTGTTATGGGGTAATGGAAGCGATGGCAATCCCTCATTGATGAGTATGATCATCTTCCAAGGGAGTTGTGGGTTCTCAGGTGGCTGATAAGGCCGAAGTTCTATTACAGTGAGGACAGATGTTTCCAGGTACAGCAGGAGGCTATTGACCTTGACTGAAAGCCAGTCTCTCGTTCCTCCTGTGTTTCTTGTCCCTCAGCTTGTCGGTGAGCAAGTTCAAAATGCTGGGGACTATCACATAGGACTTCTCTCCATTTTGAGTGGTCCTGGTCAAGTGTCTCAAGTGTCGATGTCAGTATTGCACATCTTTAATTTACCCTTCAGCAAGCTCTTATAGCGCTTTGGTTGTCGTCCTACATCATGGTACCTTTCTTCCAGCTGTGAGAACAGACCTGTTTTGGGAGGTGATGGTCTGGCATCTGGACAATGTCACCAGTCCAGCAGAGTTGCTGATAGATGGTCATTGCCTTGATATTGGTGAGATTTGCCTCTTCCAAAACACTAGTGTTGGTGTGTTTGTCTTCCCATTTGACCTTCAAGATCTTGTTGAGGCAGCATTGGTGAGGCCTTCAAGTGATGCCTGTAGGTTGTTGGGATTTCAGACTCATACGAAAATGTTGGGAGAATAACGGCTTGATAAATAAGAAGCATGGTATCAGAGAGGTAGCCGTGGTAGCCGTTAGTCTGAATCTTCAAAAATGTAAAGAAGTCCTGTGGCACCTTATAGACTAACAGATATTTTAGAGCATAAGCTTTTGTGGGCAAAGACCTGCTTCATCAGATGCATGAGTGGCATGGGGAAGCATGGTGAGTCTTTGAATGTTGTAATCTTCAAAAAGCCTGGGCCATAAATTTTTTTCTGACAAGGGCAGAAGATGAATTGCAACGATCCATGCCACAACGTTGCCTGCAGCAGAAAGGAGAGAGATACCACAATGGTTTTCACAATCTGCTTTCTTGAAGAGGGTAACAATCAGGGTGTTCCTCGTTTCACTGGGTATCTCTTCCTTTATCCAGATTTTAAGGATGAGCAGGTAAAGCTGCTGAATTAGCTCAGGTCCACCATCTTTAATGATTTCAGCAGGATCCCTTCTGGACCTCTGCCTTGTTTTTCTTCAACTGCCCAATGGCATTGTGTACCTCATACAAATTGGGAGGGTCTCCAAAATCATTCCTAGAAGGTCTTTGGGAGGTTCACTCAAGGACATCATCTGCAACCATGAAGTTAGGGTTAAGAAGATCTTCAAAATATTCCTTCCATTGAAAATTGATGGCTTTGCTGTCTTTCAAAAATATGGTTCCATCCTTAGAGTGAAGGGGGTTCATGTAGCCAGACATGAACACCCCATTTGGCCTTTTCTTCTTCTCCCCCCCCACTGGGAGAGACAGAGAGAGAGAGACAGAGAGGGAGACAGGCAGCCTTTGATGCCCTGGGAACGCAGGTGTGCTGTCTCACCCAGACAGTCTACCATACACAGAAACCAGACAGTGAATGGGCTAGCTAATGGCCGCCCTTCTGGCTGATATCGGTAATTGACACGCCTGATCACTGCCCCAGGAAGAACGGGGAACCTCCGCCCATCACCTCCAAGGTGCCCAATTGTCCACAATTCACAGGTGCAAACTGAGCCTTGCACCTTCCCTGGGAAACCTGAGGTTCAAACACATTCCTCCCCGATTGGCCACTTGAGACCAGGAAGAAGCCTACGTGACCGAAGGGGTATAAAGAGAGGTTTGGCAGCCCACCCCCTTTGAGCTCCAATCACCTACACCTGCTGGCCAGGTCCGGTATTAACTCCCGAGACTGGGGACGCCTGGTTCGTATCTACTTCTTCCCGAGGGATTGAGAGAGAGATTCTGGGTCACACCGGATCTATGAGGCAGGGGTAAGAATTACACCTGTATTACACTTCTTTCCTATAGGAATTGAGGGAAAGACTCTGGTTCCACCAGGTCTAAGAGGCAGGGGTGAAAATCACACCTGCAACGTGCCTTTCTTGTGTACACATTACTTGTATTAGTTTAAGCTAGCTAGTTTGTCTAAAACTTTTCTTAAGTTAAATTGTGTTGTTTCCCCTTTAAAAACTGCGAGTACTAACTTGTACTTTAATCATTTGTCTTAGTTAAATTGTTTCTATCTTTGTATAAATAAAAAGTAATTGTTAAAGCCTCTAATAAGTGTAATTTTCCTCTTACTGCTGTACCCGAACTAAACGCAAACCAAAGAACCCAGCCTGCCCTGGCTGCTTAGCGTAGCTGCCGGTGCGGCATCACCCCCTTTGCCCCACCGGACCTTTAGCTGGCACCTGGGCATCGGCTCACAGTTCATGCCATGACAAGCTGGCCCTTAAACAGTCTTAATGACACTGAAGAACCAAGTGTGTTGTGGATGTCTGCAGGATGGAACAGTGGAAATAGTGGTCTACACAATTAAAAAAACCACACCCTGACTTCAAAAAGCTTTATAAATAAATCAAAATAACGTATTGGCTGATTCTGTTCCATTAGCAAAATCTGCTAATTCTGTTCCTCTTCCTCCTCTCTGCCAGAGGCGTGATGCCAGATTAGATGATGGGTCCGTAGTCTGATCAGTATGTCAATTTCTGCTCCTATCAAGAGTGGCTGTCCTGACAGTTTTCTACAATATATTGAATTTACTGAATAGTAAAATCCTGAAGGTGAGAATTTTTCACTTTTATATAATGATTTATATGTTCAGAGCATTGTAATTAGCTGATTTTCTGACTCCCTCTGTGTGACAGAATGTCTGTTTATATTGACACAGTATAATGGGTTTGTCTTGTCTATGGATAACCTAGGAATAAATTGTACATTGTGCAGCCTGACTCCTATGGAATCTTGTAAATCAGGCATAGAGCAGCCCCAGGACTCAAAATGGCTCGCTGTGGTATGTATGGTGGGTCTGTATGGGCTGCAGCTATAGTTATCCCAAGGTGGGAAACGATTGCTCCAGAACCCTCCTCAAAGTGCACTCCTACATGCATCTCCCCGTCACAGTCTGATCCACACTGAAGAAGTAAATTATTAATCCAGGTGTACGACAAACATAAAAATATGGGAGTGGCAGAATGAAGTGTGAGACGTTTCTGGGACCTTCTTCTCTTAGCAGTCAGATGAGTTTTGCAGAATCACTCGTTTTTTAAGGAGCTGCCCAGCAGCACCCATTTCCCTGACCATGGGACTTGATGAGCATGTAAAAAAAAAAATCATGAATCAGTCACAAAGATCAATTTCCTTCTCTTTGTTGGCATTTAACATCTGTGAATAGCATGTGTGAGGAACAGATGCTATTTTCAGTGCCGGTCTAAAATAGTGATCTGACACCCAGCCATTAGTAAAGCAATCTCTCTGGCTTTTGTTTGTAATCATTGGCTCCTATTATATGTTTATATAACTGCATTTGTACGCATACTCCCTCACACCTTGTTTCATCTACAGGTAAACTTAGATCAGTTTAGCTGTTGCTCCTGTGGAAAAATGTCTCTCTAAATTGAAAATCTAGTTGTCTAACACATCCCTCAACAAGTTCTTTACATTCTTAATTGTCCTGCAAGTGTTCTGTTTAAATTTGGATGCTGCTGGATAATTTAGATGCTCGGTTAGGTAAATAGCAGTGCACAGGCTGTCCCAAGTACTTCTGTTCATATTTCACCCTGTTTCTA
Source organism: Carettochelys insculpta (assembly GCF_033958435.1). Lineage (NCBI taxonomy): Eukaryota > Metazoa > Chordata > Testudines > Carettochelyidae > Carettochelys > Carettochelys insculpta. The sequence continues at coordinate 47,722,912 of NC_134140.1, read as the reverse complement.
ACATGGCTGTTACCATATTTCCTCTTGAGTCAGCCTATGAGGACAGGAGGTTGGGAACTAGTCCCCATTTGTGGCCCAGCAGTTACAGAGCATGCTAAAATGGGTGGGCAAAGAATACGAGGCCAGTCGTCAGCTGGTGTAAATTCTGTGAACATTGTTGAGGATCTGGTCTTCATGAATCTGGTCTTCACAACTTTCATGCTACTCAGAATATGCTACTGCTGTACACCTAGTGGTTCATTCTAGCACTGAGTGGTGATATTGGTCTCTTTGCTATCTGCATCTCTTTCATTAAGTTACGTGGTTTTCATGTGTTTGCTATCGGTGTGGAGGTTACACTGATGTATCAATAACACCAGGGATGATGGTGGTAACTCACAGTTTGGTGAAGCTGGACAAGAGATATTTTAGAAGTTATGGGATTTTCAAAAGCAGTCAGCAGTAGCCTAACTCTGCTACCACTGAAGGGAATGGGAGCTTTGATAGCAAAAGAAGAAAGATGATAATGACAATTGGGAATTTGTCATCCCAAAGTGGTGATAGCTTTTCAGTGAGGATTTCCATGATCCAACTTGTCTTTAAATTTGGTCCCAAATGTATAGATTCTTGCAATGGTAGAACAGAGTGTTGTAAAATTGAGATGAAATGTTTTCCAGTTGTCTGGATGGAACGGCTTGATACATTATGTAGTGTGTGATTTCTAAATGGTGGTTACTGCTGCAGGTCATTGGTGTTCAGGCTACTTCAACTTGCTTAATGCAGTTTGAAATTTAAGCCGTTTGCTTTTTGTCTAACCCTCAGAGGTTAAGGACAGTAATTTTTCTCTCACCTCCTTGTAACGACCTTTTGGGTACTTGAAAGCAGTTGTCATGTCCCCTCTTAGTCTTGTCTTTACCAAACTAAACAAACCTAATTGGTTCAATCATCCCTTTTAGTTCATGTTTATTAGACCTTTAATAATTTGTATTGCTCTTCTCTGGACCCTCTCCAGTTTCTCCACATCTTGCTTACAAAACAGATTATAAAGTGTACAGTGCTCACTTTATATTTATTTTTTTTCAAATATTTGCATTGTAAACAAGAAAAGAAACAGTCTTTTTTAAATTCACCTAATACAAGTACTGTAGCCACGGCGTCCTACCCAAGGTTTAACAACTGATGCGCCTTTCAATTTCTGAGAGGGATAAGGGGTGGAGCATGCTTTCAAATTTTTTTAAAGCCACATACTGATGCAGAAAACACAGAATCTGAACCACCAAAACAAAATTAACCTTCTGCTGGTGGCATTTGCTTTGGATGATGAAGATGAATATGCATCTTTTGTCCACGTTGCTTTGGATCGTCATTGAGCAGAATCCATCTTCAACATGGACTCATCTTCTGGAATGGTGGCTGAAGCATGAGGGGACGTATGAATCTTTTGAACATCTAGCATGTGAATTGCTCACGATGCCATCTACAACAATACCATTCAAATGCCTGTTCTCACTTTCAGGAGACATACTAAACTAGAAACAGGCAGCATAATCTCCTGCAAATGTAAACAAACTTGTTTGGCTGAACATGAAGTAAGACTGATTGGTCTTTAAGCTCTGAAGTTTTATATTATTTTGTCAGTGCAGTTATATAATAAAAATCTACTTTTGTAGGTTATGCTTTTACAATAAAAAGATTGCACTACAATACTTGTATGAGGTGAACTGAAAAGTACTATTTCTTTTGTCATTTTTACAATATTTGTAATCCAAAGTAATATGACATGAGCATAGTACACTTTGTAATAGAAATCAATATATTTGAAAATGTAGAAAAAGTCCAAAATAATTTTAAAAATTTTAGTTAGTATTCTATTGTTTAACCATGTGATTAATCACAATTAATTTTTTGCTTTAGTCAGGTAAGTTAACTGATTATTTAACAGTCCTAATTTTAATTAAACCTGTAGAGTGTTCATTGGCTTGAAATCATCTTAGTTAAAAAAGTTTTTTATTTCCAGGTAGACTATTTGTAAAATCAAAATAAACTGATCTTCCAGGGGAAGCAGCAACAGCAAAGTACTGGAAATTACTCCCCTCTCATCTGTCCTACATGCGTCTTTATAATATCAAAGTCATTCCCCTCTCTGCCTCAGTTTTCCCATCTATAAAACTGGAAGAAATCTAACTCATGAGCATGTTGCATTACTTATTTTTTATATCAGAGCTGATCGTGCCACATTTTTCCAATCTTCTATTGGAAAATGCAGTTGTGTCAAAACTGAAACGTTTTGAAGTTGTGCAGATTTTCACATTTTTTGCTGGGGAAGATGTAGAAACAAATGCTAGTTGCAGTAAGAGATTAATACACTATTACAGTCCTTTTACAAAACTTATAATGTGACAACTGGAACTATTTCATTGAAATTACTGCAACCTTTTGTTCGAGATCATCTACTTTGGTAGTTTTCAATTGGATTGGCTTAGATAAGGTGTTTTACGCAGCCAGCGGATTCCCTTCAGACTTAAGTAACATTGCAAATATACAAATGTCGTTCTATAAATCTCACCACAGAGTTTTTGTGATTCTGTTATCTGTAGAGAAACATTAAGTTGAAAGTAAAAAGAACTTAATTGCAAGGAGCTTGATCCTATGCTCATTGAAGTCAATGGCAAAGGTCCCACTGGATTTAAAGATGTAGTATCAGAACCTCATTTTTACAGTGACTTTCACCTAAGGTTCTAAAAGTGCTTTGCACATGTTTACTATTAGTATTACTTCCACAGATGAATAAATTGACTAGGGTAACTTTCCCAAGATACTATGACAATTAGATGATGGAGAAGAGAAAAATCCTGATTTCAGGGTTCTGATCTTACCATTACAGTGTATTCCCTCTATTGTGCCAGAGACTTTCACAGGAATTTGATAATCTTGGATCAGCAAAATAATGTGAATTAAATGTGGTTCATTTTATTCAATTCATTTTCAAAGCAAATAGCTAAGAATGCAGTAGGGCTGTCAAGTCTGTCCTAGACCATTGAAGAAGGTTACCAAAACAACAAATTATATTCAATCCAAAGATGAAGTGTGGTCAACCCTCTCCCTCCAATAACTTACAACTTTCAATCTCTAGTGTGCAGTTCTGTTCATCCAGGGGGTATCTGCGTAGATCCATCATGCAAGCAGCTGTAGTTGTGATCCTGTAAGATGGAAAAGAGATGGTGTTGTGAAACAAGTCCTGGACCTGGTTTCTGCAACCAAATATTTTACTTTTAGAAAGGGTAGCTTTTTTTTTTTTGGTAAAAAAAAACCCAAACACCTGCTAGCCACATTCACAGGCTCTTTGTGTCATACAGAATAGTGAATAATACACAGGGCTGGCAATGGGGGCTATTTTAAAGGGCCCAGGGTTTTCAGTTGCTGCTGCTGCTTCTGCTGTGGCCACAGCAGTGCCCATAACTCTGAGCCGTCCAAATTGCCATAGGAGCCTTGAAGAACACAGTCTGGACGGTGGTGATGGCTGGCTAGGTGATGCTAGTTTCCAGCCCCACCCTTTCCTCCCAAGGCTCCCACTTTTCCCAGGGGCCGTTGAAGTCTGTCATCAGCCCTGATAATATGTAATTGTATGTCTGGTAGCCATGTATTCCATTAAGAGAATCTATCAGATATTAAAATACACTAGCAAAATTCCTGTTGATAATTGCAGCTCAGTACATAAGAGAAGCTCTGATGTTTTAGTGAAAATGCCACTTGGATGTTTCCGTTTGAGATTAGTGGTTAAGATTTTTTCAAATTATATTGCGAATGTTTGTTTGTTTTTCTTTATAACCTTTGCATTAAGTACCACTTAAAATGAAAACTTTCTGATCTATCTTTCCTTACTGTTGCAGTACATTTATATTTAACACTTTCATATAACAATTTTCATCCATACTTTAAATATTAGTGAAGGCAGCGCTTTGAATAATAGGTGACCTAGCATATGCTTTCATAAATCAACCCCATCATTTATCTGTGATAAATACAGTAGACCTTTCTAAAATGGAACTATATGCTATCGAAGATGATGTACTATAACCTAGAGATCATATTCTCCTCCAAACAATGGTTTTCTGTGATGATAACCACAATATGGGCAACTTGCTCCTTCTTACTAATGAAAACAGTCCTGGAGAAGCAATTGTGGCATTTAAAATGAGACTGGACCTAGTACTAGTGATTCTGCTGGAGGGAACAATCCTGCACATACAGGGATATATATTGGATGATCGAGGAATCCTTTGTCATTTTTCACTTTTGTGATTCGATAGTTCAGAAAGGGTGAATTCTTATCTCTGAGCTGGGGAGATAGGTATCTCCCTATCGAACAGGAATTTGGAAGTTACTGAAATGGGTAAATAGCAAAAGGCAGCATTGAAATGAGGGACCATGGAAAACACTTGAGCTGTCTCTTTGTGGGGCCAAAAGTTTCTGGCAGGTAGACAAAAAATGGAATTGCCTATGTCAACATTTTCTTTAAGCAAATCAAACATTGATGTAGTATTTCTCTTTGCCTGGTGTTTGCCATTTGGGTTGTAATTCAGTAATTTATTCTTAGAATATGTTTGGTGGTTTCATTTTTATGATTGTAGTGGAACCAGCGTTCTTCCTTTTCTTTGGCTAGGCCCCAGTATTGCAGAGAACTTGAGCAGGTACCGAATTGTAAGCGTTCAAAACCAATAGGGATATTGTCAATGGGATGCAGGATAAGACACATCGCTAAGACACAAGAAATTGGTGTTCAAATCTGAATGTTACCTGTAGTCACTTGATGTTTTTAGCAAATGTTACCCATGTGAATTAGTAGCCTAAGTTCTATTAATTTTCAATGAAACTTCAGGTCCTAAATGGCTATGTCTCTTTTGGAATTGTGACTTAGGCACTTTTGAAAATTTTGCCCCAATCTCTCAATAGTTAGTTCCCCATCTGTAAAGTAGGGGATAATAGTTCCCCACCTAATGTGTATTGTGAGGATAAGATTAATTAATTAATAATTCTGAAGTACTCAAACATACAGAAGAAATTTACTACTCTATGCTGCATGTTGCACTGTGCTGAAAGTGAAACAATTAAAGTACTGTCCTGAACTGGAACAATTATCTGCCATAACTATAAATATGCTGCCTACCTTAGTGCCACAGTAGCTTTACATGTATATTTATATGTACACACACACACATACTTTTAAATATTATACTTAAGGACTAATTGCAGACAGCATTGAGCTGTGAGTCAGACCATTATGAAATTTTGGAATAGTTCAGATTGCCTATTGCTGGTGCAATTTGTTCGGAAGGTATGTTTGCATTGTAGTCTTTCTGGAGGGCTGGATTTGAGAGTCACTTGATTTTGCATTTTAAACTGAATTGCTGCCCTTAATAGGGGTGTGTTTGTTGTTGCATTCAAGGACTTTAATAGGAACTACTTTGTATCATCCTTGTGGCAGAGAAACATTTTACCAAAGGACACAATGAGAATGCACAGTAAAAGACATTCATTCTTTCCTATTTACTAATTCGATACGCAACTTCATATATTAACATTGCTCCTTTTAAATGTTTTTTATGAAGGTTACAAACAGCTTTTTTTGTTTTGTTCCTTGTTAATTAGCCTTACCTTAACCCAATCTACTGCAAATGACCAATGCAATCTTTCAGTCACCAATGTCCGTACGAGATTTCCTGGAGAAGAGTGCAGTAATCGCGGAACTATAGGGCCAGTTTGCTTGCCTATGATTACAAAGTGGGATTTTTCAAAACCACCCAAGTGACAAAAAAGAGTACATGTCCCATTGACTTATGATGGGGTTTGTCCTCCTGAGTCACTTGGGTGCTTTTGAAAATTCCAGCTGATAAGTAGTAGTAAATGTTATGCCTATTTACTTAATAGTTTCATGAATTTTATGTTGATGCAACTAACCCATTGTCAAGAATGAAATAATGATTTTTCGTTGATTATTTTATAAACCTTGGTTTTAAGTATTTCATTGAGCTTTTTTATACAATTACCATGTAAAGCAAAATTAACTCTTTTGGACAGGGACCATCTTTTCATTATGTGCATTTACAGTTCCTAACACAGCGAGGCCCAATCCTTAAAGGAGGTTTTAAGCACTACAATAACAGAAATAAAGCAATAGCAATGTCCTGCAGTTTTTGTGGTAAGACACTGTATATATTACTATTTGGAGCCTGAGTGCAGTTTGCAAGAAGAAGGTTTAATAGGTAGCTTTCCTCTACTGCATAAACCAAATTATTGGCTTCAGCTGTAATTTATGGCAGTGAGTGTCACAAGTTATATCTTTTTACCCAGTACATGTCTCCTTAAGTCAGCTTTAAATTTGGTGCTCTTAATGATCATTGCCTTTCCTCCTGCTCTTTTAATGTGGGAGAGGACAAATAGCAGTACTGGAGTTACAAAATGAATGGTGTAGAGACAGTAACTTCTATCATGCCTGCAAGATATGGTATCGCACACATCAGTTGGTGTATTTGAGGGCGAAAGGTTGATGAGTCCAAAGCACAGTGTAAAAACAAAAAAAAAAATAACACAACTCTAACAAAAAAGGTCTTCTGCTCTCTACCCCTTTTTCTTTTGTTTTGTTTCATCCTTTGTGCTATAACAGTAGAGCTGAATGCTAATGAGACAACCCTTCATGCAATACCAGGCAGTCATTTTCAAGTGATGAGTTGCGTACTGAACGCAGTGTAAATGGGCTCATTATTATTCATTTCTACTGAGGTCAAATGATTCATGAACCACTTTGTGAATCTTGAAAACAGTTAATGAATCAGAGGGTTACAACCAGGGCTGCTCACAGAATTGTGGAGCCTCTGAGCCAGGGCTGGTGGCAGGGCAGCTCTGCACCCCTGGAACGGGCAGAACCTCAGGCAGGAGGGACTGGGCTGGTGGCTAGCCTTCCCCAGCAGCCCGTTAGTGCTGCTTGGCCTGTGCCACCTGGCTCTGCAGCAGTGATTTAAAGGATTGGGAACTCCAGCTTTTCCCATAAGCTCCAGGCTTTTTAAAATCAATTCACCCTGCGGCAGCTGCTCCTTTTGTTGCTCCCCAGCCCTGACAACAGCCCTGGAAAAATGTCAAGATAAAGGTCAGCCATGGCTTAGCTCCCTCTCCTAGCTGCTCACTACGCAGCTGTGTTTGAACTCTCACATTGCATCAATGGGTCTCTCTACTCCCTTGCTCCTGGGCAGCCCCCAGCCTCTCTGACCCACTTTCTGGGCAGAAACCTTGTTTGGGGGCTTTTCTAAGGAATGGGCTCCAGGACCAGTACTGACCCTCCAGTGTACCATCATCAGAGTTCCACCCTGGTTTAGAGTTTAACCCTTCAGAGAACACTGCAACTGAAGCAGAATGCACACTTTTACAGAGGGTTTTCTAAAGCAGTAATTTATTACTCATAGACAAAGCACAGGACAGCATGGATCAAAGCAAAATAAAAAATGCCAATATGCACTTCCCTCCCCCAGAATCCTCACCATTCTGCAGCATTCTGGTGTGTATGTGTGCGGGCGGGAGTTGTTGGTGTTGTGAGTGCCCTCAGTTGGCCCATGTCCTCTCTTCTGGGTCTCACGCCTCCAGTTTCAGTCTTCTCTTCCTGTTCGTGATGCACCTTCTGATTCCTGCAACGAGCTTTCCGAAACTTGTTTGGATCCAGCAATGAAAATATCTTCCAGCTGCGAGATGTCCCTTTGTGTTGAGATTGTGTTGGTAAGAGTCAGTGCTCAAGGATTACACACACATGAGCTGTGTCTACACGTGCACGCTACTTCGAAGTAGCGGCAATAACTTCGAAATAGCGCCCGTCGCAGCTACATGCGTCAGGCGTTATTTCGAAGTTAACTTCGACGTTAGGCGGCGAGACGTCGAAGTCGCTAACCTCATGAGGGGATCGGAATAGCGCCCTACTTCGACGTTCAATGTTGAAGTAGGGACCGTGTAGACGATCTGCGTCCCGCAACGTCGAAATTGTGGGGTCCTCCATGGCAGCCATCAGCTGGGGGGTTGAGAGACGCTGTCTCTCCAGCCCATGCGGGGCTCTATGGTCACCGTGTGCAGCAGCCCTTAGCCCAGGGCTTCTGGCTGCTGCTGCTGCAGCGGGGGATTCATGCTGCATGCACAGGGTCTGCAACTCGTTGTCGGCTCTGTGTATCTTGTGCTGTTTAGTGCAAGTGTGTCTGGGAGGGGCCCTTTAAGGGAGCGGCTGGCTGTTGAGTCCGCCCTGTGACCCTGTCTGCAGCTGTGCCTGGCACCCTTATTTCGATGTGTGCTACTGTGGCATGTAGACGTTCCCTCGCTGCGCCTATTTCGACGTGGTGCTGCGCAACGTCGATGTTGAACATCGACGTTGCCAGCCCTGGAGGACGTGTAGACGTTATTCATCGAAATAGCCTATTTCGATGTCGCCACATCGAAATAGGCTACTTCGATGTAGGCTTCACGTGTAGACGTAGCCATGGATGTGTTTCTGTCTAACACCAAGTTGTATAACTTTATGCCAAAATCAGAGGCCTGTCTACCTGTTTAGTTTAATTCACTTTTAAGTTTTTTTTTTTCCTCCAACAATTTTCCACTGCTTCAGCCTCAGGCAGCCAACCTGTGTGAAACTGGGTTTTTCATAGGCTGCAAGGATCCCATTTCTTGAATGGAAGGCTGTTCAGGCTAATGGGCTGGGACATATGGGGTACCAGCCTTGTCAGGAAATGGCTGGTTCAGTCATTCATTCGAGCATTCGATGATACAGAAATTTTGTATTCTTTTCATCCTTTTTTCATATTTCAACCTTTAACTGGGTGTCTAGTTGACTTAATAGGAAAGAGAATATGCTCTGAACTTTGATGGTTTTAGTTTATTTTCCTCATAAGCAACAAGAATACATCTCTATTAGGTTAGACACGTAAAATTCCTTAATTACCAATTGACTAAAATAAACCTTAGGAAGCAAAGAACAAAGTCTGTTCAGCACAAGGTACACTGTCAACTCAAACTGGAACCAAAATTGGGTTTCTTAAAACGTGTTTTTACTAAACCCAAGACCCATATAAATATAGCTCTGATTTTTCTCTTAACTACAAAGGAAACAGCTGTTAGCATAAAGAGAAATAGGAATGTTTTTTTAACTAGCTAATATCTGGGAACTGCTATGGGGCAGTGTGTGTGATGACTTTTGAAAAATACAGTTTGGGACTGATACTGCTCTTGTTGACGTCAGTGGAAGCAGACTCAGATACTGTCTATGAGATTCTGTGCACAGCCTGTCTTGGGAACAGGTGTGTTCTAACAGCAGTGGGCTTGGAGTCTAGAGACCTGGGTTCCATTGTCAACTCTGTCAATAGCCTGCTGCAGGACATAGGTCAAGTGACTCCACCTTTCTGTGCTTGATTCCTCTTCTGTTCTCCTCCTCTTGTCAGCGGTGTCTGTTTAGCTCTTCAAGGAAGGGGCTGTCTCTTACTACATGTTTGTACAATGCCTAGCACACTGGGATCTCAGCTGAAGACTTTCGGTATTACCATAACAGAATTTCTCTGCATGTATTGTGATACAGTTTTAATTGATTTTTCCAAAACATTTCCCAACTTGTCTTCAGGAAGATTGTTGTTTAACAGACTGTATTGGAATTATGTAATTTTTTTGTATTTTTCAGGCAAAGGAAAAGGGCCAGCTGCAGGAATTTCGTAGGCAGGAAGGTTATCCCTAAAAATCTCACTGAACATTCATTCATCTCTTGTGACATTACTGAATTGTGGCAAGTTGCTGTGAACATTTACACGTGACTAGTCCTGTTATCTTCACTGGAACTATTTGTGTGTGTGAGAGTTGGCTTGATTTCCCCTTCCACCCTTTATCTGCTGTTTTTCCACTTACATGGCAAGTGGGACTCTCTCTTACTATGTGTATGTCTACACTGCAATTAAGAAGCCGCAGCCGGCCTTCGCCAGCTGGCTGGGGCTTCAGGGGTGTTTAATTGCAGTGTGTACTACTGGGGTTACAATAAACACAGAAACAATAACATGAAGTGTAGCTATTGCTTAATACTTGGTCAGAGCATTTCTTTACAAGACCGTTGCTAAAAAGTTGTTGTCTACTCTTCAGGGCCCTTTACAGAGGAAAAAGAAGCAATATTTAACATAGCATGAAAGATTAAATATGGAGCAGACCCAGAGTGTGTGGCTCAGGGGATGAAAAAAAGCCCCTAACCCTTTGAATTAATGGAGGTTGTGGGCCTCTCTTCCTTCCCTCACCCACACAGGCAGTTTAGCTACTGCACCTTTATCAGAAGAGGCAAGAGAATAACTGGTACTCACAGGCAAAATAATTCTTGAATGGGGTGAACAGATCTTGATTAACTGGAATGCTCCATGATGTTTCCTCATCTTTGCTATCCTCTACTACTTCCTCAACTTTGCCAGTCTGTGTCTGATGGGCTCCATGCCTCACGTTGGAGACTTCTGTGTAATGGATCAGGGAGCCAAAGCTCTCAAGGTTTCTACTTTCCTCAACTTTGCTATTGTTTACAACTTCCTCAACTTTGCCAGCCTATTGTGTTCTAGGCAGATGGGCACATACATAGCCAGCTCTGACAGTGGCAATAATCACAGGGTTGGACTCTAGGAAGCATCCTGAGTAGACTGGAAGCCAAATTTATAATGGTTTCCACTTTTCTCAACTTTGCTAGCCTAGCGTGCTCGAGGCAAATTGGCACGTAAATAGCCAGCTCTGATGGTGGCAATCACCAAAGCATCCTGATTCAGGGGCAGGCTTTGGAAAAACGGCCATTTGTTTTTAAAGGCAGAGGGAAGTGAGGGCAATGCACTCTGGGAAGATGACAACATACACCTACAACCACTTGTGGTGCATTTTTCTTTTCCCATAACACACTGGCAAAAAAGAAAACCCCAAAATGAAATGGGGCTGCAGGAACTGTGAGAGAGGTGCCCACAATGCACTGCTGTGACAGTCAAACTTAGGCAATTTATTGGGGACACACTAAATTGACTTTGAGAGCAGGTGTGGACACTCAACTTCGACTTCACAAAATTTAGTGTTGAAAAGTCGACTTTAACAAATTCAACTTTATTCCCAAGTGTAGACATCTGAGAGAAGCTAGAGGATGGGACGGGAGGGATTTGGTGTCAGCTAAACATCAGTTTGTCCTTTGGTATTGCAACACTATGGTGAAACATTCTAGTTTTCTTAGTCATGTCCCGTCCCAAGGCAAGAGTCAATGGGAAATATACAGGATTTTAAGTTGTGTGTTTTTTTTTTTAAAAGACAAAAACCCAGAGGCTCAGAAAACACTTAGTACAGAATCTAAACTATCTCTTGGTACCTAACAGAAATTATAGCCATTTACAGAAGTTTATTCCCAATTCTGATCCCCAAGTTCACTGGCATCATAGCTGAATGATGCCCCTGAAATGCCCAATCATGCAAATGGTTAATCATTTGAGTGGTCCCACTGAAGTCAGTAGAACTATTCTTGGGATCAGGGACTAGCTGCATTAGTAAGAGTTTGTAGGGCAGTGGCATCCGAAAGAAATTTCACAATCACCACAGCCCTCCCTGGCAGCCAGGTGCTGCCCTCCCTAAAGCCAGACCCCAATGTCAGAGATTACTCACCAGAGCTACACTGTGCCAGCTGTGGCTGGAGTTGTTGCTGCCTGCATGTGTGTAAGCCATGGCTGCAGCTGCTGCCATGTGCACAAGCGAGACGCGCCTGGAGCCGTGCGGCAGCCCACCAGGGCCATAGGAGCCTGTGGTGAGGAGCTGCCTCTCTGCTGCCGCCATGTGCTTGTCCCCCTGCAGTTTTGCTGATACCTGTTCTGCATTTTTAAAAAAATGGATGAATGCACTTGATCCTGAGCTGCCGTCTCACCTCATTGTGCCTCTTTGACATGGGCAGAGGGGGTATCAGGAGGGAGGGGAAAAGCGAGAAAGCACAGAGATTGGGAGTAGGCAATAATTTTTGATGGGGGACCAACCCAAGAATTTGGAAAGTGGTCAAGGGTCGCATTCTTCGGTGATATTAATGGAAGTGTGGGGTCCGGGATGGAAGTTGGGTGCAGAAGGGAGCGTGGGGGGTAAGGGACTGGGGTACAGGGGAAGGGTGTAGGATCTGGGATGGTGTTTGGGTGAAGGAGGGGGTTGTGACCTGGGGCAGGAGACTGGGGCACTAGAGGTGGTGCAGGCTCTGGGATGGTTTTGGGGCATGGGGTGCAGGAGAGGATTGTGAGGCAGGGTGTAGGAGGGGGTGTGGTGTCTGGGAGGTGATTGTGACCTGGGTCAGGGGTGCAAGGGCTGGCTGCAACCGGAGATTGGGATTCAGGGTCAGGGAGGGGGTATGGATGCAGGAGCAGGGGTGCGTAAGGTTTGGGCTGTGACTTGGGGCAAGGGTGCAGGGGGGATCGGGGGAAGGAAGAGGCTGTGGTATCAGGTGCAGGATCTGGTTGGGAGGTGTATAGTTAGGTGGTTCCCGGCCAGCAGCCCAGCAGGCTCCCCGCCTTCTGCACCCTCACATGCTGCTCAAAGCAGCCAGCTGCGGGACCCATGTGCTCTGCACACTGTGATCACCTTGGGGTGGGGTGGGGGAGAGGGATATCCCTTGCTGCCTGCTTCAGAAGCATGGTCCAGGCAGCTCCCATTGGCCAGTTTCTGCAACATTGTGCTAGGGCTGGGGGGCATTGCATGAAGCCCCCTGGGTGGGGTGGTCGACCTGATCCAGGGGATTGTCTGACTGGATCCAGCTTGCAGGCTGCATTTTGCCTGCCCTGACATAGACCTTCCTAGCTGAGGAATCAGTTACTGTCATTTATAATAAAGCTTCCTTACCCCATTTTGGCAAGGTGAAGGAAACTTAATTGACTAAGAATGGGAACAATTAAGGAACATTAGCAGCCTGCCTTTTTAGTTGTCACATTTCCGTTCTGCCTCAGGGATAGCACCTGCTTCATACAGCACTACACTTCCCCCGCCAAGGATGCAGCAACAGAGTGGGGGCCACAGAGAATCTCTCTCACTTGTCTTCGTACAGGCAGGTACCCAGAATTCCCCCATGCCTAAGCTTGTTCGTGGTAATGATTTCAAATCTGCTCTTTGGGATTTTACTGTTAATGTTAGAGGGAAATAATAAAGGTAATGCCTGTTAATGTGCCTGTATTGTATCTGAGATAATGTTCAGCCTATCTTTAGGACTTTGCAATTCACTGTGAAGGTGTAACATTCTCCAGTTAATACTCATCATTAGACACTTGCAGAAGTCCCTGATTCTGTATTCAGAGGGCCTGAAATTAGCTTTAGGATCTGGATTCCCTCTTACATAGGAACTTACTTAATTCAATTAAATAATTGGACACATGGAACCTAGTCTTGTGGCGGTTGGAGGGTAAATCCTGAAGCCAGTAAATGGAGATGAGGGATAACAAACCTGCCCCGGCAGCCAGCCACTCCTTGGCCATGCAGGAGATCTTTAGAATGAGAGGTTCTAGGCCAACACCACTAGGAGTGAGAAGTCTTGGAAAAACTCAGTCCTAGGGAGAATGAACTGTTAATACTGCACTGATCACCCATTATAACTGCTTGAGATTTGGGGAGCAAGTGATCATACCCTGATCTCCTACTTTATTGGGAGAAATCATGGATAGAGTTGTTTAGGGACTGCTTGGGTGTCATAAGACATGTCCCCTATTATTTGTGGTGATGGCTGCAGTGATACTAGGCTTGAGTTTATTTACATTGAAAGTCTGGAGATGTGTGTATACTGGAGACCCTCCTGACACCTTACAAAAGGAAAACAATATCTACACCATACACTTGAGAACTTCCAGTAACTCATCTCTCCTTGAGGCTTTCAACCTCCTTCCTCATACATACCTCATCTTCAGTATCAAGTTTTTTGTGAATTCCTGCCACCCTCTCTGCTGTTGTCTGCTCATCTTCCACTCTATCTTGGTGCACCTCCATATTCCCCTTCTATCTTTCAGTGCACAATATCAAGGCCTTTTTCCTCTTCTCTCCTGCACCCATTGTTGTTCGCTTCCCTCTTTCAAAGGCTCATCCCTTTCATCCAACTTCCCAGTACTAATCTGCTCTGGCCTCATCTTCCAGCTCAAGACAGTCCAAACTGGGTTTAAAAACCTGTGGCTGAAACCGTAAAAATAAGAATAGCTCTCCTAAGGGCATTTTGACCCTTTCTTTCAGTTAAGTGCTTTGCTGGATTGCATGCACTATACATAAGGTAGGAATATGTGGGGAAACTCAGTTACTTAACTACCTGCTTAACTTTAATCAAACCAAAAAAGCAGTCATGTAGTACTTTAAAGACTAACAAAATGATTTATTAGGTGATGAGCTTTTGTGGGATGGACCCACTTCTTCAGATCTATAGCCTTACCAAAACAGACTCAATATATAAAGCACAGAGGTCCAAAAGTTGTTAGACAAATCAGAAACATTGTTATCCAGGTTGGCAAATAAAATAGAAGAGCAGAAACGGGGCTGGGTGGGGAAGTTAAGTGAGAGGACAAGCATCAAAGTATGCGAAAGAGCCCTAATTATGGGTCAGATAATTGCCGTCCCTTTTCAAACCATATGTTAATGTGTTGAATTTGAATATGAATGTTAGTTCCAAACATTCTCTGTGTAGATGGTTGTTAAAATCTCTTCTCCAGAACACAAACTCTCAGGTCTTTAACAGAATGGCCCACTCCATTAAAGTGCTGGATGACAGGTTTGTGTATTTGCATATTTTTGATGTCTACTCTATGTCCATTCATTCTTTGGTGAAGAGTGTTTGCAGTTTGCTCAATATACAAAGTGTGTGGGCATTGCTGGCACATGACGGCATGTATGATGTTAGTTGATGAACAGCAGAATGTGCCCCTGATTCTGTGATTAATGTGGTTATGTCCAGTGATGGTGTCTCCATAATAGATATGTGGACAAAGTTGGCAACGGGGCTTGTTGCAAGGAAAAGTTCCAGGATTAATATTATTGTGATATAGCCTGTGGCTGCTAGTGAGAATCCTCATAAGGTTGGGAGGTTGTCTATAGAAGAGAACAGGCCTGTCACCTAGGGCCTTCTGGAGTGTGGCGTCCTGATTTAGGATAGGTTGTAGGTCTTTAATGATGTGTTGCAGTGGTTTGAGTTGGGGGCCATAGGTAGTAACAAGTGATGTTCTGTCATTGGCTTTTTTGGGCCTGTTTTGGAGTAGTTGATTTCTGCGTATTCATCTGGCCCTGTTGATTTGTTTTTTTACTTCTTCTGGTGGGTAATTCAGGTTTATGAATGTTTGGTAAAGATCTTGTAGTTTTTGTCCTCTGTCAGTAGGATCAGAGCAGATGTGATTGTATATCAGGGCTTGACTGTAAATGATGGATCTTGTGGTGTGTGCAGGATGGAAGCTAGAAGCATGTAAGTAAGTGTAGCTGTCAGGGGGTTTCCAGGAGACAGGGATATTGGTCCGGTCATCTGTGATTTGTACTGTAGTGTCCAGGAAGTGTATCTCTTGTGTAGAGTGGTGAAGGCTGAAGTTGATGGTGGGGTGCAGATTGTCAAAGTCTCTATGGAATTATTCTAGAGTCTCTTTATCGTCGGTCCAAATGATAAAGATGTCATCAATGTATTGTAAGTAAAGGGTGGGTAATAGCAGATGACAGCTGAGGAATTGTTGTAAGTATGCCTATAGTCCTACTGGCTTTGAGGGTGATTTGTATGTTGTTCATCACACTTGTATAGTCAGCCAATGTCCTTCCCCCAAGGAGTTTACAGTCTGGCAGAGACAAACCACTAGTGTGTGTAATTTTAGGTTTAAGAATGTGAGTCATGCCACTGAAACCATGTTTCTTGAATTATAAACTCCTTCAAGCCCAGGGCACTGATGCTGTATTTGTGGAGCTCCATACGGCTGACTCACAATGAGATGTAGGCCTTGAAGTTAGAAACTCCTGGAAACTCAGGCTTGTACGCAGGTTGCGTGTGCAAAGGGTGCAAACACCCTCACACAGGGGCCACCCCACACCTTCCTGCTATGCTTCCACCCTGACCCCTCCCCAACCAGCCCGGCCAGAGATTATCAGGATGGGGGGCAGGCAGTGGCAGCAGCAGGCACCATGAGCGATTGCCACCCAGTGGCCTCCTTCCTCCTGCAATCCCCACATGGCATTCTGTCACTGCATCCCAGCTTGCTGCGGCTCACTGGGTTAATTTGCTCGTAAATTATTCTCAAGATAGAAAATATTAAAATACCATTGCTATTCATGTTTAACATTTTAGAAATAAATAGCTTCTTAGGTTGTTACCTGTAAGATAAATTTCAGCACAGAGGGCATTTTTCCTATGAGACTATAAACCTATGAAAATAGAATTTATAATAAAAACCCTTACAGCGCTGACTATAGCATAACAAACAAGATACTATAAAAAAAACCACTCGAGGCACAATTTACTGCAAACAATGGTTTAGTCTGATAGAGAGAATCAAATGGAAAATGTTCAGGATAAAATGGTCCAAGAGAAAATAAAATTGGATGACTGGTTTTTCATCTTGAATTTAATAAAAAGAATGGTGATAAAAATCTTTATAATTATACAAAGAAACTGATATAAAGTGATCAAACGCAAGAAGTGATGTTTTTCTTGGAACAGCTGCAAGGAATGCTTTGCTTGCTGCTCCGAAGTTGCTCACAGGATGACAATGGCAACTTTTAAGGTTTCAAAAATTGCTTTGGGTCTTCATGAGAGCAAAACCTAAACCTTTTGTAGGCTTTTGTGAAAGCTGAATTATCAAAATTGGAGCTTTTAACCTCAGGAACTGGTAGGGTGTATATGTGACAGGGTGGTGAGGGAGCTCACCAGAGGACAGTGGCTACCAAGGTTCAAGACCTGCCTATTTCAAAGAAGAATTTTATCGTCTCAGTTCATTACATATCAGGCAGAACAGGGACTTGCATCTGGGTCTCCCACATCCTCAGGGCCCTAATCTCTGGGCTTTACAGTTCAAGAGAGGTTCTGTCACTCCCTCCCCTGATGAAAACGCCTCCAATGTCAATATCTCCAAAAAGTTTCAGCTACAGAAAAGCTTCATCTCACTAGAGCTGGTCAGATCATCTGTGATAAAGAGAGCCTTCATTTTCCACCTTCCCTTGCAACCTGTAGAAGATCATAGAATCATAGAACACTAAGACTGGAAGGGACCTCGAGAGGCCATTGAGTCCAGCCCCCTGCCCCAATGGCAGGACCAAGTACTATCTAAACCATCCCTGATAGACATCTATCTAACCTGTTCTTAAATATCTCCAGTGATGGAGATTCCACAACCTCCCTTGGCAATTTATTCCACTGTTTGACTGCCCTGACAGTTAGGAACTTTTTCCTAATGTCCAACCTAAACCTCCCTTGCTGCAGTTTAAGCCCGTTGCCTCTTGTTCTATCCTCAGAGGCCAAGAAGAACAAGTTTTCTCCTTCTTCCTTATGACTCCCTTTTAGCTACCTGAAAACCGCTATCATGTCTCCCCTCAATCTTCTCTTTTCCAAACTAAACAAGCCCAATTCTTTCAACCTTTTTTCATAGGTCACATTCTCTAGACCTTTAATCATTCTTGTCGCTCTTTTCTGGACCCTCTCTAGTTTCTCCACATCTTTTTTGAACTGCGGTGCCCAGAACTGGACACAATACTCCAGCTGAGGCCTAACCAGCGTAGAGTAGAGCGTAAGAGTGACTTCTCATGTCTTGTTCACAACACACCTGTTAATGCATCCCAGAATAATGTTTGCTTTTTTTGCAACAGCATCACACTGTTGACTCCCATTTAGCTTGTGGTCCACTATAATCCCTAGATCCCTTTCTGCTGTAGTCGTTCCTAGACAGTCTCTCCCCGTTCTGTATGTGTGAAACTGATTGTTTCTTCCCAAGTGGAGCACTTTGCATTTGTCCTTATTAAACTTCATCCTGTTTACCTCAGACCATTTCTTCAATTTATCCAGATCATTTTGAATTATGACCCTATCCTCCAAAGCAGTTGCAGCCCCTCCCAGCTTGGTATCATCTGCAAACTTACTAAGCGTACTTTCTATGCCAATATCTAAATCATTGATGAAGACATTGAACAGAACCGGTCCTAACACAGACCCCTGTGGAACCCCACTTGTTATACTTTTCCAGCAGGATTGAGAACCATTAAGAACTACTCTCTGGGTACGGTTATCCAGCCAGTTATGCACCCACCTTATAGTAGCCTCATCTAAATTGTATTTGCCTAGTTTTTTGATAAGAATATCATGAGAGACTGTATCAAATGGTTTGCTAAAGTGTAGGTATACCACATCTACCGCTTCTCCCCTATCCACAAGGCTCGTTATCCTATTGAAGAAAGCTATCAGATTAGTTTGACAAGATGTATTCTTTACAAACCCATGCTGGCTGTTTCCTATTACCTTACCACCTTCCAAGTGCTTGCAGATGATTTCTTTAATTACCTGCTCCATTATCTTTCCTGGCACTGAAGTTAAGCTGACTGGCCTGTAGTTTCCTGGGTTATTCTTATTCCCCTTTTTGTAGATGGGCATTATATTTGCCCTTTTCCAGTCTTCTGGAATCTCTCCTGTCTCCCATGATTTTGCAAAGATGATAGATAAAGGCTCAGATACCTCGTCTATCAGCTCCTTCAGTATTCTAGGGTGCATTTCATCAGGCCCTGGTGACTTGCAGACATCTAATTTTCCTAAGTGATTTTTAACTTGTTCTTTTTTTTATTTCAACTTCTAACCCTACCCCTTTCCCATTAGCATTCACTGTGTTGGGCATTCCTTCATCAGACTTCTCAGTGAAGACCAAAACAAAGAAGTCGTTAAGCATCTCTGCCATTTCCAAGTTCCCTGTTACTGTTTCTCCCTCCTCACTGAGCAATGGCCCTACCCTGTCCCTGGTCTTCCTCTTGTTTCTAATATAGTTATAAAAAGCCTTCTTGTTTCCCTTTATGCCTGGAGCTAGTTTGAGCTCATTTTGTGCCTTAGCCTTTCTAATCTTTCTCCTGCATTCTTGTGTTGTTTGCCTATATTCATCTGTAATTTTTCCTTGTTTCCATTTTTTATACAATTCCTTTTTTATTTTGAGATTATGCACGATCTCCTGGTTAAGCCAAGGCGGTCTTTTTTCATATTTTCTATCTTTCCTACACAGCGGGATAGCTTGCTTTTGGGCCCTGTAACCAACCAGGCTCAGGTTCCCCAGGAACGAGGCTGCACCCAGAAGGCGAGTGCTGTATTTGGTTTATTGAAAGCGCGTGACACCCGTGACGGCAGCCCTGGAGACGCCACAGTCACCAGTGGGGGAAAACCCAACACGTTGGAGCTTCGCTCGGGGAGAGGCTCTGTAACAGGCCTCCTAACACTAGCTGATAAAGCTCAACTCATTAACATAAGATTGCCTAAAATTGCCTATGCATTTCTTATCACTATCTCTTGTGGCCTACTGCCAGCGTAGCCTTGAAGTTTTGGCAAGCGTGCTTTGCTTTCAGTTGTTGCCATGGCAGGGTTAGTTGTTTTGCAGCTTTTCACCTTGCACAGACTGGTCTGTTTGGAATTTTCCTGAGGATTCACAGAGGAGTCGGACTGCACTCTCGACCGTTACAAAGTCTTCTCGCACCCTACAGGCCCTTAATAATGTCCCTTTGAAAAACCACCAGCTCTCCTCAGCTGTTTTTCCCCTCAGTTTTGCTTCCCATGGGACCTTACCTACCAGCTCTCTGAGTTTACCAAAATCTGCCCTCCTGAAATCCATTATCTCTATTTTGCTGTTTTCTGTTCTACCTTTCCTTAGGATTGTGAACTCTATGATTTCATGATCACTTTCACCCAAGCTGCCTTCCACCTTCAAGTTCTCTACCAATTTCTCCCTATTTGTTAAAATCAAATCTAAAACAGCTTCCCCCCGGTAGCTTTTTCAACCTTTTGGAATAAAAAATTGTCTCCAATATAATCCGAGAACTTACTGGATAGTCTGCGCCCTGCTGTATTAGTTTCCCAACATATATCTGGATAGTTCAAGTCCCCCATCATCACCAAATCTGGGGCCCTGCTTGACTTTGTTAGTTGTTTAAAAAAAGCCTCATCCACCTCTTCCACCTGGCTAGGTGGCCTGTAGTAGACACCTAGCAGGACATCGCCCTTGTTTTTTACCCCTCTTAGTCTTCTTACCCTTAGACTTCTTTGGGCTTTTAGGAGCAGAACAGGGTCTCCCCCCACATTTGAGAGAGATGAAATCAGATTGGAAAAGATCAGGGAAGGGCTACTAGGGTGGTCAAAGGAATGGAGAAGCTGTCTTATGAGAGGATACTTAAGGAGCTTGGCTAATTTAGCTTAACAAAGGTGGAGGTGAGATGCAGTTCTAATCTTTCAATATATCAGAGGGATAAACTCCAGAGAGGGAGCGAACTTGTTTAAGGGCCACTGTGGGCACAAGAACAAGTGGATATAAACTGGTCACCAGAAGTTTAAGCTTGAAATTAGATGAAGGTTTCTAAACATCAGGGGCGTGAAGTTCCTGAACAGCCATCCAGGGTGGCAAAGCACATAAACTGTTTCAAGACTGAATTTGATGGTATGATAAGATCACCTACCATGGAGTATGGCTTATTGGCAAATACTATTAGCACATAGCTCCAAGGGCTGAAAGTGGGAGGGCTCTGAGTTCCTGCAAAGAGTTCTTTCCAAAATGTCTGTCTGGTGGGTTTCATCTACTTCCTCAGGGTCTGAACTATTGCTATATTTGGGGTTAGGAAAGAATTTTTCCCCAGGTCAGGTGGTCAGAGACCCAGAGGCTATTTTTGCCTTCCTCTGCAGCATGATGCATGGAAATATGGGCTGCGTCTACACATGCACGTTACTTTGAAGTAGCGGCGCCAACTTCGAAATAGCGCCCGTCACGGCTACACGTGTGGGGCACTATTTCGAAGTTGAAGTCGACGTTAGGCGGCGAGACGTCGAAGTCGCTAACCCCATGAGGGGATGGGAATAGTGCCCTACTTCGAAGTTGAACGTCGAAGTAGGGCACGTGTAGACGATCTGCATCCCGCAACATCGAAATTGCGGGGTCCGCCATGGCGGCCATCAGCTGAGGGGTTGAGAGACGCTCTCTCTCCAGCCCTTGTGGGGCTCTATGGTCACCGTGTGCAGCAGCCCTTAGCCCAGGGCTTCTGGCTGCTGCTGCGGCAGCTGGGGATCCATGCTGCGTGCACAGGGTCTGCAACCAGTTGTCGGCTCTGTGGATCTTGTGTTGTTTAGTGCAACTGTGTCTGGGAGGGGCCCTTTAAGGGAGCGGCTTGCTGTTGAGTCCGCCCTGTGACCCTGTCTGCAGCTGTTCCTGGCACCCTTATTTCGATGTGTGCTACTTTGGTGTGTAGACGTTCCCTCGCAGCGCCTATTTCGATGTGGTGCTGCCCAACGTCGAAGTTGAACGTTGACCTTGCCAGCCCTGGAGGACGTGTAGACGTTATTCATCGAAATAAGCTATTTCGATGTAGTGTGCACGTGTAGACGTAGCCCTGCTGAACTGAACTAGAGGAAATCGAGAATTGTGTGTAACAATATTTTGAAAACATGCTTAGAGGATTTCATGAATTCAGCCGCAGGTTATGGACCTGTTGCAGGAGTGGACATGGCCTGAGAGGTGCAGGAGGTCAGACTTGTGATCAGGATGATCCTGGCTTTAAAGTCTGACTCTATGAGAGAGGCTAGAGTTGGGGGGTGTGATTGACAGTTTGAGGAGACATACTTTGGTTAGCTCAGTCCTTCCTGCTACTACCCATAGCTACATTCTATTTCTAGCACATTTGCTCAGCCAGAGTTAGCATGTATATGTCTTCGTCTCAAGCTGTGAATCACATCCACAGTTCCAACTATAGATACATATACATTATGGCTCCTGTGTAGCGCCCACAGGGTGTACTAGTTAGTAGTAGCTCAGCTTCTTCAGGAACCAGGCTGCCAGAGAGAAAGGGACCAGTGGAACACACTGAGCTAAGATTGCTGCTGTTTTGGTTTGCGCCGGCAGTATCGAAGGGTGAGCCAGTTTTCTAGCAGTTAGAAATGGTTTGGAAAGGGGAAATCCACTATTCCTAAGCCTTTATTGACCATTCAGAATGGTTATTTTTAAAGAGAAGTGAACTGAATGTTCCAGACTCTCATGGTTGCCATGGAAACCTTTCCAATAATTGAATCTCTGAGCACAATTTTTCACTACGCCCTGTCTGTCAAATATAAGTAGGAGACAGGATTATGGTTTTGGATTACTGGTCACAGAATATCTCATGACTAAGGTATTAAATAGTTACTGACTTATATGTTATTTAGCTTGTGTTTATTTCTAATAATTTATTGAAGGATACAGATGAAGGCAAGACTCTAAGTCTTACATTATATTCATAGCAATTTGCAGCATAAAAAATCACTCCCCTATGGACTTCATTATAGTGATTTTAAACTCTGTAGACAAAGGTCAAAATGCAATAGAAGATTAACACAGGCAGTTAGGCTTAAAATTGTTTGGCCTTTTAAAAGTATTTAAGATGAAGTTGATTTGAAACAGAATGTGTGGCCCTAGATGGTGGGGTGTGGTGGATCTTTACAGGCATGGCTCAAGTGCCTCTTACGCTCCTCACTGGTGGTCTCCAGTTGTGAAGGACATGGCTCTGAACTGTGTGGTGTTTTCAAAACCTCTGGAGGTGTGATGAGGCCAATTTGTGAAAGGGGAGATGTTGGTTTGGCAGCCACTGGCTGCCCAGCCTTGTGTGTAGCTTAGCAATGAGTTCCAGAGAAGCCATTATGAATAAGCGTAATGTCCTGCCACCAGAGCCTTTCCCAAAGGATGAAACAGTGAAGAAAGGCTCTGACAGCTTCCTCCTGCTGGATCTTCCTCTGGTGCAGAGAGCTGTTGGAACCTTTCCTTTGTGGCTTCCCTTGCCAGAGCCTTTCACTGCAATGTGTAGCTGTACACAGGACCATCATGAAGGGGTGTGTGTGGGGCCCCAGGAGTCTCCACCACCACAGCTCAGGCTTCAGCCTGCCCCCACTATGGCCTCCCACTGGGGATTACCTGGGGCAGGTGGCAGGGCAGAAGCTGCAGTGGATTGCCTCCTCCCCAGCCTCCCTCTCTTCCAGCACTGCACTGAGCATGAGGCACTCACCTGTAGCCTCCTGGTCTGCTGAGCCCCACTTCTGCATGGGAGGCTGAGTGGAGGCCTCACAGCCACAAAGAAGCTGGTCTTCTTCGGCTGGGAGGCCCTGGCCGAGCACCTTGTGGTGAGTGGGGAGGGAGAGGGAAGCCAGGGAGGAGGTGATCTGCTGTGGCTTTTGCTCTGCCAACTACCCCAGGTAATCCTACTCCTCACGACCAAAGGAGGAGGTGGGGTGGTTGCTGCGGGGCCCCTGAAAGTGTGGGTCCTGGGGTGGCCATACCACCTCGTCCTATGGACAGGACAGCTCTGGCTGTACATCACAGTGTGATGTGAACGTAGCCTGAGTTTTCACGGTGACATGTAGCTTACAGCTACAACATGTACCACCACCCATGTAGATGAAGCCTTACTCAGATTGAGCAGAACCTTATTCGGAGAAGTAGTCTCACTGATTCCAGTGGGATTAGTCATGGAATAGGGCATGCCTTAACACTAGTAACAGTGGTAAAATTTAACTCTCATCAGTGATTTTTGGTTTGTGAGGTTTCAAGTGAACCTTTTCTTTGGCTAGTATCAGAGGGGTAGCCAAGTTAGTTTGTATCTTCAAAAACAACAAGAAGTCCTGTGGCACCTTATAGATTAACAGATATTTTGGAGCATAAGATTTTGTGGGCAAAGACCTGTGTTGTCAGATGCTGTGTTCTTTGGCTGTGATTCACAGGAGTTTTTGCTTTTTAACTGCTGGGTTCATATCAACCCAAAAACTCAGACAAATTGAGTGACTTGTCTAAAACCAAACATTTTGCATGGTCTCCATGCTAGCCCACACCTGGACACAGGATTGCTAGAAAGGTTCACAAATCTTAGCAATGAATCTCAGTTGAGAGAGAGCTTTCATGGGCCATGCCTTATATCAAGGGTACACATATTAATAGGTTTTGAAGGGTTAAAATTCCTAATAGGTGTTCTAATGAATAGTTCATCGGTGGCTATTGCTATATCTTGGGTTAAATCTCATTGAAACTGGGGGGGTGCAACTGATGCCCTTCATTTAAAATTGTCGTAAGAAGCCATTACACTACTTTTTGGAGCCAGGTAGCTGAAACAATAGGGGCCACCAGCCAAAATACAGGCCGTGGCTAGACTTAACATGCTTTAGCAGCACCTTTACAGCAGATCTGTGCAGACACTGAATAAAGTGATGGAAGAAGTTCTCTCGTCAGTGCAGTTAAGCTGTCTCCTTAAGAGGCAGTAACTAGGTCAGCAGAGCTACATGTCTTGGGGCTGTGGATTTTTCACCTCCCTGAGAAATGTAGCTATATAAATGTACATTTTTCAGTGTATATCAATCTCTAGGCACGTTGTAGCCTGAAACAAAAACAAAATCACACCGGAACATCTGGGGAATTTGAACTGTGTGGATAGAGGAACTTCACTGGGTATTTTTAGAGGGGGTGGGTGAGTGTGCGAGAGGGGGAGAAAAAGGAAGAAAGATGTCTGAGCGGAAAGTTAAAGACACAGCTTGGAGAGAAGCGTTGGGAGAGTGTGACCTTGAGAAAAAGCATAGAAAGGTCATTTAGGCTCAGTGCTGGCTGAACAGGCTTGAGATTCATGAATTTAAAAGAAAACACAGACTACTTCTGTTGGATTCCTACTGTGTTCAGAGCAACAGAACTTTGTAAATGTACAGAACTGCTTCAAAGAAATGCTATTCTTTTCTTCCCTGGAAGAACCCTAGAACTTTTGGCTAACTGGTCAAGTCGAAAGGTGGGGAAGTATATGCAGACTGTTAGACTCCACAGTTTACTTAACAGTCTCAATGCACCTTCTGCTGATGTGTTTTTGACTGTCCATAATGCGTAATATTAATGTCAGGAATATGCATATTTTGTCTAGAAAATATTTATTAACCCTTTTCATTTAAGTGCATTTCATAAGATTTTTGGACAACTTTCTAATAGTCAGAAATCACAATTCAGTAAAAAGTTCCAAATCTGGTTCCAACTAATTACTTGAATGATGAGTCTCGCGATTGGATTTGGCTGCATAATTATGTCTTGCTATGTATATTGTGAGGATACTCAAGTGAACCTAAAGCGGCCAGCTGCTGCATCTAATCGACAACATGCTGTGATTAATTCCCCTAGCCAAATGAGAGTAAAATGAAAATCTTACATTAGGAATGTATGCAAAAGAGGTTTGTCTTTCCCAGAACATTGAGCTCCGTGGAAGCGAGAACAAGGAAAAGAGGCTGACTTGTCAGACAGCACCAAATTAGGAGGAATGTTGACATTACTCCCTATGGAAAATTACTCCCTACGGACAATGGAGTAAGATGCTCTATCAATTGACCTTAATTACAAAACAAGACCCATAAGAAATGGTGATTACTCTGCCCAAGAGAAACTGTATCATTATGTATATAATTAGCCCCTAGATACTGGTGGTAGGCTATCTATACATCTCTCATAGAGCTGCAAGGAACCTGGAAAGGTCCTCAAGTCCTGTCCCCTGCACTCACAGCAGGACCTATCACCATCCCACCCAGATGTTTTTTTTTTTTTTTTTTTTAAATCTAGCCTGCCCTAGAACCTTGCAAGCACCCCCCTCAAGAGCTGAACTCACAACACTGGGTTTATAGGGCCAATGTGCTAACCACTGCACTCTTCCTTCCCTCATGTATTAACTCTATTTAAAATAATAAAAAAGGAATATAGAATTAATAAGTACTATTTAGTTAACCATAGGGTGCTAGTTTTTATGTATATTATATCATGTCTTATGTATGTCTAATATACCATTTACTATGGCAAATCTCCATTCCTTTATATATTTTTAAGCATCATCCCGCTTAAATCCCAGTTTTATGCTGGTATTGTGAGATGCACAGAAATCAATGACTTTGTGGTGGCAAAAGAAGTGGTTTCATTGTGCCTTGAACCCTAGATCCTCCTGCCTGCCAGAAAACAGTCTCAGGTGAGGCATATGTATTGAGAGAATGGCATGGTTGTGTCTGAGGAAATCAATTCTTTGAGAAGAAAATGCTAGCACCCGCTTTTCTCAAAAAGCCGACCAAATGAAAAATGGCCTTTTTCACCATCATAATGCTTAGCCGTTCTGAGGCCCTTGAGTACTGAAAAGGCCATACGGCTGTTTCAGGCATTGCAGATCTGAAACATGTTCCAAATTTTCTGCGAAACTGATTTTCTGTTTTTGACTTGCTCTAATGTTGAGGTTTTGTTTTATTTCATTTGTTTTTGGGCTTCTGTTAGTGCTCATCAGCATGTTATCTCTCTTTACTTTTCTACCCTAAGCACTGCCCTGTGCTGTATTGCACTTCATATCCAAGAAACATCTAACTAGTTAGTTTATGTCTTACTGGTTCAAATAGTTAATGTATGTGCCGTGTATAGCACACATCTTCCCAACTATACTCGTGACTCATCATCTCTGAAACATAAACCTAAAGCAAGCATACTAGCTCACTGTGAAAAACAGTCTCTTCCAGAATGAAACAAATGTAAATCAAAAAGGAAAGACCCCTGTGCAGTCCATAAATATCTAGTTGCACTGCATGAATTCTTTCTGCTAGATATTAAGACCCCCTTATATTGTATGTGGACATTTATAACTACGTAAATGTGGATGTGTGCTTTTTAAACAGCATAAGAGAATAAAGAGCTCCACAAAGGGGCATGTAGTGTCGCCATTCAAATACCCCACAATCAGTTTTGGTTCCGTCTTGGCAACGTTAAAGCAGAATAAAACTTCTGAAATGCATGAAATGTGCGACAGCCTGGTGAGTGGATATGTTGCTACTGGGGCGTGTGAGGTTTTGTATGGGGCTGCAGGGTTGCGGGAATGCATCATGGTGAGGGGATGGCTCGAGAAAGGCAGTGAAAGGATAGATTGGGAGAAGGGGCTGGGTGGGAAAGGGATGAGAATTCAAGGGTGATGAGTTGGACTGGGATATGGATGGAGCAGGGGTTGCAATGGACAGACTGGGATGAATAGGCTGTGGATGTCATGGGAAAACATGCAAGGCTTGGAGGGGATGTTCTGCCGGAAGAATGCTGTGTTCCATCTGTTCCATCAATTGTGCCTGTACCAACTCCATTAACCTCCAGTGCACTTGAACAGGAGAACCAGAGGTTAATCTGAAAACAATGGTGTTACACAGATGTAAGGACTCAACCCTTCAAGGTGTTGCTAAATACTCTGGCCCTGCTCCAGCAAAACTACTTTCCTTTGAATCCATAAGGAGTCCCACAATCCCACTCAGTGCCCAGATGAATTCCCCTCTCACCAGCACTGCATGAATTCTCCGAGACTGAACGGGTATTTCGAATTACCAACATAGCTTGGAGCACACGTGTAATGTACATGTGTGTACAAGAAGCAAGTACTGTACCATCATATACAGAGACTTAGCCATGCCCTTTTCAGCCCCATTACAATCAAGTGGCCCCATAAGTAGTACTCATGTTTCTGTTGCTGCCTTGAACCTGATGTGCTTTCTCCATATTGGACTCTTGTTTTATTCTTTTCCAGGAAGGCGCTCTCTCCCTGTTCCTGGTCCTCTCCTTTCTCCTTCTCTGAGTGAGCTTGTAACTCAGCAGACTCAGAAAACTCTATTTTCCCATTCCCTGGGATTAAGTCTGTAGTTAATTTCAGATTTCTACAATCAAGATGTGGCTTTTTTTGTTAAAGATGCTTCGGGGCAGCCACTCTGCAGTTTCATTCTCCCCACCACCTCAATCAGCTCTCTGAGGGAGTGTTGTAAAAGCCAGTTAATGGCTACCTCTCTTATGTAATAGGTTCAGGGCTCCTTCAGAAAGGCTTCACTTCCATTGTGGTACTCCTTGGGATCTGCAAATATCGGCATCTTAAAGGCTTTTTTTCTCAGTATGGGATTTGAGTAAAATAATTCTTAATGGTGATCTCAGCAGCTCACCTGCACTGCTTGGTGTACCAGGGAAGCCTCAGCATGGACAAGACTTTGATGGCTTATGTGTCAAGTCAACCAGCTTCAGCTGAACCATTGCTAGCACAAACAGTAAGTTTTTCCTCAAACTTCCCATTGTAGACATATGTAATGTCTTCAAAGCCTTTTCTCCCAAGTCAAAATCTTAGGGATCTGGGAGGATCAGTAGCTTTGGAACAGAAGCTCCAACATCCAACACAGAAAAGAGAAAACTTTCAGCCAGAAAAATAAATTCATGTATATGTGTCTGGGGAGGGTTCACCTCACTGATCTCATGCTGTTTCTTCCCTCACTTTCCCTGAAGGCTATTTCAGCACAAGTGGTTTGTATACATTTTCTATTTTCAGGTGAATCTTTTCATTTTAATTAGCAGCTATTTCCACATTCCTTTCAGTGACAAGGTGAACCCTCATTTCACCAGCACTACACGATTTCTCAGAGATTGAATGGTAGTTTGAATTACCGAAGTCTCTGGTTCCACTTGCAGGCAAGGTGCTCCAGCTACAACCTCTGGCCCCACACTGCTGGCCACCACTCCATCCCTGTCTGGCCCTGCCATCACTGACTCTGACCAGGCTGTTGGACACTGGCCTGGGGATGCTGGTCCTGGCCCCGGCCCCATCCCCAGTCTCTCTGGTCCTAGAACATCCATGGTCCTGTTGAACCATGGATGTTGCTGGATGAGAGAATCCTGGACTTGAAAGGTGCAACCTGTACCATCAGGTATTCAGGGACACCAACATGTCCTTTACAACCCACTTATGATCAAAAACAGACCTTTGTTTTCAATGGAGTACTGCAGAACACGCTAAGATGAGGTAGTGAATAACAAGAGCAAATTGTCTCAGAAGGAATACATAAATGAGATGGAAATAATGCATTCAATTATTTCTCCTGAATTCTGTGACAGACAGTAATGTTTAGGTGATGAGCTGCTGTTTCTCAGAATGTTAAAACACTGAGTTCAGATTTAAACTCTATTAAGTTCTTACGAACAGCCTCATTTATTTTCCATTCAAAAGTTATCCATCACCCATCAGATAAAACCAACACAGAAGATGTTTACAATATTTAACTTCTTCTATGTTGTTCCACTCCCTCTCTGGTAATATTTCATGCCTCACCTAAGTATGGGGCGGTATTTAAAGGATTTCACTTGTTTATTCTTTGTGATAGGGAAGCATTGTGAAATGAGAAGCTGCTGCCTGGCCATGGAATATTATTGCCCTCTAGGTTTCAAGATTCAGCAATTCTGTTCCAGCCCCCTGCTTTTGAAGAGTTGAACCATAAAGGGGGATGTGATCATTGTATATGGGTATGCTTTCAATAAGACACACACATTTAAGAATTTCTGAAAGAAATCATTGCTAAAAAGCACTGCCATTTTTTTAGAATTTTTCATCTTTCCTCCTTCTCTTGTATACTTATGACCTCCCTACCTGTATGCAATTTAAATTAGGCTGTATTTTCTTAGGACAGGGAGTAACTTGTTTCTGTGAAGCACCTAACATGTTAGTGGGCATTCAAAATAGCACTTCTAGGAACTACCATAATAGTGCGTACCCTTTATAAGGAATTGTCTTCTGAACTGCATCTGTTTACTTCCCTTTCTGTGGAGAACAGTGTGGTTTATTTAAAACAATTAATTATTCCAGTTAGAACTTGAATACATGTTTTATAGACTGATTCACATTGACTTCCTTTGTCTGCCTCTGGAACATTTTTGAGACATTCATAATTTCTTCAAATAAACTTGTTCAAGATTGCTTGTAGATGTTGAGTTTTCCCATCTGCGTGTCTGCAAGCAGTTCACCATAAATGTCCATAAAATGGTACTGAAATTCTCTTTATTGATTGGATGTTGAATTCCTGTAATCAAGGAGAGGGTCTGGAATCTTTCTTGCACTGGGACCTGATAGCTCAGAATAGGATGTTTCTTACTGTCTAACCTCCTTTATTCTAGTTCACCCAATAAGCCTTAATTTCTGTTTGTCACTTTTGTACAGAATAACTGCGTGTGTGGCTTTGGCTGTGAAAACTGTGTTAATTTTTTTGCCTGGCACATTTAATTACCTTTTTGATAAGACTGATAAGGAAGTTTGAGTATCCTCACACCTTTATTGAATCAGGGAAACCAGTCCCATCAAGCATAATGTGTGCCCCTTCTATAAATAGTTGCACCTGAATGTTTAAAATTTATTCTGAGTACTTGGATATGCAAGCTTAACATATGATTTCCACATGGAAGCAAAACTCATTGATTTCAATGTTCATGACCAAAGGGCCCAGAATGGCTGCAAGCAAGTCAGAAGTGAGTTACTTGAGTGAAAACTTGTGAGGGAAGGGTGTGTAATAGTCAACTTCCTTCAGTTATAGTCTCTTAGGCATGCAAGAATGTAGTTTTCAACAAAAGGATCTTGCTATTTTCACTGATGCCTTTAAAATAAATCGTTTCACACTTAAATTGCAGAGCAGAAATTTGCAGTGGGTTATGGAGTCTTTCATGTCTATATTGATAGTTCAGATCCAGCTCAGGTCAGTCGTGATGAGAGAGGGGTTTTTATCTGACAGCAGCTTGGCACTCTTAGTCAGGTTCTCAGTGGACATGGGATCACCCCCACAAAACAGTCCCCAAGAATTTAAGTTAAGTGGCAACCTGGTAGAAAGACTAGGTAGACAGGCCAAGGACTAAGCTGGTCTGAAGATTATATTCTCCTCATAGTTTTAGAAAATGTCCTTACAATTATACCAGGTTTTACAGGAAATATGAGAAAATCCTAGTGGACGCTGACTGAATGGGGCCGGAAACCCAGACGTCATGCTGCTATGCTTTGTGCTGCAAGGTTAGATCACTTGCTGCGGGCTTCGTGTGGAAAGGTATCCTACTGTGGAGGATGGAATAAGGAAAGGCCTCCCCAGAAACCTTCTGAAAAGGATTAAAGGATACGTCTAATGAGAGCTTTGTAGAGATGTGCAGGGAGGAGTCCCACTCTATTTCCAAACATGTTAAACTTTTTCCGGGGAGCCCTGCTGTGCAGGCAGAATGGCCACTATTGTACCCCTCAGGGCAGCTCAAACAGACAAAACCCAATTACATTTACCCACAGTAGCATGACACTGCCTTGTGGCGAGAAAGGGGTTGGCCAACCCCAGTCCTCATGAGATTTCCTGAGAGATGCACACAGGGAGTGCCCTTTGCCCACTCTGCGTGTGCCCCCTTGCTTGGTGGGAGAAGTGCATGGAGGCAGTGGCTCATTGAATTAAAATAGGCGGGGCTGGAGGTGCCTGGCACTGGAGAAGGGCATTCAATTAGAGCTCAGGAGGGCTGGGAGGGCCTGGCTCTACAAAGTTTTGTATAATATAATGTGATGAATATGGAAAGACAACAACCACAAGTGTGGTGAGCTTTGAATTCCTATTGGACACCACTGCTCTAAAGGGTAGGACTATAACAGGGTTTAAAAAGGAGCTTGATAATTTCATGGAGGGTAGGTCCGTTAATGGCTGTTAGCCAGGATGGGTAGGGAATGGCATCCCAACTCTGTCAGAAGGTGGAGATGGATGGCAGGACAGAGATTGCTTGCTTGATCATTACCTGTTTGGTTCACTCCTTCTGGGGCACCAGGCACTGGCCACTGTTGGCAGACAGGATACTGAGCTGGATGGACCTTTGGTCTGACCCAGTATGACCGTTCTTATTCTAATGAGTATTTGTAGGAAATATTTAACTATATGCTCCAGTACTGTCAAATTAAAGCCAAAGACCCCCTTTTTAGCCTTATCTGATTTTTTTCAGGGTGACTGAACATTTTTCTTTCCCAGCTAGTGTGCCCTCATCATGTTTAGTGTGTCAATAAACTCCAGCAGATATGGTAGCTCATGGCGTATGACATCAATTGTCATCTGTTGGTCTGTGCTGCCAGATTAATCAGGATTACTGTGCATAGGCTTTTACAAAACAGGGAGCGATTTATCAGCGATCTTAGATGTTGCAATTTAAAGGTGTGATGAATTTAATATATGTATTCAAACCCCAAACAAATCAACAGCTAACCACAAAGAAAATCTAAACAAACGTGTATGTGATCTCCCAAACCTGCCAAATAAGAGACATTTTCACTGATATGTTTTTCAGAATAGTGTTAACACATTACAGATACGATCTCTGAACTACAGATACAACTGAGTCTTCTCAGAGTGTTGCAAGCAAAAGCAGAATCATCCAGTTGTTCCTAGACAGGATGTGATCTGTGTACATACATCAATAACCTCCTTCATGGTACTGTATTGCCTTTTACTTGTAAAATTATGTAGAGCTGTTTCCTTCAAAAGGAAACCATGGAGCATGACATCACTTAAACTGAGTCTATTCCAATCAAAATGATTTTTGTGAAGTCTGCGCCTGTTTTTACATAAAACCAATCATCTGATTTGTGTCCTTTGATCAGCATCTTACAGTTAGTACATATAAAAGATAACATAACCTGGGGAATAGTAGAGGCTGTTATTCAGATTAAGGTGTAAGGCTTTTTTAAAAAAGCCTGTAAGGCAGCTGACCTCAATTTGGCTACGTCTACACGAGCCCCAAACTTCGAAATGGCCACGCAAATGGCCATTTCGAAGTTTATTAATGAAGCGCTGAAATGCATATTCAGCGCTTCATTAGCATGCAGGCGGCCGCGGTGCTTCGAAATTGATGCGGCTCACCGCCGCGCGTCTCGTCCAGATGGGGCTCCTTTTCGAAAGGACCCCACTTACTTTGAAGTCCCCTTATTCCCATGAGCTGATGGGAATAAGGGGACTTCGAAGTAGGCGGGGTCCTTTCAAAAAGGAGCGCCGTCTGGACGAGATGCGTGGCGGCGAGCCGCATCAATTTCGAAGCGCCGCGGCCGCCTGCATGCTAATGAAGCGCTGAATATGCATTTCAGCGCTTCATTAGTAAACTTCGAAATGGCCATTTGCGTGGCCATTTCGAAGTTTGGGGCTCGTGTAGACACGGCCCTTATCTTGTGAGATGCTGCAGCTTGGATTCTGATGTTACAGTTAGGGTCACAGAGGCATAGAAAGTAAGGAGAAACTTTCAAAAGTGTGGTCTCCCTTTTCATGACTATAACTGAAGAGCAGGAGAAAATGTAACTATTTGTACTATGAATGAGCTGAATTGAGTTTTTATAAGGGAAAGGTGTGAATATTGATTTGAACACCAAAATTTATCTTGCAGATTCCAAATGCACCCAAAACATATTTACCCAGAGCCCACCCTTGGCCATAATTCTTCTCTCACATTTAACAATATTTGGGCTGACCCTTGAGAAATATGGAAAAATATTATGATTTATAGACTTGATACTTAGGTCCATATTTTGAAAGATGAGCACAGTCAGTGGCTGTGCCCACAGAATAACCTATAAAACCCATAAGTCATGTTTATGTACAGTTAGCTAATAGCATCCCTAAATACTATTTTTGTGTGCAAAACTACCCTGCTTTCCATGGAAGCTTTTAGGTATAAATACTCTGTAGCATGCATTTTGACACCAGGTGTGAGGAAATATTGAATGTTGTGAATGCCTTCAAATTGCCTCCCTTTGTCATGATTTATATAAGAAAACAGCTCACACTTTACATGCAACTTGTTTTCACAGACTGTAAATTGTGTTCCTGGCTGGTCTCTGGGCACGACCGTAGCATAACAAGAAAGTGGTCAACAAATCTTGGAAGATGTTCGGTGTCATAAAGGATCAAGTGTACAGTTGACCAAACGTTTCAAGAATTTGTCTTGGTTCTAATGGACTGTTTTACTTGTTCTCATTTTCTGTTACAAACACAAATCAGAATTAATTCATATGGTTTTTAAATATGCTACTCAAAGCCTGGAATGAGACTTGGCAATGGAGTTAGAGCAGGAACTGGTTTCAAAGAGGAAATTATTCTAGGTGGATTAGTAAAGGAGGCAGTCTTTCCACGTGAAGAAGATTCCTTGTCACTTCAGAACACTGGAATGTAATTAGCATACTCCAGTCTCTGAGGCTAAGGCTACACATTTGTATTCCAGAATAGAAAACCCCATGGGCAAACACCCTGCTCAAAATAGCAGGGCTAGTTTGGGCATGATATTTTGTTCCCCCTACCCCTTGTCGTACGAGGGGTAGTGGGAAGTCTGAAATAAGCACTTATTTCAAACTCCTGTGCAGTGCAGCCTGCACCAGGTTCGAAACCAGTTCACTCAGCATAAATTGTGCAATTTGCACAATGCAAATTGCGTGAGTTATTTCGAGATAGGGCTACTTTGTAGCCTTAGCCTGTGTATCTGCCTGGGGCATGGAACACCTGACGTCCTAGATGCTCACAGTGTGCACAGACTGATTGCTTCCAGAGAAATGGTACACACCAGCTTTCCACTTCCACCTCTGGTCACCACTGAGCTTGACGCACAGCACTTGGATAGGTTTATAGTGAAAACAGGAAAAGGTTTGTTTAGCAAAGTACAGAGAGTCAAGTGATAGCAAATAGAAGCATTGATAACAGAGTTACATATTAAATAAAGCCCCAGAAAGCATTCTAGAGAACAGATTTCATTACTAAGACATGGCTCACTGGTGCTTTCCAGACAGGCTGTGATATGTTTTTCGTAAGACAACACAGGCTCTCAGCTTGTCTCCTAGATGAAGGACACTGATGGGGGAGGGGCACTCAGCTACATAAGGGCTGTCGTGTGTTCTTAACCATAAGCATCTTTGGCTGATTGCTGTTTTTCTCCTGGCTTTGCCCTTTTCTCTATCTTTTCATTAGCAACAGGCTCAGTATTCAAAGAGCCTGCCACTGTGAAGTAGGCAGTATACTAAGACCGGACAGAGAATGGTCTGTTATCCCCTGTCTGAAAGGAACCCGTGTAAGGACTCTGATATCCTGGTGATCCATCTTCCCTAAAGCACGTACTTGCCAGGATAGATGGAAAACTTTTCAAACCCTATCCTTTCACACATTTCACCTGGATTATGATGACCAGCAGGGTGCTGCCCCTCCGTAGTGACCTTACATGCCACCCTTTGGTAAACGGATACGGACAAAGCTGACCCAGAGGATCCTGTAAAAGTCTCTATACCTGCTGTGCTCTGCCAGTTGGCATCAAAAGGTTCCAGAGACACAACTGCCCAACGAATTCCACTGTTGCCTGCCTCTTCTCGCCACCCCGACCTTTAGTGCTTCTGCTGTTGTTCTACTTTCTTCTTCTCCCTCAGAAGCCCAGGGAGCCCAGGGGCTGCCAAAGAGGAGATGACAGACTCTGAATAGGAGAGGGGTGAGGTGGGAACAAGCTGTGAGAGTGAGGGCCCATGGATGAGAAGGGAAGGCAGCAGAGAGGAACAGAAGGAGCAAAACCAGTACAAGGCTGGACCCGCTTCCTGTTGCGGATGTGTTGGCCCAGCAATGCCATCCTGTTCAGCCCTCCCCATCTCCTGTTGACATGGGGGCAGCTGTTCCTTACCAGCCTCTTTTTGGTGCTTGGACAGGAGTAAGGGTGATGACCAGAAAGATCAGACCTACAGGAGGGGCATCTTTTTCTGTTCCAGCCAGCCATTGACCCTTCTCCTGCAGGATGCTTGTGTCTATGGTAGCACGCATAGCTTTTAATACCAGTGTAGCTGAGAGCTCTGACGCCAACCAGCTGAAACATTTAAACTCTCCCTCAACAGCTTTCCTACTCTCTTGCAGTTATGGACAACAAATGGAGCTTGTAACATACCTTAAACCCTCATTAGACCATACTTCTTGTGTTCAGGGGCTATACTGGTCACTCAGCAGATAAATTGGTTCATTTAAAGGTGGGCAGCTGAGACACAGCTTGCAGCAACCCTAATACCATAGCTGTGAATGGGAAAGCCCCACTTCCCAAACCATAAATGGGGGCAGGGAGGCAGAGTAGTCACCCGATTCTTGGGCTCCACTATAATAGGGGCCATTAATAACCTGTGAGCTGTAGGAAAAACAGTGGCAAATATTCAGCCCTAGGAACTGATTTATATGTTTAAGGCTATTTTAACGTTTATAGGCTTTCAGAATAAAGGAATCCTGAAACCAACTTTTATGGGCCCCAGACAACAGGTGACATGAGCCTACTAAATGGAAGAATGTAAATCTTTCCTGTTTCAAGTAATAGTTCTTGTTCCACCTGGGGTGCTGTACTCCAACATGATTCTTAATTATATGAAGCTGCCTGCAACCACTACAGCTGTTGGCAGTGACATATGGAAGATGGGAGATAGCTTCTTGGCTTGTTTGCAAAGCTACTTTACCACCCCCATGAATGAATACACTGCATGTTGCCCTGTGTTTTTCTACAGAGTGAAGTAAAAGAAGCTTTTTATATATTACTTTCACCTTTGCTAAACTACAGTCTCTATTGACTAGAATTATCTGGTGGCACAAAAGGAAATCTTTTGTACTTGCATATTAGCAATAGCAGATTATGCTAGCCTGCTCTCAGCAAGGCGCAACAGCTCCTATCCCTCAAAGACATCCAGGGAATCCACAAAAAACCAACCAACCAACAAACAAACAAACAGGAAAAGCAATGAAATACCAAGTGGGGAATAACTGGCAAGGGAGTGGTACTCCAGAAAAGGATATGGGGGTTATAGTGAATCACAAATTGAATATGTTTCAGCAATTTTGCTGTTGTGATAAGTACAAGTGTCCTTCTGGAATGTAAGAACAGGCGTGTCATGTGTAAGACACAAGAGGAAATTGTTCCACTCTGCTTTGCATGGCTGAGACCTCAACTGGCGTCTTGTATGCAGTCTTGGGCACCATGTTTTAAAAATAATGTAAACAAATTCGAGGGAGTCCAGAGTAGAACAACAAAAATAAGAAGTTTAGAAAACCAGACCTATAAGTAAAGGATGAAAGAAACGGGCATGTTTAGTTTAGAGATGACTGCAGGGGGTGGGGTTATAACAGGCTTCAATGAAGTAAAAAGTTGCTCTAAAGAGGATGGAGATCCATTGTTCTCCAGGGTAGACCAGAAGTAATTGGCTTAATTTACAGCAAGAGAAATTCAGGTTGATATTAGGATAAAACCTTTCCAACTATAAGGACAGTTGAACACTGGAACAGGTTATTCAAGGAGTGTAAGAATCTCCATGTTTAATAAGAGGTCAGCCAGATACATGTGAGGGATGGCAGAGCCACACAGCATCCTGCCAGCCCCACATTTCCAGGTCTGTGAATATGTTTATTGTATCTGCCGACAAAACTACTTTCACATCTTAAAAAAAGCAGCACTTGTGCTCAGAAAATACTACAAAATACTCCTAACATGTGACAAGTAGCAGAGAGGTAGCTGTGTTAGTCTGTGTCTTCGAGAACAACAAGAAGTCCTGTGGCACCTTATAGACTAACAGATATTTTGGAGCATAAGCTTCGTGGGCAGCGGGTCTTTGCCCGTGAAAGCTCATGCTCCAAAATATCTGATAGTCCATAAGGTGTCACAGGACTTCTTGTTGTTCCTAAAATGTGAGTTCACTTACTGCCAGCCCAGCTCTGGCTCATTTTGGCTCGGCTGTTCTGGTCTAAATTCAGTTGCAATGGAGCGAAGAAGTGAATAGCACAATGAGATCTGTGGCCTAATCTAAACTTTTGTATACAAAAAACTGATAGCTGCAGGCTTTGTTGGTGCAGCTGGAAGAGGCCATG
Source organism: Carettochelys insculpta (assembly GCF_033958435.1). Taxonomy (NCBI): domain Eukaryota; kingdom Metazoa; phylum Chordata; order Testudines; family Carettochelyidae; genus Carettochelys; species Carettochelys insculpta. Next base: position 47,685,033 of record NC_134140.1, on the reverse strand, counting down.
TGCAAACATGGCCATGAGATACATGGAGAAAAGACTTTGAAATCCATGGGATCGTTATTTCTATTTACTGGTCTGCTTAGCATTCCAGCAATATTCAGACTACCAACATGTCATATACAGTGTGTGGATAGAAAACAGGTGGACTTGTTTGACTTCCCTCCAGAGGTTTTTGCTCCAGGGCCCCTCCATAAATAAAACTCTATGGAACTATGACTTCCTTGAGACCAGGACCATTTTTTCATTTATGTTGCACAGCGCCTTGCACAATGGGGCTGGAGTCTCTGTGTTACCACAGTACAAGTAATAAATAAGAATACAATGGGATGTCTAGAAGCAAACCCTAGAGAACTGTAATGGATCTGAGTCATCCCCCTTGTATCTGTCCTGCTGTGGCCTGGCCAACTGTACTGATGTCAGCTGAAAGACTCCCACTGATATCAACATAAGTTAGCTCAGGAGGACCAATGAAAACACTGCTAGAAAGTGATCATGCAGTTTCAGTGGTAATTGCCTTGCACTTCTCAAATGAAAACAAACTTTTAACCAGAAGGTGACACTTCTGAAGTATGTGGAGTATGTTAATTCTTACAACACACTGGACAAAACGCTGTTCTCATTTATCAGTGACAGTCAGAGCTGTGATGGGCAACACTAAACACATTTGGAAGTTCACTTCAGACGCATTTATCCAAACATCTTTGCTCTGTAAATCTCGCGAATCAGAATAATGACATGTGCTGCTACAGGTTGCACCTCCCTGGTCTGGCACCTTCAGGACCTGTGTGGTCCCCATTTTTGGGGGGCTGTCTGTGGCTCTAGCCCTGGCCCCATGGGGCTGCCGGGACCCCGCTCTGGTTTGCCTCCTGCTCAGCTCTCTGGCCCTGCCGGAGCAGGGACACTGCCAGATCAAAGAGTGCTGGTGTAAGGTGGTACAACCTGTACTTCTCTGGGTGGACCAGATGGAGAATCTACTTTCTAGTGCAGGGGTCAGCAAGCTTTCTGAGGCGGAGTGCTGAAATTTGACCTTTTTGACCTCTATGAATGATCCAAGTGCCATTGATACTTTCTGAAGTCACTAACAGTCCTACTTACAACAGCTTCATTAATAAATACATTGAGATGCAGAGCTTCACTGTGTAGGTGGTGGTTGGTGGCATTCACTGGTCTTTTGTTGATTCACAGGCAGCTCGGCTTCGAGCAAGCTCCCAGCTACATGAGGGTCGGGGCTGAGCTCCCACATCGCATGCTGATGAAAATGAGCTTGCACGCCACTCTTAGCACCCTTGCTCGGGGGTATCTGATCCCTGCACTGGTGGCTGGGTTGTATTTGCTCCCAAGAAGTACAGAGGGGTTTGCGTGAGAGGGTGTACACGTACGTACACAAAATCCAGGTTCATCTCATCAGGGGCTTGAGCCTATTTTCCTTTTCGTTATCTGAACTGGTTCATATGTCCACAGACTGTAGCGTAAACCAAACCTGCATACTTCCCCGTAAAGAGCTGGCTCTTGATATAATGGTGAAAGAATAACAGGTACGAGTAGCAAGTGAAGCCATGTGATAGATGCTAGACAGTAACAACGTGGTCTGGTAGCTCTGCATTTGACAGGGAGTACTAGGAGGCAGAACTGCTGAGTAGAGACAGCTCTCAGACACCAGCTCATACGAGAGACCCTCTCCTGGGAGAGTCAGCCTGTTGGGGATCTGCCCACAGACAGGTTCAGTGTACGTGTTGTCTTGTTTTTTGCACTAGAGCGGGAAAGGAGAGTCAGTCCATCTTGGATGTTTTCCTAATGCATTTGGGAGAAAGCCTGCGACAAGCCTTTTGCTCTTTCTATTCATTCAGAAGGTGGTGAAGAAGATAAGGCAGGGCAAAGCACAGTTGATTCTGGAATATGGCTGTTGCCAACTTTCATGCTGTGAAATAAGCAACTCTTGTTTTCAAGATGAGCCAAAAAGAAAACTAATCCCATTTCAACACACAGCCAAAACCAAGCCCCATCTCTCTCAAAATCCTAATCTATGTGCCTGGATCCCTGAGCTGCATTCTGTAGCAACGCTGCACTCCCCTGAGGTCTATCCAGCTGCTGCTGGTGCCTTTGCCTGGCCGTCACCAATGTGTATTGCAGATGAAGACAGTTGTTCCTTGCCCCACATAGACTACGGTCTAAACAGACAAGACCAAGACAGGATTGCCATCCCCATTTTACAGACAGAAAATTGATGCCCAGAGCAATTTACCCAATGTGGACTGTTCTCCCTTCTCCTGAACTAGCCCACAAGTAGCCAGGGGGTTTCCCTGCCCTGGGCACTGCATTGTGCCATCAGAGGCAGCCCTACACTAGCCCCACTGTAACTCCAGCACAGAGCTCCTACTGTAATACGCCCCCAGGGCCAGACAGGGTCATCCCTCACCTCTGTGTTTAAAAAATAAAAAAAAATTCTTCCCAGAAATAACTATGAACTCCCAAGAAATGAGAATAAATAAAGTGAAAGTGTTTGATCCATTCCTTAAACCTACCAGGCAGATGGTGGTGGTGGGGAGAGGACCTCAGGCCAAGCTCTCTGTTCGGGTACAGCCCTGCAGCAGCTTCTGTCACTAGAATGGCCCTGGCTGGAGCTCCAGAGCTGGGGGCTTCAGCCACACATCTTCAGTCAGGGTCAGGGGCTTCTCCCTCCCTCTCTCTCCTGGTGCGGCTTCTTCTGGAGTCATGAATGGGGGAAGGTGGCTTTTTCTCCCTCTCTTCCCCGATGTGGCTCCTGCCAGGCTCAGGGCTTTTCCAGAATTTTTAATACACTCCAGAATAGTATCCTTTTCCTTAACGGCATCACACTGTTGACTCATTCAGTTTGATATCCAGTAATAATCAGATCCTTTTCTTCTGTACTGCCTCCTAGCTTGTTGTTTACCTTTTTGTAGCTGTGTATTGGAATTTTTCCTTTGTGACAATCAAAGCAAGTTGATTTCTATGAGCAGGTGCTGTATCACTTTTCATGGCTAATTGTCCTGTATTCCGTATGGGGTAGAGAAAAACAAATAATCCCAGCGACTTTGCGCTTAATTGACTTTCGTCTTGTTGATTTCAGAACAATGCTCTCTAAATTGTCAAACTTATTTTGAAGTCTAATCCTGATCCTCAAAGTGCTTTCAACCTTACCAGTTTGGAACCATCTGCCAATTTCATACTCCTGCAGTGCACTCAGTTAGCCAAGTCATCAGTGAAAATGTTGAATAGTACTGGACTCAGGACTGGCCCTGTGTTAATCTTGAGGCACATAAACACTTCCATGCATCTGGCACGTCATGGGTTAAAATGCTTACCATGCTCTTGGCTGATATAACTTGCAGGCTGCGTCTACACGTGCACGCTACTTCGAAGTAGCGGCACCAACTTCGAAATAGCGCCCGTCACGTCTACACGCGTCGGGTGCTATTTCGAAGTTAACTTCGACGTTAGGCGGCGAGACGTCGAAGTCGCTAACCTCATGAGGAGATAGGAATAGCGCCCTACTTCGAAGTTCAACGTCGAAGTAGGGACCGTGTAGACGATCCGCGTCCCGCAACGTCGAAATTGCTGGGTCCTCCATGGCGGCCATCAGCTGGGGGGTTGAGAGATGCTCTCTCTCCAGCCCCTGCGGGGCTCTATGGTCACTGTGGGCAGCAGCCCTTAGCCCAGGGCTTCTGGCTGCTTCTGCGGCAGCTGGGGATCTATGCTGCAGGCACAGGGTCTGCAACCAGTTGTCAGCTCTGTGTATCTTGTGTTGTTTAGTGCAACTGTGTCTGGGAGGGGCCCTTTAAGGGAGCGGCTGGCTGTTGAGTCCGCCCTGTGACCCTGTCTGCAGCTGTGCCTGGCATCCCTATTTCGATGTGTGCTACTTTAACGTGTAGACGTTCCCTCGCTGCGCCTATTTCGATGTTGGGCTGAGCAACGTCGAAGTTGAACATCGACGTTGCCAGCCCTGGAGGACGTGTAGACGTTATTCATCGAAATAGACTATTTCGATGTCGCAACATTGAAATAAGCTATTTCGATGTTGGCTGCACGTGTAGACGTAGCCGCAGTTTTGTGCAAGTCTGTTTAGAGCAGCCAAGGACCTGGCCCCTAATGAGTTTAAAAGCTCCTGAAAATCAACGTTTGAAAACATTTTTGTTCAAGTATGTAAAAGTGGTTCTCTGTGACTGTCTGTTCTCCTCCCTATCCCTCAAGTTTTGAAGTTCAAGCTTCATGTGTCTTTCCTTTCCCTGCCCCAGCCAACGAACTGAGTGCTTCCCCCCTGCCAGACATCTTCAGAATGAGATGATTACCTGGTGCTTCTCACATGGCACTTTCTTATGATTTCAACAGCACTCCCTGGCTTTTACCTTGTAAACAGTCAGATGTTTTCTGTCAGTTCTGCAGCTCCAACAGAAGCCTTTATGTGGCTCAGTGCCAAAGCAGTATTTTATTAGAGGAAAATCTCTTCAGGAGCTCACAGGTGAACGACTGAGGATGTATCTTCTGTGCAGGAGAGCCAACCCAGTCAGTGTCAATCTTCCAGGGTTTGCTTTCATGTACCTTGTAGGCATGCACAAAATCAAACTATCAGGGGTCAGCAGTTGACCCCTGTTCTCCTCAATCTCACAAGGATTAAGGGAGGCTGAAAAGAGAGTTTCCCCTGTTGACCTCCCTCTGGGAGGACAGCCAGATAAGACACGTGTAGATAAGTTGATTCTAGCTATACAATTGCTGTAGCTAGAATTGCGTACCTACAGTCAACTTTAATGTCTAGTATAGACATGCTCTCAGGCTTGTCAAAAGGAGGCTGCCTCTCCCACTTGATAAAACAGGAGAGCTTATTTGAATAAGCGAAGTATGAGACTTTTATATAGATGCATTATTGAGATGAAGAATAAAAAGAACAATCAAGAGAGTTTATTGTTCTGAGAAGGTGTTATATGACACTTCAGCCGCGTCTACACGTGCACGCTACTTCGAAGTAGCGGCACTAACTTCGAAATAGCACCCGTCGCGGCTACACGCGTCGGGCGCTATTTTGAAGTTAACTTTGACGTTAGGCGGCGAGACGTCGAAGTCGCTAACCTCATGAGGGGATCAGAATAGCGCCCTACTTCGATGTTCAACGTCGAAGTAGGGCACGTGTAGACGATCCACGTCCCGCAACGTCGAAATTGCCGGGTCCTCCATGGCGGCCATCAGCTGGGGGGTTGAGAGACGCTGTCTCCAGCCCCTCAGCTCACTGGTGGCTGCGTGGAGCGGCCCCTTAAAGGTCCCCTCCTCCTCTCTTCCTGTGCAGGAAGCTGAGGGAACGTGCAGGCTGCAGCCTGCACACGCGGCCAGCCTGCACCACCCTCAGCCCCCCCCACAGCTGCGATGGCTGGCCAGCAGCCCCCCCAGCGCCCCCAGGGGACCCCCCCCAAGGGGAGCCAGGGCAGCCAGGCTGGCAAGCGGCAGCTGGGCCCCTCCTGGACGGAGGCCGAGCTGCGGGACCTGCTGGGGCTCTGGAGCGAGGAGGAGGTGCTCCAGGTAATGGGGAGCAAGAGGCGGAACGCGGATGCGTTTGCTCGGCTGGCCGACGGCCTGGCTGCCCGGGGTCACCCTGCCCGCACTCCTGACCACGTCAGGAGTAAGGTCAAGGAGCTGCGGCAGGGTTACTCCCGGGCCCGGGATGCGGCCAGCCAATCTGGGGCCGCCCCTGTCACTTGCCCCTTTTACAGGGAGCTCAGGGACATCCTGGGCCCCCAGCACACCTCCTCCCCTCCGGCCACCCTTGACACCTTGGCCGATGAGCCCCAGCAGGCCCTGCAGACGGAGTCCGCCCCGGAGGCAAGCCTCGCACCCCGGGGGCCCCCCCCGGAGGCCACCCCCGGGACATCGCAGCAGGAGGAGGAGGAGGAGGAGGAGGGGGGCTCCTCCTCCGCAGAATCCGGGCTGCAGATCCTGCTCCTGCCATCCCGGAGCAGGAGCAGGGCCTCCGCCCCCTGGGGATCTCCGGACCATGGGAGCGGACTGACAGGTAGGTACCCCCCTCAGGTGGACACCCCTGGGCTTGAGGGGCGGGGGTAAGAGATATGTGTCCAGGGCCCCCCACATGCTCACATGGCCATGGCCCCAAGGACACCAGGGCCATGGCCCTCACAGCACTGCATCCATCAGCCCCTGCCCCCCCGACCTCGCATGACAATGCCATGCCCCATCCCCGGGCCAGGGGGGAGCGGAACCTCGAGGGGCCCCTGGGAGGAGGGGGTGGGACACCCCGCAGCAGCAGCAGCATGTGATGGAGTGGGGGGAGTGCCAAAGGGAGACTCAGGCTACATATGAGCAACAACAGCCGAATAGCTCCCGGGGCAAAGGAGGATCCTGGGGCTACAGCTGGCAGGTGACACCTCTGCCCTGAACAAACAGGAGGGAGGAGCCGAGCTGGCTTGGACTTGGGGGGCGAGGGCGGGGCCCACAGGTAGAGGCTAGGGGAAGGGAGAGCTGGAAGGCAGCCAGTCTGAGGAGGGGGAAAGCTGCATCCCAGAGGGGCACCCCTTGGGGTCTTCTCCCCAGGATGGGTTGGAAGGACTGTCTCTTCCGACAGCTGGTGCTGTCACTCCTGGGAGAAACTGGGCATCTGTGGCCTAAGAAACCTCTCCTGCTGTCAGACCCTGCGGGGTTAAGTGAGAGTCGCTCCCACCAGGGGACGGGGTGCAGGGCAGGGGGACCCCTGAACCCCATCCATCACAGCAGCATCTCCCGGGGACGGGGATGGGGAACCTGCAGCACAGGGCTGGGGGGACAAAGGCCACGGCTCGGGGCCCACACTAACGCCTGTCTCCATTCTTCTTCCCCCCCTCCTCTCCTGTGTCCTGCACCTGCACCATCAGAAGGACCGGAAGAGAGCGCCGGCGAGGCGTCAGTCGTCCCGGAGAGCCCTCCGGGACCATTGCTCCAGGCCAGCCCCTCGGCCGAAGACCGACCGGCCCCCACGGTGGGCTAGACGGCAGACCCCGTGCCACCAACCGCTGATGGCGACGGACCCCCAGCTGCTGGCCATCCACCGTCGGCAGCTGGAGGTTGCGGAGCAGCACCTCCAGCTGCAGGAGCGGGCGCTGGCCTGGCGCCAGGAGGCATGGGGGGCCTACATGGAGACATTTAACCGCTTGGTGGACTACCTGGCCCCCCATGCCGCGCCGGCTGCCACATCGCCCGCCCTGCCTGCTCCTGCAGCCCCACCACCAGCTGCTCCGCCCGTCGCCGTCCCGTCCGCCGTCGCCCCACCACCCACCGGCGAGGGCCAGAGCACCGAGGGACCCCTGGAGCCACCTGACACTCGCCGGCCACCGTACCTTCCGGTCCAGCCCGCTCCCACCCAGCCACGGACCAGGCTGCGACCGCGGGAGGGCTCCCGGCCGCCAACGCCCGGTGCCGGGCTATAGGGGCGAGGGGCCTGGGACGTGGCCCCCCCCCTTGTATATAGTTGGACCCTCTTCTTTTCGGCCCCCGGTTTGCCCCGTCCCCCCCATGTAAATAGTTCTCCCCTTTATCCTCCCTGGTTTTCTTTTGATTATTGAGGACTGTTGTTTCTTTGTATTGTTTTATTTTTGTACATATTGCTTTTGTTCAACATGTTTGTACATAGTTTTTGGTTTTTGGTTCAAATATTTATTTACAGTTCCAAAAAAAAGGTTCGGAAAGAAAAAAAAAGTTTAAGTTCAGCCACAAGTGCGTGCTGTCATTTGTCCAGGACAAGTGGGAGGGGGGTGCGGTGGGGTGCTCCATGGTGTAGGCGTTGGGGCAGGAGTGTGGTGGAGGAAGGGACGGGCAGTAGGGGGCCTGAGCAGAGTTCACCCCGCGGCCTGTTCATCAAAGTGGGCCCGCAGGGCCTCCCGGACCCGGGTCCCCTCGGGGTCCACCTGCCGACTGGGGGCAGCAGGTGGCTGGACGTCTGCCCTGCCGGCCTCCGCAGCCCAGCCCTGGAAAAAGGTGTCCCCCTTGCTCTCCACCAAATTGTGCAGGGCGCAGCAGGCACCCACAATCAGGGGGATGTTGTTGGGGCTGGCATCCAGGCGGTCAGGAAACATCTCCAGTGTCCCTTCAGGTGGCCAAATGAGCTCTCCACCACCTGGCGCGCATGGTTCAGGTGCTGGTTGAAGCGCTCCTGGCTAGCGGAGAGATGGCCCGTGTAGGGGTGCATGAGCCACGGCCGGAGGGGGTAGGCCGCATCTGCGATGATGCAGAAGGGCATGGTGGTGTCCCCCACAGGGATCTCCCGCTGGGGGATGTAGGTCCCTGCCTCCAGCCGGCGGCACAGGCCCGAGTTCCGGAAAACCCGGGCGTCGTGGGTGCTGCCAGGCCAGCCCACATAAATGTCCTGGAAACAGCCCTGGCTGTCCACCAAGGCCTGGAGGATGACAGAATGGTAGCCCTTGCGATTGAGGTATCGTCCGCCACTGTGATGCGGGGCGCGGATGGGGATGTGAGTCCCATCCAGAGCCCCGAAGCAGTTGGGGAAGCCCAGGGTGGCAAAGGCGGAGATGGTGGCATCTAGGTCCCCCAGCCTCACGAGCCTGTGCAGGAGCATGGCATTGATGGCACGCACAACCTGCAGAGAAAGCACACGGGACAGCACCAATGAGGGGTGAGCAGGGTGTGCGTGGCCCTGCCCTGCCCTGGCCCCCCTGGCCTGCCCTGCCCTGCCCTCCCCTGCTCTGGCCTCCCCTGCCCTGCCCTGCCCTCCCCCCGTGGGTTCGCTTACCTCCATGAAGACAGCCCCGACGGTGGCCTTGCCGACACCGAACTGCTGGCCCACAGATCGGTAGCTGTCTGGAGTGGCCAGCTTCCAGACAGCGATGCCGACCCGTTTCTGCACTGTGAGGGCACGCCGCATGGCGGTGTCCTGGTGCTTGAGTGCGGGGGTGAGCCACTGGCACAGCTCTAGAAATGTCTGCCGGCTCATCCTGAAGTTCCTGAGCCAGTGGTCGTCGTCCCACTCCCCAAGCACCAGCCGCTCCCACCAGTCGGTGCTGGTGGGGTAGCTCCACAGCCGCCGGCGTGTGAGGCGGGGGGGGCGGGGTGCTGCAGGGGTAGGGGTTGAGCCCTGCTGCCCTGGGGGCATATCCTCCTCTGGGGCAAGGAGGTGCTTAGCTGCCTCCTGCATGGCACGGAGCAGGGCAAGCCCTGCTCCTGCCGGGAGGGCTGGGTGGACCTCTAGCTGCTGCTACTGCTGCTGCTGCTGCTGCTGGGGGTCCATAACTGCAGCGCCTGGGGTCTGTGTGCCTATGGCTCCTCAGACCGCGTGCTGTGCAGGCTGAGTGTGTCTGGGAGGGGCCCTATAAGAAAGCGGCTAGCTGTTGCCCCGGAAGCGCTAGTCCGCCCGGTAACCCTGTCTGCAGCTGTGCCTGGCATCCCTATTTCGATGTGTGCTACTTGGGCGTGTAGACGTTCCCTCGCTGCGCCTATTTCGATGTTGGGCTGCGCAACGTCGAGGTTGAACATCGACGTTGCCGGCCCTGGAGGACGTGTAGATGCTATTCATCGAAATGGGCTATTTCGATGTCGCTACTTCGAAATTAGCTACTTCGATGTAGCGTGCACGTGTAGACGTAGCCTTCATGTCCAGTTGTCTTATGTTCAGTGTGTGGGAGAGGAAAATAAATAATGCAAAAGAAGTGAAGCTGCTGTTGACAGTGCCAACATTTGAAGTATCTTGATGCTCTATACACCATTATCACATAGTAGAGTCTCTTGGAAATAATTGCTTTCAAATAGGGCATTACCATTTCTATCTCTGTAAAAAGACATTTGTGTGTGCGCCTATTTCTACATGCCTAGAAGCTGCATTTCTAAGTACAGTTGTACTCAACAATTTACAATTTGTGCATGCACTGACTGCTCGGTTGCCTGTTATGTTGTTGTGGACTGCGTTGGTCCCAGGATGTTTGAAGACAAATTTTGAGGAAATACAATTTATTGGATCAGCTCATGCTGGTAAAAGAGACAAGCTTTTTAGTTAACACATAGCTGCTTCTTCAGATATGGGACAGGCACAATGTCACAGCTACATGCAAGGGAGGAACGTATAAGGAATTAACACCAGATACAAGTACCAAGCTGAAGCAGACATAGGAGAAAGGAGGGTTAATGGCTTACATTGTGGCAATGAGCCATACATCTACTAACTTTACGAGGTCTATTATTTTGGGTGTCTAGCAGAATTATGAATTAAAGCCCCAAGACTATCTTTTCGAAGCATTGTGCAGGTTTACATTGAAGATGAGGAGTCAGATCTAGAGTGATCAGTGCTTTTGGAGTTTAGCTGAGAGTGTGGTCATTCTCATTTCACCCAGATGGTTGATTTGGGGCCACTTAATGGATGCGGTCTACCACTGGTTGTAATAGGCATGTAGGACCATGTTGTCTTGAAAGGTGTGTGGTCAGGGGCTATTCATCATTGTGACCTTAGAGGGATATCTGCAGGTTTTACATCTATTTAGACAAATACCCAAAGTCCTCAAGTTCATCATCAGAAGAAAGCTCCCCACAAACCAGGAAACACCAGTTCAGAGCTATGTCAGACTCAGCCATAACAACTAATGCAACACTTGTAGGTGTGTCTTCACCATTATGATGTACAGTATTCCTCACTGTGCTTCTTTCAAAATCCATGGGTCCTACTCATGCCTAAGATAACGTGGTGAACCTCATCCAGTGCATTAAATGTCCAGATGGCTATAATGGCTAAATCCAGCCAGCCACTCCACTCATGAACGAACTTGCACGGGAACGTAAAGCAAAACCACTCTGAAATATAACTGCATGTCTGCTTTGTTGCCCTCTACCTGCAGTGTGTCCATTATCTCCTGCAGTAAACAGATCTCTGTCAATGGGAGAGATTCTATGCTGTATCTTCTGAGAGAGTCAATACAGTAGGTGTATCTTAGGAGGAATAGGACAACAGTGGCTTAATGCCACTTCCGTACAATATGGAAGCCAGGATGCTGCAGGGACTGAAAGAGTTGCTTGCATCCTTTGGAGCAGCCGCCAGGGCTTCCCCAAGGCTGCCTGTGCCGTGCAGAATCCCTATAGAACCAGCTCAACAGGCAGAACTCCTTTCCCTGGACATGTCCCAATGGCCGGGCAAGTGCGTCAGCCCGATGCCACTCTATACCAAGAGATTCTCATCTAATCAGCTGTGACACCCTAAAATTGCTGGAATAGAGTGTGGGGGAAAGCAGGGGACAGAACCTATTCCAATCTGCCAACTAGCATAGAAAATATATTTAGACAGCACCATATTAATAAAAATCCTTAGGGCGCTTACTAGTTACAAGTTAAAATAATCTCAGTATGGTAAATGGTTCATACCTAAATACATCCAGGTTTCCAAACATATATTTACAAATAATTGAAAATGTCCTGTGATGTGTCCGTAGGATGGTTGTACTTTAACAGCCCTCAGACCTCTTTATTTACTGATTTTTTTGATGGATTTTATCCATGTCTTCCAAAGCCAGTTCTTTGGAAGTTGTGAAGTCAAAATGCCCATTACCTTCCTCCTCTCTCAGTGCTTGCAGGATACTGATAACTCCATTTGATATTTATGCTTGTAGTTCATTAAGGGTAGGTCTACACAAAACAGTTACTTGAAAATAACAGTCTTTATTTCAAAATAACCATCCTAGCCTGTACACAACACAAATGCTATTTCAAAATAATTGTGAAATAACGGTTGGCTTAATTCAACGTAGGTAAAACTCAGTCTGTGAGAAACAGAACCTATTTCTCAATAAGCCATAGCACGTCCAATGGCTCTATTTCAAAGTATGCTCTATGCGTGTAGATGCTCTATTTTGAAATCGCTAAGTGCTATTTCAAAATTCATTTTTGTATGTAGCAGTGTTATTTTGAAACAAGCTCTTCCGGAATAACTTACTTTGAAATAAGGCTGCTGTGTTGACATACCCTAAGACCATAGTCTGGTGAGGCTGGACAAATGGGTCAGGAGATCTAAATCAGCCACGTGAAAGGATGAAGCCAAACACACACTAAAAATTCCATCACTGGAGAGCACAGAAGAGTGCCTCTGTGGATTAGATATTTTATTGTACATTTCAACTGCTTCTTGGTTTTAGATCAGTGCACCCTTACTGTGCAATGCTCAGCTCTAAAAGTCATTCCACTTCATATCTCTTCACTGCTTGACTAACACCGTAATACCAGACTCCACAGGAACACCAACATGCCCTGAAGAGCCAAGAGATATGCAGGTATTAGACTTTCACGACAGTCAGGCCGTGTCTACGCTTGGTCAAAATTTCGAAAGGGCCATGCTTAATGGTCAAATCAGAGAATATTAATCAGGCACTGAAATGAATATTCAGCGCCTCATTAGCATGCTACCATCTGCGGCACTTCAAAAGTGTCGTGTTTCGATCATGCGCGGCTTGTCTACATGGGGCCGTTTTCGAAAGGACCTCGCAAACGTTGAAATCAGTGGCTGGCAGCATGCTAATGAGGCGCTGAATATTCATTTCGGTACCTCATTAGTATTTGCCGATTTGGCCATTAGCATGGCCCTTTCGAAATTTTGGCCAAGTGTAGACACGGCTCAATAGTTAAATACATAAATTGTAGTGTTGTGAAAAAATACCTGGAGGTTAGCTATTGTTCCTGTGCTGTAGGTGGATATTTTAGTTACTTAAACCAGTGAACTGCAGTAAAATTTTCAGAATAAGTCAAAGTAATGGAAAATATGTTGATCATAAATCATGCTGTAGATCTACTACCAAATACATGTATGTAATTATTCCAAAAACATGAAACATAAGGTGAAATACTACATACCGTAGGCCATAAAGGACTGTTCCATCAGGATGTAGTCGAATCATTCGATTTTTCACTGTAACCCCGTGAACAAATGACTTCTTGTCATTTTGGAAGTAAGTGTCTGGCACCCAGAGCTGGTCAGCTACTCTGTTGTCCAAAGTTAGGTTCAAAGGTATTCCAGAGTAAGACAACCTTTTGTCTCTCCAAGACTGCTGGAAATACATTGTGAGTGTATAGTCCTGGAAGCAAAAAAGAAAAAGGGTCTTTGAATAGTTATGCATTGAAGTTTTGTAGCAAATGCATATCTGTATTCAGTAATCACATCTTTGACTCTTGAATGTTGAGTTTCCGTCTGCTTACAGATGGTAAACTGAAATATCCTTCCAGTCGCTGCAAACTGAGAGACGCCTCAGTATATTCTTCCGCATCAAATAGAGCAGGGGTTTTTAACCAGGGCATGGGCACTCTACGGGTATATGTAGGTCTTCCAGAGGGTACATAGATATTTGCCTGGCTTTGCCTAATAAAAATCACTAGCAAGGTCAGCACAAACTAAACTTTCAATGACTTGTTATAATGCTCCATATACTATTCACTGAAATGTAAGTACAGTAAACCCTGGAGACACGCAACCAAGTTGCACGTCTCAGGTTAATGTGACTGCCATCCCTGACAAGAGCAGGAAAACTGCTCCTGTTAAGGGTGGCAGCTTGACTCTTGTCTGCTGCCCCTGACAGGAGCAGTTTCCTGGTTCCTGGAGTGCCAAGGAGCTGGGAACCAGGTGGCCGCCTAGCTCCTGGCTTCCCTCTGCTTACAATGATGAGAAACTGACCAGGACAGCAGCCTTGGTCAGTTTCCTGGCTCCAAGGAGTGGAGGGGAGCCGGGAGCCAGGCTGCCTCTGGTTCCCAGCTCTCCACCATTCCTGGGAGCCAAGATATTGACTAGCCCAGGTGCACTGGTCAGTTTCCCGGCTCCTGCCCATCTAGGGGATCCCATCCCATCTCTCTTTGACTTGAGCGAAAATGTGAGTTACGCGGGGGTTGCAAGAACGTAATCCCTGTTTAACTTGAGGGTTTACTGAACGCTATTTGTAATCTAGTTGATTTTTATAATTATATATAAAATAAGAAAGTAAGCAATTTTTCAGTAACAGTGTTGACTGACATAATTGTATGTTTGTCTGATTTTATAAGAAAGTAACAGCAACGAAGGGTCCTGTGGCACCTTATAGACTAACAGAAAAGTTTTGAGCATGAGCTTTCGTGAGCACAGACTCACTTCATCAGATGCTGCTCTTCATCTCACTTTATCTCACTTCATCAGATGCTGATCATCAGATCCAGCATCTGATGAAGTGAGTCTGTGCTCACGAAAGCTCATGCTCAAAACTTTTCTGCTAGTCTATAAGGTGCCACAGGACTCTTCGTTGCTGTTACAGATCCAGACTAACATGGCTACTCCTCCAATATAAGAAAGTAGTTATGAAGTGAGGTTAACTTGTGGGGTACACAAGACCCATTAGCCTCCTGAAAGGGGTACAAGAGTCTGGAAAGGTTGAAAGCCACTGAAATTTCTCCCTGCCTCTGACTCTGCTGATTTTTTTTAAGGGTAGCTAGTTTTTAAAGTAGAAAATGCCAAGAATTTCATACTCCATGGGGTTCTTAAAAGATAACTACAGCTGCAACATATGAACTGTCAAAGTTTCCACCCACCCCACCCCCTGCCCCATTCCAAGTACCAGGTTGTTTTTCACTCTGCCATAACTGTGTAGCAAAATTATTGACTGTGCCAAATGTACTTCCAGAGGAGAGTTTTCTCTGCCGAGGGAGAGGGCTTTATGCTTGTCAGACTACCAAATCCTAACTTGGACTGTAATTTTGTTTGAAGAAATAAGACACCATAAACTCTTTGATGTGATGTTTTGCATTCTTCACCTACCAGGACCACTCACTGTACAGTTATAAGGAACGTATGGTTAACCTGAAAACCATGTTTTCTCTCTGATAATGATGTGCCTGCTATAGCTATGAATGATAAGATCATACCAGCATCCCACTTGTGCACCATTCTGTGGGGAACTCACATTCATGTTGTTCCCAAAGCCGTGTAAGACTGCTGCTTAGATATAGCAAAAGAAAACCACTACAGATTTTGATCTTGAGGACAAGAGGGTTTCCTGGTTCCTTTTTTTTTTATCCCCTGGGTCCTGTCCACAAAACCAGGGAGCAACAGGAGACGGAGGAAGTCAGTAGAGCATCTTTTACTTCCCAGACTTCTGTCCAAGGCTTATGATTGAAAGGTATGGCAGGGTAGAAAGACCTATTTGTCCTTGAATCCTCCTCTGTAGGTCTTTAGGAGTGACTGAAAGCTGGTGGTGGGGGAGGGCAGGATAAACCCAGTTTTCCCCCTCTCTGTCCTTTGTCTGGCACAGTGGAGAGGGAGCTAATGAAACCTGCTTCACTTTCTGCAGCCCTGCTTTGTCAGGAAGAAATGGGAGTCTGCGACAGAGGGAGTAATAGGAGAGGACCTTCTTCATGTCCCAAGGCTTCTGTGTGAAGTCTGAGGACGTATTTAAGAGGGGCAGGCAGAGGTGAAAGTAAAGCGGTGCACCTCAGTGCGGAGCCCTGGGAAGACCTGTCTGGGGGAGGAGGTGGTGTGCACTCCCAGAAGGGGCTCTGCTGCCATGCTAAGCGGCAAGCAGATGAACAGGCTGGTGGAAATGTTTCCCACATCAGTCCAGGGACTGCTGTAGACCTGAGCTCTCCCCTCCCAAGGACAACCTTTTGGGCAGGGCAGGGGTGCAGAAGGCTCACCCGCATTCCTACCAGTGTTGGTTGTTGCTTGCTGTTTCCCTCCCTATCACTGTCAGGGAGCAAGAGGTCAGCACACAGAGTCCCTGCATCCCTCTCCCTCCAGGCTGGTGTGGGGAGGAGGCAGAGGAGGGAGTCATCCATGCTGTGTGCTGTCCCCTCAGTCCCTGACAGTGATGGGAAGGGATACAGTAAGCAACGGTGGGGGGACGGGAGGCTGTCATATTGCACCTCCCTAGCCCCCTGCCTTGAGGCCCCACAGGGCAATAGAAAAGTACCTGCTACAGAAGAGACCCACAAGCAGGCAGAAGTATATGATGGAAGGGTCGGGGTAAGGATGAGCATCTGGTGGTGCTGCTCCTGAACTCATCCACTGTCCCTTGCTGACAAGACATTTGAAAGCGTTGCAAACAAGCCAATTATCTGTGAAAACTCCGTTGCAAAAACTCAGGCCACCCCATGTAAAGGGGGTTGTATCAGAAACTTAATTTAAAAATATTCAACTTAGAAAAACAAAGATGTCCTTGAAAAATAGTCCAGAGGAGGGAAGGCAAACTTGTTTTCTTTGTTTCACACCCAATCTAAATTGCGGGCTCAAAAGCCCAACTTGAATTGCAATCTTAAGTTCATATTTATTTATGAATTACTATTATCCTCTGAAAGGGCATAGGGGAAAAAACCCTGAAGATTTAAAATTATGTGAAAATGGAGCAGAAAATGAACTTAGAACAGTTGAGGCAGGTGTTTGGACAGGGGAAGAGGGAGAAGGAATAATTAGAAGTTCAAGACATAGGGTTTCTAATTTTGGCAGCCTTTTTCTTGGTGGAGGTCACAGAGGAATAATGAAAAGTGGTTCAAACTGTCAGTTTAGTCATATGGGTTATTTTATTTAGGTAATTGTCTTTGTTTTGCCTCTGTGGTAGTCTTGGTAATGCCACTGGAAGTAAAGTACCATGACACTGAGAAAGAAGCCTGGAGTTTTAAATATAAGAATGGACAAGATAGACCTTTTCAGATCAGTAAAAACCCTACATGCCATAAACCTCGGTCCTAATCATATTGAATGGGCTACCACAGATGCACTAAAGTTAAACACATCTGATGAAGTGGGTCTTTGCCCACGAAAGCTTATGCTCCAAAATAGCTGTTAGTCTATAAGGTGACACAGGACTTCTTGTTGTTCTTGAAGATACAGACTAACATGGCTACCCCTCTGATAAAGTTAAACACATTGCTCTGTATTTCCAGTTGCTTTCTCAGAACTTAATTTAAAATCCCCCTGAAGTCAATGGAAAGATTCCAGGGGAGTGCAAAGAGCTTTGGATGAGGCCCTTTAAGCTGTAGCACACTGAATGAGAACTTTCTGTTAAGCCTACATTGCAGTCTGACTGTTTGCTCAGAATTGTGGCCTTCTGGCAGTATTAAAAGACTTCAGGCACCAATGTTTCTGAGAATGCAAAATGAATGGTTCCATCTGCACTTACACAAGAATAGCTAGAACTCCCGGGTTTATTTTGTTTAATAAGCCCTTTGGTTGCCAAGATAAAGATGTCAAGAATATTCTGTGCTTCACAGCTGCATGAATAGTATTAATTCCATCTTGTATGCATATTAAAGTTTAATTAAATTGCATTTGTGATAATAAAATTGTGACTTAGTCTGCCAGTGGTCAACAAATTGTAATTAGATGTTAACGCTTCAATATTTCAACAATCATTTAGTTGATGAAGTTAAAAACATCCATTTCTTACACTGCTTACATGTTATCTATGCCTCAGTAGGAATGGAAATAACTTGAAGTGTACACTGAACTCCAGCCAACTGTGTTGTTATATGCCATAAGAAACCATGTATAAAGATGATTAAAACCCAGTCTACTGAGCTTAATAGAATGTTTTGTTTCATATGGAGCAGGGACTTAGTGGATTAGTCATTCTCCCAGGATTTGCTTTTCCAGATATCCGATTTATGGCAATTGACCAATACCATGCTACAGGATGTGGGATATGTTTTGCTTGCGAGTTTTCAGGAGTGTCTCTTGACAAGAACTGTGTGATTAGTCAATTTTTTGGTTCACTGGCCAAACCAAAACATCCTCAACCTGAAACATTTTTTCCATTTTCTTGGCAAAACAAAAGCTGAAAAAAATGCTGGTTGAACATAATGTTTTGTTTAGAGCTGAGGCATTTTAAATGACTTCAAGAAAAGCAAAGGAAATTTGGAAATGTCGTTCGTAAAACTGACACCAGAGGAGGTATTCTCCCCTCCAACGGTCTGCAGCCCCAGGGCTACAGTGCTTACCTGAAATGTGAGAGATTGGTGTTCAAATCCCCACTATTTCTGATTTAGAGGAGAAATTTGATCTTGGGTTTCCCACATCCTGGCAGAGTACTCTTAACATGTATCAAGGTGCATCACTTCTTCCTCCACTGGTCAGTGGTTTTCTAAAAGGTGCTTAAGCCTCTTTGAATCTATCCCAAATATTTGGGATGTGGGGAGGGGAGCTTGTGGTTCACCCCAGACCAACGTGGAATAGGATTAGTGGTCTGAGGAGCCAGTTACCCTTAGGCTGCCTTGGTGGGGAGAAAAGGTGCCGTAAGATTGACTGAGAATGAAGCTCACCTGGGCAGGAAGAGGCTGGAGTTCTACAAAGCCCAGGTGCTGAGGACTGTAGTGACGTTAGCCTGCAGCCACGCTTCCTGATGTAAGGGGTGGGAAGTAGGAACCTGAGAGCAGCAAGATTGGAAGCATCTGGAAAAGGAGCAATAAGATCTGAAATAGATAGACCTGAACTGCTGTGGGTTCAAGAGTCTCTGGATTGGAACCCTGGGAAGAGAATGAGCTCATGTTCCCCTACCCATTACTGTGTAAATAGCGCAGTCCATACAGTGGAGATGAAGACTGCCTGAGACTTTGAGGATGGCTAAGCTGCAAAGGAGAGGCGGTACAGCTCCAGACTAGCAGGGAGGCAGCCATGGTGAGCAACCACCCGATGAGATGTGGGATTGGTGAGCTAAATCTCCAGATGAGCCAGAAAGGGACATTACCAAATGCTGAACAGCGAACCCCCAAACAGCTGAAGCTGTTCAGTACATTCATATTGATTCCCCTGAAACTGTGTTTTTCAGTGAATAATTTATTAATCTAACAAAGTTTGTTCAGCAGTGGTCATCGTGTCAATCCTCCCAGTTCTTATGTGTAGATGGGAGGAGAATCCTGAAACTTTTCCATTTTAACATAGGCTCATAGTTCTGAAAAAGTCAAGAAGAAAAATTTTGGAACAGTTATTATACCTCTCCATGATATTTCTTGTATGATAAGTTCAAATATTAAGATAAAAACCCATGAAAGTTATAAAGTGAATTAAGTCGAGTAATTTCTGCAGCATTGATCATTCATGTCTTGAACCATTTCTCTTGTAGGATGAAGAACTATTTATTTAGCAGGCTAGGTTTAATTTCAAATGATGTTGAATATCATAATTGCAAGGGCCTGTCAGATTTCTGTGAGATTATGGCATTCTAGTTCTTGTTTGCACTCACACAGGAAAGATTCCCTGCTTCCCAGATTTTTCTATATTGGTATCTCTGAATGATGATCATTAATGGATGCTGCTTCTGTATGGGGGGGAAGCTTATTGGCCAAAGTTCCCAAAATGTGTTGCTGCAAAAGAATGCTAAAAAAGAAAATAAAAAATTACATGTGTGTGTATATATTTGCTCTATAAGCAGTATCAAAGATCATGACACACTTTCACAGCCTATTTTTAAAGCTGAAAATAGAGCTTGTGATTGGCAAATTAAACTATGATGGAAACCAAATCTCTGCAACAAACCTTGCTGCCAACTCTGCTCACATTTCTACATCAGCAATATCATCGCAGGACCTAACATCAACCATACCATCAGGAGCTCCTTTACCTGCACATCTACTAACATAATTTATGCCATCATGCGCCAGCAATACCCCACTGCGATTTACATTGGCCAAACTGAACTGTCTCTATGTAAAAGAATAAATGGACATAAATCAGACATCAGGAATGGCAACATACAGAAAGCTGTAGGAGAACACTTCAATCTCCCTGGACACTCAGTAACAGATTTAAAAGTAGC
This sequence comes from Carettochelys insculpta, assembly GCF_033958435.1. Taxonomy (NCBI): domain Eukaryota; kingdom Metazoa; phylum Chordata; order Testudines; family Carettochelyidae; genus Carettochelys; species Carettochelys insculpta. Next base: position 47,665,300 of record NC_134140.1, on the reverse strand, counting down.
AGTCCTACAACAAAAAGAAATTCAAAAATCAAATGGAGAGAGAAATCTCTGAGCTGCAATTCATTTGCAAATTTGACTCCATCAACCAAGGATTAAACAGAGACTGGGAGTGGCTGGCCCCTTACAAAAGCAGCTTCTCTGCTCTGGAAGTTCACACCTCCACATTAGAATCTGACAATGGGCCACATCCCCCTCGTCTTTCTCCTCTCTTGGGCTACGTCTACACTATCCTCATTTACTAATGAAGTGCTGAAATACATATCCAGCGCCTCATTAGAATGCTGGCGGCTGCGGCACTTCGAAATTGCTGTTGCTCACCGCCACGCGGCTCATCCAGACAGAAAGGACCCCACCAACTTTGAAATCCCCTTATTCCTATCAGCAGACTAACACAGCTACCTCTCTGACACCTGAAAGGGTGTATATAATGGAAATCTGCAAAGGAACATGATTCTCTTCATAGGTGCATAACCTCAATATGTCACTAACATACGATTGGATAATACATGCAATGTAATCAATGGCAAAAGGCAAAATTAAATGATTGGTTAATAAGTGTTACTTGTAACCTAGTGTTGGCTCTTTCGTTGAATAGCCCACAACTGACCTTTTGTACTTCAGAAGTTTGGAATAAATTGGGGTATAATTGAATAGATAACCATCAAGGTGATTGATCTCAAGGATGACATCTGGTGATGACTGGTGGTGATAGGCATATAAAAACCTATGAAATAATTACCAAGTTGGACCTAAGAAATACTGCAACCTGGATTCTCAGGAAGGGTGACTATAACATTACTTTTCCTTTCTGTGCTTGTGCTGATTAATCCTAGATGCCTAATCTTTCGAGTAATCAAAACCTGTTGAGCATAATCATTGGATGTCTCATAAATTAATGAACTGAACAGAATCCTTTGCAAAGTGTACATCCATATTTCCTAATAATGTGTAATTAATCAAGTCACAAAAAGATAACAGTGACTGGTATATGTTCGTGTAATAAGAATGGTTCATAATAAATACAAGCAGAGCAGGATGAATGTCAATGTTTAGGATAATTGTGTGACTCATGTTTTGTGGCTTGGGAGCCAGGGACATTTCCCTTTTCTAATAAAACAGGTTTCTGTAGACTCTTTGTAGCTGTCTGGCCCAATCAGTTATTTTGTTTTGCATCATTTCACAAAGGTTAATCTCTGGATTTCCCAGCTAAGCAAAGTGCCCAATAAGGATGACATCAAATGATTATTCTGTAACTATTAAAACTTTACAGTACCTGAGTAAGACAACAAATAATTCAGCCAAAAATATTGAGAAATATTAACAAATGATGTCACAGACAGGTTCCATGGTAGGAAATGGGGACTTTGTAGACTTCCAGTTCATGGTCCAGAACATCTCTTCCTCCCTCCTCCTCACTACTCAGGAATCTGGACTTTCAAGCATTAACTAACAAAACCCACCGTAACCTAGTTTTAAGGCAATAAAATGATATAGCACCTATACTAGAATTTCTTGGGTAGACTAAAGCTTTGCATAAGACACCAATGAAATGCTATCAAACCATATGACTAAACTTGTGTTTTTTAAATGGCACGTTTGAAGTGAAAGTTTAATGATGACCTGCGTCCTAGCCAGAAGAGTTCCCATGGGCCAATACAGCTTCAAACTCAAGAGCATTTGATGAATTTCAAAACTTTCATGATTTTAGCAGGGACTTCTAGGGGGTCTCTAACTTTGTTTTGACAGTATCCCAAAATCTCAGCTCTCTGAATAGAAAAGAATAAAACAAGCTATTTAACTTTTGTTTTTAAGAACTTCTGATCCTGAGTTAGAACAGCAGAGTATCAAATGCAGAGTTTTTTAAAGTCTTTTTCAAAATAGATTGAAAGGATGTATTAGAAAACTCCCACGCTTCCAAAGCCTTTTCCTTTATTTTTATCAGGTTTTATTCAACACAGTACTGAACTATATTTACATTTTGAGGGGTGGTGGTGGTCTCTGCTGCTCTCTGATTTCCAGTTTCAAATGAATTATGTGGTTGACTCATCAATTTGGTGTTTGTAATTCTCTGTATTAAAATAAAATAAAAATAAAAGCAGGTAACCCAGGAGGTTCCATTTAAAATTTCAAAAAGGTTTGCCAGGTTTAACATGCCTCTTACTGGGAACTGATGATGTTATTCCGTTCAGTAACAAACGTCTGCAATCAAAGATTTTAAACCCTCTGAACTCTTTTTAGATTTTAAATTCTGTGTATGCATATTTTGGTTGATGGGCTCAGACTCTCTTAATTTTTTGGTTGGAAGAGAGACATAGGGAGTTGATTAGGTATTTTTTGGTGGTGTTAATGTTTGGCTTACAGTGTTGATAGGCTCAGGTCAGAGACAAGAGAATTACACTATGTAGATATGTAGATATACCTGTGTCCTGCCACCTATAATATGATTAGAATGTGTTGCATCAAGTGATGAATATTGGGGATAGGAAGAAACATTCTCTGGACTGAAGACTAAAGCAAGAAATTTATTTCTCTTCTCAGTGCTGACCTTTTCCATTCTGTGCTGGAATAGTTGGGCCATTGAGCTAATCAAATTCACAGTTTTTGTGCTTTCTGACTAGTTAGAAACCACACTGAGCAGTAGTGTGCACAATAAATACTCAAATCACTGCATTTGGCAATTCATTTCAAACTCTCACCTTAGTCCAGATTCATAGAAAGGTTCACTAAAAAACATTTTTGAAAGACACTGACACTGTTTTTTTGAATTAAGCTAGGCTAGTTTATGATTTTTTTTAGTGAAATCAGTACTTTTGAATAGTTTCAAGACCAAACCTGCTTTAAATAACTGGAGATTGGCAGAAACAGAGAGCTCTCATTGGCTTGTTTCTTAGGTGACATTTGAGCAAAATGCACCAGTAAACGTCAGCCCAGTAGCCTGATGTGGCAGTAAATGGAAGACAATCCTGTAGTAAAATGCAAATTGCTTTCATTTTTCAATAAGTAGCATCTTTGAAAATGTAGGGCCTCTTGATTAATAGAGTGAAAGAAATACGGATTTTCACATATTCCTGCTGAAGTACAAACATCAGTGATCAATACAAAGGAAAATAGGACACATTCTGTATGACATCAGTTCTGTTAAAATGGTAACACTGGCACAGATATAATTCTGATCCTCCTATCCATTTCATGCTATTTATATCAATCTGCTCATTTCTTTCAAATCAGCTTTTTGAAAATGAGGAAAAAAAGTTATTTTTAGTTCAAATAAGCTCCAACACACAATAAAATTCATTTGGCATCATTTCATGGAATGTCATCCTTTTGAAATGAGAAAAATAGCTACAGTTTGGACTGGTTTTGAATGCCATCTGTGGTAGAACACTGCAGAGCAGACGTTTTGTATAATCAACATCTGAAAGAGGATTGCAGTATTTTGTGGCATGTAGCATGGACAGTAGTTACAAACAGGATAAATAAGCCCCACTTAGGTTAAAAAATTAGGCAAGTGAAAACCAAGGACACGACTTCCATTTCTCTGAACTAACATGTATTCACAAACTTCTTGAACTCCTTCTTGTCTGAATCCTAATCTGTAGGTCAGCTGTTCCCAAAGGGTGGGTTGAGACCCCAGAGTGGGTCATGACCCTCAAATGGCATTGCCAGAACTGGCATTAGACGTGCTGAGGCCCAAGGCTGAAGAGAGAGCCTGAGCATGACTGCCTAGGGCTGAGGGCTTTAGCCCTGGGACTCACATTACAAACTCCTCCCCCATCAATCAATCAACACTGATTGATTCCACAGCCAGATCTGCACAGCAACCTGTGTGTGTGCACATGTGGGTATTCAAAAAAATTGTTAGGAGAACATCTCAATATTAGAATTTGACCCTGGCTCCAAATCCTGGCTTTGATTAATAGCACAAAAATCATGAGGACATAATATATATGTTAGGGAGGCGAGGAGGGAGTGGTAATATCTGTTATTGAACCATCTTCTGTTAGTGAAGATGCAGGCTCTGTGAGTTATACGCAGCTCTTCTTCAGGGCTGGGACAGCTTCATAGTTACATACAAGGTGAAACAAATGGTTTAGCATAAATAACTACAACACATTTTAAGATTTCATTCAGAATGATGTGTCCCATTAACACCTCTGCAGCCATAGAACAAAAAAGGGGGATGTGTGGATTACAGATTGTTGTAATATTCAGAGTGTCTAGGAAACGTGCCTATTTTTTCAAAATACTGGTTGTGCTATTTCAGCATCCCACTGCCCCTCATTGCTGGAAGGATAAGGGATGCCTCAAAATAGCCCATTTTTAAAAAATGTGTGGCTGACAGCAAAAGTAATTGTTGCATGAATTAGTAATTGTTTAATGCATGTATAACTAATGTTAAAAAAGTAACATAAATCAAGCATCTTCTCAGAGTCTTACCAGGTGAAAGGTGATGTTGTGAAGTTAGTTATTACTAGAAGTTGGTAAATGTAAGAATCTTTATCTTTACTTGGTGAAAACATTGTAAGCTGTTAGTTTCAGCTGAGTCTAAAGACAGCTACCGTTGCACCACTGACATGTAAAAAGCAATGGGTAAACATTTCATCATGTAAAATGTGTACCACATTAATTTGGTAAAGATGTCATTTGTCCTGTTTCACTTTCACTTGCCCTTGCTCAAGGTCCTGGTGAAGTCACCAATGTGCTGCTTCAGTGTGCAAATGAGACTTAACTGCGTTAATCAGGTTGCTAAAAATTCCTTCACTGTGGGGAAATACTTGCTGGCGTTTATAAATATTTATTCAGGAATCAAGTGCACGGTAAAAACAAACCCGCAAACTCTCATAATGCAATAAATAGGAGGCAGCAGGCATCATGCTCTTCAATTATTAGAGCTCTAATATCAAGACTGTACTGTGCTATATAATATCTAGGACATCAGTAAAATATTTTAATAGTTCACAGTACCTTATGTACCTACGTATACTTGAGGCATGTGTGCTTCATACAAAAACTGTCTGAAATTCAAATATCCTTTAGGAACATCCAATAATGAAATATGAGGAGATGCTGCAGAAAATGAGATGCAATGCAACTCAAATATAGGTATAACTTGAGTGCAAACATAATTGAAATGACAGTTTAAGATGAAATATAGAGTGATGTGAATACTAATACTGACAGAAATGAAGCCATACGCTCTGGTACACCAAGCTATGTAAATCCTGCCTTGATTGCAAACTATGATTAACTGGAAAAAAGATTATTTTTCAAATTTATTGGACATGAAGCAGGATGGGAAAGGTAAAGGTTTGAGCAGATGTTGTTATAGCTGGAAGTGCACATGTTAAAAAGGCATAATAACTTGTGAGTTATTGGCTTGCGTGGATGTTTTGAAAACAAAACAACCCAAAAACAAATGATGCCAAGCTGGCAACAGAATCGCATTGATCTTACTACTGATCTACCTGGGAAGTTCTGTGGGCTATCTGAAATTATATACTAATCTACCAATAATAGACCTTGAGAATGGGCTGTTGCCTAGAATTAAATCTTGTGCTTCCCAGTAACCCCCACCTATTTCCCCAGAAGAAATTTGCCTTAACACAGGGTTTTAGATAGGGCTTTGGGACAATAATGTTGTCACACTGTGGAACAAAGTTCACAGACCTACTCCAAGGCCTTTACGGTCATATTCCTCAGCACTTGGAGTGCCTTCCTTGTTGGTTTGCAGCAATCCCTGTGCTTCAGGGACTCAGAGTGAGTTCATGGATATAATGAAACCACAGCTCATGCAGATAGGTAACTAGACTCTGAGCTAGCAGACCCTAAGTGGGTCTTCATTACATAGGATACCCCATGCTTTGAGTATGCTTGACTCATTTTAAAGGGACAGCCCACTTTCCTCTGCCACCTAAAGATTTAGTCCAACAGGGAGAATAAGGCTGTATGTATCAGCTTTCTGGGTGTATACCCTGGGGAATCTGAAGCCCCATGGCAGCGACAGGTACCAAACCCCAGGGAGGTAGGAAGAAGGCTGGAGCAGTCAGCAACTGACCAGCTGCAAGGCTGATAGCCTCTCGGTTAGTTTTGCAGCTGGATCCCCACTGACCCAGTGGCAGACCATTCTGCTAGCACCCTGGCTGGAATGCAGTGGAGTAGGGTGAGTGGCCTGCTTCCCCCGCACCCTCACCACTTTGCCTCTGGGAGCCCTCCCGCTAGCACCTTAGACTGCCTGCCAGGTGTGCAAAGCCCTTGTAGAGCTCCTAGACAGTCTGAGGGCTGCTTGAGCTCACAAGCCCAGGCTAAAGCCTGCTCTTTTCTCGACCCCACTCAAGGGCTAGAGCTAACTGACGGACGAGTTGATAACCCTATTGTGGGCATTGCTCAGGGGCAGGGACACAGGCCCCAGATTGTTACTGTGAGTTTGCCTCTATCTAATGGGCCTAGAACCATAGACTGCTGATGCCTCCACCTCACCATAATGAGCTGAGGTCAACAACTAAACCCCTGTGATAACACAGCAGAGCAGCCTCAGTCCCCACTGGAGAGGAGGTAGCCCTACAAGGCCCAACTACAACTCCCACAAGGCAATGTGCTGATAGGGAAATGCAATTTAAAGTTTTTTTTGTTGAATTAATTTGATTAGGATCAAATTGACTCAATAATTCATTTTGATTTTCTTGAGAGAAAACTGAAAACTTTCGATAGAATAATCTTTTGCCCCATAAAATCTAATATTTTGCGGAAACTGTTTTTCATTCTGACAGAAAATTTATGGCCATCTCTACAAATGAGAGAGATTTCTGTGAAAGAAGATCTGTAGGATTTTTAAAGTTTTATTTTTTTTAATGTCTGTATGGTGTATTTGATGGGTGTAGTAATTCTGATATTTAATCAAGTGTTCTGCGTTGAACAGAAACCTTGTTCCCTTTTCTAAGAAACATTAACAACTTTTATTCAAAATTACTACTCAGGAAAAAAAATGCTGATTACATATTCTCCAGAGAAATGAATTATAAACATTGTTGGCACTTGCAACTTCACAATTAAATTAAGTGCACAGCTTGGAGTCAGGCCTTTAAAAAAAAATCTGTCAGGAGTCACAGGGGCCATAAAGGTGCTCTTTATTGCTCCGAGCACAGTCAGAAATTAAGTAAGACTCATTACAAATGTATAAGGATGAGGTGAATGAAAAAGGCCTAATCATTACCGTATTGGGACCCAGTATTGCTCCCGTATCAGCCAAAGGAAGAATTCCCATTGAGTGCGATGGGAACAGGCGTTCACCCCATTGTCTTTAATTGTTATTAACAAAATAGAAATTCAGGCCTGTTAATAGAATACTATGTACGTGGTTGCGTTTTGCACAATGTTTTAGTGCATACATGCATCTAGATTGGTTACGATTTTGTATTTTCATTGTTAAAGCAGGACAGGTTGAACATCTCTAGTCCGGCATGCTCTTGTCCAGCAATATCCATCACCGGGCATGTTTTTAGTCATCTGGGTGTCCACTTATCATAGTACGGCCAAGTTTCCCGTGGTCCCATAAAGTCTATTTACAGCCGTGAGTCCTGGCTCTCAGGGTTCTGTATTGTTGTCTTTGTCTCTAAATGTCTTCTAACAGCCAGATAAACAAAGGAAGTGTTGGTAACTCTGCTAGACAATATTGATTTTCCATGGTTTGGCAAATTCTCTCATTCGGCACCATTCTGGCCCCAACGGTTCCCGACTAGAGAGGTTCAACCTGTAGTAACATTCCCTGGGTTGAGCATTTTTGGAATTTTGTGGGTTATGGTCTGACTTAATCTCAGGTCCTTTTTTTCCCCCATCTGGTCTACAAGAGTGTGAAGAGATATCACAGGGCTTTGAATCAAGCTCTAATTGCTAGGTATTACCTTTCTTGCCCTTTGTTGTTGCTTAGCTGTTTGAGCTGTCCTACAAAGTGGATTAAAGTCCAAACAGACTTTTTGTTTGTTTGCATTGGGCAGTCTAGGAGTACCATGTCCGCTAAAATGCAATTTTAAGAGTTGCTTATGTGGAATTTTGTTGATTGGGCTGTGGCTTCAATAAATTAATAAAGTAAGGTTCAAACACATTGGCTTGTGAATATTACTGGCAGTTTCTCAAAGGGACGTTATTAAGGGCCCAAAAGCAAGCTATTCCTCTGCATAGGAAAGATAGAAAATATGGCAAAAGACCACCTTGGCTTAATCAGGAGATCTTGCGTGATCTCAAAATAAAAAAGGAATCATATAAAAATGATAAAAATATAAAAATGGAAACGAGGAGAAATTAGGAAGGATGAATACAGGCAAACAACACAGGAATGCAGGGACAAGATTAGAAAGGCAAAGGCACAAAATGAGCTCAAATTATCTATGGGCATAAAGGGAAACAAGAAGACTTCTTATAATCACACTAAAAGCAAAAGGAAGAGCAAGGATAGGGTAGGCCCATTGCTCAGTGAGGAAGGAGAAAAAGTAATGGGAAACTTGGAAAAGGCAGAGATGCTTACTGACTTCTTTGTTTCAGTCTTCACTGAGACGTCTGATGAAGGAATGCTAGTGGAAAAGGGGTAGGGTTAGAAGATAAAATAAAAAAAGAGCAAGCTAAAAATCACTTAGGAAAGTTAGGTGTCTGCAAGTCACCAGGGCCTGATGAAATGCATCCTAGAATACTCAAGGAGCTGATAGAGGAGGTATCTGAGCCATTAGCTGTCATCTTTGGAAAATCATAGGAAACAGGAGAGATTCCAGAAGACTGGAAAAAGGCAAATATAGTGCCCATCTATAAAAAGGGGAATAGGAACAACTCAGGAAATTACAGACTGGTCAGTTTAACTTCTGTGCCAGGAACGATAATGGAACAGGTAATTAAGGAAATCATCTGCAAACACTTGGAAGGTGGTAAGCTGATAGGGAACAGCCAGCATGGATTTGCAAAGAACAAATCATGTCAAATGAATCTGATAGCTTTCTTTGATAGGATAACGAGCCTTGTGGATAAGGGAGAAGCAGTGGGTGTGGTATACCTAGATTTTAGTAAGGCATTTGATAGGGTCTTGCATGATATTCTTATAAAATAAACTAGGCAAATACAGCTTAGATGGGGTTACTATAAGGTGGGTGCAAAACTGGCTGGATAACTGTACTCAGAGAGTAGTTATTAATGGTTCTCAATCCTGCTGAAAAGGTATAACAAGTGGCATTCTGCAGGGGTCTGTACTGGGACCGGTTCTGTTCAATATCTTCATCAACAATTTAGATATTGGCATAGACAGTACACCTATTAAGTTTGCAGATGATCCCAATCTAGGAGGGATTGCAGCTGCTTTGGAGGATAGGGTCAAAATTCAAAATGATCTGGACAAATTGGACAAATGGTCTGAAATAAACAGGATGAAGTTTAATAAAGACAAATGCAAAGTGATCCACTTAGGAAGCAACAATCAGTTTCACACATACGGAATGGGAAGCAACTGTCTAGGAAGGAGTTGGAAGAAAGGGATCTAGGGGTTATAGTGGACCACAAGTTAAATATGAGTCAACAGTGTGATGCTGTCGCAAAAAAATCAAACATGATTCTGGGATGCATTAACAGGTGTGTCATGAACGAGACACGAGAATTCATTGTTCTGCTCTACTCTGTGCTGGTTAGGCCTCAGTTGGAGTATTGTGTCCAGTTCTGGGCTCTGCATTTCAAGAAAGATGTGGAGAAATTGGAAAAGGTCCAGAAAGAGCAACAAGAATGATCAAAGGTCTAGAAAACATGACCCATGAAGAAAGACCGAAAGAAATGGGCTTGTTTGGTTTGGAAAAAAGAAGATTAAGGGGGGACATGATAGTGGTTCTCAAGTATCTAAAAGGGTGTCACAAGGAGGAGGGAGAAAACTTGTTCTTCTTGGCCACTGAGGATAGAATAAGAAGCAATAGGCTTAAACTGCAGCAAGGGAGGTTCAGGTTGGACATTAGGAAAAAGGTCCTAACTGTCAGGGTGGTCAAACACTGGAATAAATTGCCTAGGGAAGTTGTGGAATCTCCATCTCTGGAGGTATTTAAGAACAGGTTAGATAAATGTCTATCAGGGATGGTCTAGACAGTACTTGGTCCTGCCATGAGGTCAGGGGGCTGGACTCGATGACCTCTCAAGGTCCCTTCCAGTTCTAGCATTCTATGATTCTATGATTAATATTCCCTGCTTTTGATAATATTCTTCTTGAAGCCTTTTTTAAACAATTCATTTTCTTTTACATACACAATTGATACTACTGCAGCATTCCCAGCTTCACTTAACTTTCATAGTATCTAGTTGCTGTATGGCTAGATATGAGTAAACAACACGGGAGTAGGGTATGTTATGCAAATGATATAATGAAAAATATGTATGAGACATGACTGATATCTGCATTGACTTTGAATGATCCCAACATGAACTAGGTGTATGCATGAGCCTGAGAGGCATGAAAGTGATGAGTGCTGGTCTAGTGAGTGAAAATCATAATCATCATCAACCATGGGCTCAGCACCCATTGGTGTCCAATGTCTCCCTCACTATTTCCTTCTATCTTTCTCTGTCCAGTGCACAGTGGCTTAGTTTCTTTTGACTAATTCTGCACCAATCTACTATACAATCTACCCATTCTCTGTCGGGTCTGCCTCTTCTGTTCAAACTGTCCATTATGCTGAATACCAGGGTCTTGATTTTTCATTTGTTGTTCATTCCGCAGATATGCCTGAATAGCTGTAACTTCCATTGTATAACCTTCTGCAGTAGGTTCTCTTTCAGCTATATCTTCCGATATAATTCCTCACTGATGACCTTCTGTATCCATCCTATTCTCAGGATCTTTCTGTAACAACTCCTCTTGAACACCAATATCTTTCTTTTTGAATCTTTCATTATCACCCATGTCTCACATCCGTACAACATGCTGCTAAATATACACGATTTCAAGGCACTCGGGTTCATTCCTAAACTAGTCGCTCAACTTTTCCAGATCTTATCTGTTGCCTAAAAACTCGCTCTTGCTTTAGCTATTCTAGTCATTAATTGTTTCTTACAGTCTAGATCATATGTCATATTGCTCCCCAGATATGTGAACTTCTCTACGTTCTCTAGTTCAATCCCATCTACACTGATCTTTCCTATTTCCTTATCTCCAAATACCATTGTTTTTATTGATGTTCATAATCAGCCTGTACTGCTTCCCTTCCTCATTTAGCACCTGCACTGTTCTCTCTAGCTTTTCTTTGCCTTCCTTGATGATAACTCTATCATCCACAAACCTCAAGTTGTTAATTCTCATCCTGTGCACTGATATCCCTTCTACCTCTTCCTTGATCATGTCCATTGCTCTTTCTAGGTGTGTGATGAAGATACACGGCGATACCGGCTCTCCTTGTCTTGTGCCTCTACTCATTCTAAACCAACTTCCCAACACTCAGCACATTCTCACCATAGCCTCCGCATTGTCGTTGATATCCTGCAACGACGGTATCAGTCTGCTATCCACTCTGTACAACTCCAATACCGCCCAAGTCACTTTCTGATTTATATTGTCAAATGCCTTTGGAAAATCAACAAAGCAATTATAGATGTTTGTTTTCTTTCACCGAGCTTTCTCTGCTATCAATCTCAGTGCCAATATCTGGTACTTCTATCTTTCTTGAATCCCACTTGCTTATCGTTAGATGTTCTTCTATTTGCAATCTCAGTCTGTCCATCAGCACCTTGCCTAGATGATTGGGGCAATTGTTCTATAGTTCATGCATTCCAACACTCTTCCTTTCTTGTGTCTTGTCACTAGCACAGCTCTTGTTCATTCCTTAGGTGCCCGTTCCATTCCAGTCCCAAGCCTGGCTGAAGGAGGAAGGTTGGTCAGATGAATGATGATGTGCTGATTGTAAAACAACAATACAAATGAAATCTGATACCAGTACGACGAACTGATCAAAGGTGCTGGCTTGGATGGTGCCCGATTAAACAAGGTCCGCAGTACCAATCGAGCAATCAGGGTTGGGTCATTAAGTTGGTTACCAAAAGAAAATTACAGCTAACACGTATACTATCAGTTGGAATGTGGAACATCCTAGCACTGTGGGTGACTGGAAAGTTAGAGCCACTTCGAAAGGAGGTGGAGAGATACTGATGAAATATACTTGGACTGGTGGAGATGTGCTGGACAGCATCGGGATAAATGTGTGGTTGTGAATAAAAAATGCAGGTCTTTAAAACTCTAGGCTCAAATGAAGGAAATGGATATGGCCCGTAGTGGGTGAATACTGTGTCGTACATAAGGGAAGTCATACTACAGTGCATGCCTGGGGAAACGAATGCATTGAAGCATAAAAATATATATGGTATGAATACATCCTTCTGGTCCTCTTATACAGGGCTAAACATTACTCTATATTTTTGATCTGTCTGGGACTGAACACAGGCCAAAGCAGCAACTGAAGCAGGTTGATCCAGACCTAAATATATTTGATAGGTCAAATGTTAAGCATAAATCAGAAAGAGAGATGCTCCCTGGTAATTGTTGTGATTTGAGAAGCCTTGGAGGGTTTCTTCACTGTCATGTTAGCTGGGGTGATCCAGACTTGGGTCTCAGCACGTAAGTCTCAGCACATAAGTAGGTCTAACCTGGATTGAGCAGTCACCCTGCAGAGCTGTCCCGCTGGAGGAGTTGTCCTGGCTGGTGCTGTTCATCCCTGTGTGGTAGGACTTGTGGGGGCACAGCCCATGGTTCTTTGTGCTGCAATAAGTTACTGCGATTCATTCCGAGTGACTTATGGCAGGACTTCTGTGCCATTCTGAGGACTGGGTGAGGGTGGTTGTGGGAAGGTGCTGGAGGCTCTGCTGCACTGAGATGATTTAGCCTGCCTCCTCACAGCATATTGGCCCAGTTGAACCAGGGAGAAAGCAGAACCTGGACTCTAAACCACACCCCAGCCAGGTGAGACACAGTCTGGGTCGAAAGCACCATTTCACCAAGGGTGATGCTTTTGGGTCAGGGAGGAAGGATGTGGCGGTGGACATGAAGCCGTCTGTGCCCCCCAGGAGCGAGGCACCAGGGAAGTGCCCACCACATCCCCCACGTGCACAAACTACACTGCTTCCCTCCTGCCCAGCAAAATCTTTAATTCAACATGAGCTGTTTCTCAGGATTGCCACATTAAACCAGTTCAAGTGTACCAGAGATGCCAGTATTGCTTCAGAACTATCTATTTTTACCAGTTTGTTTTTCACATAGGACAAGGGTTGTTTTTTATTTTGTGAGGGATGCTGATTGAGATAGATATAACTGAGAAAATTCGGCTTAATTCCACTTCTGACTTTTAGTTAGCTTCTTAATTTTACCCACTATTTTCTTGTGGGTTTGAAAGAGGTCACAGAGGTGACAGTGATTTGCCTAGAGCTAAACAGTGAATCAATGCCTTTTCCTGGAATAGAAACAGCTGTCTGCATGCCTGCCACTTCTTTACTCTAGACAACACAAACATCTTATTTAGGCGTTTCTGTGGTTTTCACCATTGTTTCAATTTTTTATTTTGTTCTGATCCCTCTTGGACTTTGTGATGTTTTTGCTGATATATTACATATGAATATATGATGGTGAAGATGTATCTAGTCATTCTGCTTTTGAGCTTTCTTGTCTAACATACTATTGGCATCATGGGTATGTCTCATAATGCTAAGCTGTAAATCATCAGAATGGGGGCTTCTTTTCTGCACACAGATAGGAAGAGCCATAACATCTTGTTCTGTACTAATCCCAATGTGGAAGAAAGGAGCATTAGCAAATTCACTCACACATAATACCTTTCATACTTCAGAGCCAAAAGCACTTTACATTAGTGGGACAGATATCTAAGCTATCAATCATTCTTTGAGAGGGGGTTATACTGTTCAGGAGTGCAAGGTCATCCCTATTGCTTGTTTTAGGAATATCTGCATATCTTTAATTTCCATCCCTTCAGCCATGAGTGTCCAAAAGAAATACAGGCCGTGGGACCAAAGCCCACACATTCCTCACTGGGGGCAAAACTCTCCAAAACAAATATCTGATACAAAATGTTACAGCATGCAGTAGAGTTCCCAAAGAACCCAGTCAGGCAGTGCATACTCAGACAAAGCTCGTCCTGATGCATTTGGGATTTTTTGTCTTAATGAGGATTTCAGTATTTGGCTCACAGGGTTTTGAGAATTATAATTCTTTATTTGTATCATGGTAGCATGTCTCCAATCAAGGATCAGGGCCTCATTCTGCTAGGGGCTATACAGATATGTAGCAAGTAGCTGGGGTCTGCCCCAGAAAGTTCACAATCGAGGCCTATCTGTTCAAGAACTCCTACTAAAGGGTCAGAGCTAGCGTACCACTTTTGGTGTACCGCTTCCTCTTATCATAACTTAAAGCAGGGAGAGGGTTTGGTTGTGCAGGGGAAAATAGGATATGTTTGGAATGGGATGGCTTCTGATAAGTCCATACAGAAGGAGACACCATCACCAGGCAGGTGAAAGGGGCTGGCAGGGGAAACCCCGCCCACCAGTCAGGGACAGCCGCAGCCCTGATCCTACCACCCTCCCTGTGCTTTTTCTGGGAGGGAGCTGAAGCTCCAGCCCCCTCCCGCCCCCAGGTCATTCACATGGGGAACATTGCTGGCTGTTCCCCTTCCTCTGGGAAAGAGGGGAAAGTGCACAGTTTGCTGCATTCCTCACTTTGGCCTGAGAGTGCAGGGGGCCCACGAACCTGAACTGACACCAGTGGGGGGACAAGTACCCCTCCCTGACTGTGCCTACAGGAGCTGCAGAGGCTATGGAGAGGTGCCTCTCACCTGGCTCCAAGTTGCCGCAGTGAGAAAGGACTGGAGTAGTCCTCTCTCCCCAGGGTAGTCTGCATACTGAGCCCACCCTCTCCAGCCCCACCCCAGAGCAATGCCTTAAATGAAGCATGTGCATTTTCATTTTATTTCCCCCAAAGCAAAAATTAATTGTGTTAAGGACTCAAGCAACCCCAGGTAAATCTTCTAGTGAAACTTAACAATGAGAGCATAGAGGCAAGGTAATAGTAAAATGAGACTTTCATGTAGTGGCAATTAGCCATCTGCTATTGTTATAGAATACTCAAATATAAAAGGATCAACAGTATCTAGGTGTGAAAATAAGCTGTAAAGAAGTTTAGCTGGTGTATTTTATTGAACATGGGCATGATGTACTCTTACTGGCTTTTCTTGCTTAAAGGATGGGCTGTTGTACATTGCATTGGTGAGGCCCAAGAATTTCCAAGCTTTTGAATACTATCCAATGTGATTTCAGTGCTTTATCAAGCTCTTTGTGGTGAGTGTGGAGCTGGTGTTTCACTTAACTTGTTGCTGAACAGTATGTCCCCTTATTAAAAGAATCCTCCAGCAACATCTCTCTCCCAGCATTTTTAAGAGAATCATGTTTGAGTGATTCAGCCTTTGGGTTGGTTTGGTGATATATTTTAATTGCTTACGAGGTAGTGCCCTCGTGGTGTCACCGCTGAAGTACAACAATTCCAGAAGGCTATTGAAGTCATTTTCCATTAAAATCTTCTGGAAAATACATGCAACAGTTTTCATTTTTTTCCACAGCTTCAGGGGGCTATGAGCTGCTTTCTTTTTCATTCTTATTTTGTAAAGACACTATAAATAGCCATTTTGCATCTGGTCTGTTTTTATCTGAGTAGAAAAGACAATTCCAGAAAGAGCTTACCCTGGCGACTTCCCACAAGCAGTCTGATTTAAATATTAATCTTCTTACATAACGATTTAACATGATACATAATGAGTTTACATGCCTAATGCAGATTTTCTATTGAAAGTGTGCTGTAGGCTTCCACAAGCAAACCAATTTGCCTTAAGGAGTCATGATTCATGTGTAACGTGTATCACTGCAAACTCAAGTTATTTTTAGAGCAGTGATAATATGACATTGTTTTATTTTCACCTTTTGAGATAGCATAGACTAATGGAGTAACTAATTGGCATTGGTCTATTTAATAACATGAATCTGATTTAAAACACTGAAAGGCCAGCATTGTTACTAGTGTAACAGAATTTTACATATCAGAGAATTTTTCAAGGTACTTGGGCATTATAAGAAGGACAAGAAGAACAAAGAAGTGACCATGTTGAAAAGCATGTGGCTAATGCTTTTGATTCCAACCCAGGCATGAAAAGGTATTATGTCTGTTTTGTGTAGTTCCAGCGTACATGATGCTTTATCATGGATCAGGGCTTCATATGCTCAGTTATTTTAATGTTAGGGTGAATGTCTACAAGAAATAGTAGCCAAGCTAACAGTTGAGCTAATATAATGAAGGCACTAGCCATGGTAACTTTTCTAGGTGGATGAACTTTGGTCTCCTACAGCATTTTTCCGGTGCACATCTGTTCTGTCATTTGCATACAAAGGGTCAAATTATGGCTTAGAGCTACAGGATGGTGAAAGGGGGTGATCTGGAAAGGACAGGTCTTTGGGAGACTCCATTCCTCCAAGATCTTCCAGGAAGATCAGGGGAGTGTGTCTGCTGAGCAGTCCATTAGCATCATGTGCTCTGCTTCCCCAGTAATAGTCAGGCCTCTGTCCTGTGCTCTTATGTTGATAAGTGAATCATGCATGGGATAACCTATCTATTTGACTCATAGTTATAATATGATATAATCAATTGTGACACTGAGCCAGTGAGGGCTAAGCAACCAACAGGCTAAAGTGAACCAAATTGGCCTTTAAGAGCATATTAGAGAAGTACTGAAATGGTAACCAGGGCCATTTCTTTTAGATAGCTATCAAAGCCCTGTGAGGTAGGCCAGAGCAGGGGTCAGCAACCCGTGGCACGCATCCCAAGAGTGGCACCTGAGCCGATTTTCATCGGAGCATGAGGTGGGAGTTCAGCTCCTCCCCTTCTCCCCCAGGCAGCTGGGAGCTTGCTGAAAGCCCTGCTGCCTATGGATTAACAAAAGACCAGCTATGTTACCAACCACCATCTAAATGGTAAAGCTCTGCATCTTAATTTATTATTAAAGCTTTGTAAGTAGGGCTGTTAGCGACTTTAAAAGGTATTGCCGGCACCCGAGGGGTATATAGAGGTCAAAAGGTCAAATTTCAGCACTCTGCCTTGGAAAGGTTGCTGATGCTTGGCCTAGAGTTTTTGAAATGCAAGTTTGTATTGACACAGAATTAGAAGTAAACGCTAATTGTGTTTGTCAGAGTTTACCTATTAGAAGCTAGAAGCTTCACAATATGATCTCATTAACTGTGAACTTATCCTCTTCCTGTCTGTCACTATATTTTATTGATTTAGAGATCAAAAGGGAATATTAACATTTAGCTGAAACTTGGGTGGAATAATATCATTGTCTATATTTCTCTTTGAAGTTTTGAGTGAATGGTGAACTGCTTGAATGGATAATTATCTTAGTTGCATTTGTCAGCATCATCACCAGTGTATTCTTTGGAAAGAGGATGGTTTTAAAGTAACAATGTACGTTACTTTCTCTTCATCCAAGACACCTGCTGTGTTACTTGCTGACAAGAGGCTATCATAGTTCACCAGAGATCTGTAAAAGAACTCTAGGGCCTGATCCTGTTATGTCAGATCTGGTTAAACTTTATGAGGGGAAGTTCAAGCTGCAAGACTGAATTCTGCGGGTTCCCTGAACTCTTCAGGCAAATTCTCATGGAAGGATTTAAACCAACTCTATACCTGGATGGTCTATTGGATTATAATGTATGGAACCGATTCTGGAAGAACTTTCTAAAAATCAGCAGCCCATCTTTTCAGGCACCATGCTTGTAATGTAAATGCAATGTTGATTCTGCTTCTAATACAGGCTGGCTATATTTACCATCTCATGTCTGTGCTACAAACATCTGCTGGCATCGTTGCCAGTCAGAGTGGGAAGAGGTATGATTCCTTGCTGACAGGTAGCCCCAGAGTATACCTGAAAAACTGCACATTTACCTATATAGCTTATTTTGCTTCGAGGTGGGCTTAGGTGTGAGGGGTCAGGGTGGCTAGAATAAGCTGTACCAGCAGAAGTGTAATCTTACCATGATAAAACTGCATCCGCAGTAGGTGTGCTTTGGTGGTGTAGTATACCAGTATAGCTAACAGTGCTTCTAGCATAGACTCGACCTCCACTTCTGTGACTGGTTTGAGTGTGAGAGTCAAGCTAGGCTGCCTGGCACTGCACAGAGCCCTGAAGTATGTGAGGCAACATTAATCTTCCTGTTCAAGTGTAACCTTTCCTAATACACTCCTGCTCCTGGTTGCGGGTGGTTTGTACGTCAAGCAGTGCCAAGGGACAGCCTTCTCTACAGCTGGGCGACATAAACACTGAAACTGTGAAAGATTGCTTGCAATCTTCTCCCTTGCACAGCCAAGAAAAGACCATTCACAGTTTGGTCCATTCTCCTAGTGGGGCACCATCTCTGCTTTAGACAAGTTTTAGCAACTCTTTCTGTTCACAGATTGCCTTTTGTAATTGCTCTAAATTCTCCACGCTTTTCTGGATTGTCTTGAGATTTTCTGTGCCCAGTAGTGGTCTTGGGTAATGTTAATAGTCCAAATTTTGTGGCATTTGAGCAAAGGTTTTCTGAGATACAGCCCTCTAAAAAGCATCACCTGTACAAAATCATCTGTTTCTCATCATGGTGTTTGTGCACAGAGCTGGGGCTCTAATAATACCTCTGCTTCTCCCCTGACTGATCTCTGTCACTTACCGTTTATTTTAGGTTGTGCATGGCACCCACTGCCCCTTTGGGAAACGCTATTTTAAAAGTTAACGGCAGTTGAGTTTGCTTCTGAACAATGAGATTTGCTAAAACTCGCAATCAAAGAGAGACTAAGGCTGGGGACCAGACTGTGGTCATTATATCAAACTACACCCATGTACTGTGAATGCCAGCCAGACCCTTGGCAGAAATGTCAGAAGTACCTATAGGTGTGTTACTGGTATCTGCATATGGAGGCCGTATGGTTTTGTGAAATGTACCTTGCTGGCGTAGAAAAGGTTCAGCTATTTTTCCCTCCTCCTACTGAAAGATAACACCCATGATTAATCAGTTAGCATTGGTTAACTAGAGGGGAGGTGAAAGCCAGTTAGGATAATGTAATTCTGAACAATAGAGTTGACTTTACTTAGAGGTCAAGGTGTCTCTGATACACAGACCTCAAACCTGACATGCTCTTACCACTTGTAGGTGCTTACCATGCATTTACACAGAGCTAGGGAAAATCGGGGTGGGGTAGGGCATAGAGGAGAAATGTGGGAGCTGTGCTGGAGGTGCTGGAGAGGGGGAATTGGGATAAAAGAGTAGGAGGGTCATAAGGGGGAGGGGACTGGGCCTATAGGAAAGGAAGGCAAGATTGGTGGGATGTAGATGGAAGGTTGGGGTGGGGAGATGGCCCAAGCCAGAGTGAGAGAGTGGGGATTAAGGGTGCTTGTGTGCTTGTGTTTGTGCTCAGATCTGGAGAGAGGGCTCTGGCCCTCTGTGGGGCTTATATATCTGCCATGCGAGTCATCAGAGCAATTTCTGGCTGATAGGTTGGCT
Organism: Carettochelys insculpta; assembly: GCF_033958435.1. Taxonomy (NCBI): domain Eukaryota; kingdom Metazoa; phylum Chordata; order Testudines; family Carettochelyidae; genus Carettochelys; species Carettochelys insculpta. Next base: position 47,645,719 of record NC_134140.1, on the reverse strand, counting down.
GGAACCTGGCGCAAGAGTGTCTCACTCCCTTACATTTGGGTGTACAGCTGAGAACAGGATTGCTTGGAGTTTGCACCAAGGATTGGCTCAAGGGAACATGTTGTGGTCATTGAGTGTCCGCTACAACCATGTACTGAGATCAGGATGGGAACATAAGAGCTGTGAGAGTGGATTGCACCATGGTCCACCTTGCTCAATACCCTGTCCCTGGCAGTGGCTGATGCAGAGCTTCAGGGGGAGGTTACAGAACAGGGAAATTAAGGAGTGACAATTCCCACCTCTCATTCCTCACTTCTGGTAGTCACTGGTTTAGGATTGTCCTGAGCATAGGGTTTTATTCCTAGCCATCTTGGTTAATATCCCTTGATTGACCTATCCTTCAAGACTTACCTAGTTCTGTTCTGAAACAGTTTTACTTTTGGCTTTCACAACATCCCATGGCTATGAGTTCCACAGGGCTTTTTGTGCATTGTGTGAAAAGGTACTTCTTGTTTATACTAAACCTACTGTCTGTTAATGTCATCAGATGTCCCCTGGGTTTTGTATTGTGTGAAAGGGTAAATAACACTTCTCCATTCACTTTTTCCACACCATTAATGATTTTATAGACCTTTAGCATATCCGCCCATACAAGTCAAACAGTTCTAATCTGTTTAGTTTCTCCTTGTTCAAAAGCCATTCCAAATCCTTGATCATCTCTGATGATTTCCTCTGAATATTTTCCAGTTGCATTATATCCTTTGTGAGTTGGGGAGACAAGAACAAATGCATATAGGGGCATTATTGTATTTTCTGTCTCACCTCCTGTCTCTGTCTTGATAATTTTCAACATATTGTTAGTCTTTTGACCAGTGCTATTCATACTGAGTGCAAGTTTCAGAGAACTGTCCACAGTGACTTGTGGCAATTGCCAATTCAGAAGCCATCAGCATATATGTATAGGTTTCCAATGTCCATTATTTTGCTCTTGTCAATGTCAAATATCATCTGCCCTTTTCTTGTCCCATCATCCAATTTTGTGAGATCCCTCTGTACCGCCTCACACTCTGCTTGGAGACTTAACTATTTTGAATAATTTCGTATAATCTCTAGTCATCTGTCCAAGTTTCTACTTCTTGTAGTATTCCTTTTTGTGTTTAAGATTACCAAAGATTCCTGAACTGAGCCAAGCTGGTCACTTACCATATTTGCTTTTCTTACTGCACACTGGGATGGTGTGTTCCTGTGTCTTCTGAAGGGGTTCTTAAAACTACAGCCAGTTCTCTTGGCTTCCTTTCCCCTTCATGTTAGCTTCCCCGTGGATCCTGCCCATCAGTTCCCTGAGGATGTCAGTGTCTGCTTTCCTGAAGTCCAGGATCTGTATTCTGATGTTCTCTTTTCTTCCGTTGGTCAGGACTGTGAACTTGACCATCTCACGATCACGGCTGCTTAGGCTGCCACCCACATTTACTTCCCTTACCAATTCCTCCCTGTTTTTGAACAGCATATTACAACTGTGGCTTTATCAAGCTGCTCCAGCTAATATTGCCTCTGATCCATACAGCTAAAAATATTGATCAACTGCTTGCAGTCCAAGAGTAAAGTGCATCTGACTCCAGCCCATAGAGAGTGACTGGCTCCTGTCACTTCACCCATACATATGAGTTCATTTGCATGCTCATCTCAATATACTGTTATGTCATTCAAATAAGCATATCAGAGAAGCTGAGAAGCATGTGCAGTAGATGAAAAGGACTACGTTGGTGTGATGCAAGAAACAGCCACTGGGGATCCATGCTGCATGCACAGGGTCTGCAACCAGTTGTCGGCTCTGTGGATCTTGTGCTGTTTAGTGCAAGTGTGTCTGGGAAGGGCCCTTTCAGGGAGCGGCTTGCTGTTGCCCCGGAAGTGCTAGTCCGCCCTGTGACCCTGTCTGCAGCTGTTCCTTGCACCCTTATTTCGATGTGGGCCGCTTTGGTGTGTAGACGCTCCCCTGCAGCATGTACTTCGATGTAGTGCTGCCCAACATCGACGGCACCAGCCCTGGAGGACGTGTAGACGCTATTCATCAAAATAGCTTATTTCGATTTCGCTACATCGAAATAAGCTATTTCGGTGTAGCATCCCCGTGTAGATGTAGCTTATGAGGACAGAGTGGCAGCCTTTCCAGTAGATATTTTTACTAGTTTTCTTGTTCTGGTTATCAACAGTCTGTCCTAGAGTTTTCAGTAGAAGTACATGTAGCAATGTCTGGTCTGCTCTTGGATACAAAGCTTCATTGTACCTCATTGCAGCTTAAAAGTACTGTGATGTGGAGGGAAAATTATAATTAAAAATCTCTCAGCAACCCACTTCCTGGTGATCAGTAAAATGGATTAAGTGTGTTCTTCACACGGAGTATTGACATTATACAGGCTAAAGGCACTATTAAGATATATCAAAAACAACAAGGAATCCTGTGGCATCTTATAGACTAACTGATATTTTGGAGCAAAAGCTTTCATGGGCAAAGACTCACTTCATCAGATGTATGAGTCATGTGTGAGTGTGGGGGTGGGCGGGGGTTCAGAGGAGGATTTAAAGAGGGAGTCTCAGTCAAGGGGAGGGCCAGAGTTGACAAGCTCTATTCAGTCAGGATGGATGTGGCCCATTATCAGCAGTTAATGAGGAATTGTGAACATCAAGAGCGGAGAAACTGCTTTTGTAATGGGCCAACCACTCCCAATCTCTGTTCAGTCCTTGGTGGATGGAGTCAAATTTACAAATGAATTGCAGCTCTGAAATGTCTCTTTGCAGTTCATTTTTGTATTTTTGGATCATGGTCCTGTCACTGTTTGCTTGAGGGCTCTTTAATCCTGTGATCACAGCATGTGTTCTGTTTGACTACTAAAAAAATTTTATGGTATTTTTTATGCAAAATACTTGCAGCCCATGAACATGATTGCTTGGAAAAGGAAGGTAGCGTACAGGGATTCTAATTCCATGTGCTCACAAGGCATACCAGACTCTTCAAACTGCTTCTGCATTTTTACTCTCTCAGGTGCACTCCAGTCAAACATGACAGTTTCAATTTGTTTTTCTCAGGATGCCTCCTTTCTGGCTGTACCTCTTTCTGAGTATGCCCTGTCTTGCTCTACAGCAGGGGCAACCAATTATCTTTAGTCATAGTCCAAATTTCTTGGTCAAGATATAATCAAGATCCAGACTGCAGAGAAATATTTTTCACATCAGAATAACTTTAATGCTAATAAATAACAAGGCTTTGAAGTCCATACAGAAGCACTTGGCGGTATGGGTTTGGCCTGTAATCTGCCTATTGACTCCCCCTGTTCTATAGTGACTTCTCAGTTGGACAGAAAGGCTTTGGACAAACTATTTGAAGCGTAGGTCTTTGCCACTTTCTTCAGGGAGTTTTAACACTCTTCTAGAAAGCCAACTATGGATTGTGTTGGTTCTGGCTCAAAGTATTTAGAATTCCTCTCCCCCTCCCGGCCAAAACCTAGGAGCAGAACTCTTGAGACAGAGTGAAGGCCTTAGGTTTGACTTCTCAAAAGATGACCATGATAAATAGGATGACAAGGGAAATCAGAGCAGAGAGCAGTCCATCAGTCATTGGCACAGCTAGAGCCATTCTTCTCCTAACTCTGACATAGCAAGTGGCCTGGGGAGAGTTGTTGAGCTGCGGTCATTGGAAAGAGAACTCATCTGGTCTGAGCAGTTCTGACTCCCAGCAAAACTGCTCCTGGAGCTGCAGTCATTTGAGATTGTCCTACTTCCCCCTTGTTGCGATGGGGAGGCGACTCAAACACTCCAGTTTAATTGTCACAGGGATTGTATTTTTAGTCCATAATCAAATATGAATAATTTCCTAAGGCAGTAACTATTGAGGGCCACAGTTAAGAACTTCAAGGGCTTCAGGCTTTTCTTCAGCTCCAGCTTGGGCAGCACTGATATATACAAAGAAACCTTGCATGAAAATAGCAAAATTATCAATAAAATGGACTGCAAATTGGCTATGTCGGTGCTACTCTACTTGCAAATGTATTCTATTAGCCTACCACAGCCCAGTCAAACTCTGTATGTGTATGTGTTTCTGCGCATGCAAATATCTTTATTTAACATGCTATCTATAGGTATATATCAAAAGCATATTCAAGAATCAAAGTTTAGATGTTGACCAATAAGGTCCTCTACCTCCATACACTCCCTCATCATCCTTTTTTTGTATTATCTTCATCAGGGAAAGGACTGGTGGTTTGTTACCCTCCTGAGACCATTGACAGATGTATCTGCCTGGTGGCCTCAGAAGTGGTGCTTTGGGAGGCCACCAGATATAGGCTTTGCTCCCTTGAAAGCTTAAAGGTGACCAGATGTGTGATCCCCCATAATGCAACACAAAACAGCACATGACATTGCTCTAGGGCTGGTAGGAATGCAACAGGTCCATTTTAGTGAAAAACTGAGATTTTGACATTTATTTTGAAGTGGAATGGAAATGAGACCTTTCAACATTTTTATGGGGACATAAAAGACCCACCCTGGGATGTAGGGAATAAAAGGTTTAAGTTCCCACTCTGCCTCATTTAGAGAAGGGAATTGAACCCAGGTCTCCCATGTCTCAGCTGTACACACAAACACTGGGCTACTAGTTAAATTGCATCCTGTAACTGACGAAAACTTTTTTTTTAAAATAAACCGCACCTACTCCACTCCTAACTGTGTGACAGCAACTTTTGAAGAAATGTGGCAACAGGCTTCTGTTAAAACTCCTAACCGAACAATCACCATAAAAAAATACAATGTAAATCATGACCAATCTCAACCAGCCAGCCAACTGGATCTCAGAATGTGAAAATTCAGGTCAAAATATTTTTAGCGTTTCTAACAGCAAACTTTTTTTGGCAATTAATTGAAAAAAATCCCTTTGTCTTTTAGGATTTGTTTCTCCTTTGTGAACATCTATTGACCCTGGAAAACCATACGTGTTTCAAATGCCCCTCCTTTATTTTCAAGATTTTTCAGTGTGATTCTTTGTACAGTGAACTCTTTCGTATCTGGCAGCCCCGGGACTGGGAGGTTGCTGGATATTCAAATATTCTGGATAATAGAAAGGTATACCTTATAATGCATAACAATGAAGAAAGACAAGATTAGCTATTAAGAAACAAACAAAAATGTATGCAGAGTATGTTACTTACCAACAACAATAGTATTGTACACTGTAAACTTATACAGCATTTGCTATATTTATTTGTATTTACTTTCACTATACTGTACTTACGGAAAACCTAAATAAAATTTACTGATGGTTAAAGTGCTGGCTATTTGAGTGTTCTGAGTATTAGAATGCCAACTATGAAAGAGTTTACTGTATGTGGATATGTATTTAGTTTTTTATGCATTTGGTATGAAAACTTTTTGTAGCTGTTGCAGGAAGGTAATACACCTACCAAACTACCAAGTACTATAGTTCCATGGTTGCTTTCAGCTAATTACATCTCTATATAGCTCTGAAAATACAAACGTAATCTCTCTGGAGACTGACAGCTAACAACCAACAAACAGAGGACCTGAGAGTCCTGTTAAGATGGTAATTAGTGACAATTCTACTTCCTTAAACTAACTTTCATCCTAACACTTTAGGATTGAGTGTTTGTAGTCACTAGTTACATCTTTTGACAGGCACTTGAGATTGTCGCCCTATTTCTTCCTTGTAGTGATGGGGGAGGGTGGGGTGTGCATCAAACACTCCCACTTAAAAGGTGCAAGGAATGTATTTTCAGTACATGCTCACATATGAATAATTTCTTAAGGCAGTGAGGTTTGAGGGCCACTGGATTGACATTTTTTAATCTATGCTGAGTCAGGGGCAGTATGTTGTGGAGTCGCAGGAGTAGGGCAGGGGACCAGAATGTTACTCGGGGACCTGTACAGATTGCAATGGCAATTCCTATGAGCACTGTCTGTGTGATCATAGTGGATGGAGTAAATTTCACAGCCCGTCCTTGACAAGGTGCCCTGGGAGAGGTGCCCACAGCTTCTTAGAATATTGAAGATGTATGAAGTCACTGCATTTGCTGACATTAACTTCAGTTTGTTTATATTTTATATACAAATGGGTCAGCCACACAATTTCTACATGTTGAAACTAACTTGAGAAAACACCATAAACCAGTTATAGGTGTCATATATTTATGAGAAAGCACCATAAACAAGTTATAGGTGTCGTATATTTATGAGACCCCCAGCTATTTGAGCTGGTGTTTTCAAGTGCAAAACAGCCAACGCTTTTGAAAGGAATATTAAAGTGCCAAGCTTCAGGGCTTAACCAATCTCAAAACGTTAAGTATCAGGTTGAGAACTAATGGTGGAGACAGATTATCCTTCCTCTTCCTTTGAAACCCTTACACTCTTCTCTGAAGCATCCGGCCACTGTTGGAGACAGGCTACTGGGTTGAATGGATGTTGGGTCTAATCCAGCTGAGTAGTTCCTCTATTACAAAGATGGCCAGATGCCTGTTAATACCTGGATCTCCTTGGATGATATGCATGATAAAATGAAACAACACCACCTCCTCACCTCCTGACACTGTGCAAGGAATTCAACCAGAAGCAGATCATTTTGAAGAGCATTGCAGTTTCTGCCTGAATCATGGTTTTATGGGTTGAACCTCTCTAGTCCAGCACCTTCTGCATCTGACCAGTGCTGCATGAGAGAGTTTGCCAGATGAAGGGTGGTCAATATTGTCTAGCAGCATTGCCAACACTTCCACTGCTCACAGGACTCTTAGAACACACTTAGGAGTAAATTTGCAACTAAGTAACAGCACAGAACACTGAGAGCCAGGACTGGTAGCTGTAAACAAACTTTATGGGACCATGGGAAACTTGGCCACACCCATGATAAATGGATGTCTGGCTAACTAAAATCATGCTGGATTATGGATGTTGCTGGATGAGAGCATTCTGGATTAGAGAGGTTCATCCTGTAGTTGTAACATTTGGCCTGAAACATCATCTAAGGCTGTGTCTATACTTCTGGCACTATGTACAGTACAAACACTACACTGCATGTTTTGCAGTGAAAGGTGGAGTTGGGGCTGGTCCAGAGTGGTCCAAGGGACAGAGGGAAAAAATTCTTGCAGTGGGGAAGGGCTCCAGGAGGGAAAGGTAGCATGGAATGACTCCACCAATGAAGAAGCAGTGGGACACATTTTGCTAAATATAGCACCATATCTGGAGGAGGCACTTCTTGGGTGTATAGAGATGCGCAGGGTTCATGCCCTTGCGGCCAGGCATGTGGAGTGCTCTACTGATCCCTGATCACCTAAGCTGTGCCTGAACATCTACGCTGCTATTTACATACCTGTGCCAACTGTTGGGCCTGAGGTCCCAGGTTCTCAGCTGCTGGTCCTGGGAGCTCTGCTGCTGCTGTCAGCCGTCAGTCCCAGGCACCCAGGCTCTGCAGCCGCCTCCAGGTGTGGCCCCAGCCTGGGGTAGTTGAGGGGCTTGGACAGGAGTAAAGGGGGGCACAGCTGAATGTTCCCCCCACAACTTGAAAATTTGTTCCAGTGCCACTGTCTGCCTTTGTGCTTACTAAGAACTGGGCTTTCTGCATGTGTTTTTTCGTGATAAGGGGAAGAACATGGTTTATTATGGGCCTGTTTTCTAATGGTGATCGAGGTCTCTGTACTTTTTGTCACCCAAGTGCTCCAGCATTGTCCTAGGTCATGTGTCAAAGTGACTCTGACTGTAAATAATAAATATATACCAGTATTTTCATCTCATGTTCTGAATGAAGTGAGGAAAGATTTTAAAAATATTATAAACTGTTATAACAGAGGTATGGAAGAATAGAGCATAGGTATAGATCTTGGAGGTTGGGAATCTATGCAACGGGAAGGCTCAGTCTGGCTTCTTTACAGCTAAGATCCCAAAGATCTCCCGAGCTCCACAGGTGCAGAGTTTCTGGAGATCCACTCACAAGAAGCTGTTTTATCTCTGAGGTGTTTAGAAGATGTGTAGGACAAGCATGAACTCTGGATTGTCATCTTGTCATGGTGAGGGGGCTCGTGTGTGCCAGTGAACCCACGAGTGAAGCCGTAGGGAGTCTCAGACTCCCAGCAGGGTCACCCATGGCAGCAAGGTCAAGGGGGAGGGTCCAGACAAAGAATGATCCTAAAAGTCCTCAATGGCAGAACAGGCAGAGGATAGCAGGGGCAATGCTACAATGGCTGTGAAGGTGGATAAAGGCTGCAGTGGACATGAGATGCCCAATTGTCATGGATCCCATACCATTGGACCTGAGCCTTCTACCTATCAAGAAGTCATGCACAGGCTTCTTGCTTTGCTCACTTCTCTGTGAAACTCAAGCCCTACGGCAACCGGCAAATGGCAATAGGAGCAGGATTGTGAAATCTGGAAGATTTTAGTCAGGGACCAGCATGTGGGTGGTGGGCGTATATATCAATTGTTCCGTTTTAAGGACAGAGGTGGTAGAACGGTCCAGCTGGTACATCCACAACCGAGCAGCCCTATTTAGGATCCACTTTGCTCACCTCCCATGAGGTGGGGGCTAGAAAATGTGCCTTAAACACAATCTACCTCAATCCCCCTGACTGGATAACTGTGTCCAGTGGGTTTAAGTGTATGCGGTTGCAATTGAACAGTAAACTTTTCAGTGTTGACACTTTGGAGAACCTTTCCCAGGACTGTTCTCGGTGGAGAATGGCAATTGATGAGGATGCGGTGCAATCTGAGAGGTGAGGCAGAGAAGAAGAAAAGAGTATCAAAGACTACCCTGCACCCCTCCAACAGCTACCAACACCTGCCCCTTCTATGGTAAGACTTGCAGCTCCAAAATTGGGCTGATTGGCCATTAACAGACTCACAAATAGGAGGGTGACATGAAGACATCCTACTTGTTATTGGGTGATCGCCAAGAAGAAGGTTCATGTTGAAGCTGTAGTGCAAACTGAGTCAGTGCAATCCTTTCAGGACATGAGCAAATTCTAGCTTACAAAGAGTTTTGGTTAACTTCAATTTGCAAATTCAGGGTTCCACTTCACCATGTTGCAAACTCTTATCCGTGTGAGCAATTTCATTTGAGTTGCTGAGACTACTTACAGAAGCAAGGATTTAATGCATCAGCCCCCATCACTTTTTAACTTGACGGGATCTCTTCAAATATTAAAGTGAACAGGCCATTAAAATAGTCTAACATTTGTTTTTAATTTGTTGTGCAATTAAAATTAATCTTATTATTGAGGAGGACTTGTTGTAGTGAGACACTTTCATGTTTTCAGTCATAACAGTCTGCTGCATGTGCTGTGTTTTACTGTAAACATTCTGGCTACAGCTGGGTGAATTTAGGATTCCCTGTTCTAAAGCTATAGGCTAATATAGTTTCAGATGAAACAAAGCAGCAGGAATGTAGCACTTTGAAGACTTAAAAAAATGATATGGTGTCAGCCTTAGGCATGTTCCCCAATTTAATAAGGGATCTTTTATATTTCATAACTGCTGAAATCTGAATTCAGGTTTTTATATATATTAGATCAGTGTTTTAATGAAGGGAACCCTGTACAAACCAGCCTTCTAGAATATTGAGTATTGCATGTTAGCTTTCTGCTTTCCTACTACAAATGCCATCCAAACTGCTTAGTGAGTGCCAGGACTGGGCAGCCTCTCTGGGATATTGTTAGACTATGGTGTCCAATACGATCCTCATTTGCCACATGTGGTGACTGGGAAAGCATATTGTGGCGAATGGGGCCTGGCGGGCTGGTGCCGTGGCTCAGGCGGCAGTATGGCAGTTCCTGGGCTCACATGGCAACTCCTTAGGAGCCACACAGTGGCAGCGGCTCGGGTGCCACGTGGCTATCAGGTCTGAGTGGCTTGAGGCTGGGCAGCTGTGGTGGCGGCTCTGGCAAGTCATTGGGGGCAGGAGGGTAGGGTTCCTGGCTGTGGGGATGTGGAGGAAGGGTGCTGGGGCGGTTAGCGTCTGGCTGGGGTGTGGGGGCATGTGGCGATCAGGTGTCTTGCTTTGGGACACCACTGTTGTTAGAGAATCCAAGTCTAAGGCCTGGTCTACACTAGGATGTTAGGTTGAGCTTAGCTGACTTAGGTTGATTTTTCTAAGCCATCAGGCCATGCTACAGGGTCCATTCCATCAACTTCAAGGGCTCCTAAGCTCAACTTTTGTACTCCTACTTTTCATGAGGAGTAACACCAAAATGAGCCTTGCATGGTTGACTTTAGTGCAGATGGAGCATAGTGAAATTCAATATTTTTGACCTGCTGGAGGTGTCCCACAGTGCCCCAGCATGACCACTCTGGCCACCACTTTCAGCTCCACTGCTCTCAAGGTGTGCAGAAAACAACCTGGTGAAGTTTGAATTTAATTTCCTGTTTGGCCAGCATGGAGAGCAGAGCAGGCAGCACATCTCAGCAGCCCACCACAGCAGCTCATGTGGCCAGGAATTTCCAGGGTCATAGGTGGGCTCCAGCATGGAGCATGTAGGAGATCCAGGACCTCACTGCTGTGTGGGGAGATGAGACTGTGCTGACAGAACTACAAAGCAGCAAAAGAAATGACAAGATATCACAGGGAATGGTGGAAACAGGATACACTAGGGATGCCCACTGGTGCCTCATGAAAATAAAGGTGCTCAGGCTGATATACCAGAAGACAAAGGAAGCAGACGAACATTCTAGGTCATCTCTGCAAACATGCTGCTCCTATGAGGTTGTAGGAGGGGGATCCAACCACTGTCCCCAAATGGTCTGTGGACACCTCCTAAGAGATTCCTCAGGCAGCCCCCAGCAACAGCAGGGAAGACATGGAGGAGGAGGACGACAATGGTCAGCAGGCAAACGAAACAGCTGATCTTACCAAAAGTCAGGAACTGTTTGTAACTTTTTGGATGTCACCCTTTCCTTCCAGGATGTTTCACAGCCAGGCCCTGAAATCAGGGAGGGCATCTGGTGAGTTCTCATCTTTAGTCATGCTACAAGTGGTTAAGGCAATTGGTTGATCGGTGGTAGACATTCTACCTACACAGTCCAGGTGACCCAGAAGAACATGTTAATGTTGTCTGGGGACTGAGAACCAACCCTCCCTGCACATCTTCAAAAAACTCTCCGACAGGCACTCTGTAATTCTTTTCATTAAATTTCTGGGGAGGTCTGCCTTATTCCGACCTCCACGATAGGACGCTTTTCCATGCCAAGCCAGCAGTAAGTATTCTGATGTTGTTGCACCACAGAGCAGTGCAACATACCAAACAGATTTCTGACCAGGTTTAGTCTGCATCCATTCCTTATCAACGTACGTTACTTTAAGCAGGTTGATATCTCTCACTGCAACCTAGAGGAAGCAGGGCAGGAGCATTAACCTATGATTGCACAAGCCACTCCATGATGCCTGGACCTCATTTCCTTTCTCCATTCTCCTGGTGGGGAGGGAAACTTTCACTGTCCCAGCTGGTGGTGGGGAAGCAGCAACCACAAGAGCCACCCACACACAGCCCCCAAGGAGAAAACCACAAGCCACAATGTCATACCTGCCCCCACTCCTTTCCCTTCTCTGGGCTCCTGGCTGAAGGGAAACTTTCCCTGTCCCAGCACAGCAGTGGGGAGAAGTACACGGCAACCGTGAGATCCACACAGCCCTGACAGCACAGGCCACACTGCCATGCCTTGCAGGCCCCCCCCACCCAGGTTCTTCTGGGAAGGGAAATGCTCAGTGTCTCAGCAAAACAGGGAGGAGAAGCATGTGGTGACCACCACTGCAAAAGCCCCCAAAGTCATTATGCACCTCCCCTCCTGCCCCCCGACTTGCAGCATGCAGAGCCGCAGAAACTGCTTTTTGGACTCACAGGCTCGAAAGTATGCCCCAGTCTGTGCCTTACTATGACTGGAAGTGAACCAAGTCAAGCGAGTCCCTTAAGATCTCTGAGTAGTACCTGCTGCAAAGAGGACACTTAAAAGCCAAAATTTGTCCTTGTACATAACACATCCCTGTTGTTTCCCACTGAGGCTCTTTCATGAAATTCCTTTGTGTGTGGTAAAACGTCTCATTTACAGTAAATGTACCTCCCTAATGTCTGGCCTTCAGCTATGTTTGGTTGCAGTGTGTTCAACAGTGGGCTCGTTGACCGCTGCTCCCCTCCCCCAACCCTTCAGCTGTTAGTCTGGCACAGATCTGAAGGAGAAAATGAATGCAGGAAAATATGTTCCTAGACCACATGCAGGCCACCTGCACAGTTAAATGAATGGTGAAGAACTGCACTGAAAGAGAGGAGGGAAGACTGGGAAGACAAGAGAGCACTCAGAGTAAAGTCCAGGTCAAGGAGGAGATTTTGCAGCTGACGAGGCAGCAAACAGAGCACCAGAGGTGCCTGGTACGGGAGAACAGAGCCCCACGGCAGATCATGATGAACCATGTGCCCTCCTCACCATGTTCCCTAGCCTCTCCCCATTGGCACCCAGAATGCAGGGATGGGAGGGAAGACAATGGCAGTCTTGCACTCTAATCCCAGGGATGCTCCTGAGAGTAGAAGGCTGACATTCTGCCACCTGTGATGGCAAAATGCCCTTGCTTACCTACCCCTGAAGCCCCTGCCATGGACGACTTTACTGTCCCCTGAATAAAAATGATGAAGCTCACAGGGTAGGGAGAGGGAAGGGGGTTTACAGGCCAGCACACATCATACAGGGGGACTACCTTAAGAGCAATGGACTTGACTGTTATGTTGCTGTCTTGTCATTCATAAAGTTGTTTTCAAAGTGTTCGTGATTAACAGTGTCCCTTGCTGTGCTCTCCTTAGTGCTCTGGTGTCTCGCTGTTCATAATTAGTGGCCAGGTGATGCACCTTGTTCCTCCATTCTGGCATGAAATGTTTCCTCTTACTCTCCTGTAAGTTATGGAGCACACAGGAGACTACCACTGTGAGGGGAAATGTTGCTTTCACTGAGGCCTAACTGAGTCAGGAGGCTCCTGAATCTGGCTTTTAAATGGCCAACTGCACCACATTCTACGGCCATTCTGCACTTGCCCCTCATCCCCACTCCATGCAACACGCGCAGTAAAGACCCTGTAGTTGAACTGTTCCTTACTGCAGTCCAGGCTGCCTGTGCATACAGCTTCATGAGCAAAGGGAGCAAGGGGTAAGCTGGATCTCTCATGATCGCTATTGGAATCTCCATATCTCCAATGGTGATTTTCTGGTCTGGGAAGAAATTTTCATTCTGCAGCTTTCTGAACAGACCAGACTTCCTAAAGATGTGTGCATCATGCGTCTTTCCCAACTGTTCCCCACCTTTCCCAACCATGCACCTTTCCCAACCATATCAATGAAATGATGTTTGTGGTCTTGCAATGCCATCGAGAAGTATCCTTTGCAGTTTATGGCATCTGGCAAGGTGGTCTGGTGCCAAGAGAGGGATGTGCATTCCATGTATCGCTCTGCTGCAGCTGAGGAACCCCATCATGGCAAAACCGTCCACTATGTCCCACACATTGCCCAGAGTCACTATCTTTCATGGCAGAAGGTTACTGACTTCCTTGTCTACCTGGATGACAGCAGCCCCCACTGAAAATTTGCCCACTCCAAATTGCCCCCTCACTGGTAGCTGTCTGGCATTGCAAGCTTGCACAGAGATATTACTAATTGCTTCTAAACTGTTAGAGCAGGTCTTATTTTGAGATTGCTGCACTTCAGGGCAGGGGAAAGCCATTCTCAAAGTTCCATGAAAATGGCCTTATGTATGTGGAACTTCTGTAGCCATTGCTAATCATCGCATACCTGCAGAACGATGCGGCCTCACCAGTCTGAGCTTGTTTCATGGCACCAGAACTGGTGCTGCACTGTGTATAAAGCATCACGTGCAGCCAGCATTTCCCTGTTCCTCCATTCCAGTGTTTCATATTCATCTATGTCTGTGTCCTTCTCAGAGTCTGCACTGGTCTGAAGGCTGCTTAGGCTCTTCACATACTGCAGCACAATGTGTGAGGTACTCATAATATTTACCATAACAGTTTGAAGCTGGACGGCTTCCATACTAGCCTTGCAATGGTGTCTGCATGGATGTGAAAAAAGGGAGGGAAATGCATTATGGGAGGCTGACAACAGGCACCCAGAACCACACATGGTACTCTTTTTTGTCCTGTCGGACACTGGGAGCTTAATCCACAATGCAAGGGGGCAGCAGAAACTGTGGGATAGGTACCCATGGCGCATTGCTGACAGACTGAAAGCTGCTTACCCTAATGGAGATGCACTCTATGGACTTCGCATGCCAGTGTGTATACACACCCTCAACTTTACAAAATTCGGTGCTACAAAATCAACCTTAAAAATTCAACCTAATTTTGTGGTGCAGACATACCCTAGTCCTTGTAATTCCTAGTGTTAGCCATCTGACAAGTTGGTGTTCATTTTCCTTCTGAAATATTCCCCTCATAACTTCAAATTTAGTTAAAATTTGGGGATAAAAGTTGATGCCAATTCTGAGCACTTCTGAAAAATCTCACTTTGTGCGACCTCAATGTCTAATCAAAACTACTCTTCCAACCCAACTATATACACAGATCAATGTTAGGCCAAAATTAGACAGTGAGTATCTTTTTAGTAATGAATACACCAGAAAAAAATGTAACCTGCTTAGGTACAATATGTGAGAGAATGAGGCAGAAGACTTTGAATATTTTGTTCACTGTATATTATATGTTTATCTGTGACAATCACATATGGCTGCTAATGAACTGTAAAGCAAAAATAAAAACTATGATCAGTGCACCTCTCCACTAAACAGACTGTGAAGGAGACAGCAAAAATCTATTTTTGGTAACCTTTTTTAAAATCCTTTCTGCTCCTTCCTTTGTAAATGGAACATGTTACAGAAGAGAAGTGGTTCTTAACCTTTCCAGGCTCCTGTATCCAGCTCTGTCTTGTATGACTTCACAGCTGGGCAGTTGGGAGAGCAGTGGCTGCTGGCTAAAATGTTCATGCTCTGTCTGGATTCTTTGGTGAACTATTTTTCATCCTGCTCCTGTCTCCCTTTCACTCATTCCCACAATAGTTGCTGAATTTTTATTTCTTTTCTGCTGTTATAGTAGTGGGCTCTATAGGTTTCCCGCTTTGCTGCAAGGCACTAGAGCCTACTGAGAACTAAGCAAATACAATGTGTTCACGTACCCTCTGGAAGACCTGTGTGTGCCCCCAGATTTGCTTACCTCTGGTTGAGTTCCACTGATGTATAGCGTGTAATTTAACAAAACTCTTGTGACCCTGGCAGTTCAAGCTGGGTGTGAAGTCTCACCAAAAGTGTTCAACATCTTGAATAAACCATGCAATTCAAGAGGAAAAATATACAAAAAGTTCTCTCCTAAACTCATGTCATCGCAGTTTTATTGTTTGTGTGGTCACAGCAAAAACTGGAGCCCACAAATTTCTGTGCTGAATTTCCCAACAGCCTTGTTTGTGGTGGGAGTTGGCCTACATTTCTGGGTTAAACTCATTTGTCATTAGTTTGCTTTCAGTCGGGCCTCGTAACTCATTATCATTCTTTCATAGAAATGACTTTTCATTTCAGTGAAATGTGCTTATAAATAGACTGAACTGTTACAGTGCTAGGAAAGGGAAAAACCCTCCAAATCACCCTGTAGTAGATGCATGTGTTTTAACAAAAGCAGAACTCAATAGGCTTTGTTTTCTTGGGTTAAAATAGTATGCTTGGTTGACTAAAAGGGCCCCAGATGGGCTATTGCTCTTCATTGCAACATAAATCATTTTTTCTGTTAGTCCAGCAGTTCCTTCTTGTTTTATATTGCCTCATAAAAATTACCTCCATTTAAAAATGAATTGGAGCTTAAAGAGAACCTAAAATCTGCTTACTGTAGATAATTTTGCCATGAACACATTTGAGGCATAAGGGACTAGCAACAAAGGGGGGGTTTAGCTGGCACAGCCATGTCCACACAACCCCTGCAGTGCCAGCAAGCCCTTCTGCAAATGCCGAACCCTCGCAGGTCTATGGTAATGAGCTTCAGGAGGATGCAAATGGCATGCCATTTACAATCCCAAGAAGCTCATTTTGCATAGCTCTGCCAGCAGCAGGCTGGGCGCGGCACCCCATAGATCCAGCCTAATTGTTTAAAGCATGGGTGCTGTAACATTTATTAATGTATTTTTAATTGTTATTTCATGTGAGTTATGTAAAATTTCAGTATGTTAGAAAAGGAAGACAGCTGAGTTCTGATGAGATTTGACTGGACATTGAGTGGAGCTGGTTAAAGAGTTAAACAATTGAACTTTTCAACAAAAAGGCACATGATTTTTCATCAGATTTTTCATGAGAGTTTTTTTCCCTTCTTTTGACCCTCAATAGATAATATTTATCCCCCTTTGTTGTGATTGCCTCTTCAAGCAAGGTCTAAGAAGCTGTATGAGACCTTTGTGGCTGCTAATGACAATCAGCAATGGCTACCTCTGCCTTTGAGAGGAACTAGAGCAAGCCGATGAAGTTCAGTGGATTTGATTACATAAGAATGGCCATATGGGGTCAGAGCAAAGGCCCACCTAGCTCAGCATCCTGTCTCCTGACAGTGGCCTGCACCAGAGGGAATGAACAGAGCAGGTAATTGTCAAGTAATCCATCACCAGTTGCCATTTCCCAGATTCTCGCAAACAGAGGCTGGGGCACTATCCCTGCCCATCACGGCTAATAGCCATTGAAGGATCTATCCTCCATGGACTTATGTAATTCTTTTTTGAGCCCTGTTTATAGTCTTGGCCTTCACAACAGTCGCTGGCAAGGAGTTCCACAGCTTCACTATTCATTGTATGTAAACATGTTTCCCTTTATTTGTTTGAAATCTGTTGTCTATTAAATTCATTCGGTGACCCCTAGTTCTTATGTTATGAGGGGCAGTAAACAATACTTCTTTATTTACTTTGTCCAAGCCAGTCATGATTTTATAGATCTCACTCATATCCCCCGCTTAGTCCCAGTCTTATTAATCTCTCCTAAAACGGAAACCATTCCATACCCCTAATAATTTTTTGTTGTCCTTTTCTGAACCTTTTCAGGTTCTGATGTACCTTTTTTGAGATGAGGTGACCACAACCGCACACAGTAGTAAAGATATGAGCATACCACAGATTTATATAGAGGCAATATTTTCTGTATTATTATCTATCCCTTGCTTAATGATTCCAAATGTTGTGTCAGCTTTTCTTGACTGACGCTGCATGCTGAGCGGGTATTTTTTGGAGAACTACCACAGTGACTTTCTTGAGTGGTAAGAGTTAATTTAAAGCCCATTGTTTTACATATATAGTTAGGGTTGAGTTTTCCAATCCACATTACTTTGGATTTATCGGCATTGAGCTCTGCCCTCCATTTTGTTGCCTGCTCGCCCAGTTTCATGAGATCCCTCCATAGCTCTTTACAGTCTACTTGGAACTTAAGCTTGTTTGCTCCTGGGCTGGGGCTAGCATTTTCTCCATTTAGTGGCCTGTAGTACCTTCTTGAGTGCATAGAAATTCAAAATGCCTGTGTCATCAGAAGCCTATGACTTAAAACAGATACTTAACTGACTCTACCACTTCAGCCTAGGGCGGTTGTGGAATCTCCATCTCTGGAGATATTTAAGGATAGGTTAGATAAATGTCTATCAGGGATGGTCTAGACCATACTTGGTCCTGCCACGAGGGCAGGGGCCTTGACTCGATGACCTCTCAAGGTCCCTTCTCGTCCTAGCATTCTATGATTCTAAGAACCTCAGAGAATTTGAACTACCATCTTTTTCTTCTTGCTTCTGCTCTGACCCCTCACAAACACTTTACTTCTAGCATGATTTTAATAGCCAGTGTTCTCATGAGCACATAGATTAAGGTCTAATATCAATGATTTGGCTTCCAGTTAATTTTATTTGGAATTCCAGGTGTTAGTTTTAATCTCTAAAACCAAACCCAAAGTGGTTTGAGCCCTGAGAAGCTGCCTTTCTCCACATGACCTACGGCCACCCCTGAATGCAGCTCAGGCTGAAGCCTCCTTGAAATAAATGGCAGGACCTTCTTGGTGAGGAGTCCTCAGTCTGGGACTTGGTTCACCTGGTTCCCAATTTGTTAGCTTCCTGGGCATAGGGCAAAATGCATAATTTCTTGGGCTACTGGGGAGGCAGTGGTCTTAGGGCTGGAGTGTATATTCTTAGCTAGCCTTTCACAAGCTACTGAAATGTAGGGATGGGAATGTATTTAATAAACTGTAATACATAAATAACGAAAGCAGCAGATTTGAGCTGTGCAGTTTTTGCAGCCATGTGGAGGTTGTGTGAGTCACTGTTTTCTTGCTTGCTGGGCTCCCATATGGCACTGGGCTAGCTCTGCTTACACATTTACTTTGGTATCGTTCAGCGCTTTCCATGAGAGTTTTCATTTTTCTTCTTGACTAAAGCTGTTTGCACCTATATTTATGGCTTTGATTTATTTTACACAGAACTGAAATGTTACTTAAATAACAGCATTGTTTAAAAAATGAAATCAGCGTCTGTGTTGATTTTTTTCCTCTACCTTCTCTTGTCCCTTTTCCATCTGCTCCACTGAATCCTTCTTTATCATTCCCAGCAGAAGACAACTAATAAGTACTTGCTTCAGATGTCCAGGCCTACAACAGATCTTTCAGCTGGCATATCTGAGTTTGCACCTAGCTTGTTTCTTGGCAAGTTGGTTAAGTTCCTGTCTTTACAGGATGAAGTGGATGCTGCATAAATGTCATGTAAGTTTCACCCTGGAGGATTCTGAGCATGTTGATTTCTTGATTTACCTTTGATCCTTAAGACACTGTTAGTGCTGGGTTTGGGGGGACGTTTGATACCAAGTGACAGGAAGAAATAAGTCTTTCTAGTATCTTATATTTTAAAAACATTTCATGTGAAGATTCATCAATACAGCAGTAGTTGGCTGTTTGAGTAGTTATATATATCGAGTCTTAAAGTCACAGTATAATAAGAACATCAGTCAGAATAACTTAACTTTCAAAGAGGCCCAACTATGAGGTCACTTAATGACATTGTCTTGCATGCTCTTAACCTCACCCTGTGATTTTGTAGGACAATTACTTCTCATATTATATGGTCTATGAGTTCTGTGCATCAATATTTCTCTGGCTTACATGTATATTTAACCATGCAAAAAAAACAAGGGCTTGATTCCACCACTCTTGGTCACACTGAACAGATTACTTCACAAACAGTCCACTAAAATCCTGCCTCAATGGCACTACACATGGAGTGAGGCCCAGTTCCAGAGAACTAAGGATGCCTGAGCTGTATCAGGAAAGAGATACTCCATTTTGGGGGTAAGCTGTGCGTTTAAGGAGCAACAATGCCTTGGAATAGGATGAAGCTACACTGTATCCAGTAAGGCAGAGGGCAAACAAAATCCCTTCTGAAGAGCTCTCTAGTACCTATGAGAACTACAGCTTCTGCTGACTCTTTTATGAGGTTCACCGTTCTCTATATCTCCAGATAGGTGTCCAGGGTGCTATGTGGAGGGAAGGTTGAAGCTGTTCTTCTCTTTGCACTTTCTGTCCTTTTGTGGCTGTTTGCATCTCTGAGGGAGAACAGGGTCTGCAAATGTGCCTGGCCCTTGCACCTGTCATGCTGGAGAGTATGAAAGGCTCTTTGCACCTTCCCACCACTGTGCACACCTGTTCCGGTGACAGGCACAATCTGGTCTTTCATGAGAGCAAGGATAACAGATGCGAGTGTGAACAGCTACGGTTCATCTAGTAGTAAACTCTTTATTAACGTGTTTGCTAGAAGGAAAATTAGCTATGCACTGCACTCTCAACCTGCCAGCAATAGCTTGAGCCTTGATAAAATACTTTCAAGTGGGTGAAATTTAGTAGGTCCCCACGTCTCATGAGGACAAAAGAAATTGAAACAAGGCGCGGAACTAGATGTGTTGTCATCTAGCCTCAGTTTTAAGGTAATTTAGAAATTACTGCTGATGGTTCCATGGAGCTAACTCAGTGGATCTTCCATGTACCTAGGGGCTGAACCCTGCAGTTACAAGCATTGATATTTGTTTTTGCCATTGTGTGCTTCTCTCCTTCCTAGGGTGATCATCCTTCCCATACGGGGAACAACAAGGTGTCCTGACTTATTGTTTAAAGGGGACCAATTGTCCAGTATTTAGGCCCTTGGGCGCTTGGGATGGGAGTGGGAGTGCCTGCAGCTGCTGCTTCCCCAGGGCTCTGGGGCCAGGAGTGCCCATGGCTACTGCTTCCCCAGAGATCCAGGCTGGGAGTGCCCACGGCTGCCGCTTCCTCAGGGCTGGAAGTGGGGGCAGCTCCCCAGGGCTAGATGCAGCTGGGCGGAGCTGCCCCTCCCCACCATATCTCTCTGTCCCATATTTGGTCACCCTGCTTCTTCCTCTTCCCTCTGTGCGAGCAGCAGGTGTGGCCTCAGAAGGAAGAGACCAAGTGGGGGTGGAGCCTTGGGGGGAAAGCCCAAGCAGGAATAAAGCCTTGGGGTAGAGCATGGGTGGAATGGTGAGGCAGGGCCGCCGTCTAGATGCTGAGGTCCACAAAAGATTAATCCCACAACCTATATTTTTGGGGAACGAGGAAAAAATCTCTGTATGCAGTGGAATAAAGGCTCTCTTTATTTGGCTAGTTGTAGAATACGATGGAATTTTAATCTTTTGATTAGCTAACCAAACTGACAATTTAGCCCTGATATGCAAATATATGTTACATTCTTTCAAAGGGATAACATTTTTAAATACATCTTCACAACAATCACCCCAGAGATCTGGCACAGGCTTAGTAACAGACAAAGAGTTTGATATTGATAACTTTCTAATCCAAAGATAAACAAACCTTCTTCCAACCTCTTTAGTTTGAAAAGACAGAATTTAAAATAATAATATTCCCCTCTGCTCCAGCAACAGCCTTGTTTTTGTTCAAGTTAAAATTCTTTTCACTGCTGTGCTGCAGAACATTACGGGATTTCACTGTAGTGTTTGATTGTTGTTCTTCTGAATCACCAGATCATTAACATTTACTTCTGCCCCATCCAAAACAGCAAAGATCCAGGATGTTATGCTCTGAGGTGCTGATATAATCCTAAAGTGAAGTTGCTTAAATATATACTTACTGAAAGGGGAGTTGGATGAAAGTACAGATTTTTTTTTTTGAGTTGGACTTACCAGAATCTTTATCTGGCAGCCAAAACTGAATACTCTCTTGCAAGCTATAGTGCCAGGCAGCAGGCAGTGGGCATGCTGAAGTTTAATCATCATGACAGTGACTTAAATCCAATGTCAGCAGAATCAATGGATGGATATTAGCGGAGCTTATGTGGTTTTAAAATCACATTATGTTGTGTGCGTCCAAGGATGACAGGAAGTGGTTGCATTTGAGACCATTTGCAATTTGCATTGAAACCATGCCTAATAATGAATATAAAATATTTCCCTTTAGATAAAAAAGAATACAACATAATTGAGCTTCTGAATTTTGGTCGTAACTGATAAATGCTGAGAAAATACTGCAAGTACAAAAAAAAAAACAACCCAACACAAACAAAAAACCCTGCCTCCCCCCAAAAAAAAAACCCAACAAAAAACCCTAAATAAAACTGAAACAAACACCGTTTTCTTTGTCTTTTTGTTGTTATCTAATGATCTCTGGAAAAATACCTGGAATAGTTATTCTTTTTCCACTGACTTCACCCATCTTCCAGTTCATTTTGCTTATATAGGCAAGGTCCCTACTTCCAGTGGCTTGTGTCTAAAGGCTCATCTACATAGAGCAGTAATGAAGAGTAAGGTGGTGTGATTGCTAGCACACATTGTGTTGCAGAGTAACTGGGCTGTGTAGGCGCTGCTGGAATGCTGTGAGTGTTCTGTAGTGCACTTTAACAGTGCTATTTTGAACACTATTGTGTACCCACAAAGAGAGGGGTCCAATTCTTGAACATTCACATGGAATTCAAAATTTGCTATCCCCCGCAATACAAAAACCTTGTAAAATGAGGTTAATAACCTTAAAAAAAAACCAAAACAAAACCAAAAACCAGCAGATCTGAGCATATTTGTACATTGCACAGAAACTTCCGTACAAATGCCTTCTCAAGATTAAAAGCAAGCAGTGATACTGATATTTGGATGGTAATATCTAGCACAATGGGGGTCTTGGTCCATACTACCAGACACTGTGTTAATACCGTAAAAATAATGATGATGATGACGACCCACATCAAAATGCACTACAGGTTGAACCTCTCTTGTCTGGCACCCTTGGGATCTGACTAGTGTCAGACAAGAGAATTTGTGGGATGACGGGAGGTCAATATGGTCTAGCCCATTACCAACACTTTCACTGCTTACCGGGCTCTTGGAACACATTTAGGGGTCAATTAGAGATAAATAACAGCACACAACACTGAAAGCCGGGACTGGGGGCTATAAACAAACTTTATGGGACCATGGGAAACTTGGCCACACCTATGATAACTGGTTGCCTGGCTAATTAAAATCATTCTGGATTACAGAGTTTGCCATATGAGAGAGTTCTGGATTAGATGGGTTTAACTGGTACTATGAACACATCATACAGTCTCAAGGAAATTCATGGGGTCCATGCTTCTGGATCCTTGTGCTGGGTCATGGATTTAATAAATAGTGAGCGGAGTGAAATGAACCTGAAAAGAGAGATTTCTAAATGTGATTTAGAAAAGGCAGAGGCACATTGAGGGGTCTTCTAGATGGCAGAAGGCCAGGTTCGTACGTTAAGTAGAAGGAGAATGTGAGAGGAGACCAAGAAAGCTGATTACTCCAGATGAGCAATACAGAGAGAGAGGCTCCATAAGGCAAGCTGCAGCAGCTCCTCTGAAGGTTTTACAAATGAAGCCATTTTTGGATATGCCTGTGATATATTTTGTTTCATTACAATCAAATGCAAAAATCAAGGGTGAGAAAGACGGCTACTAAATAGGTTATAATTGAACAAAGCAGCATTTGAAATAACAAATTGCCTAAGAGGCAGAATTGACTATGTGTGACATTCTTCTTAACCTTTGAATGTATCTGTTTAATAGTAGATATGGCTTATGCCAGAATCCCAAAAAGAAGCCCCTTTTTACCTATTTCTGAGCTTTGGAAAAGTCGAGATCTAATTGACTTCAGGGGGAGCTGCTGGGTTGTCAGCACTTTTGAAAATCAGGTCACTTATTTCAAGACCTAAATATAAACTTAGAAGCTGAATTTTAGACACTGAGTTTTAAACATCCTGGTCCCACTTTTAATCTAAAGTCTGTATCAGTATTTTGTATAAAAATACCTTTTGTGTCCTGTAATTGCTACTAGAGTTAGAGACATAGACTATATTTTGCACTGAATGTGTGTAGAGTGTCTCGGTAATCCCTTGTAAATGCTGCCTCAATACAAATAAATAATAATTCATATGTTTGGTGTGGTGCTCGTTGCCAAAATAGTGGAGCCCCTCATAGAAAGTGGCATTGGATTTAACCTCACAACACAAGGGAAGTTGCCTTAGAAACACTGGTTGCCATATCAACCTGAGGCTGATGATGCTATTGGCATTGCAAAGCAGTTTTGTGAAAGGGCATTAATGGATTTTATTCTTTCTCTCTAATTCTTAGAAATATCCTCTGTGATGTTACATTTAACCCCCACTATTTAGTTGGTAAATACTTGTCACTTCACTGTGTGAATATTCTTTGTAGATCAGACTTTCTACTGGCATTGTGTTTGCTATGCAAATGAGGGACAAAGAGGAGCTGTCAGACTCATAGAGGATGGGCCAAATCCTGAAACTCATGTTTCAGTCCCCTCAAAAAGGTTGCTCTTGTGAATAAGGGCTGTAGGATTGATGTCCATGTTGGCAAGTCCTGTAGACACTTCTCCAGACAGACCTTCAGCTACATGAACACTTTTGCTTGTATGTCTCTGCCATTGTAATCCTGTATCTTTTACGAATAGACATTGAAAACCGAGAGTGTGTAAGAGAGGAGGAGAGGGAACAATAAGCAAACCTGCAAAACCTAGAAAAGGCAAAGAGCAGAAGTGGACACTGATATGCTGGTCTTAATTACTCTGGGTCTGTTCCAAAGCCCTCTGAAGTTGGTGACCCCCAAGGGCTTTGGATCAGGAACTGTGAGCTAAATCATAATCCTTAGATCCCTCCAAACTAAGACACTCTTTCCGATGTGGAAAAGGGGCTCAGCGACCTCCCATGGCAGTACAATTCCTCCCAGACCGTATGAGAGGCAGTTTGCTTGGGTCTGAGGAGCTACATTGGGACAGGGTTGGGCTGTGAGCCAGCCAGAACATAGCCAGGTAAGGTGCACACATTCCCCATGTCAGCTTCATAGAGCTTAGTATGGAAATGCAATACACCTGTTCTAATGCAGAAACTAAGGATCTACTCTAATAATAAAACAGAATGAATTTCTAGAGTTATGGAGCTTGTGACAGTCAGATGTTCTGATCTGCAGCTATGAGACAGCATGCAGCTGTTAGTTTTTATTGAAGTGGGAGTTTTGTTTAGTTGGAGCACACAGTGTTTTGGGGTATCTGTTGGAGACTGAGGTGAATGCCTTGTGGAATATTGGAGTGTGATGGTGCTAGCACTGAAAACAATGGGAAAAGGGCAAGGAACGCTGGAGGATTTTCCCTTCACTTCTTATTTTCCTGCTGTTGAGAAGTTGGAGAGATGGAGCATGTCCTTTAGCAACCTTAACTTGCCAAACCAAAGGACTTTGTGCTAATACAGGGTAAGAGAAATGATGGTGATGCTCATTAGGAACTTTTACCCAAATTCAAATTTGAATCTAAGGGTGACACCCTTGCCCCTTTGAAGCCCACATCAGAACACCCACTGATGCAAATAGCATGAAGATTTCATCCCGAACCTAACAGGAAAAAACCAGCCAAACAAAAATCAAACCTCAGGGCCAACTCACTATGCCACCCTCCATTCATTGAACAAAGATTCATAGCTGGGTTGCTCTAGTTTTTCTTCTCTTTTTGTCAGGTTTTAGCGCTAAGCAACAGTTCAGTTTTAAATCTTCTTATAGAGTTAACAAAACTGGATTTCTAACATATTGTTTCATTTTACACCTTAACCATTGTGTGTATCAGGTAGGAAATAAACCACCGTCATGAATGATTCCATTTAATTGAAATACCTAATTAAAACAAATAAAATGAAGAAAGTAACTGATACAAGTGGTTATTACTTCATGTACCCAAAGGTCATTACATGCATCATGGTGGCAGATGGGCCACTTCAGGATGCATCATTACTGCTTGGCAACAGTTTCTGACCCCAGTTCAGAGAGGCACCTGGGATCAGGCTTAAACCCCACTGATTTTAGCGGGACTTAAACTTGTATGAGAGTTAAGTGCTTGGAAAAGGATTGTCCCTCACTTGGAACCTGTAACAATAATACTCTTTTAAATCTCCCCTCAGAACCCACTTGACAGGTGAGGGAAAGTTAGCTGCAGGAGACATGTCTTTAACCACAAAAATGAATAAAATTTAACAAATCTCCCAATGCTTGTAAAACTGTACATGTTTTGTTTGTACATAGATCTGTGATAAGTTGCTTGTCTCCTTTGAGATAAAACTGTGGGGCAGGATCTTCCTGTGAATGTGGATGGTGCCAAACATTTTAGGGGTGCTACAAGAATACAAATAAATGGCGATTAAAATTATAAGCCATGGCACCTAAACCTCCTTCTGTCTGAAAATCTCAAGGTGTTCTACAGAAATTAAGAAACTCTCAAAGCTTCTCTGGTGGTGGCATTTTCCTTGCTTTCACATGGCCTAAATGAAAACACAGAGATTAAAGGCACAGCAATACTGGAAAAAATACCCCAACCCTGTGATAGCAAGTCTTACTGACCCAGGCTCATTGGGCTTGTGCTGTAGGGCTAAAATATCAGTATAGATGTTTCTGACTGGGCTGGAGTCTGGTTCCTTAGTCAAGTTTCCAGATCCTGGGCTCCAGCCCTAAGGGGATGTCTATGCTGCTATTTTTAGTAATGTAGCTCAAATCAGTTGACCTGGGTTCTAAGACTCACCACCAAAGTAGTTTTTTTCCTTATGCTTACATGAAGAGGTCTGTGGCAGAGCCTGTGCTATAGACTTATCTCCTCCCAGCAATGTCAGACTTCCTTGTACATGCTTCATGCAGTCCTTGGTTGCTGGTAATATATTTTTTGCTGGGGTGAAGAAGCCCAGGACAGTGTCTTCTAGAGTAGTCAGGAGTTTTGCTACTTCATTGCTGCAAATGGTTCCTTTTTACAATGACTTTTGATTCTGATCTGCCCATCAGTGAGCTACTGCAAAATCTAGGTCCCTTGATATGCAGTCAGGGACTATGTCTACAAAATTATCTTTCCTCTCTTTCATAAATAGAGGAAATTTAATGGTAGACAGTTCCTCTGTAGCAAAAAGGTGTTATTACCTGCTACTTAAGGGCAGAGGTGAGCACACTTTCTGACACACTGAAATGAAGAAAGTTCTTTCTTGTAACCTTGCAGCTAATGGACTGTGCTTTTGTGAAAAGGTGCAGATGAAATTGAATGTTCCTGTATCACAAAAAAACCTTTAACTGGATGAAATTCATACCATAATGGGATAAATAAGAATCCAATCTTGTTTTCTATATAAATTCCACAACCACTATTCAGGTTATAATCTCCATCCATTTTCAATGTATTGGGAAACTGAACTGGCTTTTTGCTGATTCCTAATCTCATGTAGTTAATCATTCTTGAGCGAGGCCTAGTATGAATCAAATAGTCTCTTACATTACAGTGGGAGAAACTTCAGCAACTAACTAACTAACGATGAATTATCTTGGTAAATTTTCATCTGCCCTAAGAGGGTCCATTGGGTGTGCACACATAGCTTATTGACTCATTGATTCCCTGATATTTCACAAATTCAATCGAGCTGCCATTATTTCCTCTTCATGGTATTCTATTTATACTAGGGGTAGTCAAACTTACTGAGCCTCTGAGTCGCATGTGACAATCTTCGGAAGTTTGAGAACTGGAGTGCATCTGCCAGGGATCAGGGCTTCAGCCATGTAGGGGGCACCTGGTGGGGTTCAGGGCTTCAGCTATGCTCCTGCTGACACCCTGTGCCCTGGCAGGTCCCTCCCATGGGGCTGAAGCCCTGAGACTCCACTCTCTGCTAGGCAGAAGGCCCTACACCATTGCCCTTGCTGCAGTTTGGTAGATAGAGAAGCAGGGGAACCCGGGGGGCTATGTGAACATTACTTGTTACTGAGTCTTTGTCATTCTGTGCTTGCGCTCACATATTATGGGAAAAGGAGACATGCTGATGATTAAGGCTGGTGACACTACCACAGCTGAATACTGATACCCAAAGAGAATGTGTTATCTGTGGGGGAAAAAAATCAATGAACCCTTCAGCCTTTACAGAATTACTTTTCAAGTGCTTGTGGAAACTTGTCTGGAGGGACTTTGAGATACAGAGGCAGCAGTGGAGAAGCATAAAAGATTGATAGCATGAGGTGAATATGCAATTAGGCAAACATGACATGTTCCAAATGGAGTAATTTAAAGTGGGAAAGGAAAGGGTAGTGATCTTGGATCACATCAAATGAAATAATTGGTTTCCAAGTTATGGAAAACAAGCCAAGCATTTGGCATCAGCCTTCAGGAAATTCCATTAGCCTCTATCTGTTTCCTTCATCATTCTTAAGTGCCAAACGTTAATTAAAATTTATGAAGCCCTTTTAGCTTGCCCTGAAATACCAAGAGGTTTTAAGCTATGGTACATTGGCAGCAGTGTCCAGTGAATCCCATTGTTCCACCCCTAGCTTTTGCTGTTCCACTTATTAACTTCACTGGCTGTAATCACCTCTTTTTTCCTTTAAAAAACTCCTCCAGAAAAAAAAAAGCTCAGATGTGATATTGAATTCAGAAAAAAATACCAACATTGGGAAAACATCAGAATCATTTTTTTAATTGTACAAGATTTGGGCCAGGAGTGAGTCATAGTCTCATTTTTCTCTGTGGCTAGCATTTTTGTAAGTGTTACTTTTGTGTGCCTCATTTTCTGAGTACCTGACATATTGTGCCTAGTATCCACAGAAACAAAGGTCCCAGACCTCTTCCCCAGTTGGAGTGATGGGTCAAAAACAACTTCGAAAAATTGCACTTGGTATCTACTCTATTCTATATTGCTTTTATATTACCCTTATCACATCTGAGCTCCTTTTAATAGTTCAGAAGCATGATGACTGCATAACGATATATGCTGGGGAGTTTTGTTATGTTTTGCTTTTGTTTTAATATGCATACATATTACTTCATGACTATGTTATAGAATGGAAGACCAGAGCAATGCACCTTACACTTGGAGCAGGAGTGGTGAGTGTGATGATCCCAAGTTCCTCAGGGAGTTTATTGCACTCTCTTGGACCACCCCTTGAGGAATTTGTTTCCCTGCGGATGAGCTTTGCTGTTATTGGTGTTAGTCTGACTGGGCCATAGGAATGTAGTTCTGTAGGTCTGTCTTCTGGAGCTTTAAATGGTCTTCTAGTAGCTGGGCTGAGAGCATGGAGCACTTTGAAGGTAAAGACTGAGACTTTGAACTTGATGTTCAATGTGTCTCCAGTTGAGTATCCAAAAATGAAGAGGCC
Source organism: Carettochelys insculpta (assembly GCF_033958435.1). Classification (NCBI taxonomy): domain Eukaryota; kingdom Metazoa; phylum Chordata; order Testudines; family Carettochelyidae; genus Carettochelys; species Carettochelys insculpta. The sequence continues at coordinate 47,617,020 of NC_134140.1, read as the reverse complement.
CACAAAATTAGTGCACACTTCTTAACATCTTGCTGCAAATTAACAGTAGATGGCAGCCAAATGAAAGAACTTTACAATATTCATGCAAAAGCAATGATGGTTGTAAACTTGGTATTCAATATTCTTATTTGCTTTTCCCTGACACTGTCTCTGTGCCTTAGTTTATTCACTAGAAGAGATGGATAATAATAGCCTTAACGATCTCATAGGGGTCCTGTGCGTCTTTAATTAATTAATGGCACAGAAAGAGCTGTTCTTTTTACAGTCTGTACCTATAAAATATCACAGCAATACTTAAAAAAGAATACAAGTAGTACCTCTCTTCTAGATAGGAGGAGAGAGGTGTTTGTTTATAGTGCCTATTGTACAAAGTTCCTTTAACTCTCTTGTAAATTATTGTTGTTGTTATTAATAATTTTGTTCTGTGCCTGTGTAAATTCATTGTTGTTTTATTTAGAATTTTGCACAAATCATTTCAAGGAAGTGTATTAAAAATAAAATATAAATCTGTCTCTCTGTCTGTCGCCAGATAGTACCAGACTGTCATTAGCATTAATATGAAGGAAGGGAATTTCAGTACTGGAACCATGTAGCTAATTCATAATCTAACTAAAATCGATGTACTGAATCCATTAGGAAACAGCAGCTTTGGGACTTGACAACAACACCTTTTTGAAGAGTATCCTTTTGGTAGACCATTAAAAGAAAGATATGGAGTATTTGACATTAGCTGAGGAGCTGAATTCACGTGATTCTATAACTTTAATTGGGGCCTTGGGTTCTAGCAGATTTTCACTTGGAACTTCTTCAGATATTTGAAATCTCAAGAGATTTATAGCTTGGTTAGAAAGGCAATTGCCTTTTCATTCATTACCTTAGTTCAAAAATGTAAAGATGACTCACAAACCCATTGTCATCAGTTATTTAAGACACATCCTGACACCTCCCCCACAAAATTATGCTACCAATTTAGCATTAGCTAAGAAATTTGCCATTCCTTGATATACAATAAAAAAGGGAACCTAATTTTAGTAAGAAGCTTTTAGGTACTTTTAATAATACATTACAAATGAAATTATTTTGTTTAAATTAATGAGTGCTCATTTGGAGCTAAGTGCCTCAGAAGACTCTGAACAAATCGTATCTGACATTATTCCATGACACAGAAAGAAGTAAGGCAAAGAAGCCATGAAGGGAGTCGTTGCAGCTCAAGGGTTACAGTGTATAGCTTTACAGTGGTTGCCACTGAAGGCCTATGGTGAAAACACTAAGGCTACATCTTCCAGAAGATCTTTTCCAAAAAAATTGTTTAGAAAGAGCACATCCACACACAAAAAAGCAGACTGAAAAAGTGATCTGCTCTTTCAATAGAGAGCATCCAGACAGTCCTGCGCTTTCAAAAGTAGCTTTCGAAAGAAGGCCCTCTTCCTGATCTGGAGGTGGAAGAGGGTTTCTGGAAGAACAGCCACGTTCTTTCAATTTTGGATCGAAACAGCGCATTTTGTGTGTAGATGCTCCATGTGTTCTTTCGAAAACAAGCCAGATTTTTTGAAAGAACTTGCTAGTGTAGACACGGCCTAAGGGTACATCTACACTTTCCAGAAGATTGATGTGGTGCCAGTTGAATGTCTAAGGTTCAATTTAGTGCACATAGTAGGGACATGCTAAATTGAATGATCAGGGCTCCACCGTTGACCCTGGTACTCCTTGCAGTTGCAAGGAGTAAGGACAGTTGATGGGGGAGTTCTCTCGTTGACCTCCCTCTGTAGGGGTGGGCAGAAGAATCAGTTTAGGATATATCAACTCCAACTATACAATTCAGAAAGCTGTATTTGTGCATCTTAAATCAATTTTTCCCTGTAGTTTGGATATGGCTTTAGAGAGGCTGCCAGGAAAACAACACGGAGGGTAGACATACTGAAGCTAACTTTAATCTGGTTAGCTCAGATACTAATAGTAGTGAAATTGAAGCAAAGTGGACTTCTCCATGGAGTTAGTAAGAGCTGTACAAGTTCACCCAAGGCCAGGGTATATACTGAGCTTGGCTGTGCTGAAGTTCATTGTGCTAGAAGGTGAAGAAAGCTGCTATGAGGAAGATTGTTCTTGATTTGATTTCCACAAAGAGGAAGGAACTGAGAGGCTGAGAATTTGAAAGTGGAAGGCAGCTTGAGTAAAAGTAATAATGAAATGATAGAGTTCATGTTTCTTGGGAATGGTAGGAAGAAAAACAGCAACATAAAGGCAATGGATTTTGAGAAGCCTGACTTCAGCAAACGCAGGGAGCTGGTAGGTAAGGACACATGGGAAGCAAGTCTACGAGGAAAAACAATTGAAGACTGCTGTCAATATTTCACAGAGACATTACCAAGGATGTAAGAGCAAAGTATTCCACTGCATAAGAAAGATCAGAAGTACAGCTCGAAATCACCCTGGCTTACACAGGAAATCTTGAATTTTCTAAAAATCAACAAGGAATCCTACAGAAAGGGACAACTAGGGCAAGTTACAAATGATGAATACAAAGAATTAACAAGAATATTTTGGGACAAAATTAGAAAGGCCAAGGCACAAAAGAAGCTCAAATTAGCTAGAGACAAAGGTTAACAAGAAAATCTTCTACAGATATATTAGAATCAAAGGAAGACCAAGGACCAGGAAGCCCTGTTACTCAGTGAAGAGGGAAAAGTGAACAGAAAATGTGGAAATGATAGAGGTACTTAATGACTTCTTTGTCTTAGTTTTCACTAAGAAGATTGGTGGTGATTGGAAGCCCAGCATATGAATACTGATGAAAATGAGAAGGTTTAGAAGTTAAAACAGGAAAAGAACAAATTAAAAATTATTTAGACAAACTGTTTCTTTTCAAGTCACCAGGGCCTGATGAAATGCATCCTAGAATATTCAAGGAGCTGATTGGGAAGATATCTGAGCCATTAGCTCTTATCTTTGAAAAGTAAAGGAAGACAGCAGAGATTACAGAAGACTGGAAACGAGCAAGTATAGTGCTCATCTATTAAAAGGAAATAAGAACAACATAGGAAATTACAGCCCAGTCATCTTAATTTCTATGTCAGGAAAGATAATTTAGCAAATAATTAAGGAAACAATTTGCAAACACCTGGAAGATAATAAGGTGATAAGTAATAGTCAGCATGGATTTGTCAAGAACAAACCTTGTCAAAACAACCAGATAGCTTTCTTTGATAGGATAGCAAGCTTTGTGGCTAAGGGGGAAGCAGTAGGTGTAGCTAGACTTCAGTAAAGCATTTGATACATGTTCATTGGCATCTCTTGGTTTAAAAAGAGTCACCCAGTGCTTAAAAAGAGAAACCAGCTAAGGCGAAGAAAAATTATAATTGCTGTCTACTGTAATTGTATTATATCTATTTCTATTCCTGTATTTTACAAAGTCATATTTTTACATAACATTTATATTATTTCTGGATTTACTATGCAAACATTGCCACACTATATTAGTGGCCAACATCCCCAGTACTGCAAACTTCACCCATATAAAGACTTTGCACATTCCATATTAAATTCAGCCATGTAAAGAAAACAAGGTCAAGTTCCTGAACTTGGCAATATCACATGACCCTAAGCCTTGGCACTTTTGGATTTAATTACACATATAAAATGTAGACTATTACCAATCAATGTCAATTTTTAAATCCAGATAAGATGTTTTTCTGGAAGATATGTTTTAGGAATTATTCTGGGGGATTTCTCTGACTTGTGTTATACAGTAGATCAGACTATCAAAATGGTCCCTTCTGAATTTGGAATTTGAATGCATATTCTACAAACACATCATCCAACAATGTGAGACCATTTCCTCCTTTTATGTGTTCAACAACTTACTGCATTGTTAACCAGTATTCTCATAAGATGCAATTAAATATTAGCATTTTGTAAATGAATAGAAAACAAGCTGATCATGTATTGCAGCAAGCAAAGGAGGGCATGTTCCATTTTGCACTTCATTTAGAGCCACCCATCTGGAACATAAGACTGAAAGTAATTTGTTATAAACCTATTTTCCTTTGGTGCTAAATATTTATGAGTTATGCTTTAAAAGCTGGTGTATACAACTTTGTGTACATTTGTGACCTGACATGCAGATCAGAGGGCACCTCTGCATCTGCTGGAGGGAATCACAGTACCATTGGAATCAATACCTCCATGTAAATTCACACCAGTTGAGGCTCTGTCTCCAGTTATTTGTGCAGAGACTTTGGCATTTGGGTCCCTGACTGGCCACATGCACAGATACATGTGAGAGACGTCAGTATGGTGCAGCAAATGAAAAGTGTATTAGCAGGTAGTGGTAAATCTTCAGACTGGCCAGTCATGGATTCTGACAAGACAATGAAAGCCAGTCTCACTGAATTATTACAAAACACTGCAGTGTTTATTATATGTACTGGAAGACTTCTACTGATCAATAATCAGTCCCTAGAGAGATGCACACAAGCTAATGTTTCATTTTGGGAGACATTCTTACAGCGCATGAGCCTGCTTCTTTCGAAGTCCGTGAGCATTTTGAGATTGATTGCATGGAGAGCAAGACTGGACCAAGAATCTTCTGCAATTCTCTCCCCTCTTAAAATTCTGAAAGCTTTTTCTGTACGTCTCTTTGGCTATTTGTTGACCAATATGTCTGAATTGCTTCTAAAGCTTTTTTTTTCACTCTGTTCCAGTATACTTCACCATATCAGTTTGTGTATTTCTAATTTAACAATCCTCTACTATGAATGTATCAGTTTCCCTGGATGATCACACAGTTATCAAATCATTTTCCCCATTGATGAATGTGGTTTTGTTGATATTTCCTAAGGGAAAAATGTAGAATTTGATGATTGCTTTTCAGTTCCCCAGTCGAGTAAATTTAAATAACAACTTTCAAAATATTGATACAAAAATAGAACATATAATTTCATTCCAAACCAGCGAACTTTCCCGTTTTGACATTTCTCATCCAAAACTCTTAAGATTTTTTTATTTCACAAAGCTGTAGTACTGGTCTGAATAAACAAATAGTGAAGATGTAGCCTGTAGGTCAAAAAGCATATACAGGGGGGTTAAGCATGGGGTGGGTTAGGGCAACAGGGGAGGTGGGAGGGTGCAGTTGAGCTGGGACTTGCAGGGGGCTGGACCCAGCCAGCAGGGGGTTGGGGCGGGGTTGAGCCCAGCCAGGGGGTTGGAGCAGGGGATGCAGGGGTGGTGAGTAGAGGGGGTTGGAGCTAGAGCTCTGGGAGTTGAGGGTTGGAAGCCCCAGGCACAGGTTGAAGCCGGAACCCTGCAAACCGGGGACTGTGAGCTGGGGCTGTGGGGCACTGGAGGGGTTGAATGGGGTGAACCGGGGCAGAGGGTTAGCTGGGGGGTACAGTCTTATGCGCCCGCAGTGTCTGACAGCTGGAGCCTCATGCTTACTGGTGGCTGACAGAGCAGGGCAGCTACATGTTGCCCTTTAATCTGCTCTGTGTTCCATTTGTTCAGTTCTTGGTGCTGCGAAGTGGTACCTGATCCACAGGGTTGGGACAGTCAAAGGCAGCTGGATGTGATGCTGGTGACTTACATTCTGTCTGTGTTTAGGCACCAGAAATGGAATAGGTCCATTGACTCTAATTACAGGTGCTTATCCTTTGAGAAGGGATACTATTGACTTAAAAACCACACTTCTGCCTGCAATCTGTTTCACTTGCAGTCGTGTGAGGCACTACTTGAAACAGTAGCAAGTAACCAGAATAGAGAATACAATTTCATTTTTTTAGTTCACATAGTTTTTTGCATTTGGCAGTAACCTGGATCTCCTCTCTCTCTTTCCCGCATGTAGTCTTCTGAGTTCTGATTCTGTCAGCTGCTCTACAATTGGCAGCAATTCAATGGAGCTTAGTGCAGAGCTCTGCCTGCGTAGAACAGCCTGCAGGACTTTCTAGTCATTTCCCCATCATGCCAGAGTGGGTTTTTCACAGACCAACAGGATAAAGAAAAACTTTTGTAAAGATAAGAAAATATGATTAGAAAGCCCCAGTGATTGTCAGGGGAATACCTGAAAGTACTTTGAAAGTATTTTGAACTCTTCCTTTGAAGCTGAGAACATTTCAAACTGACAGTGTCTCTAAAGACACCCCGGTTTAAAGATAAACCAACTGCGCCTCTCCTTCAGGCCTCTTCTCCTTGCTGCTAGTGTTGCTGTAGTTGTCTCTCAGCCAATTGACTTTCTGCTGAATGCTTCTTGTCCCCACTGCAGCAGTAAGTGTCTGCTAAAGGCTCCCTATAGGAGTGGAGGACACAGTGGGCATGTTTACACTGCAATTTGTCATCCACTGCTGGCTTGTGCTCTGGGACTGTTCTGCCTTGCAGAGTCCTATAGCCCAGGCTTGGTAGTCTCCACTGTGTTTAAACAGGCACTCTAGCTCCCAGTCCTGGAAGTAACAGCAGCACAAGATGCAGAGCCCTTGATAGTACACATGTGGCTTAATTAAAAAAAAAACACACACACACACACTCCAAAACACATGGACGTATTGATTGTCTCGTCTCCCTTCCACTGCCAAATTCTCTTGCTTTCCCTATGAACCTTTCCTGGCTCCGCAGGCGACCATGGCTCACAGTCTAAGTAGCATTGTTGTAAGACTATGTCACAAATGTACGTAGCAGGGTAGAATCAATGCAACAGTTGGGAGGGTCCAAGGTTCTCCTGCAACCTCCAAGGTTATCCCAATGGGTATCACAAATGGGTTGTTTGCATGGATCAAGGGCAGATTTAATGGTCAACTTGCACTGGACATAGGTTGTATGGCTGAGCATCTCCAAACCCCAGGGGCCCTCCAGGTACAGGGGCCCTGAGCACCTGTAACAATAGCTGTGCCACTACCCTCTGTCCCCACTCGATTCTGTCCGCCCCACCCCCCAAGGAATCGAGTCTGTCACCATCACAAGTTGTTTCAGCGCTGATGCAATTGTGTGCGTCACACGCTGCCCCAGCCTTCAGCCCCCAGGCCACGAGCCTTATTTTTGATAGGGGTCCCACTGGACCCACACTCACCTATCTTGAAATGCTTTGGCAAAATCCCACAACAATTAAGCATTTTCTGCAGTGGCTGATAGTTGTAGATGTTTCCCACACTGCAGGGGTCTCAGCCTTGCGTGTGCTTCAGTGCTGAAGGGGCTATTGCAGAGATAGGTGCCTAGTTTTCACAGCCACTGTCTCCTCCTTGGTTTTGGCCACTGAGAGATGTGTGGCTGCCTGCTCTGGTCTTTCCCCATCCCATAGCACTCTCCCTAGCTTGCTCCACTCTAGTTTTGCCTGTGTCTGCTATATTCTGCACAGAAAAATCAATTTTTCAAAGATTTACCTCACTATTGAACGATAAAATAAGCAGCACAAAAATGCACTCTATTTAAGCCTATACTTTCAACTTATTCTCATGCTAGAAGTTCTATGAAAATGAAAATCTGAAATACAAATCTAGGTTTTAGAAAAGAAAAAGATGTTTTGTTTTTATATATTGCCTCCAAAGATCCTAAGCAGCAGAACTTGTCATTTTGTAAACTTCCTGATCAACTCCTGCAGTCATGAAGTGCTTCTCAGTTCAACAAGTGTGAATCTATCACTGTGTCAAGATTTAAAAAAAACTAATTAGGCGATGAGCTTTTGTACTACAGACCCACTTCTTCAGAGCCAACAATTATTTGCAAAAAGTAACTAATTCTTGTTGCTAAGCCCAAACAATTAATAGATTTTGAGAGCTCATTCTCTATTGCCTGTTCCCTTGTGTAATTTTTTTTTACATTTGCATAAAATATGTGTAAATTGCTGCTATTCTTGCTTCCACAGGGCACAGATGTAAATGACTCGGCAAAGGAGCGGATGCAGGGAAATGGGAACCTTAGTTTGTGCGCGTGATTCTGTGACAAAAATCACACAAGCTTATAACATTGGAAGGAGAATTCTCTTTTAGGCTCAGTTTTCTTTATTCATCCACTCTCCTCAAAGGGGAAATACCACCCTATAGCACCACGAGATAGGGAATTAAAATATGGTTGGAAGGTTGGCCACAACTGCCCCCAGTGAGAGAAACTTTGAAGATAGATGTAAGTTTACAGTAGAACTCGCTTATAACACCTATAAATCTGAGTGCTTGGACATAGCCAACAATATAATTCCACATTTATCCTGTCTGGAATAAGACAGTAAATACTGGTGTTCTGAGCTAGGTTCAGATTTTCAGTGAGTGCTTACCTTGGCTGCGTCTACACGTGCACGCTACTTCGAAGTAGCGGCACCAACTTCGAAATAGCGCCCGTCACGTCTACACGCGTCGGGCGCTATTTCGAAGTTAACTTCGACGTTAGGCGGCGAGACGTCGAAGCCGCTAACCTCATGAGGAGATAGGAATAGCGCCCTACTTCGACGTTCAACGTCGAAGTAGGGACAGTGTAGACGATCCGCGTCCCGCAACGTCGAAATTGCCGGGTCCTCCATGGCGGCCATCAGCTGGGGGGTTGAGAGATGCTCTCTCTCCAGCCCCTGCGGGGCTCTATGGTCACCGTGGGCAGCAGCCCTTAGCCCAGGGCTTCTGGCTGCTTCTGCGGCAGCTGGGGATCTATGCTGCAGGCACAGGGTCTGCAACCAGTTGTCAGCTCTGTGTATCTTGTGTTGTTTAGTGCAACTGTGTCTGGGAGGGGCCCTTTAAGGGAGCGGCTTGCTGTCGAGTCCGCCCTGTGACCCTGTCTGCAGCTGTGCCTGGCATCCCTATTTCGATGTGTGCTACTTTGACGTGTAGACGTTCCCTCGCTGCGCCTATTTCGATGTTGGGCTGAGCAACGTCTAAGTTGAACATCGACGTTGCCGGCCCTGGAGGACGTGTAGACGTTATTCATCGAAATAGCCTATTTCGATGTCGCAACATCGAAATAAGCTATTTCGATGTTGGCTGCACGTGTAGACGTAGCCCTTATGTAATGTCCTCCTTAAATGTCCATAGCTATTCTGTTCTGAATTCACCATTCCCTTGGACTGAATACATATATATTTATACCAATGCAACATAAATGCAAAATACTACCATTCCAGTTTGGGGGAAATAACTAAACTTAGTCTGTTTAGAATGACATACTATAGAATATATATATCTATTTTCAAAGATGCCTTAAATAGCATGGCTGTCCTCATAAGTGTCATTAAACTGTTTGAATTAGTAGAATTACTGCTGGCAGGCTATGGTAATACACTGGGCCAATTCTAATCTATTCCATTAGAGGAATTCTTGGCAGTGTGACCATACTGAGGAGTCTGATGGGTTTACAACACAACTGTTCCATTGAAAGAAACTTGGAATATAAATTCTCAACCCATCATAACTTTCTCTTTTCTTTTCAGTCACATCTATATGATTACTTTTAGGCAGCCATAAAACTGCTCTTCAGCTGTTGTTGGTTTTTTACTGGTTTGCAATATTGAAATTGGTTAAAGTTAACATGTTATTTTAAAACCACGTAGGAATTTGGTCACTGAGTTCCAATAAAGGAAAACAGGATCCCAAATTTGAATAACTCTACTTTATTCAGTGCTGTATTGTAGACTCTGTAATAATTATGCTGTCACTGCAGACTTTGCTGCCTAATGTACAGCACAAATAGTATGCAAACCATCAAATGCTCTAAGGAAGCCAGTATTATGCCACTATAGTTATTGCACCTGATTCTGATTTAGTTTATACCGGTTTAACTCTATTGACTTCAGTGGAATTATTCCTGATATACACTGAAGAATTAGGTCCAGCTGGTCTGTTGTGCTGTTGCCCTGGAAGTGGCAGGGCCTAGGGAAGTAGGGACAGGGCCCAGGGCATTGAGCCACCACAGCCACCCACACCATGGCACTGCCCCACACCTCAGGTCCTCCCAGCCATGTGCGGCAGCACAGCTGTGCTGCTGCGGCGCTTCAAAGTAACTGGAGCTCCAGACGCCACTGCTGCCCAAGTAGCAGTGGCTGGAGCTCTGGGCCCCTTTGAAGCCTTGTGGCAACTATTCTCCTGGACCCCACCCTACTGGCAGGACTGCTTGCATAAGACATATTCAGGGTAGGGAAGGCAGGGGGGCTTTCATGGTGGTCTAAAACCCAAAGAGAACCCTGAAATAGAATATTGTCCTGGAAAAAACTAGATAGAAGCATCTGCTCAAAAGACTTGTTTCTGGATACAGCATTTCACACCTGTGGCATCTCACTCACTCTTGCACACACACACACGCACGCAGAGAGCGAGAGTAATCTCAGTCATTCCCTGGGAAATACTAAGTAGATAGGATAAATCCGAGGGATCCAGAGAGGTCCCTCTTATTTTTCCATATATGTCCCATCAATAAAAGGAGATCTGATATTTCACCTTGCTGGCATCTCAAAACAGTGCAATTGAAAAACTGCAGCTGCTACACCTGACTACATATGCAGCTGCAGTTATGGTCAAGCATAGTCTCGCCGATGCAGACAAACTCAGCTTCCTCATTCTGACGGACCACAAGGGAAGATCGAGAAAAGAGGGCTACTGCAGTGTGAAGGATGGGGCAAGAGAGCTTTCCTCGAAAGCCTGAAGAAAGCAAACTGAACTATAGGGACTCCTAGGTCCCCAGCTCATTTCTTTTGTCATGACACTGTCTGAAACTACTTTCCTTTATTCCTGTTCCACAAAACCAACCCAAAAGTGAACAATATACAGTGCCAAGGGAGATGATCTAACAGAAATAATGTAGACCAGTGTTTCTCAACTGGGGTACATGTACCCTTAGGGGTACACCGTGGTCTTCCAGGGGGTACCTCAAATCATCTAGATATTTGCTAAGTTTTACAACAGGCTACCTAAGAAACACTGGTAAAGTGAGTACAATGTAAAAGTTTCTACTGCTTCATATACTTTGCACTGAAATATAAGTACAATATTTCTATTCCAATTCATTTATTTGGTAAGATGGTGGAAAGTCAGCAAATTTTCACTAGTAGTGTTCTGTGGTATTTTTGCATGCTTTTGTCGCTGTAAAGTACTGGCCAATAATGTTACATGCATTGCACAAGATGCTAGCCAAAGAGGTGTGCTTACAACCTTTCATAAGACAATGAAACCACTAATAGGAAACTTTATTGGTACTGGTGCCTGAATTAAAAATGCAAATACAAAGACTCTTAGCACAGAAGAAGGGCAAAGAAAAAGATGGGCAGAACATTTTCAGGCTTTTTAAATAGACCAAGTCTGAGTCAACTATTAGAAACACATGATCAGAGGTACACTAGAGCTTGGTTTAGGAGATATTACAATGCAGCACAGCACATGGAGAAATGGAAAACCCCCTTATTTTCTGTAAACATTTGAAAAGGTATTTTTTTGGGAGAAATTAGTGACTTGAATTAAGTGTCTCAGAAGGCGTATCAAAAGAAATTCTTCATTGATCTGAAAAAGTTAGAAGCAAGTATTCCTCTTACCTGGTAGTATACAGGTATATGCACACACACAGTACACATCTCTAAATCACACTACATGACATGTTTGTACCAATTTTGTTAGGTTAGCCTAGTTATAAAAAGAAATCACTTGTCATAGTTGTGAGCCCAGACAAGCTCAGAGAGCACAGAATGTAAAGAAACAGAATGTGTTTCCACAAAGAGATGTTAGAACTGGACAAAGATAAGTGTCATGTTGTGTTCTTTCATGGATTAATTTTTGATGGTTCATTTGCTATGACTGAGTGACTTTTAAATAATCTAATTAAAAGTGGAGCAATTGAAACCAACCATATATGTTAAGTTTAGTTCATGATTTAAACTATTTTACCAAATAGGCTTTTTTTTTTCTTTTTACCCCCTTTCTAATATTGCTGTGCCTCCTTGCTACCCTGGTACATTAATGCCTTATTTGTACTATGGTAAATGATTCCATTTGTGGCACTCAATGGCAACTAGCCATTTTGAGGCACAATGTGGGAGTGGAGAAATAGTGGGAAGTGAAAATCTGAACAATGATGGCAGTCCAGTGTTCTGACTCTGATAGGGCTTGGTTTTAAGACTTTCTTCTGGGTATCACCAGCTTTTAATTATTCACATGGAAGCAGTTTTTCACACACACTCTAAATTGAATCCATGCATTGTGATGATTTAGTTCACAAACAGAATAGACCAAATTCTGATCTCTGTTGTACCTGTTAAATGTTTGTGTGGTGCTTCTGGATGGTTAACAAAGCAAGGCCTGGAAGCATACTCTACTAGTGGGATCTCTTCTAACATCAACTCTATCAATCAGTGGAGTTATATCAGGAAAGAATTTGATCCTGTGTATTTTAGCTGTTTGATGAGTTGTACAGGCATTTATCTGAGTGAAAAGTGTGTGTAAAAGTCTGCTATTCTGGTTTCATATCTTTTTACACCCACTTTGCTTTCACTTTGCACTGGTCAAAGCAAGGATGAATAGAACCTGTACAGAGTGAATATACAAGAAACCTTAGCTTGATGTTATATTCAAACATGGTTAAAAACAAACAGTACTGCACCTCTGTAATGTGTTAATTTCTCTCTCTCTAAATAAGCCCACAAAGACTAATCCTACTCTCACATCCATGTTACTTCAGAATAGTCCTCCTGTCATCTCTAGAACTAATTAGTGTGAGTGGAGAATCAAACTCTTGAAATTCAAAGCTGAGAGAAATCGTGACCCCACCATGTGAAAACAGTTTGGGTTAAAGCATGAAACTTCAGAGAACAATTTTCTAATGAAGTTGCTTTCTTTAGGAGCAGCCCTGGTTGAAAATTTTCCAGTGGAACATTGTTTCATGAGATAACGCTGAAACTGCATGCGATGAACCATCAGTGACACATTTCAGTGTGTTATGTGAATGCTGACAAAATTTAATTAAGATAGTTGGGGGGGGAAGCATTCTGATAATATCAGAACTTTCAGTTTCTACTTGTTCAGAATGGAATAGTTTGATTTTTAATTTCAAAACTGCTTTTTGGTGAGACAATTTATCTTATTTAAATATTAAAAGACAAAATTGAAATGAATTGCACCCAACATCACTAAATATTTTGGAAAAAATTGTTTCATAAAAATGTCACAGTTCTTTGTTTCTATTCTGATTCTGAACAAAAACAAAATTTAAAAGTGTGGAAACTTTAAAATGGAAATTCCAGTTCCTGCAGAGCTCTACTGATGAGTACAGTGTGGTTTGTGCTAATTATATTCTGGTAGTTGTGCTTCAAAACTTAGGATGAACAAAATCGATCGCATATTCAACATGCAAGGCACTACATTTAGCCGTTTGGAATGGAGATCCATCAACTACATCAAAAAACTCGCCCAGATCCAGACGGACATCATCTTTAAATATTGAGTCTGTTCTAGTATGGCTATGGTCTGAAGAAGTGGGTCTGTCTCATGACAGCTCACCTAATAAATTATTTTGCTAGTCTTTAAAGTGCTACTTGACGGCTTTTTGTTTTGATTTGGGGACCAAGTTAACTTTCTGGGACAGGGACCCTGAATGTGACATGTCAGGGAACAGCTGTAATGTTCTCATCTCACAGAGTGAATCAGCAAATCTCTTTTGCCAAAGGAGGTGGTGTTTATAAAGAGATATTACACTGTGATGTACTAACATCTTTAGTATAACTCTGGATGTTACAAAATATATGTAGGTATTGTCAATGGTACCAGACAAAAGGAAATATGCATAACTGTCATGTGGGGAGGCAGTGGGGAGAAAAGGAAGTTATGGCTTGTCAACTGCCCATCTATAAAAGACTGCAAATTGGGATTATTGGTTGAACCAGATGGTGACTTGCTCAGAACTGGGATCAGACTATAAATGGCAGCTGGGTTTGATTCCATAAGGATTGTGTATTGTATTTCTATTTTTAATATGTATTATTCTTAAATAATAGAGGTGCCTTTATTCATTAAGCTTGGCTATGCCTGTCTAACTATTTTATTGTTGCCAGTTCATAGTGAAATGCTAGTACAGGTAAGGTTGAACCTCTCTGATCTGGGACTCTCTTGTCTGGCAACATCTGTAATCTAGCATAATTTTAGTTACTTGGACAACCACTTATCTTGGATGTGACTGAGTTTCCTGTCGTCCCACAAAGTTTGTTTAGAGCCCCCAGTCCTGGCTCTCAGTGTTCTGTGCTGTTATTTAGCTGTAGTTTACCCCTAAATGTCTTCTAAGGGTCCAGTAAGCAGTGGAAGTGTTGATAATGTGCTCGACAATATTGAACTTCCATGGTCCCACAAAGTCTCTCTTCTGACACTGGTTAGGTCCCGAGGGAACAGGATGAGGGAGGTTCAACCTATAATTAAATTTTAATCTATACATGGGGCCGTCTTTAGGATTAATGGGCCCCCTAGGCAATATTGGTAAATTGGTGCCCCATACCCAATGGCAGCCCAGGCTGGAAGAGCAACTTTTAGAGATGTGATTTTTATAATCTTCAACAACACAGTCTAATTGTAAGAAGAAATGACAACAGGTGAATACCACAAATAGACAAGCGGAGCAAAGGATAACAAATATAGGAATTTGAATTAAGTCTTTAGGGCTAACATGGCTCTTTTCAAAGCTTAACATCAATTAAGTATTTCAAAGTCTGTTTGATTTAACTTTCTCTCCAGAGACCATGCTACCCAGTGTTCAGTGTGTTCTATTCTGGGATGCCGACATATTCAATGGACCCCTTGTTATTTCTTGTGTTTCCATGTTCTCTGTGAAATATTTTTCATTAATTGCTGTACTAACATCATTTTGCGAATGGAGCTCTCTCTATGACTGGTTGTCTAAAGGGTGTGAAATAACTGAGAAATTGCCTGAGTACCTTACCAAGTCAGTAGGTCAACTCCCGCTGCAGAGAGAAACATACGCTTTTTAATAGAGATGATTTGCTTGTAAACCATTCTCCCTTCTCCCAAAACTTTGAAACATGCTGGACGTGAGGCAGTGCTTTCATTTATTAGTTTGGAGCTATATTGTGCTCGGTCTGTGGGCTTAAAGCTGATTCTCCATTTGTCTTCTCTGCATGCGCTGTCATTTTAAAATGTCATAGTTTTCTCTCTGGGGCTGGATAAAGCCCTTGAATGGCATCCAGAATGTCTTTCTGAGTGCATGCCAGCTGTAGCAAACCCATCACATCCAGCTGGATCCTTTCTTACACCCTGCCAGGGATCTTCTCATTTGCTGTGCAGGTGTTGCATTCTCCCTCCTGTGCTAATGGGCCAGCCACCTGGAGAAGCCCTGTCTCCCAGACCCCTCTCCCATCATGCAGAGCTGAGAAGTAGGAAGCACAAGATATTGAATGATAAGTTCAATGGTCTGAAAAACAAATTTCATCTGATAACTGCCTGTGGCTATAAACACAGTGCACAGTCAGTCCCACACCAGGAAACTGAACGGAATTGCTCACTTTAAAAAGTGTGAGATTCCTTAAGCTTTATTACATACTTTGCACTCCTGTTTCCTTGAAAATGCATTTGCATCTGACTGTTTTCCACATAGAAAGCACTACGGAAAATGCCATATACCTGAAGGCACACTGTGAAATATATGACATATTCATGGAGAACATATTTCATTTATGTCAGCAATAAAGTGTAAGAAGAGTGGCAGAAGATTTTAATCCCTTTTCTTATCTCACGACATTTGTTCAAATAGCTCCTTAACGAAAGTGACAGGAAATCTCATGGGAATCATTTAGACCTGTAAAACATCTTGTGTGATTCAACCCTAACTGGTCCCAGCTCTGTTCTTTGAGGGACTTCATATAAATCGTGTATTATCATCCCTTGGGTTCAACTGCTCTTTATGAATACAATCCTGCAAGGTACTGAATGACCACACTGACTTCAGTGGAAGCTGGAGGCATGAAGCACCTTGCTGGAGATGTTTAGCTTACAGTGGGGTTGGAGGAAGTGTTATGTGGGGTCTCCCAGGAAGAGAGCAGGACCAGAACTAGTCAATATATTAATTAATGACCTAAGAGAAGGTTACTTCGACACAGACCAACCCATAGGACAATACAAATGCGTGAGCCACTCCAGAATGTTATTCCAGTGCTTTTTCTGGGAGCCAGAATGGCTTATTGTGGTATGTGTTCCAGCGCTTCCCAAGCACTGCACTGACCCCTTGGATGCAACGCAGCTTGGGGGGTTGGTGAATGCTACAAGCTACTCTTTGGAAACGGAGGTCTTGCTTGATGACTTAGGTGACTGCTTGGACCCAAGTGAGAGTTCTTTGGGGGAAGAAATACATGCTGTTGTAGCTGGGGAAATAGAACCCATGGATTAAATGTAAATTGGGGATGTGTTGTACAAGTTGTAGTCATTCATTTTGTAGTAGATATAAAATTTCAAGGATAGGTAACCAAAATGGCACTCCTCGTGGAGTTTAAGAATGTGATTTATGACAAAGTTTGTGTGAATTGAATGTCTTTAGTTTATAAGGGTACCAAATGAAGGGATATCACATTCACCCAAAAGGTGTGAGTACTGGGGTGAGGGTGTAATTATTTAGGATGACACATAAAGGTGTAGTAGGGGTAAATGCTTTCCCTAAGTTTAACACTTAAGTTAAATTTGAGAGAGAGAGGAAACATCCCAACAGTTAGATGCATTAAGATGTGTAATCCTCTTCCAATCCCATCTCTTGGGTTGTTTTAAACTATCCTGGAGACAACAGTAGAAGATATGCAGTGGGGAAAGCCCTGTACTGGATTCAGGAGGAATGGCTAGGAGACTTAAAGGGGGCTCTAGTTTCAATGTTTTTATTCTTCTCTGTTTATGGATATAACAGATCTTCTCTGGTTATGGTAATTCTTATTACATCTTGGGTAGATCCCTACTAAATTCACATCCATAAAAAATGCATCATGAGCTGTGAAACGTAGTCTCTCACCATGAAATCTGGCCTTGTGTGTGCTTTCACCTATATCATGCACACTTCATGGGGAGGCCAGCACTGTTCCCTCTAATTTTGCCCATGTGTCGGTGGAATAAGTTGTGTTATGTTGGCCCAGGCATGTGTAGATATGCACCACCAGTAGAAATGCATGCTGCTGGCTGTGGGTGCTCTGTTAATCAGCTGGGTGGCACCTGAATCTGTCCTGGATCGCCAACCAAGCGCTCAGCTTACAGGGAACACTGGAGACCAGCGTTTCTCAAACGGGGTATTCTCACCCTCAAGCGACTTGCAGGGGATTGTAAGGATATTTTAGGGGGTTTGCAGTAGCGCCACCTTCACTTCAGTGCTTCCTTCAGAGCTGGGCAGCAGCAGCTGTTGGCCAGGCCCCCAGCTTTGAAGGTGGCCCCCACCAGCAGCAGTGTAGAAGTGAGCTTGGCAATACCGTACCATGCCACCCTTTCTTCTGTGCTGCTGCTTTCTGAGCTGAGCGGCTGGATAGTGGTGGCTGCTGAGGGCACAGATCTGCAGGCAGCCATTCTGCCTTCAGAGCCGCTATCTCCTTTAGCAGATGAAGCTCTCCAGCTCTAAAGGCAGCGCTGCTGCCTGCAGCAGCTCAGAAGTAAGGGTTGCAGTACGTCATACGAATGGAGGAGTCAAGAATCCCTAAGCAACTCCTCTACGGTGACTCTCCCAGGGCAAAAGGAATCAAGGTCGGCCTCGCAAGAGATATAAAGACTGCGTGAAGGCCAGCATTGCTCATGCTGGTTTAAAACCAGATCAGCCAGAGCAGCATGCAAAAGACCGAACAGGCTGGTGTGCTCTCGTACGACACGCGTATGACAACTTTGAAGAGCAGCGATGCGTACGCCTCATTGATGCTCATGAGAGGAAGAAAGCAACACCAGCAGCCTCCAATGAATATGAAATTAACCAAAACTGACCACAAATTTTATAGGGTCCTCATCAAGGGCTAGGATCTCATCCTTGCAAGGCTACTTAGTACTGGTCCCATGTAAGGCGGCTACAGATCCAATGGATTCAGCTACCCAAGGATTCCCCCACCATGAGAACTCCCAGATGGCATAGGCCTGGTGTAATATCTCATGGCTTCAAGGCTGGCAATACAGTCAAGAGAAAGGAAGTCTGGCTGAAGAGTAACAACAGCCAGTCAATCCCCAGCTATTAGCTATACAACATAGAGTAGCCCTTAGGTTGCTCAAAGTGGTATTCTGGGGTCAGTCTAGTGATTGTAGGACTGGGGGCAGAGGAGTACCTTTGTGCTAATACAGCTGAGTTGCACAGGGCAAATAAAGTGAAATTCTTAATATTTACAAGGTAATGTGAAGCAAGGCACATGGCTACTCACGCAGGCCCCACACCATGATCTTCAACAAGCATTTAGGTGCCTAACTCCTGATGAAATCAATACCTTTGAGTATCTGCGACTATGTGCCCAGTTCTGATGCTGAAAGTTAATGGGAATTGAGGGTGCTCAGCACATCTCAGGATGAGGTTTCCTGAGACTTGCCTTCTTGAACTGTACAGGTGCGCACCTGTAGTTAGCGATGGTTCAACTCTACTGGGGCTAGACGTCAACACTGTTGCTCCCAGAGTAAGGTATAACTCAGAGGAGTGGCATGGCAGGCCAGGACCGCTGCATTTGTGAAGATCCATTTTCTTAAATGCTCCGTATTGGCAGGAGAAAGGGCACAAGAAGACACTAGGCGCTACAGCTATTTAAATAAATACATAATAGAAATCTTTCACACACTAACTCCTCTGCCCTGCAGGAAAGGAAGGGAAAACAAAACAAAACATGCTTTGCACCAGTCTTTTGTTCTCTTTAATATTTTGCCACTCCGTATAACCATGGTAATATGGACTGTCAGGAAGCCGAGGACAGATAGACCATGGAGGGATACAAATCAGTCTAAATGTTAACCATCAGCAAGACTTTCTGTCCTTGCTGCCACCACAATGATCATATATGTTATTTTTGTTGTGTCCATCCATCTGTGTGGCCGGGCAAGGCTCTACCATGTTCCCACCCCCAGCCACTGTGCCAGCCCCAGCTCTTCCACTGGCCGGTGTGGGGCATTGCTCTGCCCCCCGCCCCCAAACATACCCCCTGCACCGTGCCAGCTCTAGTCACTCCTGTAGCCAGCATGCAGCCTCTCCCAGCCCCCCCGACTGAGCCTCCCTGCACTGTGCCAGCCCCTTGCCCACCCAGTGCAGGGCCCAGTCTACACCCCCTCCAATGGAGGCCCCCCCTGCACTGTGCCAGCCCTACCCTCCTCCAGCCAGCAGGGCCCATACACTTTGGATGTGTATTACAACAAGTTTCTGTCTAAAACTTTCTTCCAGCGCAACTTCTGCTTGCAAGTGGAGCTGTTTCCAGGCCTCTAGGATTCTATAATTTATGCAAATAGGACCCGATCTTTGATGAAACACTTTAGTCCTTCTACAGCCATATCTATCATATTTGTTTCCTTGACTGTTTGGATCTTCACCAGAACTACTCTCTGGCAGTTGAATGGCATCAGGTTTAAAGAGCAAAAAGAAAGAAATGGCATGTTTTATACAACGGTGTATTGGAATCATATCTCAGATGTGTCATTGCTGCATTCTCCTGTGAATCTGTGCTGAAAACAGTGGGGCCTTAAATATTAAAACCGGGCTATAAACAGATGCCCTAAGCCAGAGAAAAGAGTGAGTATGCTTGCTCTGAAGGCTAATACTGACAGAGAACGCATGATACTGTGATCTGGCAAGCAACTACCTTTTATCTCCACGCTCATACTGTGTTCAACTGTAGACATACCGCAATGGACAAAGACACAACTGTGGTGATTCAAGCTTACTTCCGAGCCGCTGCTTGATGTGTCACAACATGTCACTCCCTAAGCCCACTGAGTAAAGTGTAATTACCACGGAACATCTTGTGCTGTTTGGGGATTTCGCACAGGGTAAGTAAAACATGAATTCTTGCCAGTGCTGCAGGAACAGACTGGCTGGGTCACAGATCAGGATGTTCCCTTACAAGAACAGGGCATGGGGGATGTGCTTTCTTGGAGTGCTGGCAGACAACCACCCTCCAGCCTCGTTCAGGGAAATATGCACCTGCTCTATATATAGGGATATATGTGGCCCCATCTCTGTCATAGCTGAGTGAAGCAAAAATGATGATGAATTAATCCCCTGGATATCCCCCTGAACAGTGTTCCCTGTAAGAAGAACACTTGGGTGGCCATGCAGGAGTGATTCAAATGCTGTCCAACTGATCATCAGAGCGCCCTCAGCTGGCAGCATGTGTTTCTACTGGTGGTGCGCATCTACACATGGCTCAGTGCACGAAACAAAATTTATTCCATGCTTGGATGGATTAGTGGGAACATTGCCTTTGAGGTAAGGCAATAATAATATCCACTTCCTAAGAGCTGAGGCTCCGAAGCACAGGGGAGATGTTATTTTTATGCAATTGTATCGAAAATCTGTGGAAATACTGGCACTTGAAGCCAGGTCTCCAAACAGCGCTTCAGCCCAACCAAAAGCATATCCTTTAATCCTTCTCCAGTCCAGTCTTTCAAAATGCCATTATATACAACCTCTTTGATTGGTGGTGGGTGGTTTATGGGCGATTGCACCCCCTGACCTCCCACTGAATGCAAAATCTGATTTTAAGTCTCTGTGTTGCTTTTCAAAGCCCTTCATGGGGCTGGCCCAAACCATCTGAAACGCTGCCTCTGCCTTTGTGACTGTAGCCTCCTATGTTTTGTTGCACTGTGACCATGAAAGGGTTAACTACTGAAGGGTGACATGATCACAGGAGGCTAAGGAATTTACTGACCTGAGAGAAAAGAGGTACCACCACCAAGTCTCATGATGTTCAGAACTACATGCAAAACTCCTATTGTTGGCTTAACTTTACTATTCATTTAAAAACAAAAATACTAATGAACTCCTGCCAATTACTCACACCAATGGATCACTCAGTGACTGGTTGTTCTGTTCATTCCCTGTAAATCACCTGGAATTGGCCACTATCAGAAGACAGGCTACTGGGCTAGATGGACCATTGATTTGACCCATTATGGTCGTTCTTATGCTCTTAAGGACCAGGGAGAGAGAGAGCGTTACCATGTCTTTTAAAGATCATAGGGCACTGATATTGCAATTGCGGGCATGATGTAAAAAGGACGAATAAGTCGATATCTGGTTATCTGGGCTTCAAAAATGGTTGCTTGTGCAGAGTGTTGAGAGAATGAGGCACCAGATTACTGTCAGGAGGGGTGATAGAGTCTTAAACCAACATTTAAATTTATATTAGGATGGATCAATGGATGTAGCAGCAGGGTAATTGTAAAATAGCTGTAGAAAAACCAAGCTATCTGCGACCCGAGTGAGTGTAATGGAGGAGTGTGTGTGCTTGAGAGGACAAAGTAGGAGTTCTTCATTTTTCATACAGTCCCCTGTTTCTTCATCTGCATTTGAATTCTCATTACGCTCTTCACAGAAGTTCTGGCACTGAAATTCACTATGAAAAAATCTCCTTAATAATGCTGTACATTCAGAGCAGGTCAACTTTTTTTCAAGTTTCTAGGTATTGAAAGCCATCTATTATTGCCATACAATATAATCAGCTTAAATACAATTGGCCAGATTCACTCCTGGTAGAACTCCATTAAATTCAGTGAAGCTGTATCAGGGACCATTTCATCCCAGCATTTCTAGCTGCAATTAAGCAAGAAGAGAATCTGGGGAATGATATATTTTCAGTGAGAGAACAGGAGAACTGAAAATAACATATTTTCCCATCTACACATCAAGTATAACTCTTTTTCTTGAGATGGGTGTTATAAAATTACATGACCCAAGTGCAGCTGGATAAACATTAATGAATATCTTGTTTCTAAATGTGCATCACCGTGAAGTTGTCTTGTATTTCTGTGACCTGATATTACAATGCAGTGTAATACTAATTTATATATGTGGAAAGCATTTGAAACTCTGACTTACAATTTGTCTGGGTATAAGCAATGCAAAATTAAGCAGCCCACTGGCCATGGTTGATTCATGGTATTTTCAATTCAGTATGTTACACTCTTCCAATAAAATCCCGCTGAACTATCCATTATTTAAACTTCTGAATGGAAAAAGGGGAACTAATAGGGCTGCAGATCTCCTGCCTTTCCTTCGCACAAACACCCACCTACAACCCCGAAGCTTGTATCCCCCAAGGAAAACAACCTGTAAGCCTGATCAGAAGGGTCACAGTGCACGTCCTGTCTGTATTTGCAGGTAAATGATTCCTAGTTATACTCAAGGGCTGTATCTACGCTATAGCGATCTGTCAACAGAAGTTACTTTCGGAAGAGATCCGCTGACAAAACGTTTGTCAAGAGATTGCGGCCAGGCGTTAAAGTGGATCGAAAGAGCAATCTGCTGTCAACAGAGAACAGCTGCACTGCCTGGCTCCTGTCTCAACAAAACAGCTAACCAGAAGCGCAGCAGACAGGGCTGCCTGGTGTCCCCCCGCCAGAATGTCAAGGCCAGCTTTCTGTTGACAGATTTCTGTCGACAGAGGTGTTCTGCCATGTCAGGGAGTGGCACAATGCTGTTGACAAAATATCATGTTCTGTCAATTTACTGTCAACAGAACGACTTGGGAATGTGGATTCTCCATGGGTTTTCCCTAGTGTAGACACAACCATGTATATCTAGAGACAGCCCACAGAGTCAAAACCAAGAGAAGAATTTGGCCCTATATGTTCTTTTGTTTTAAGTATGGTGAGACAAGGTAGGTCCTGATCCTGTCTACTGAATTGCATGGGCTGACTATGAAGGTCACCACTCACATTGATTGGGTTCCATGTGAGCCCAGGATTTCACCCATGCAAAGCAATTTGTGGGACTGGGACTTCAGACTGTTTCCTGTGTGACAGGAGCATTGTTGTAGAAAAATTCTGGGGAGATGGGACACAACAGTGTAGATATATAGAACATTCTAGCTGTGTCTACACGTGCATGCTACTTCGAAGTAGCGGCACTAACTTCGAAATAGCGCCCGTCGTGGCTACACGCGTCGGGCACTATTTCGAAGTTAACTTCGACGTTAGGCGGCGAGACGTCGAAGTCGCTAACCTCATGAGGGGATCGGAATAGCGCCCTACTTCGACGTTCAACGTCGAAGTAGGGACCGTGTAGACGATCCGCCTCCTGCAACGTCGAAATTGTGGGGTCCTCCATGGCAGCCATCAGCTGGGGGGTTGAGAGACGCTGTCTCTCCAGCCCGTGCGGGGCTCTATGGTCACCGTGGGCAGCAGCCCTTAGCCCAGGGCTTCTGGCTGCTGCTGCTGCAGCAGGGGATTCATGCTGCATGCACAGGGTCTGCAACTCGTTGTCGGCTCTGTGGATCTTGTGGTGTTTAGTGCAAGTGTGTCTGGGAGGGGCCCTTTAAGGGAGCGGCTTGCTGTTGAGTCCGCCGTGTGACCCTGTCTGCAGCTGTGCCTGGCACCCTTATTTCGATGTGTGCTACTGTGGCGTGTAGACGTTCCCTCGCTGCGCCTATTTCGATGTGGTGCTGTGCAACGTCGATGTTGAACATCGACGTTGCCAGCCCTGGAGGACGTGTAGACGTTATTCATCGAAATAGCCTATTTCGATGTCGCCACATCGAAATAGGCTACTTCGATGTAGGCTTCACGTGTAGACGTAGCCTCTATGTGATTATATTACATCCTGCAATGCCGGGTAGTGGTAGCAGAGAAATGGAGGAAGAAAAAAAAGGGGGGGAAATTGAATGTATAGACTGATGAACAGTCTGAGAGGAGGCAACTGACCATTTTACTCCACAAAAAACAATGCTTTTGCCTATCTTGTACTTGGTGGTTGGTCCCTCCAGCCTCTATTGCCTTTAGTTGCCCTCCAGGTAGAATTTCAGAATACAACCTGCATGGCAATCACTGAACCCCCCAAGTCTTGTAAAGGAAGTGAAGGCATCGTCCATGGAACAATTTTGTCCAAATAATTCATGTCTGCATCATCTTCAGACTACCAATTGAGCATTTTAAAAAAAGAAACACTTGTTTTAAATCAATCAGTAGCTTAATAGATGGCATTTTGTGGGGAGGGACTGGGTGAGGAAAGTGGCTGTAGGAAGGAAAATGTTTTACTGGGGAAATTAAATGTATTTATTCTTTTTTGTTTGTTTGTTTTTGTTTCCACATCATGATTTTGAGGAAAATCTCAGCCTTCATGCTTTATGCAGAGCTCCCTGAGCCTGGATTTGGGTTTAGCATGAAAATGAAACTTTCGCAAGTGTGACAACTTCATAGTAGAATTCGTACCAGGATCCCCCTCTTACTTGATTTTCTATTTAGGGAGAGGCTGCTGCCCATATTTTGACCTGACATTTTGAAGACTGGGTGCAAGTTAACACCTGGAACTGGGAACACAGCTAGCTGTGCAGCTGCTTTTTGCCTGTGCAATGCATGCTGTTTTCACCATCTGGTGGAATGAGGACTGATTGTCTTGTGAATGGGAACTATCTTTACCAGGAGGCCAGGAGCTGTCCTTATCTCGAGAAAATTCCTAACAAGAATGCTGGCTTTTAAAAGAATATTATGGCTCTGTAAAACCCTGTTCTCTTTCTGATCTCTGCTGAAGGCCTACATCTCCTCCAGCTACAATAGATGAAGAAAAGAAGGGTTCCTAGGGACTGTTGATCTACATCTCTCGGTAGTGGCTTGCACTGGTAGGATCAAGCCTTGCAAGGTGAAGCAAAAATTTTAGCTCGATATTTTGAAATGACCCGATATTAAAATTGGGTCCATGTGTTAAAGTTGCCATCATAGTGCAAATTTCAGGTGGTGAAATGATACGTTGACTCTCTGGACCATAAGAACAAGGCTAAATGTGTTACAGATACCATATAGACAGGCCAGATGATACAGTAGGGCTGGGCATAAGGGAGGCAATTGCTCCGGGTCCTGGCAATTGAACAGGATTCAGGGTTCGTGGCTGATGGTGCAGCTACCATAGAAACAGTGGTGTCTGGGAGCCCTTGGCCCCTTAAATTGCCACTGGAACCTGTGGGCTCTTGGTGGCTCTGAGGGCTGAAGGAGTGGGGCCAGGGCGCTTGGCATGGTATGCTATGGGAGGTATTGAGGGCTAGCTGCCCCAGCTTCACCCCTTCTAACTGAGACTGTGCCCCTTCTGAGAGTGTGGAGCTAGTTGGAATTTTTTTTTGTAAAAATGGTTTCCATTGCAAAATGCCACTTTGGCCGTCGTGAACATTTTCTTGAAATTGCATAGATTTTGATGATATTTTCCGTGAAAATAATGGAAATGGAAAATGATTCCAGGCTAACACAAAGATAATGAAAACAACCACTCATCTAATTAGTACACTGAGTGCTTTATCTTCTTTTTCTAAATTAAAATGTCAGCCTACTTAAAGACAATACAAACAGGAGATCTTTGGATCTAGAAATAAAGATGTTTCAATCAGTATTATGTACAGCTGCCCTTAATAATTTTAAAAACAGAATAACAGAATAATAAAATAGTAACAGAGAGGGAGCCGTGCTAGTCTATACACTATCAAAACAAAAAGCAGTCAAGTAGCACTTTAAAGACGAGCAAAATAGTTTATTAGGTGAGCTTTTGTGGGACAGACCCACTTCTTCAGACCATAGCCAGGCCGGAACAGACTCAATATTTAAGACACAGAGAACCAAAAACAGTAATCAAGGAGGACAAATCAGAAAAAAATGATCAAGGTGAGAAAATCAGAGAGTGGAGGGTTGGGGGGAAGGTCAAGAATTAGATTAAGCCAAGTACGCAGACGAGCCCCTATAGTGACTCAGAAAGTTCCCATCCCGGTTTAAACCACGTGTTAATGTGCCGAATTTGAATATAAAAGCCAGCTCAGCTGTTTCTCTCTGAAGAATGGTGCGAAAGTTTTTTTTCAGTAACACACATACCTTTAGGTCATTAATAGAATGCCCCATTCCATTAAAATGTTGACTGACTGGTTTGTGGATCTGGAGTGTTTTGATGTCTGTTTTGTGCCCATTAACCCTTTGTCTAAGGGAGTTAGAAGTCTGTCCAATATACAAAGCATCTGGGCATTGTTGGCACATGATGGCATATGTGATGTTAGTGGAGGAGCATGAGAAAGTGCCCGTGATTCTGTGAGTAACCTGGCTGGGTCCAGTGATGGTATTTCCAGAGAAGATATGTGGACAAAGCTGGCAGCGGTCTTTGTTGCAAGGAAAGGTTCCAGGACTGGTATTCCTGGGGTATATACTATGGCTGTATGTGAGGATCCTCATAAGGTTGGGAGGTTGTCTGTAGGAGAGAACAGGCCTGTCACCCAGGGCCTTCTGGAGTGTGGCATCCTGATTAAGGATAGGTTGTAGGTCTTTAATAATTTGTTGCAGTGGTTTGAGTTGGGGGCTGTAGGTGATGACCAGCGGTGTTCTGTTCTTGGCTTTTTTGGGCCCATCTTGGAGTAGCTGGTCTCTGGGTATTCGTCTGGCCCTTTCAATTTTTTTTACTTCTCCTGGTGAGTAATTCCGGTTTATGAATATTTGGTAAAGATCTTGTAGTTTTTGGTTTCTGTCAGTTGGATCAGAGCAAATGCGATTGTATCTAAGAGCTTGACTGTAAACAATGGATCTAGTTATGTGTGCAGGATGGAAGCTAGAAGGGTGTAGGTAAGTATAGTGATCAGTAGGTTTTTGTGTACGGTGTGGTACTGATCAGGCCATCCTTGATAAGTACTGTAGTGTCCAGGAAATGTATCTCTTGCATGTTGTAATCGAGGCATAAATTGATGGTGGGGTGTAGATTGTTAAAGTCTCTGTGGAATTCTTCTAGAGTCTCTATACCGTGGGTCCAAATCATAAAGATGTCATCAATGTATCCTAAGTAGAGGAGTGGTAATAGGGGATGAGAGCTGAGGAATCGTTGTTCCAGGTCAGCATGGCCCCACAATATGCTAATATATTTATGGCTGACCTGGAACAACGAAGAAGTGGGTCTGTCCCACGAAAGCTCACCTAATAAACTATTTTGCTAGTCTTTAAAGTGCTACTTGACTGCTCTTTGTTTTGATAGAATAATAGAATATTTGTCATGACATGTCATAACAGTGTAAAAGTAACTTAATAATGAACAATTTTGAAATGAAATGAAATTTAAAAACATTCAAAATAGAATGTCTTTAGTCTCTCCATATCCTGGGAAATTTCAAAAGTGTTTGTTTTGCTTCAAAGCAGAATCAAAACCTATCTAGAAATATGTAAGTTTCCCAGCTGTCTAGCCTTAAGCCACTAGTTTCTGGGATACATCCATTTGTACTATTACCTGGGGCGTGAAAATTAATGCTAACGATAATCAGAGTAAATTGTTTAAGTGTGGGCCAAAGAAGTCCTCTGCTGTTAGGGTTTAAAAAGTGGATATGTTTGGGCTGGTGAGCCTATGGTTGAGCAGGAGCAGGGGTGTTAGATAGGGCCTCATATTTTCCTCTCACGTTCAGGCCTGCTGATGAAGAAGGAGGGGTAAAGGGCAACTGCTTAAGGGCCTGACATTTTAAAGCAGTGACGGCAGCTGGGAGCTCTGGTCCATTTTGAAATGCTGCGGGAGCATCACTGCCAGTCCATGTGGCTTCTGAGGGCCTGGGACCGCCCCAGCCATGCTCCAGACCACACTAAGGGGCTTTTGGCTCCACTTCTTCTTCCTGAGGCTCCATCTCTTTTGTGGGCAAGGAGCCAGGACCTCACTGGCTGTCAGCTCACACTGATGTAAATCCAGCAATGAGTAACTCCACCACTGTTGATGATGTTACAGAACTATAAAGCTAATGTAAGACAAAGAGGCTTGACCCTGCAAGTTGCTGAGGATGCTGGCCCTGATCCAGTAAAACAACGAAGCATGAGCAGTACAGGTAAAATTCACATGCATAGTGCTAAGCACATATTTAAGAGCTCTCCTGGACTGAGGCCAGAGAGCTCACCATCTTACAGGAGCAGCCTATAGTTAATAATTCAGTTCCTTTTTATACATCTGTGATCATATGTCTGCAGGTGACTAACATTCACTTTTCTCCTGATGCTGTTAAGAGACTCATCAGACTGAAACCCAGGAAGCTACAAATCATTGTTACTTTCATACAATTAAGATGCTGAACAATATTTAGCCATAGTGTTAATCTCTTTCAACGATCTCAACTTTGTTGCCAGTTGAGTGCTTTCTCTTCTAACACAGATAATTAAAAAAGACACTACCGAGAGCCTTCAAGCCCAACTGATTCATGTATTTCAATGGAGAGCATTTATTCCAACTGGTAATTATATGTGGCAATCTGAAATAATTCATTCTTTCCTTTGAAGTCATGCACTCTTTCTTGAACACTTTATTAAAAGAAAAATAAAGGGGGGAATCACCTTTCCAGTCCTCTCCCTGACTTGTTACATGGAGAACATGCACATGCTATTGGAGGTTTGTGCAAAATCACAATACAGTAGTTCAAGAAGCTGCAGCTGTGTCATCGTCATTCTTTGTTCATGACACAGTGCAAGCCATCAAAGCTGGAGAATACTACATCTCTGACATTACTTACGCCAAACAATCTTTTAAACTGATACTTTTAAACTTTCAAGGTTGAGGGAATGAAATTTGATGTATTTACCTAGTTCATGTAAATTCTTTACAAGGGACTACTTCTTGGAAAAAATATGGAAAAAACTGAATTAGTTGACCATATGCCACCATAACACAGAGTAGCTGACATTGTGGAGTTCTTTGTGGCCATATTTTAAGCTTTAAAACCTGTGGGGGTGAAGAAGTTTAGATTTAAAATGACTTTTTGAGCAATGGCCACACAGGAGAAGGAATTTTACATGAGAGAAATTTTAAGAGCTTGAGTGTACCTAGATGAGTGCCAGATTTTTTTCCCCCCCAGAAAAAGAAAAATCGTCCTTACTGAGCTTTAAAAGTCTCTGCAAGGTGTCTCTGTTGCCTACAATCTTGGACTCTTTCACCCAGTAAGAGAGGCCCCTGCTGGCTACATTTCATGCTTTGCTGTCACTTTAAAAGTGTGGCATACTCAGGGTCCCACAAGAGTAACATCCTGGGAACCAAGAAATCTTACAAAATAGTCCTCAGCACCAACTGTCTCAAACTCCCCCATTAGCAAGCTGGCCTCAGCAGTGGGCACTTTTTGAAACCTGAAAATCGTTGGTTTTAATTTAACAAATCAATTACAGCTGTTGCCATAGTGTAGTCAGTGCACTGAGGAGGGTGCATTTGAGTTGAGTGTGGTGTTTGCATTTTGGTGGGAACTTCAGGGGTTCTACAGTAGTAAGAGGTCCTGGTCAAAACACAGTAAGTGTGGTTCGCAAAATACAAAACATCGGAAGTCTTCAGACGTTACTAGAATTGAAGTTTCCATTTTCCTCCTTTTTTAAGCGATCAAATGGAAAGAGATTTGGGGAGGAGAGGAAAAAGGCAGAGAGAATGGGAAAATAAATCTGTTCCCAAATCTTCAAATTTTTCTGTTTGACAACTAAGAACACTTTAAAAAAAAACCCTGAAAATTATTTTAGAAAAAAAGACCACTTTTGCTGGGAAAATTTTTGAATAAAAAATGTTGATCAGCTGTAATATTAAAGGATCAGGAGGGGTCTTGAAAGGACTGTGTCACTAAATTTGTCAGTTTTGTGTGTACAGCAGCAGAGACAAGTTCTGTTTGAGCCAGCTGACATTTTTCAGAGGCAATGCCCATGGGTGCACATACTGGAGGAGACAGGCAGACTGGGGGAATGCCAAGGACAAGGTGTTGCAACTCTGGAGGTGATCCTCTAATGTAATTACAAGGCAAACACTTTCTTGTTTCTCTCCCACCCTCCCGCCCCTACCAAAGTCAATGGTAAAACTCCTGTCAACACTAAGATTTCACGTCATGTTTTATATACACTTGCATCTCTGGGCACATCTGTGATGGAAGCAGCTGTAGCCACCAAGAATTTCACTTGGCTGAAGAAGTGTGCTAGTAATGGGACCCAGAAATTGTGCCTGCATTGGCATGTTTCTTAGAGTTGCCAGAAAGAGGGAGACTGTCCCTTTGCATCAGACTTTTGGCTGTGTGGCACAGCAATAACAACAAGGTTCCCTATCCATTCATCCATCCTCAGGTTCAGACAAAACAAAGGCGTGAACAATGAGGACATAAACCCCGCCCCCCAATCAATCCACTCCAGGATGAAAAACTTCCTTTCTAGTCTCATTATCAAAAGGAGTTGTGGTTCTTATGCTATTTAGCAGCATTGTCAACACACTTTTTATACAAAGTGGTGGGGGGCAGGGACCGGGCCTTTAATCATTTTATACTTCCTTCAGCACTACACACTGTGGCAGGCTATATTATTTAGTGGAAGCCTGAGAGTGTTGGGAACCTCTGAGACTTCAGAGCTAAGACCCTGTGCTGGAAGATGAGGAGTCAATATGCAGGGACCAGAAGCAGCTGGAAGCCAAAACCCACCAATGAAACCAAACCAGAAATCAAGCGCAGGCTGATAGGCCCAGCTGAAGAGCCAACCAGTTACTCCCAGGTTGGGAGCCCTCAAGTAACTGAGTTTTATTTGCCTCACACCTTATTGAAAAGGTGTTGGTGACTTTTGTTTGCTTTAAAACATGAAGTCAGGGAATTTGCACCTGCTTGCATGGCTCAGAATTTGGAACACCATTTGCTTTAACCATGAAGCCAGAGAGCTCTGGGACTAGGGCTATGTTTACACTAGGGATTTTTGTGGACAAAACCCAGGGAGCATCCAGATTCCCAAGGAGTTCTGTTGACAGTAAATAGACAGAATGCAGTACTCTCTTGTCAACAGTCTTATCCTGCTCCCATGAGGTATGACACCTCTGTCAACAGAAAGCCATTCTGGACGTTCTGGGGAGCCCCTCTGTTGACAGAAGAGGACTCCAGGGTGCTGCGTGAGTGCCCCAGGGGACACCCTGTCCACAGCAATCAGCACTCTATGGCGTGTATCTCTGGCCCTTCTTGAAGCTGCAGGGAGCCTGGGAAACCCTGTGGCAGGAAGCTGAGAGTGTGGAAGCAGCAGAGGTACCATCTGCAGTCACCCACGCCCTCACGGCTACTCCTTGCCTGAGAGCTTTCGCAGATGGCAGCCAGCCAGCCACCCTGAGCAACCCCCCACGCCAGGCCCTTGAGGGAGTAGTCCGGGGGTCCCAGGAGCCGCCCTGGGGCACCATGAGGTGGGCCCCACCCTGGACCTGTGGGGTGAGGAGGAGCTACTCTGGGACCCCAAAGTGAAGCATCTTAATGCCCCCTCCCATGCCTGTATGGCCACCTCTGTGGCAGAGTGGGGCCACCCCCTGCAGCACAGAGCAGGTCTGTGTGAAGATAAAGGAGCTCCCGCACGGATACTCCACGACAGGGACACTGGTCAACACTCCAGAGTGGGACTCACCACCTGCCCCATTACAAGGAGCTGCATGACATCGTGGTGCGGGACACATCACCTCCAACCCACACTGGTGACATGGTACTGGAGCCCCTGGATGAGGAGGAGCAGACCTCTGAGTCCCAACCCTGCCAGAACAGACACGGCCTCGCAGCCCACCAGCAGCACTCTAGTCATAAGCCTGGAGCTGGTCCCCACTATCCAGGCCACCTCCTGGGTGTCTCTGGAGCTGGGTGAGGGTGTCTCCAGGGAGTACACCATGCATTGCATACCCCAGGGGATGGGAGGCAGGTGCAGATGGGATGTGCTGTGAGCCTCGCCCGGTCGACTCGTGCGACCTTGAACTGCAGTCCCAGCACATGGAACCATGTGCACTACCCAGACACAGCAGACCAGCCCCCAAGCATGTGTGCCAGCCTGCTGCCAGTCTTATGGGAGGCCAGATAAGCCCCAGGCTCCAGGGGTGGGATGCCAGCACTTGCCACGGCTGGAAGTGGGCTGACCACAAGGGCACCAGCCTGACCCCCGTCATACCAAGGAGTGTGGCTCCTGGCACGCATGCACGGATAGTGCTGTGGGCCACAGCTGTGTGTGGAGACTGGGGAGGGCCAGGCTGCTCCTGGCTCACATAAGGAGAGGAACCCTATGGGGCCAGACACCCTCTTGGCAACTAGTCCATTCCCCAGGAACGGGGCTACAGCAGTCAGCATGGTCCTGGAGGCGCTGCAGAGTCCCTGTGTGGCAGGGCCCATTATGCAGGCCATACATGGCTTCGCTCCCGAGATATGCCCATCCCTTGGCCCAGTGGGTGTTGGTTGCAGCTCATGGTCAGGGGCAAGGCCTTAGGATTGTGGTGCATGAATAATAAACTGTCCCCGCCCCCTCCTCATCTCCCTTACAGCTGGACCTGTACTGTCTGAGGACTGGGCCACCCTAGCCCAGCACCAGCATGGGCCCGCAGCCAGAGGGGCCATTGACACATAGAGAAGGACCTCCAGAGGGACCATTCCTCCCTGCCCTAACCCCCTCCCCCACTGGTCATCCTGCAGGGCATCCTGGACCTTCTGCAATGGCTGAGGGCCATACCTGTCCCCCTCACTCCCCAGGTCCCTGCCAGCTCCTCCTGCCCACCCAGACTCCACTGCAGCCCCACCACCTCCATACCTTCCCCGGTCCCAGCCCCAACCCAACCTTAACAGGGTGCCCAAACCCATGGCAGGAGGTGATCCTGAGGTCAATGCTGCTTGGTGTCCTGCTCTCCCACGGGTTTGTGGCCTCCGCCCACTCCATGGACTGAGGCCCCCCTCACTCCCTTTCCCAAGCCCCTCCCCTCACAGTACATAGTTTGAGGATTTTTACACTTTGCTTTATTGTAAATAGTTTGTAATTACACTGTTTTTTTCAACATTTTTCTTTGCTTCAGTAAAATAGTTGTTCACCCTGCTGCACCCCTTTTTATTGGGCATGAGTTGGGGGACTGAGCGGGTGAAGGGAGGAGTTGTAGTGGGGATGGGGTAGGGCTGTGGGCCCAAGGCCCCCAGTAGGGGACCCTGGGGAGGGTTATTGGGGGCTGTGGGAGAAGCTGTCCCTCAGGGCCACCAGGATCTGCACCTGATCCCAGTGGGCCTGGCAGATAGGACCTGTGCCAGGTTGCTTGTATTCATGTCTGGCATTTGCCCTTCAACCCTGGAGAAAGGCCTTCCCCTTCCCCTCGATCATATTGTGCAGAGCAAAGCATGTAGTCACAACTTGGGGGCGTTGTGCTCCCCCGCATCCAGGCAAGTGAGCAGGTACCAAAAGCATGCCTTGAGGCAGCTGAAGGCATACTTGACTTCCATCCAGTCCTGGCTGAGGTGGGCATTAAACAGTTCCTGGCTTGCATCCAGCAGGATGGAGTAAGGCTGCATGATGGTGTAGGCTGCATCCCCCATGATGCACAGTGGCATGTGCATGTCCCCCACTGCTGGCTCATTGTGGGGGATGAACAAGCCCACCTTCATCCTCCGGCATAGCCTGGAGTTGCGGAACACCCATGCATCATGTGCTCAGCCCAAACACCCCCACATAAATGTCCGTGAATTGTCCATGGTGGTCAACCAGGGCCTGCAGTGCTATGGAAAAATATCTCTTTTTTGTTGATATACTTGGCCACGCTATTGTCTGAGGCATGGATCAGGATGTGGGTCCCATCAATGGCCCCAGTGCAGTTCGGGAACCCCAGAGTGGCAAGTCTGGCTGCAACTGCATCCACATTTCCCATATAGATGACCTTCTGCAGCAGGATGGTGTTGATGGCTGTCATGACCTGCAGGGGAAGGGGACCAAACACATGTCAGGGCCTGAGGGAGGGGGTCCCTGTCCCCTCTCATCCTCTTCTCCCTGAGTCCTTCTTGAGAGCCTCTGCCATGAGGCCACCCACCCTGGCAGCTGGGCTGTGTGAAGTGGGACAGCACAGTCCCCAGGGACGGGGCTCTGCGACACCCTGCCCCCAGCCCTGTTTTCTGAGGGTTCCCCTTTGGCAGGACACCCCACCCACCCTGTGCAGGGACTGCAGCCTGAGAGTGCCTTACCTCCATGAGGGGGGCCTTGATGGTGGACTTCCCCACACCAAACTGGTTTTCCACTGAGCGGTAGCTGTCGGGGATAGCGAGCTTCCAGAGGGTGCCTGTGACCCGCTTCTCCACAGGGGTGGTGGGCCATAGTCTGGTGTCCTGTCTCCAGAGGGTGGGGACAAGCCTGACACAGAGATCCAGAGAGGTGTCCTTCTGCATTTGGAAGTTCTGGAGCCACTGCTGTTGATCCCACTGCCCCATGACCAGCCGGTCCCACCAGTCAGAACTGTATACCTAGGGCAGGGCAGGCACAGGTGTGACTGTCTGGTAGCCACGATGAGTTTCTTGAAAGTGGTGTCAGGCTCACCCTCCATGAAGAACAGGAGGACGGCCGTGAGAAGATGCAGCAGGTGCTGAAGCACCTCTGTGTGGGGTCAGCGCAAGCCTAGGGGCTGGTCTGTCACCATGGCTTGCCAGAAAGAGCTGGTGGAAGACCAGCTCCAGGAAGTGTGGAAGACCTGCTCTAGCAGCTGTGCTGTCCCTCATGGAGGTAGGCAGGCCTCAGCACAGGCAAGGAACGGGCATCTGGGGAGGGCACTTGAAGCCTTGCTGTGGCTCCCAGAAGGGATTGCCGGCGATGTGATCCTGTCTGATGTTCTGGATGGCCATTTTCTCGAGAGAATGGCTGGGCAGTTCAGCTGCCCTCTGTTGACAGAGCAATCCGCTTTGCTGTCTGGCCATGACCTGTTGACAGAAGTTTTGTCAGAAGAGATCTTCTAAAAAAAAAAAAGTTTCTGTCAACAGCTTGCTCTAATCTAGACATAGCCTAAGTGTTTGTCTACATGGGGAAATGTACCAATTTAGCCATTCTAGTGTAATGATGTCAGCACAGCTATAATGGTAAATTTTCTTGTGTAGCCAAGCCTTCAGTTTATTCAAATTCTGAGAAAACCTGGGTTAAGTCCCATTTCAGGGCATACAGAAGAACCCTTTCTTGGGTTTTTCTTATTCATTTTTGCCGGTATTCTGTTTTGTAGAAAGCCCACTTGTCCGTATAGACAAATAAAAAATAAGATGAAAAGTTTTCCAGTAATGGTGCACTCAGTGCTTTAGCTTCAAGCTGATTATTTAAGAATGCACCTGAACTGTGTCTCACTCTTAATATAATTCTCCGTTTTTGAATGGACAGTGATAAAAGGATTTGCCCTTCATGAATAATTGCTTGATTTGCTTTTCTGTATTTGCTGGAAAAATTAAAATCAGATGCTGAACTTTCTCATTAATATTCATATCAAATATTCTTTCATGTCCTTCATTCCTTTCAATACAGAGTTGCAGTATGATATAAATGTGTCTCTGTGTACGTTATCTGCACTAGAGCTGGGAGGACTTTTCATCATGACTGGCTTGTTTGATGAATTTTGTCTCTCAGTTTCGAACAATTTTTTGATCTTCATGAATTTGTTTCTGCAAGCACATTTCAGCCTGTGACACGCTTATAATCTGTTGCTACCTGCAAATACTATCATTACCAGTTTGTGACTACTCATGGTATTGTTTCTGTACCTTTGGATGAGTAACAGTTTAGGGAATTTTTAGACGATATTAAATCTTCCTCTTTTTGGGAAATGTTACGTTATGCTGAGTCAGCACATCTATAAATTTAGGCTATTGTAGTATTGGTTGAGTAATGCTGAGATTAACTTTCTTTAGCTGCATTCACCTTTAGAAGTCATGTGTTAATTCTGCGCACAGAAGGAATGGCCAGATTGTTTTGTGATATTCTTCCTCACTGTTCCTCACAGAGCTTTTCTCTCTTTCTTCCACTTCCAATATTCACTAAACAGGATGTTGGGTGATCTGCTTCTTTTGTAGGTACTGAGGCATAATAATTAGGTTGCTTCAGGGATAACACCTTCCATTGCCATAGTAATGTCATTTGAATGAGTCTCCCTGATGGCAAATGATAGACATGGTCTCATTATAGTTGTAGTGCATATTCACTCTGGTGCACTTTCAGTGAGCTAAGAGATAAATATGCACAAGGGTCACTTTTTTTTTTTTTTAGAAGTTTGACTATACTAGGGTATTTGCTGAGGTACTAATGACAATTTTCATATCAGCCCTTCTTTTTTGCTTCTTTCTTCCTTCCAGCTCATTGTTTATGATTTGTTAAGCATGTTGAGTGTACTTGGCACTAGATGTGATAACTGAATTATTCTGTCCCCAGCAGCTTGCAATCAGAGCGGGTTGAGATGTTTTGGCATGGGAAGTGGTATGAAAATTTAAAATAAGATAACTAACTAATCATCGTAGAAAAGTAGATACTTATTCAATCTTGTTAGAAGTACTACACCGGTAATATTATAAAAACACCCAAAACGGTAAATCAGACCTATTCGCTGTTATTTTAATTTCATTTGCAGCTCAAATCATTTATAGATTAATAGAATGGCTTTGGTTTTTTTTTTAATCTGCTGAGAGTTGGTTGCAGGTTCTCAGTAATGAGGCTGATAGCCTGGGACTCAGAAAACTTGGATTCAGTTTCTTGCTCTGTCACATGCTTCTTGTGTGACCTTGGACAAATGACCTGTCTCCCTGTGTTCCAGATGTTGTGCTGGATGCAATCGCTTCACTAGCCTGCAGATGTTTTCGAGGCTAAAATACATAAAAGATGATGCAGTGCTTAGATCACACCGTGGTGCTGGGCGTGGAAGGGAGGGAGATAAGTATCACATAAAAAGTGCTGTTAATCTCCTGAAAAATCTCAGACACTGAAAGTCTCTATTTTGTGGCCTTATTGGGCATGTAGAACTCTGAACATCTCTTAACTCCATTGCACATAAGGGCCAGCTATTACACAGAAAAGGACAGCCTGAGGTACCAGGGTAAACATCCACTCCGCAGGTGAAAATTTGAGCTATACATTGTAACAAGACATGCAAAGAGTAATACATCATGGTCCCGGAACTTTTCTCCTCATCAGGTCCACACTATCTGTGATAGTTACCACAGCCACGGTGCGGTATGAATTACTCCTGTGTGGTTCCAGACCGTGTTTTCATTTTTTTAAAAATAAGTAACAGTGTAATGGTTGGGAGAAGTACCTTTGCCAAATTCTGCCTGGGGAGACTAGTAGTTGGCTCAGATTCCTCGTCCTTGGATAAGGCCATGTCTCCTTTGCAGGAGAAGAGTATTCCAACTTCTTAATCAGTGATATAGTTAAAAAGGGAAGGATGTGGTGGAATTTCAACCCAATGAGCCTCATCTCTGCGCTAACAGCATCTGCTCCGTACTAAAATTTTCAACCAGGATACTTCCATTTCAGAAATTCAACTTTAGATTGCTATTATCAACAGTAAAAAGACTAAAGAAATGGCCACTTCACAGATTTTAAGGCTGGAAGCAGCCATTACTGTCATCTACCCTGGTTTACTGTATAACATAGGCTCAAAGATTTTTGCCATGATAATTCTGTATCAAGAGTCCCTCTTTCTTCAACAGATTGGCTCCTTGCTCAAATTTAGTCATATCTGTGTAATTTTCTGAGAGAGATTTTTTTTTATTCCACTTTGATCATCTGAGCTACTGTACCACTGAGAATTCAATTCTGCTTAAGTACATAGGATGAAAGAGCCAGAAAGAACTTGTTTGGAATTCAGGCTGAGTTTGCATGACTGGCAGCTATGGAAAACATCTTTTTAGTTGTGTAAACTGAGCACATTTGGTACGGAGTCACTTAAAGATAAAAATCATGAGAGCTCCCAATGTTATCATCACATCCACTTTTCAGGACAGAGCCAAACTTTAAAAATCACTCCTTACGGTCAGCCCTGGCAGGACTCCTCTTCTTGCAGGGCATCAGGGAATGTAATGTGTGTGCTTGCTACATCTGTCAAGTGATTCTCTATGATTCACTAACAATGTAGAGCACTGAGACAGATCGAGTCTGTAACCCTGCCTCTGGAGATGTAGGTCAGGCAATAGGGCTGAAGGGGAACGATGCACATCGTAAAATAAGGAGTATCATCTGTAGCTGCAGAACCCAGGAATCTTAAAGAACGCCCCCCCAAGATTCATAGCTGTGAATGTTAATTTGGCTGAATGAGCACTACAAGCATATGGGAAGTTTGTGGCACTATCTGCATTCTTTATGCTGCTAAAGCATTAACAAAGCAGGGATAAATGAACATAGCTAATAGTGGGGATAATTTTCTGGAGGATTTTTTTTAAAATAAAGTGATTTTTAATGCTAATTACATGCAATTTCAGGGCTCAGTTGCTGTGTCTTTAAGATGCAAGTGTGCTTCTCCAGAGGAACTCCTGGAAAGGGAGCTCTCATGCTATCCTTGGGGTGGAGTGAGCTGGGAGGTAGCTCTGCTAGCCCAAGTGCTCTCAACTTCCTTGACAGAGTCCAGCGGTGGTAGCAGACCTGCCATCACATTTACTGAATACAAAGGCTGTTAATGTGGCTACCCTCTGCAGAGAGACGAAGAGTTCCTCTTCTGTCTAGCCCATCCTCCCTTTCTACCACCTCTGGGGAAGCAGGCTAAGCCCAGCTGAGCTCTTACAGAATATATATAAAGTGCTTCTGTGACTGATACTGGTTCTTAAATAGTTAATTGATGTCAGAGCATCTCTGCTTAGCTGAAAGAGCTACAATTGGCTGCCATTCCACCGTTCTGTTAAATTTTTCTTTCAATCGTCAACAAACGAGTCATAAATATTTGTTGAAAAGTGCTAAAAAGGATGCTAATCTGCATAATTGTATCTGATATTATGTAGCAGAAATTGAAACACAGTAAATACTTAAAAACTTGGGGAGTTGTCTAAAAGGCCATGGGAGGGTGTGTTTTTGTATTTCTGAGGTAGAACATAGAGAGGCAAGGTGACTGAAGTAGTGACTGTTATTGGGCCAATTTCTCTTGGTGAAAGAGATGAGCCTTCCAGCATCACAGAGCTCTTCTTGAGGTAGAATATTTCACTTAATGTATTTGCTGCTAAGGTAACCATTTAATTTTCCACCCCATGGGCCTCATCTCTCTGCTCATGGCATCAGCTCCATACTGAAATTCTAGAGCACCAGCTCCATATTGAAATTTAAGAATACTAAGAAAAAAAGTACCAGTTATAAAGCTGGCCTGCTCTTGGCTGCTTTAATTTATGAAACTACACTACAAATCCCTCAGTGCTGTTGTTTTCAGTTTACTGGAGATTTTTATCTGTCCAGAATAATTTAATCAGCTGCTATAAAATGA
The DNA here is from genome assembly GCF_033958435.1 of Carettochelys insculpta. Classification (NCBI taxonomy): domain Eukaryota; kingdom Metazoa; phylum Chordata; order Testudines; family Carettochelyidae; genus Carettochelys; species Carettochelys insculpta. The sequence goes on along the minus strand of NC_134140.1, from coordinate 47,577,783 downwards.
CTGTATCTGCATCTTGCAGGTAGAAAGGTGTATCTTTCTGATCACTAGAGGCCCTGTCTGCCTCCAGGAGAGGCTTTCCATTGATTTCGTTGTGAGTTGCACTAGTCCTCGGAAGAATATCTATCTATGACTCAGACATGGTACACAGTCGGGGACATTTTTATAAGAAGTTTGAAAATGTGTAGAATTCTAATTATCTTTGAATAAATAAATATACACTTTGTGGATCAGTTCCTTCCCTAGGGTGTGATCCAAATCCCACTCAAATCCATGGTATCTTTTACCTGACTCCAGAATGCTTGGTCTAATTAATGCCTATCCAAGTATGTATGGTTGTGTTCACTTATGTGGGCATATATCTCTGCATACACATGTAAGTTTGTTTATACGATTTTGCTCTAATGGTCATTGCTTATAGAGCTGAGTCAATGCATCAGCATGTTCTCTTCACCTTCTTGTATACATGAGTCTTTTATTTCTTTTTCTAAAGGAAAACAGGCAAGTTTGTAATGAAAAATGTTCAAGATTATTCTTGCAGAGATATTTAAATACTTAAAAGTCAGGAAACCTGTTATTCGGGTTTCCACAGTAGTTATAACTCAGCCAAAATGTGTACACACTTCAAGAGAGACAAGATGGATGAGGTAATATCTTTCTTTGAACCAATTCCAAAAAACTCTAATAAAGTTGGCCTAATAAAAATTACGCCACCCATCTTGTCTGTCTAATGCCCTGAAACCAACTAAGCTACAACAACAGTTCAGACTACGGATTCAGTGCATATAGTTTTAACAACATATTCAATAACAATGTTTACTGTATGGTAAATAGGGCACTCCTGGTGACTATAAAAAATGCATGTCTGGACTTTCCAGACTTGTGAATTTATGACCTCAGCTGGAACATTGTGTTAAAGCAATTGTTTGTCTATATTAAAAAATTAACAACTGGTCCCAAATGATTATGAGGGATGCTACCTATAATGCAAACTAAGCATGGAATGATGCTAATTCTTTTTTCAACTACATGAATAGAAAATTATTATTAACTTTTTGTGTTACCAATGGGTCCAGTCAAGATTGATACCTCTCATGATAAGTGCTGTGCATGTGCACAGGTATTGACAATCCCTTCCCTGAAGGGTTCCCAGTCTAACTTGAAAGAAAATGCAGCAAGTGAATGAGACAAACAAAAGACTAGATAAGACAATTACACAAGTTAGTTATTGCAAAAATGAACTGTTCCGTACCTATGCAAGGTGTTTTGGTTATTTTAATTAGATTAAATCAGTGATCAGTTATTGTGGCATTACCTTGTCACCATCGGTTGGCAGATTTCTCATGGGTATCTCAGTACAAGTGGGTCTTGAGGACTTCTCTGAAGAATGATTAATTGACCAGCTAATTCAATAGCAGCTGTTTGGGAATTGTGCAGCTGCTGATCCAGTTTCATACTTTGCTGGGTCTGATGTAACTAAAGATAATGGGGATGCTGAAAAATTGAACCTTAGTGGGATTATTGTGAGAGGAGAGGGAGAGTTGTAGAGAGACAAGAACTCCTTTATGGGAGGGACCCTGAGAAGGAGGTGGGTGGTTTTGTGCCCTGGATATACAGGATTAAAAGCTCAGAATGCAGAGCAAAGAGCAGATAAATAACTGAATTCCATGGAAATGGCTTCAATCCAGGAATTCACCAGAGGAAATGGAATTCAGAAGTGTGACCACATTTTCATTCTGAAGTTACAATTCAGAATGATTTCACTGGATGAGACCAATGGTCCATCTAGCCCATTGGTGACAGATGTTTTAGAGGGAACGAACAAAACAGGGCAACTTGTTGAGTAATCTACCCCTTGTTGTCCAGTTCCAGTCCCTGGCAATCAGAGTCTTAGGCACACCAGGACCATGGAATTAGCTATCGCTATGATGGCTAATAACCACTGATGGATCTATCCTCCACGAATCTATATAATTGTCTTTTGAACCCAGTTGTCCTTTTGGCCCTCATAACTTTCCCTGAAAACAAATTCTACAGGTTGGCAGTAGATTAGGGGAAGAAGTACTTGCTGGTGTTCGTTCTGAACCTAATGTAGGCCTGTGGAACTCCATGCCAGAGAATACTGTGAAGACCAGGACTTAAGCAGGATTCAGAAAAAAACACTAGATAAATTCATGGAGGTTAGGTCCATCAATGGCAATTAGCCAGGATGGGTAGGAATGGTGTCCCCTAGCCTCTGTTTGTGACAACGGAGGGATCACTTGAAGATTACTTGTTTTGTTTACTCCTTCTGGGGCAGCAGGCATTGGATTCTATTGGAAGACAGGATACTGGGTAAAATACATCTTTGGTGTGACTCGTAGCCATTCTTATGTTCTTAGTTCCACTGGGTGACCCCCATTCTTGTGATATTTGAAGGGCTCAAACATTTTCTTACTTTGGCCACCTCCATTCAAGATTTTTAGACCTCTAGCTTCTCATTCATTAGGCATCTGCTTTCTAAGCTGAACAATGTCATTCATGATATGAAAGCAGTTTCATGCCTCTAATAATTTTTATTGCCCTCTTTATGCCTTTTCCAGTTCTGCTAGATTTTTTTTTGAGATGGGGCAACTAGATTTACACACAGTATTTGAGGTGTGGGTGTACCACAGGTTTATGTAGTAGCATTGCAATGGTTAAATCTTATTATCTGTCCCTTTCTGATTCATTGCTAATGTTCTGTAAGATAGTGTATAGTATGCCTTTGAGGAGTATCTCCTGCCAACTGATAAGGCCAGGCCAGTTTTAAGCCACAGGAATCCACTTATTGGATAAAGTTAGTCACAATGGCTCGAGTTTGGTCATTTTGACCCTGACACAGCAAAGTTAAGTGTGCGCCTAACGTAATAGCCCTGAAAGCTTCCTCATTCATTCCGATGGCACAGTTCCCTTTATGGGTACTGCAAAGGCTTAAAGAGGACCACTCCTGTCCTTATGTGCTTTGCTAAATCAGGGCCATATCCCAGTGTAGAAACTCTAGAATGAAAGTATTTTCAATTTTATAGATCAGGAACTGAACCCTACAATAAGGAAACAGGTTATATATGGTTGCTGTATAAACAATTCCATATTTGTTTTATATAGCACACATGAGTTTTCAGGTCATGTATCTAAGATTTTAGCTACTTTTGTAATGCTTTGACCTGTGCACCATTGAATGGAGATTGTTGGGTAAAGCTTTTAGAAGTAACATTTTAACTCATTTATTGCACCTAAAAGGGATGGTGTCTCCAGGAGCGCTTTGGCTTCCTTGATTAGGATGCTATTCCAAGAAGGACTGCTAAGCAGGGATGGGGTTCACCTTTCAAGGAATGGGAAGACTGTATTTGGATCCAGACTGGCTAACCTAGTGAGGAGGGCTTTAAACTAGGTTTGATGGGGACAAGTGGCTAAAGCCCAAAGCTAAGTAAAAAAAAAAAAAAAAAGCTTGGAGACCTGGGTTGGAAATAGGAGGGAACATGGGCTATAGAACTGGAAGAGACCTTCAGAGGTCATTGACTCCAATCCCCTGCCCTCTCAGGGGGACCTATCAGAATCCCTCACAGATTTTTTTTTAGGTTTATTTGCTCTAAATGGACCCTCTAAGGATTGGACTTACAATCCTGGGTGTAGCAGGCCAATTTTCAAACCTTTCAGTTATCACTACCACCTGTCTGTTTGCCCCAGACCCCTAAAGGGCTACCTCAGGGATTGAGCTCACCCCTCAGGCTTCACAAGGCCAGAGCTCAAACCACTGAGCTGTCCCTCCTCCAGGCTATGACAGCAAAGAAAAAAGAGTGACGAGGCAGATCTGGTAGGCAAAAGCAAATCGGTATCTTAGATGCCTATATACAAATGTTAGAAGTATGGGTAATAAGCAGGAAGACACTGAAGTCCTAATAAATATATACATCATAACTGGTATCACAGACATGTGGTGGGATAACACACACGATTGAAATATTGGTATAGAAGGGTATAGCTTACTCAGGAAGGATAGGCTGGGTAAACAGGGAGGAGATCTTGCCTTACATATTAAAATTGTGCACACCTGGACTGAGGTGGAGATGGATGCAGGAGCCACATGTTGAGAGTCTCTGGGTTAGGTTAAAAGTGGTGAAAAACAAGGGTTATGTCATGCTAGGATTCTACTACAGACCACCTAGCCAGGTAGAAGAGGTGGGCAAGGCTTTTTCTAAGCAATTAACAAAATCATCTAAAGCACAGGATTCGGTGGTGATGAGGGACCTAAACTATCCAGACATATGTTGAGAAACTAACACATTGAGGCACAGACTATCCAGAAAGTTCTTGGACTGCACTGATGGCAATTTTTTTATTTCAGAAGGTGGAAAAAGATTCTAGAAGGAGCAGTTCTAGATTGGATTTTAACAAATAAGAAGGAACTGAGTGAGAATTTAAAAGTTTAAGGTAGCTTGGGAAAAAGTGACCATGAAATTATAGAGTTCATTATTCTATGAAATGGTGAGAGAGAGAACAGCAAAATTTAGACAAAGGATTTGAGGAAGGCAGATTTTGATACATGCAGAGAGGTGGTAAATAAAATCCCATGGGAAGCAAGACTAAGAGGAAAAACAACTGAAGAGAGTTGCAGTTTTTCAAAGGGACGTTCTGGCCCTGTCTGCATGGGCCTTTACCACAGCACTGCTGCCAGCAGCGCTATGCTAATGATGGTTCTAGAAATTGCAAATGGAGGTCAATTTGCAAACTTGCACAGCTAATTAGCATAGCTGCACTAGATTTCACTCTCAGCAGTGGGTGGAACCAGCAGTACAGAGGCTGTGTGGATGTGCCTCTGCTGGCTAAACCCCCTCTGTTGCCAGCCCCTTATGGCTGAAAAAATTCAGTGTTAAGTGACTGGTGACAGAGAGGGTTTAGCCGACAGAGGCACGTCCACATGGCCTCTGTTCTGCTGGCACCACCCAGTGCCGAGAGCAAAAGCTCGTGTAGCTCTGCTAATGAACTGTGTGAGTTTGCAAATGGACTTCCATTTACAATTTCTAGAACCATCATTAGCATAGTGCTGCCAGCTGCAGTGCTATGCTAAAGGGTCATGTAGACAAGGCCTGTTAAGGGCCCAAAAGCAAGCTATACTGCTGCATAGAAAAGGTAGAAGATATGGCAAAAGATTGCCTTGGCTTGGCCAAGAGATCTTGCATGATCTCAAAATCAAAAAGGAGTCATACAAAAAATGAAAATTAGGAGAAATTACAAAGGATGAATATAAGCAGACAATACATGCATGCAGGGGCAAGATTAGAAAGGCAAAGGCACAAAATGAGCTCAAACTAGCCAGAGACACAAAGAGGAACAAGAAGACTTTCTATGAATATATTAGACGCAAGAGGAAGACCAAGGATAGGGTAGGTCCACTACTCAGTGAGGAGGAATAAACAATATTAGGAAACTTGCAAATGGCAGAGATGCTTAATGACTTCTTTGTTTTGGTTTTCACCAGGAAGTCTGATGCAGAAATGCTTAACATAGTGAATGTTAGTGGGAAGGGGGTAAGTTTAAAGGATAAAATAAAAAAGAGCAAGTTAAAAATTGCTTGGAAAAATTAGATGTTTTCAAGTGACCAGGGCCTGATGAAATGCATGCTAGAATACTCAAGGAGCTGATAGAGGAGGTATCATAATCTTTAGTTATCGTCTTTGAAAAGGCCAGGAAGTCAGGAGAGATTCCAGAAGACTGGAAAAGGGCCCACATATAAAAAGGGAAAAAAGAATAACCCAGGAAACTACAGACCAGTCAGTTTAACTTCTGTGCCAGGAAGGTAACGGGGCAAGTAATTAAAGAATTCATCTGCAAATATATGGAAGAAAATAAGGTGATAGGTTCTAGCCAGCATGGACTTGTGAAGAACAAAGCACACCAGACCAATCTGATAGTTTTCTTTGACAGGATAACAAGTCTTATGGATAAGGGAAAGGTGGTGGATGTGGTATACCTAGATTTTCGTAAGGCATTTGATATGGTCTTGCATGATCTTATCAATAAACTAAGGACATACAACTTAGAAGGGGCTACTATAACGTGGGTGCATGACTGTCTGGATAACAATTCTCAGAGAATAGTTATTAATGGTTAGCTGTCATGCTCCAAGGGCATAAAAAGTGGGGTTCAGCAGGGTCTGTTTTGAGACTGGTTCTGTTCAATATCTTCATCAATGGTTTAGCTATTGGCATAGAAAGTACGCTTATTAAGTTTGCAGATGATAACAAGCTGGGAGGAGTTGCAGCTGCTTTGGAGGATAGGGTCATAATTCAAAATGGTCTGGACAAACTGGAGAAATGGTCTGAGGTAAACAGGATGAAGTTTAATAAGGACAAATGCACAGTGCTCCACTTAGGAAAAAACAATCAGCTTCATACACACAAAATGGGAAGCAACAGTCTCGCAAGGAATGCTACAGACTTAGGGGTTGTAGTGGACCACAAACTAAATATAAGTCAATGGTGTGATGCTGTTGCCAAAAAATCAAACATGATTCTGGAATGCATTAACAGGAGTGTTGAGAGCAAGACATGGGAAGTCCTTCTCCCACTCTAATCAGTGCTCATTAGGCCTCATCTGGAGCAATGTGTCCAGTTTTGGGCACCACATTTCAAGAAAGATGTGGAGAAATTGGAGAAAGTCCAGAGAAGAGCAACAAGAATGATTAAAGGTCTAGAGAACGTGAGCTATGCAGAGAGACTGAAAGAACTGGACTTGTTTAGTTTAGAAAAGAGAAGACTTAGAGGGATCATGATAGAGGTTTTTGAGTATGTAAGAGGGTTACAAGGAGGAGGGAGAAACATTTTTCTCCTTGGCCTCTGAGGACAATGAGCAATGGGCTTGAATTGCAGCAAGAGAGGTTTAGGATGGACATTAGGAAAAACTTCCTAACTGTCAGTGTGGTTCAACACTGGAATAAACTGCCTAGAGTCGTTATGGAATCTCCATTGCTGGAGATTTTTAAGAACAAGTCAGATAGACATCTATCCAGGATGGTCTAGACAGTGTTTGGTGGGGGACTGGACTCAATGATCTCTCAAGTTCCCTTCCAGATCTAGTGTTCTATGATTTTATGTAAATGATTCTTTTCTGAAGCCCACTTCTTAGGGATCATTTACTAGCAGATACAGCTTGTAAACTATAGGCTGAACACAACTGCCATGCTTCACACTACACAAACATATTCTTCAGTATCCTCTGTAAGCAGCCTCTTTTGTTAACTTGGGTCAAGATATTGCAGTAAACCAGACAAATCATGTCACAGAAACTTAATAGATTTTGTCATCACATGGTTCTTAATGAACACATTTCATATTCTAATACACTTCCATAAGAATTATGCCATTGTGGAAAATTAGTCAAACATCATTAGCTGAGACAAAGCAAAAAGGTCACCTTGTAGTTTTGAAAGGAAACACTTAATTTCAATTACTATAACAAAGATGCAAAAATAACCAATAAAAAAGTCTCATGGTACATTAGGGCTGGAGGGAGTAGATACAGTGACTAGAACTGAGGAATGGGGGCCAGTATTAATAGGTCCTGCTTCAGGTTCTGCCCTTGATTTGCTGATTTATATAAGGCAAGTTAGATGTTCTCCCAGTGCCTGAGTTTACCCACCTGTACATGAGAACATGCAGAGAGATCATGCGATTGAATGCTTGGATTAATCCTTTACATGGAAGTCACTTTAGAAGGTCAGTGTAATTTTATTATTAAACTACTAAACGCACTAACTATAAAACAAAGCAGAATAATCTGAATAAAGCAAGTAATTTGAGGAAACTACCAGCAGGGTTCATTTCAAAGCCAGGTGAGTTTTAATACAACAACAAATGGCTTCATTACCGAAGAAGTGATAGTGTTCACAGTAGTCCTTTTTTCAGAGTCTAAGTTAAAATTACCACAAAGGTCTGAGAACAGAATTCATGTAGGTACAGCAAGCAGGCTGTTAATCTCACAGTAATGGTAAGTCCACCTGGGGTGAATTCACAGCACTGCCAGCTGTCCATACACTGCTGCACTAAGGCTAGACAGTCAAAAGAACTTCATTCTTCTTTAAGTGCCAAAGTAAGCATCCAAGTTGAAAATCTGACCTCACTGGAGGTGCTGAGTGCTCCAAAACTTGGCTCTTTGGGTGTGAAAGTATGGCTTTATGTGGAGAAAATCAGCCAGATGATATACTGCTTTAGCGCATTTCCTGGAGACACTCCTTCAACAGGGAATGCGTGGAGTCCAGCCAAACAAAAAGCTGCTTGCACCTGGCACATTGCTCTCACCTGTGTGGGTGCAAGGGAAGAGATGGGACTGGCTGTGCTGCCACCTGTCCACCTATGCAAATGAAAGCTTCCAGCAGCAGAAGGCATAACTTGCATTCTCTGGTGTCTCTTGTTATTGTGGCCTGGAACTTCTAAGAGAGCAATGGCCCCACTTTTACGACAGTGTGACATAATATTCAGCCTACCATGGCTGTGATTCATAGAGCCAAACTTCAAATGGTGCTACGATGTTGATTGGCAGAAGTGCTGAGTGCCAGGCTAGTGCTGTAACCATTGGACCATCTAAGTTTATTTCACTGTAGTAAGCTAGATTGTAGTAAGCTCTGTGATGATAAGGCAGGACAGAAATAGAAAAGAAGTAAAGCTAACATTCGAGTTCAAAGTCTCTATTCTTCTGTTTTTTTTAGTGCTTATGAATCTGAGCCAGTGATTCCAAGGTCACAAGAGCACATTGTGACTATTAGTCTAAGCTGCTGTATAACGCAGGCCAGAGAATTTCTCCAGAGCTGATATAAAAAACATCCAGTCTTGATTTAAATTGTCAGTGATGGAGAATCCACCAGGACCTTTGGTAAATTGTTCCAAAAGCTAATTACACTCACTTGTAAGAAGTTACACCTTATTTCCAGTTGAATAGTAACAGAGAGTAAGCCGTGCTAGTCTGTACACTATCAAAACAAAAAGCAGTCAAGTAGCACTTTAAAGACTAGCAAAATAGTTTAGGTGAGCTTTCGTGGGACAGACCCACTTCTTCAGACCACAGCCAGACCAGAACAGACTCAATATTTAAGACACAGAGAACCAAAAACAGTAAGCAAGGAGGACAAATCAGAAAAAGATAATCAAGGTGGGCAAATCAGAGAGTGGAGGGGTGGGGGAATGGGAACTTTCTGAGTCACTATAGGGGCTCATCTGCATACTTGGCTCAATCTAATTCTTGATCTTCCCCCTCCACCCCTCCACTCTCTGATTTGCTCACCTTGATTATCTTTTTCTGATTTGTCCTCCTTGCTTACTGTTTTTGGTTCTCTGTGTCTTAAATATTGAGTCTGTTCTGGTCTGGCTATGGTCTGAAGAAGTGGGTCTGTCCCACAAAAGCTCACCTAATAAACTATTTTGCTAGTCTTTAAAGTGGTTCTTATTTCCAGTTTGAATTTGTGTAGCTTCAGTTTCCAGATGTTTGATCATATTCGACCTCTCTCTCTGCTAGATTAAAGAGCCCATTTGTTAAGTATTTTTCCACATGTAGCAACTTACAGAGTGTAAACAAGTCTCCCCTTAATCTTATCTTTGTTAGAATAACTAGATAGATCGCAAAAACTCAGTCAGTAGAAGGTACTTTTTCTAACCCTTTAATCATTCTCATGACACATAACTGATTCCTTTCCAATTTAGCAATCTCCCTTTTTTGACTCGAGAGCACCAGAACAGGGCACAGTATCCAGCACTGGTTGTGTCAGTGCCATCCCCTCAATGTTTATGTCATCTTCAGACTTTGTTGAACTGATGTGGGAAGGGAGAGGAGCTGGGTGAGGGCAGACACAATATGGATCATGCTTTATCCAGCCCCAAGTGACAATACTGCTGGAAGATACAATGTAATTAACACTACACGGCAATGAGTGCTGTCTGTGGCAAGGCCCCCTCAAATCCCATTTGAGGATCCCACATGTTCTGCACATTGGTCCTGCACTCCTGGAAAGGAGGTCAACACAAAGTCAGGGCAGGGGTAGACAGACATCATCTAAAGCAGCCATTATGTTAGAAGGGAATAGTGTGGTGAGGCTCACCCTGCTCCCAGGGAATGAGGATAGGGTTTGTTCTCCTTGCTTGTGCTCAACATATATAAGCTTTATGTGCTCTTTCTTTCACTCCTTCCTTACAGTCATTAATACATTTAAGTAGGTGGGTTGTGAAGCACTGGAATGGGTTACCTAAGGAGTTGGTGGAATCTCTGTTCCTAGACGCTTTTAAGTCCTGCCTTGACAAAGCCCTGTTTGCGGTGACTGAGTGGGATTGGTGCTGCTTGTAACAGTGGGCAGGACTCAATGACCTTCTAAGGTTTCTTATAACACTATGATTTTGTTCTCATTGACAAGAAAGTTCAGCATGAACTCTGCACGTTAGAATTTGCAAAGTCTGTCCATTGTGCTTCCTCTTCTCCCACCTACTTATTACTACTTAACATTTGTATTTAAATATAACTTTTATAAACCATTCATGACCCCATTGTGGTTCAAGCTAAAAATACGTACAGTATGGCAAAATAATTCCCTGCCTCCAAAGAACTTACAATGTAACTGTGACAGAAAAAAACAACAACTATATTTATGCTACATCAAAAAACTTGACATACAACTGAGTAGCAAAAATAAATCTGAAGAGAGAAAAAATACTTCCTTTTAAGTGTTCCAGTGATAAATATCAGACTGTAGTAATATTAGGAAAAGGGAAGTTAATTGAAGACTGATAAATGTCTGTTTGCTTCATGAAATTTCAGTAAACTGACAGCTGGTATAAAAACAAAGCACAGCTATCTAGTTCCATTTAGTTGCATAGTTATTCCTCTTCAGATGAAATGAAAATTACCTTAGATTTTCATATGCGATTGCCCCGCACATACCAAAATACCCAGGAAGTCTTTTAGTCAGAAATGTTTTTGATAGGATTAAAAGTTATAACTGATTTTAATTTTTCTGTCTTGGAGGAAGAGAATGTGAAACCAGACCCTCACTAGATTTTTTTGTGCCTTACCTTATGCATTCATAAACATTATAATGCAATCAGCTCAGCAATGAAATTAACACAATCAAGTACAATGTTATATACATCTTCATCTGAAGTAGCATTTTACTTGACCCTCAACCAGTTTTCATTTCTCTAATTAGCTGTGGAGCTATCTTCAAGCATATGCTTTATTTCTTTTTCCTTGTGAAAAAGTGCTTTCCAGCCTCTGTTTTCTTTTTTCTTCTGCTTATGTGCTGTGAAGCTGCTATTCTTTCTTTATATCTCCATTATCTGATCCAATTAACTTAGAAATTCAGTCTTAAACATTTCTGAATATTTCTAGTATTTCAAATATGTGCAGTCGATTGGGGGTGAAAACATCAAGAGCAAAACAAAAATCTTATATATTATCTACCTTTTAAATATAAGCAGTGAACAGTTTCAAACATCTGAATGAAGTATATTCAAATTATAGACATATTCTAGATTACTTTTCTTCTTAGCAGCTCTGAATTGCTTTACACAGACATATGCTATTAACTATTACTTCAAAGTGTGTGATGCAATCTGCAACATCAAACTGTTTTTACCAGGGAATTTATGAGAGATCAGATGTCTAACTAAAATGTGATGGAAGCCCTCTCCCCTCCTATTGCTGTTAAAATCCCCACAGCCATGTTCCCTCCTGGAGAGGTAGAGCACCTCGCATTAGAGCTAAGGTCTGTCAGTCAATCAGCAATTACAATTCACCCAGGCAAGTGACCTCTGAAATATTAGAGAAAAATCAACAGGCTTCTGCTGTGTCTCGAGCAGCCCCAAATCTGCTAGCTCTGAGTCTCAGCATTCTCTCTTAGGCGGAACGTAAGACAACGCCACAGCAACTACTGTTGTTTTGACTGTTTCCTCCACACCAAACACAAGGGCTGGGAATATCACCAAACTGTAGATTGCCTTCGAACTTTCTAAGACAAGGATCTCTGTATTCCCTGTCCCTCCCCTTCCCACAGGCGCCTTTGGATTCCAAGAGAAAGGGGAGGCTCAGCTAGCGCTGATTGCGGCTACTGCAGTGGGAATGTGTGGCTCTACAAGTTGCACGTGGAGACACGCGAATCCACAACGCTCCTTTGGCGTTCTTTGCCCCTTTCAACCCAGTTGACAGTGGTCATGGCTAAGGATCTCTGTCTCCTGACCCGGCACCAGGCAGCTTGCCATTCCCTTCGAGGAAAGCAGGGCTGCCTCTCTGCCCCTTATCCTAGCCACCCTGCATGCAGCCTTGGCGTTGTTTCAAACAGGCCCTGTCCATTCCCGGCTCCTGGCAAAGCGAGCGAGAGAGAGGGGAGCTGTCCGTGGTGCTGAACTGCAGCAAGGCGCAGCGGTCGGCAGGTGGCGCCGCGGCCCGTTGGAAAAGGACGTGGCTGGAGGTACCGGGCAAGCTCGTCCCACGCCTGTTTCCCCAGCCAAGGGGGTGCACGAGGCTCATCCGCCCTTGCTTTGGCATGACAGAAAAAGCTTTCCAGACACGATCCCGAGACCCCTCTCCCCCGCAAGTGAAGCCTCAGGAGCAGGCGGGCACGCACCGTGCCAAGGGCAGCGCCGTGCGTTCCTTCCGAGCGTGTACTCACCATGTTGACCTCCGAGACCATGTCTATGCTGGCGATGTCTATTCTCATCCCCACGTCCACAGGAGCACCTGCACGCGGAAACGGGGGGTCGTTATGCAGCGTCAGGCTATTTCAAAGCACCATCCCCGTGCCTGGTTGTGTAGTGGCAGCTATATGTGTGTCTCTGTGTTTGTGTGCGTGAGTTGGGCACGTCAAGGGTGTGTGTTTGTGTGTGTGTTTGCATGCCTGAGTTGGGGACGTCAGGTGTGTGTGTGTGTGCGTGTGTGTGTTTTGCATGCGTGAGTTGGGCACATCAGGTGTGTGTGTGTGTCTGCATACGTGGGTTGGGCACCTCAGGGGTGTGTGTGTGTGTGTGTGTGTTTGCATGCGTGAGTTGGGCACATCGCGGTGTGCGTGTGTGTGTCTGCATACGTGAGTTAGGCACCTCAGGGGTGTGTGTGTGTGTGTGTACGCGCGTGCGTGCATGAGTTGGGCACCTCAGGGGTGTGTGTGTGTGTGTGTGTGTGTTTTCTTGCTCAGAAACTGGTCCCCAGCCGCTTACAAAGCCCAATGTGCCTATGAAGTGACTTCTCTCAGCCGCCCGGCTTTGCTTTACGCAGCTAGTGCCTGGGAACCCAAGGGCAGCGCAGCGCGGTTCGGCCACAGGTGGGAAAAGACTGACATTACCCCCAAAGTCTGGCCTCAAGCGGATGTCGTAGCCATGGAGCAGTCTATCCACGGTCTCCTTCACGTAGGACATGTTGCTCGGCTCGTTCACGCTGAAGGGAGGAAGGGCGGGATTGAGACTCCAGGCTGGCGGCCCCCACCGCCCCCACCCCTGCCCAGAGCCGGAGAGCGACACCCCGCGCGCACCCGGAGAGCCCCCCAGGGGCCGCGGCTCACCTCTGCGCGCAGCAGACCATGGCTAGCATGACGGGGAGCGACCGAAGCCCGACGTACTCTCGGCCCTGAGCTGCCCACATGCCGGCCTCGGCTTTCCGGCGGAGGTCCGAGGACTGCCACTTAGCACGACCACAGCAGTTAAGTCCCCACAGACCAACGCATGCGCGGAGCGGGCGGCGGCTCCAAAGACACCTTTCGCCTCGCAATCAGTCCCCGGAGCCGGAGCTGAGCGAGTCCCCGATGGCTCCAGCCAGGCTGCTGGCAGCCGCTCCGCTAAGCCTCCGCCGCGGCAGACAGGGCTTCGCTCCCCTCCCCAGCCGGGCCCAGCGAGGAGGGCTCAGCCGGCCCCGGGCGCGGCTCGCCTTCTCGTGTGGACACACCCCGACTGCACGTTGCGCCTGGAGACTGGGGGGCCGCCTGGAGCGCAGCGCGCCCGGAGCTGCGCCGGGCAGAGCACGCGCTTCCCACCAGGGCCCGCTCCCGTGGCCGGGGTCCTGGGACAGCCCTGGTTACCGCAGGGAGCCGCAGCGGACCGATCCCTGCCCCGCCGGGGTGTGGGGCTGGAGCAAACGCCTCTCTTGTAACTGACATGGACCATCAGCCGCTCACAAAGCCGAGAGCCCCTCGGCTCTCACAGCTGCAGCCAGGAAGAAATGGGCACGTACGCGGCCCCCCTCCCACACCTGTAGCTCCTGCCTGTCTCCCTAGCGGCTGTCCGCCTACAGCCTCCTTGCAGCCTGCGTCGGCTTTGTTCCTTTGCTGTGTGGCCAGCCGCTTTTGTGGCCCCCCAGGGGCTGGCAGGAACATCAGGGAAGGAACCCTGTGGGCGCATCCTGGAGGGCCATACGAGGTTGCAACAGGCACCGCTGGGCACAGGAGGTGCACGTCCTACATGGGACTCAGCCCAGCTCTCCTCTCCCCTCGCGGGTTTGCAGCGACTGAGGCCGCCGAGGGGAAGGGAAGAGCCACCTAGGCCTGACATTTCCCTCCCAGCCAGCCCTTGACTGTTGATGAAGAGGAATGTGACAGCGCCAAGCCTCCCCCTTTCTCCACAGCAGAAAGCTGCGCTAGTGCCCGGCGATCCCAGGCTGCTCACACCTAGATGTTTGGCTGTGTTCCCTCCCCAGTGGGAAGTGCAGAAATAGGTGCAGTAGGGCACCAAGTAGCACTGGAGTTTCCTAGGTGAGCTTTACACTGGCAATAACAAGGCCAATCTTCTGAGAATTTGGATGTTTGATACCCAAGGCAGAAGCTTCAAGGATGCCAAGCCCCAGGGCACATGAATGGGCAGACTTACAAGCACGTGCTCAGTTGGGACCTCGGGCCCAACCAGACAATGAGAGCACTGAGGTTAAAGAGTTCCAAGCAGGTCAAACGCTGAGCAAATCCTTCCAGCTAGAGGGCCAGTCACAACTGATGGGGGTTGGGGCATGGCAAAGTACAAGGTCCGCCTTACATTAAAACCACTGCAAATCCATAGGCTGTGTCTACACTGGAGAGTGTTTGTAGACAAAACTGGTGTTTTGTTGACAAACCGTGCAGTACATCTACACGCAAAATGCATTTTACTGACAGACAAAGTCTACAAAAAAGCCACGTAGCTGCTCGGGGGGCCCTTTTTGCCGACAAAGTGGATCAAAAGATGGATCCAATTTTATGTGTAGATGAGATCTGTTGACAGAAGTTTTGTCCGAACAGCTTTTCCGACTGTAACTTCTGTAGACAGATGCTTCTAGTGTAGACATGGCCACAGGGAGTGGGAAGAGGGGACAGCTTCGTTGAGCCAGATACTTAGCAAGGTCCCCCTGGCAAATTGTGTGCAAAGGGGAGGTTGGCTATTTGGTTTATTTCCTCCCTCTTAAAAGAGAAAACTAATTTTTTTCAAGTACTAACACTCCCAAACCAAACACCCTGCCGTTGAGCATTCCTAGACTTTGGGGAATGTGTAGATCACCAGGCAAATGGACCCTATTCCTGTAAGGGGCTGAGCCAAAAATTCTAGATCCAAACACCATGGACTTGGGGGCAGTCAGGGCATGATTTCAACTTGGGGTACAGACCCATCTCTGCTTAAAAGTAGTAGTAGTTTTTATTTGATGTGTTAGGGCCAGTGAAGCCAAAAGCCAACCCAGACCCTGGGTGCAGTTCTGAACCCAGGAAGGGGTGGGACCTAGAGTAGTCATCCCTTAGTGCCACTTGGGCTACACCATGGCCCACCTTCCTCAGAGCCATGTGGAGTGGTTGGCAGAGCTGCTGCAGTGTTTCTACTGGTAGCAGAGCACCAGCTTTCACCACAGCTGGAGTAGCAGTGGTGGTAGCCCAGAGCTGTGGGCACTTTTGAAACAACCACCCTGGGTCACGTTCCTCCTTTGCCCCCCGCACCTGCTAGCAGACCTGGCTATGGCTCAGTGTCTTGATAATTGGTGCGGGTGATGGCTCGTTGGAGGCAGCTGATGGTTTTCACGGGCATCCAGGGGCGCTGGAACAATTTTTGTAGTGGGGATGCTGATAATGGAAACCATATATTTGGTGTTTATTATTCAAGCCCCTGGGTTGCATCAGAGCACCCCCCTAAACGCACAACAGTTCCAGCTGCACTGTGGTCATCATGACAAGCAAAAGACTATTGTGTGTGGTGGTTGGCTCAATCTATTAAGCTGGGTATAGTCATAGGCTGAGGTTGGAGCTGCCGTGGATTGATCATTACTGCCGGCGGTTTATGGGATGGATACACTTTTCCCATTGCAGTAAGGCCCATGCTAAGTTGATCTTCACATACAGGCCTTGCCTAATGGCTTCCAGGCTTCTGAAGGAGCATGGTGTCTTTTCAACAACTCACTCTATTGCAGGGTTAGAAGACTTCATTATGATATTTTGGTCACAACCATTCTAAAGGGTGGTGAAGTGCTACTGGGAAACAAATCTTATTTAAGGATAATCTGTGCTCCAGCTGGACTTTCACATATTGATAATACTGGTCTGTGACAATTTGAAGTATTTTGCTATGTACAGCTTATGAATTCTGGCTGATTTAATGAAATTGCTATATCATTGAATGCCTCAGTGTCTGGGGAATACACCATCTTCCACCTGAGGAGCATTGAAATTAGGATAATGATGTGGCCACATACTAGGTGAAACCACTTTTCTTAAACTTCTCCATGGGAGGCTGGGATTTGGAAAGTGGACTATCTCTAAACAAGAGAACAGAGATATCAAATGTTAATGCCAGCTTTTAAAAACCTAGATCTGGGAACATGGAGGTGTGTGTGTGGTGGGGGAGGTGGGTGGTGGTGATGGGGGACTTAAATGGACTCCCAAATTAGAAAGTTTGGGGAAGAGAGAGGAATAGATGTGTCTGATTTTTTAGCAAAGGGGTTCTTTGTAATGGCTGGATCACTCAAAGAAGAAGAAACTGACTGCTGAGAAGATGGAAGAAGAGGAAGATAGAGCAAGTGAGAAAATGACCATGGTTTGGAGAAACCATGAGCAGGGTATGGAAATCCTAGACGTTTTGGATGATTTTTACCCAAGAATAAACACTAATGGAGAGGAAACTGAGGCAGGGAAATTTGTGGAGATGTTTTATCATTTTGTCTATGTATCACTATATATAATTTCATCATTTTGTCAGTATATTTCTCTTTCTAGGTAAAGAGTGATTGATGTTGAAACCCCTTGCAAAGTCCATATGTCTGTTTGCTTCCACTATCATCTGCTCATGAAGAACTGTAAACCCAGAGTTCCCACATGGTTGGAACTCTGCAAAAAGGTGTGCTTAAGGTACTGGAGAGAAGGGGTTGTGGAGATCAGCACCAGTTCTGGGGCTCTAAGACAGGTAGTCCATTTTTGTGAAGGGGTAGCACATTGCCTGTGCCTAAGAAAGCTGACAGAGAAGCCAAGGAAAGAGACAGAGCTGCAACTTACGCAGACCAAAGGAAGCTTAACCCAGGGGTTCTAAGGTTGAGGTCCAAACAGAGTGACCTGGTTAACGTCCAGGTGGAGAGAGCTTTACCAGGGATGTGATTGGCCCATTGGAAGGATCAGTAAGGAAAAATATGCTTATACTTATGACTTTCAGGCTAATGTCTGTTTCTTCTAACACTGCTGAAGTATCCAAATGACGTATTTGGAATATGGTAGAGTCTAGGACTGAAAATTTGAGGCCTACTTTGGACAAAATGGAAGTAATACTTGTAGGTTGGGAAAAGTACTCCTTTGATAGAAGGTTTGTGCCATTTATCACTAGAATTTAGTCTTAGAAGACTGTTAGGTTCCCAGCTTTGTTGTATGTTCATGTTGTATGTATGTACTAATAGAGAGTGGCTTTTACTACCTTATTTTGGCCAGAGCTGTTTCACAAGCTCTGGCCAAAACTGAGAGGTCAATGCAGCAGTGATGGTGTTGATAACACTTTGGAATTTAACAAACAAACAAACAGTAAAGTGTTCTAAAGACCTGGGGCGGGGGGGGGGGGGGGGGGGGGGCTGTGAAAAAAGAGTTTTTGTTTTTTTGCTTAATTTGCTTAATTTGCTTAATCCCCTCCTTTTTTTCACTTAAAAAATACCACCAGGTCTAATGGCAACCATAAGATTAGAGGTTAATGCTGGGGACACATGAATGACACCTGGAAACAAGCTAGAACAGAATGCAGCAGATCACTTCCTAAGCGAGGTTTCTGACTGTGAACGTGGTATACCAGTATTTTTTGATTTACACTGATGTCTCCAGTTTGTGCGAGAAGTTTAAATGGATTGTTTTTAGCCAATGAAGTCTGCATCTGTGCTGGTAATTTGAGGGAACTCTTCCACTATTGCTAGCAAAGGTGGGAATGCTAGTTTAAACCAGCTACAGAGAGTTTTGGTACTTTGTTAGATAGCCCTACTTAGAATTGGACTAGATGAGATGGGATAGCTTTATCTAAATTGCAAGTACAGACATGGCCCTGCTGGCTTTTTCCTTTCTTGTCTGAAGAATGAACACTCTCCCTCTGCTATATAACAACTGCTTCACTCAGAAGAGATACTAGAGCAGAACTCCATTGACACAAGAGAGGGGAGCTGCTGGCAAGATGTTCTCTGTGAAGAGCTGTGGAGAACTGGCAAGTATTTATTAATATTTTTGTAAATATCATATGTGCCTCAGTCTGTCTGTGTAATCTTATGCTGGAGTTAAACCAGGGGTTGGGTAGGAAATTAAACTGTGGCAGAGATAAGGCTTCTGGAAGAAACAATGGGGAAGCTCTTAGCTGGAGAATATCCTTTTTCCAGGTCTATCCAAGCTGACCCCAGGATCAAAGGCTGTACTAAACCTTAGAGGTGCTAGGCTAGGAAGAAGGAAAACTGGGCGTGGGCAGTCAGCATGCTGAGAGACTCAAAAAGAGCATCCCAGAAGGTGTGGGCAGGGCAGTCTGGTTTTCACTGCCAGCAGTGGCAGTTAGCTGGGCTGAGAGCTACTTCTGAAAACTAACAAGCACGGTTTACATTGCAAGACCCAGGCATACAGACCACTTATTGTTTAATCCTTTGCACTGTGTGCTTTGTAACTTTGTGGGTTAATAAATAATGCTTTGTTTCAAATACCAGTTTTGGGACTATCCGATTCTGTGTACACTATACAAAGCTTAATGCTCTCACAGTATGTGATGTGTACCCATGTCTGGAATGAATGAGCTACTGGACAAGCTGGGAGTGTGCACAATACCTTCTTATCACAGTTTACTTCACAGAAGGTAACTGATGGGTACCTTTGGAGTCTGAGGTTAGACTTAGATCCACATTTATCACCTCTTGACTCTGTGGTTTTACCATTTGTGGTTAAGGAAGCTCCAGCCACCTTGCAGCACCTGGTGGATGAGCTACTGAAACTGACTGAGGGGGTTACATTTGCATATATTGATGATATTTATATTTTAGCCAATCCTTGGATGACCTTGTGGCTCAGGTTGAAAAAGTGCTTAAATACCAGTGGATATAGGGTATTTAGATTTTCAGAAAGCCTTTGACGAGATCCCTCAACAAAGTCTCTTAAGCAAAATGAGCTGTCATGGGATAAGAGGGAAGATCTGCTCATGGATTGGTAACTGATTAAAAGATAGGATACAAAAGGTAGGAATAAATGGTCAGTTTTTGGAATGGAGAGAGGTAAACAATGGTGTCTCCCAAGGGTTTGTACTGGGACCAATCCTATTCTACACATTCATAAATGATTTGGAGAAAGGCGTAAACAGGTGGCAAAATTTGTTGCTACAAAACTACTCAAGCTCTTAAGTCCCAGGCAGGCTATGAAGAGCTACAAAAAGAGCTCACAAAACTGAGTGACTGGGAAACAAAACCACAGATGAAATTCATTGTTCATAAATGCAAAGTAATACGCATTGGAAAACATAATCCCAACCATACATACATACATAATTAGGGTCTAAATTACCTGTTACCACTCAAGAAAGAGACCTTGACCTCATTGTGGATAGATCACTGAAAACATCCACTCAATGTACAGTGGCACTCAGCAAACAGAATGTTGGGAAAAATTAAGAAAGGGGCAGATAGTGTTCATGGTGTGGACCTACCATGCATTTCTATAAAGGCAATATATTTTCTGTCTTACTATGTGCAGATGTGGTAACCTCATCGAAAAAAAGATATTTTGGACTTGAAAAAAATTCAGAAATGGGCAAGAAATGATTAGAGATACGTAACATTTTCTGTATAAGGAGAAACTGGAAAAGAGAAAATTAAAGTGGAAGGATATGACTAAAATCTATAAAATCATGATTGCAGTAGAGGAAGTAGACAGGGAAATGGTGTTTACTCCTGCCCATAACACAAGAACTAAGGGGGCATCAAAATGTAGTTAATAGACAGCAGGTTAAAAAAACCCAAAAAACAAGGAAGCATTTCTTAACACAACACTCACTCAACCTTGTAACTCTGCCAGAGGATCATGTGTAGGGCAACAGGGTTCAAAAAAGAACTACAGGTTGAACTTCTTTAATCTGTAACTCTCTCATCTGGCAACATTTGTAATCTGGTATGGTTTTAGTTAGCTAGAGAACCACTTATCATGGGTGTGGCCAAGTTTCCTGTGGTCCCATAAAGTTTGTTTGAGAGTCAGGACTGATGGCTATAATGTTCTGTGCTGTTTTTTAGCTGTAATTTAGCCCTAAATGTCTTCTAAGAGCCGAGTAAGTGGTGGAAGTATAGGTAATATGCTGCAAAATATTGACCTCCCATGATCTGGCAATTGTCTCCTTTGGCACCGATCAGGTCCTGAGGGTGCCAGATGAGAGAGGTTCAACCTGCAGAAAATTCCTGGAGGATAAGTCCATTAATGGCTATTAGCTAGGATGGGCAAGGATGGTATCCATGGCCTCTTTTTGCCAGAAGCTGGGAATGAGTGACAGGGAATAGATCACTTGCTGATTACTTACTTATTCTGTTCATTTCCTCTGGGGCAACTGGTACTGGCCACTGTCAGAAGACAGAATACTGGGCTAGATGGACCTTTGGTCTGACCAGTATGGCCATTCTTATGTTTTTTAACTGGCAAAGATGGATGCTCTTTCAGGATTGGCCTGTCCTCTAAACCACAAAACAAGCCCTGTTATGAGGATGGCTACATTTCACAGGAGCTTTGTTCTCCATGTTAGCACTTTAGCTATATTCATCACTGAACTGTGAAAAGAATGTAAGTCAGACAATGAGGTCTGGACTGAACAGTGTCAGAAGGCCTTCTGGCAACTGAAACAAGTCATAATAAAGTCTTAGTTCTGGCAAACACAGACTTGGACAAACTCTTTGTGGTTGTCACAGCAGCTTCAGACAGCTACTGAGCTAATACAGATCAATGTTAATAAGGCAGAGAGTCACCATGCCACTTATCTGAAAAAGAAATCTCTGGGCCAGAAATAAAACTATGCCACTATTGAAATGAAATGCTTTGTTATTGTGTGGCCACTTAAAATGCCAAAGCTGTTCTGGCAAAATTTTACCATGGGTCTTTCAGCTGGCAACATCAAAATGAAAGGATCTCAGGCCATGCTGTAAGAGTGAGCTCACCCTGACTTATGATAGGAGTCCTTAATTTTGATATTCACTTTCCCTCTTGGTGTAAAATAACCTACATTTGTGACCTCTGTTGGCAATAAAATATACGTATTGGCAAGCTCCACCACCATACAGTTAGGTCAATGACTATATCATCAGGAAACGCTACTGCGGTTCTGTGAACTGTAACTAAGTCCATCCTTCTGGCCATGGGCATAATCATTTCCAGGGATGGAGCCATGTACCATTTGTAATGTCAAGCTTGTCAAACGACTTCTATAACTACAGGGCATTGTAACGTTCTGCTTTCAAAGCAACTTCCTGTACCAGCCAGAGGATTAATGCTGCTTCTGCAGCTGCTATGGAAAGCAGGGCTAGTGACAGTGGGTATTGTTAATCTGACCTTGCAAATTCATTTACTCTGAGCAAATGACTTGATCACCTACAGGAAATGAGCAAAGATTTCTCAGTGAATTCTTTACTCAGTATGTCACAGGGTTAGCTGGTCTCTGAGCCCACATCTACAAGTGTCAGTGTAACCCACACACCTAGGGGTGTGGTTCACTGTCCCATATAGTGGCATCTAGACCACTTACAGGAAGAAGGATGAAACTCCTCTACAGCAAAATAAAACAGCAGAAATGTAGAACTTTAAAGACTTTCCCACTTTGTGGGAAAGCTCATCATCGAATAAATTATTTTGTTCGTCTTTAAAGTGCTACATTTCTGCTGTTTTATTTTGTTGGAGTACAGACTAACACGGCTACCTCTCTGTTACTCTCCTCTACAGCCTTAGCTGAGCCCCAGCTGGCTTTTAGCTCAAACTGTAGAGGCTCCGGCAGTGAGCTCAAAAGGGCTCAGATCTGAGTCCACCTGTGGGTGGTTATATCAGGCTTTGTGCCTTTACCTATCTTGAGGTGGACTTTCACAATTCCAGCTCTAATAGAGCAGGTTGTGAGCTATAGTCTACTGTATATCAACTAGTCTTAATGCAGCAAGTTTTAGTTTGGACACCTAAAACACAGTGAGGAGCTCACTGGTTTCATAAAGACTAATAGATTTATCTGAGCATAAGCTTTTATGGGAAAAGATCCAGTTTGTCAGATGCATGGCAGGGAGATTTGGAGGCAGGCATAAATATACTAACATATGAAAAGGAGTTACCTTCTCAAGTGGACACCTGCAATTCTTCTCATCAGGAGTCTGTGACCAGTGGTGTAAGTTGTTACCAGACAAACATCTTAAAACAAAGGTATTATTTATCTGATTAGCTGAAACAAAGCACTGTTAGAAAATGTGTACATTAGGTGTAGTGTACACCACATTAATAGGTGTTATGCAGATTATATTAGTTGTGTGTGTGTGTGTGTGAGAGAGAGAGAGAGAAAGAGATGTTGAGATGGTATATTAACGGACTGTGTTATTCTCTCTCCACAATTCTGATCAACCATATCAACCATCCCACAACACTTGCAAAGCTAAAGTCAGCTTTGGTATTAGAGAATAGGAAACATGTCAAATGCAAAATGCATTAATATTCTTCCTGAGTGAAAGCTTTCACATATTAGTACTTGGAATGTTGGCATCCATAAAATTGATAAACAGGGAACAGACCAAGTGAAGA
This sequence comes from Carettochelys insculpta, assembly GCF_033958435.1. NCBI lineage: Eukaryota > Metazoa > Chordata > Testudines > Carettochelyidae > Carettochelys > Carettochelys insculpta. Next base: position 47,554,565 of record NC_134140.1, on the reverse strand, counting down.
ATGGGAACAGACTGGTGGGTTAGATTTTAGTGATGTTTGTTGAGATCTGTAACTCAGAAGCTCCCCCTATACATACTGAAATGTGGATCTTTGACGCCCGCGTTTGGTGTAAGGCGAACATGCTGAGATCAGTTGCCCCTTGGAGAATGGGTATGTGCATTCCCTTTTCATTTTCAACTGTTTTGTCTTTAGATAATAAATTTGGCTAAGTTCAGTGATTTGGTGTCTTGAACATTTTTAAGAATGAACTGTAAATGTAGAAAACCTTGTATTCAATATAATTTAGAGACAAAGGATTCAAAGCAATGCACAGTCTGTGCACATGTATTTCTTATCTAAAGCTCAGGCCTGCCGATGGGGTGGGAAAGGGTGCAGCTGCCCTGGAGCCTGGTGTTTCAAAGGGGCCTGGAGCTTTGGCACCTTGGAATTGCTGCAGCAGTGCTGCTCTGCTGGTCTGTGCTGCCGGGAGGGAACAGGGCCCAGGACCACAATCTGAGTGATGCTAAAAGCTGACTGTTCTAGGCCACTCCCCTTCCACCCTTGGCCCTACCCCTTCTGGGGCATGGAGCTGCCCTGCAACCTTGCCCTGTGGTAGCTGTCAGCCCTGCTGCTAAAGCTCTATCATCTTTTGATGTTAACGTAGGTAGGCCTTGCTGCTTCAGACACCCCTCTAAATACCTGTGTTTCTGGTACCCATAAACAACAGTGACCTCTCATTGGAGAGAGGGGTCCTTTTAAAGCCTATTATAGCTCTTTCTGTGAACATTTGCGGCAGGAAAAAATTTTTTTTCAGTGATAATGGTAAAAGGGGTGTGAACATGGTCAAAACAAATCAATTAAAACCGTTGAAAGGCTAGCTGCTGGAAACATACCACATTATTTACCAGATCTAGAATTTTGAGCTTTGATGATAAATGTATGTACCGCTCTGCTTCTTGGAGTAATTTGTCACTGGAGCTGTCTTTTACTCAAAAGTACTAATTATTTGTTTTTAGCACATTAACTAGGCATTAATATGCTAAAAGATATTAACATATTTCCACTTACTATTGCTCAGGCAAAGTAACTGATCTTGCATGCAGGAGAGGATTTTTTAACCTTATATGGGTTTATGCTATTAATTATCCTGAGCTACTCCAAGAAATTTTACAGTGACTAATTAGGACCTGTACTACAATCTGTTAAATCACTGATGCTTTTCTAAATATTTCCCTGATCAGTAACTCAGCAGAGATAGCACTTATGTGTCTCAAATTTCAACCCCCTCATTTGTGCTCTATATGATGTTAGTGCAGTGACCTCAGCATGCATAACTGATGTTTCTGAGGTCCCACAGTGTGGAGTCAGCTCATTTAGCAAAAAAGCCACATTATTTATTTTAATGGAAATATTTCACAGTATTTGGAAAAAAAACCCAGCTATAGTGAAATGTAACATAAGTCATATAAACACTAGTGCCAATTTCAGTGATCTTAGCTGTCTCACTAATGGAATTTCTTACTTTTGGAGAAAAAGGAGATGATGAGTATTAGAGAGATGAGAACATTCTCATGACTACCTCTAAAACTCAGAGCAAGTGTAGTTTATGAGAAAGAATGACAGTTTGAAAGAATATTGAAAACAAATTAATCCTGCCTGCTTTCTATTTTCTTGCTGTCTCTGTTTTTTGGATTTTTCTATTCAACTCATTTCTTTTGCTCATGTTTCTTTTTCTGTATTACTTTCTGTAGTATTTCATCCTGTGGTAATTTATTTTTTAACCTGACCTTCAGCTCTGCTATTTTGAAAGAATTTTGAACATATGTTGATCAAGTTGAGCATGTTTCAAAACTATTCCTATAACTTTGGGAACGTATGTAATTCATGCTGACTGAATGTAACTCTTTATGAAAATCCTTCCGACTGAGGGCTAATAGTGTTCATACTCATTACTATGTCAGGCAAATACATGATAAGCTGACATTACTCATTTGAAGTGTCAAAAAAGGGATCTTCCTTGGAGTGGGTATATGGTCTTCTGCGTGCCCAGCTTTTGACAGACTCCTTATTTACCAGGCGGCTTCAGATGACTGTGTCTTGCTTGATGATCATTTCAAATATGCCACTGAATGTACCACAGGTCATCAATTAATTATTTCCCACAAATGGAAGACAACTTTCATTACTGGAAATAGAGAACCATTACTGTGCAGACATCCTCTCCAGACCCTTAATCAGAATTACGGAATGACCAACTCCAGAGAATGCATTTCAGGGCCTAACCTTAGCCCCATGCATGCTGAGGCAGGACTTTGGAAGCTTAGTCAGTAGTGGGGGATTACTCACAGTGCAGATATGTTCAATGAAACTCCTAATTTGTTACTTCACTATCAAGGATCTCCATAGTAACCTGGGAGTGATATAATTGCTAGTCGGTGCATATTTAGTAGCACTGACTCCTTCTGCCCAACTCCCCCCAGCCCCCCGCCCCTCCAAACTTAACGATGTGCCCAGTTCATGCTGGGACTTGGGATCTCCAAAGACAAAAATATGTCGGGGGTGTGTGGGATTTTCAAAGACACAAAAGTAAAAAAAAAATAAAACCTTTCCACTGGTTTCTTATCAAGCTGTGTCCTTTGGTCTACAAGTAGGTAGGTGTGCGTTTTGTGCATCCTGTGGCTTTGTCTATATTTGTATATGTGGCTGTGCTCCTTTGCACGATATCTACCAGTCCATCTGACTGGAGGTCATGAATTGTTTGTATTTCCTGGGGCACGGGGTTTCCAGCTGCACACACAGAGTGCATCTTGCTCGTTAACTGTCTGGCTGAGTAGTTTGCATTTGGTATACACAGAAAAGACCATTCTATACTCAGAAGCCGGTACATTATGATTTATATGGTGCTTTGAGCAGTTTTCCCCAAGGAGAAGCAAGGTGCAATTATTCCGCCTCAGCAGGAGTTCTAAGAAGGATCTTGTTCCACCCCAGTGTGAACACTGCAGGCAGGACTGATCCCACAAGTAAGCTTCCATCCTTTCTGGAGGCCTGGAAAAGGTAACCAATAATACCAGAACTCAGTCTTATCTATGGTGTTTTCTCGTGAAAGGCTCAGTTGCTCTTTTGGCAATTTTTGAGAACATTTAAACTTTGTTTTCCTTTTAACAAATAGGTTTCTCAGGAAATCTAGTATACATTTTCCAAGTCATTACTGTGGGACTACCTGTGCTCTTCCATTTCAACAAAAACTATTCTTTTGCTAGTCATTGGTGTCACTGCTAGCTGCTCTTAGTTAAGGCACACATGAAAAAGTGCAGCATCAGTGCTGACACTTGGGAGAACCTTGCCCAGGACTGTCCCGACTGCAGTGTGGTAATCCATAAGGGGGCAGCACAATTTGAGCGGTCTCGCCACAGTGCAAACAAGGAGAGGCAGAAAGGAGTGGCAAAAACTCCCTTGCGCCCCTCCAACACCTGCTCTTTCTGTGATAAGACCTGCAGCTCCAGAACTGGGCTGGTCAGCCATCAGTGGGCTCACAAATAGGAGGGTGACAGGAGGACATCCTACTCATTATTGAGTGACTGCCAAGAGTGATTTGTTAGCTTATGTGTGGGTGCAAAGATCCCCTAAAATCTCTGAGGCTACGTCTACACGTGCAGCCAACATTGAAATAGTCTATTTCGATGAATAACGTCTACACGTCCTCCAGGGCCGGCAACGTCGATGTTCAACTTCGACGTTGCTCAGCCCAACATCGAAATAGGCGCAGCGAGGGAACGTCTACACGTCAAAGTAGCACACATCGAAATAGGGATGCCAGGCACAGCTGCAGACAGGGTCATAGGGCGGACTCAACAGCAAGCCGCTCCCTTAAAGGGCCCCTCCCAGACACAGTTGCACTAAACAACACAAGATCCACAGAGCTGACAACTGGTTGCAGACCCTGTGCCTGCAGCATAGATCCCCAGCTGCCGCAGAAGCAGCCAGAAGCCCTGGGCTAAGGGCTGCTGCCCACGGTGACCATAGAGCCCCGCAGGGGCTGGAGAGAAAGCATCTCTCAACCCCCCAGCTGATGGCCGCCATAGAGGACCCAGCAATTTCGACGTTGCGGGACGCGGATCGTCTACACGGTCCCTACTTCGACGTTGAATGTCGAAGTAGGGCGCTATTCCTATCTCCTCATGAGGTTAGCGACTTCGACGTCTCGCCGCCTAACGTCGAAGTTGGTGCCGCTACTTCAAAGTAGCGTGCACGTGTAGACGCAGCCTGAATGTGGTTGAGACCTAAGTTTTATGGCAACTCATAGACATGGTGTTGCATCCCCAGCATTTCTCTGAGGTAGTGACTTTTTGATCAAGATATTTGAAACAGCGATAGGTTCCTAAATTCCTATTTAGGCACCTGAATAAGTAGCCTGACTGGAAAAGTGTTGAGCCCTGCAGGAGGAGTCAAGAAGCTTGATCCAGACCCCACTAAAGTAAGGGAGAGTCTTTTCATTAACATAAATAATCTTTGGATTAAGTCTCATGAAATCTCTGTATGCTAGTGGTTTTTAAAAGTTTGGCCATTTATTTAGGTGTCTACATTTGGACCCAAGACTTGAAAATCATTGCCTTTCATTTTCAAAGTCTGTAAAAGTGAATTTAACTTTTGTTGCTTTGATTTTGAATCACATAGGTCTTCGCCTTGTGCTAGAGGTAGCTTTTATTCCATTCCTATCAATCTTTTCCATTGGATCATCACCAACGTTAATTTTTAATTCCTTTCTCAGCCCTCTGTTTCACTCTGTTTAACATTTATAAGATCTATTAGACATAAATCTTGGAGGCAAAATGTCTTTCTAGAATTTAAAAATATATGTGTGTTTATGGCTTTGTTTTTAAATGAGTGTCGTAAATTTGTCTATCACAAAAATGAAGCTCAGAATGCTGCAAGAAAATTAATGGACTGTAAAGTTTAAAAAATGATTTATCATTGAGATGCTGGGATAAGCCAAGGTTGGGCTAGATATTATTAAGCAAGTTTAATGAGTCTGTGGCAGAGGGACTGACAGAGTTGCTGGGCCCCTAGGCAAGGTGTGGGAGGTGAGGTGGGGATGGCTCTGCACTCCTGGAAGGGGTGTTGCCTCAAGCAGAAGAGGTGGGTCTGAAGGGATGAGACAGTCTTCAGCACCGCCTGGGGTGCGCCATGCTGTCCCCTCACCCCAGCCCTCAGTGCCAGCCATAGCATGCTGCTTGGTGCTCCAGCAGCAATGTAAAGGGCCTGGGACTACAACAGCTGCTACTAATGTAGCAGTGATGGCTGGGAGCCCCGGGCCATTTGAATTGTTGAGCCTCAGGGCAAATGCCCCTCACCGACATTGGTGGACCTGGTCAGTGGCACTGGAATTAGTATTTCTCAGCTGAAAATGTTCCTCTTTCTATCCAGGAGATATTATTTTTCATTTTACATCAGTCTTTTATTTCTCTACCACCTTTTGGGTGTCGTGCAAGGTGCAGCTTTAAAAATTAGCGACCCCGTTCACTATCTCAGGCCTGCTGGAGCCCTGAGCACAGGATTCCCTTTTGCAGGAAGTCCAACAGGAACACTGACACAGCACTGCAAACTACCTTCATCCCCTCCTCCATTGGAAAGCATATGCTGGGATGGTCACCATAGCCGTAAAATCAATGGAGCCTGGCAGAAAGGAGATAGGTTCAGGACACCTGAGGGATTTGGCTGTTTCAGACATCTCTCCCAAACAGATTCAACCCATGTTCTAGATAGCTTCTGCCATCGAGACTTAGGATGATCTGCCTCCTACAGAGAGTGGTCATTAGGTGTCAGGACAGCCCTGTCACAAGGGCAGCTTCTTGAGGATTTGAGTGGTCTTACGTACAGAGATGGAGGAGATACTGAAAGAGAGAGAGAGAGAGAGAGGAAATAGTCCCAGGAATAAGAAGAGTTTGGGAGGAATGCTGGTTATCTGTGTTTAAGGAGGTGGGATCACTCCACTGTCCCAGCCAACTGGGGTGAGCTCCAGTAAGTGGACCAGCATAAATACCTTCCCCATCCCTCACCACATTGGGTACCAGCAGGAGAAAGCTGGCCTGCTGAAACCTCCAAAGTGGAAGGTTCATTGGGGCAAAGGGTGCAGTTCTCACACACAAAAAGCTGTGACTAGGTTTTACAGCTGGCTTAAGCCACAGCGTGGAGGGAGAGAGTTGGGGGAACTCTTGTTAGAAGGAGGGAGATGCTGAAAGCCACAAGGCAGAAGTCAGAGATACTGCTTGAAAAACTACCCCAACTGCTTGAAAAAGTACCCCAACCCCTGAAAGAGGTCAGGGGAGACAGATGCCTACCTGAAGGAGAAAGATACCAACTGCCTTCAGGTCAGATACGGGAATGTTTGAAATACACCTCACTGCTGTTAGAGACGCTGGGAATGGTTTTGAGGAAGCATCCCTGTAACCGACTCGGAAGAAGCCATGAGGAATCACAACTCCAAGGTGGGGAAAGTGGAGTCAGCAGACCTGGTGAAGACACAGACAAGCAGGACAAAGGGAGGAGTGGCAAAGGGACTGAAGGAACAGTCTGTAGGTGCCTAAAACAAAGTCTCTGGGATGGATCCCAGAGTAGAGGGCAGGCCTGGGTTTCTCTAACTCTTTCCTAAACCATGACAGAAAGTACAGGGGTGAAAGGTAATGAGACCCACGGGTCCCCGATAAAGGCTGAGGGCTGGGTTTAGAGGGCACTCAACTCTGTGTTTTCTTATTTTTAATCTTTTTGTTAAGCCTGGAAGAGGAGTGGACCTGAAAGTAACCTGGCTGCAGGTCTAGGCTGCAGAAGGGGCGGGCTGTTGTGGAACCACCAAGTGAAAGATCCTCATCAGCCCTGTATCTTGGGATCTCTGGTTGTGAGTGACTGTTACAACAGGGCTCCTGTGAAATCCTGGATGTAGTTTGGTCCAAGAAACATCTGATTTCACTTGCAGCCTGTGAATCGCCAGAAGAATATTCGACTTGACCACATCACCAAATCAAGATTGCCAAGCATCTTCAACAGTGGTTCAGTCAAGAACATCTGAACTCTGTATAAATTGAGGGAAACTTGTGTGTCACAGAGGAAGTGCTCCTGATTTTAACCAACTCACTTAACAACAGGGCTTCTCCCAAAATTTCAGAGAACAGAGAGCAGGGAGGAGGAAGAGTTGTCCAATATATAATTTCCAAATTTACCTTGCTAATTCTCATAATGAAAAAGAGTTTTGCAGACAATTTTGGTAAAATTTAGTTTGCCCAAATCAGAATTGATTTAGGTGTGCTGGAGTTTCCACTTTCTGTTGTATTTTTGCCAGTTTCTGGGCAAAAAGTAGTACAATTTGGTTGAACCTGAGATAAAATGAAGTTTATCAAAATAAAAGATCAAGAGGGGACTTGACTGATTGTAGTGTTTACGTGTCTTCACAAAGGAGAAAATACCAAGTACTCAAGGGCTCTTTAATTTCGAAAAGAGAGGCATAATAAGAAGCAAATGGCTGGAAGTTAAAAACAAATTCACTTACAAATTAGGGTGCACACAATTTTAACAATGAGGGCAATTAACTTTGGAACAAACTGCCAAGAGAAGCAGTGGATTCTCCACCTCTTGCTATCTTCAGATCAAGACTGGATGCCTTTCTGGAAATACGCTTTTGTCAGATACAAAATACTGGGCTCAATATGGACATACGGTATAAAATTCTATGTCCTGTACTTGATAGGAAGTCAGACCTAGATAATGTAATGGTCCCTTCTTGCCTTAAAGATCCATGAAGGTCCAAGAAGAAACACATAGTTGTGGGGAAACTAGAAAAAAAAAGTCTTTAAAAAGATTTCTGCATATTATGTGCAGATATTACTAACTGAACCTCTAAATTCTGTGATTCTACAGTCCAGCATTACTATGGATATTGCTGGTCTAGAGAGCCGTGGAGCCCTTAGAGTTGGGGGCTAGGAAATGGGAGGGGGGCAGTGTCTGACATGGACAGCAGCCCATGGCCAGAGACTGGTGGCCCACAGTGGGGCCAGAGAGTGGTGGACCACAGCTGGAGTGGGGAGCTTAGGCCTGTATCGGGGTCCAGGAAGCTGCAGCTTACAGTGATTCAGGGAGCTGGTGCCCTATGCCTGGGTCCAAGGAGCCAGGGCCAGAGCCAGAGAGCAGAGGCTAAGGCTGGGAAATGGCTGGAAGCAGGGAAGAGAGCCTGGTAGTGGGGCTGGAGGCCAGCAGGGGATTGATTTACTCAGGTTTGGCAAAATCTCTGGTCCAGGAACTCTCACGCTCCGAGTGTGCCAGACCAGGGAGGTGTAATCTGTAGTGGAGAGCACAGTGAGTGAAGGAGGAACTATAAGACTGGGGAGTGAATATCTTCGGCATATGTCAAGAAAGTTCAAAAGCAATTAAAGCATACTTGTTCTAAAGGTTTTGTGTCCTTATTTTGAAGTGTATTGCATATGTCCCAGATGCAAAAACATTATAAAAACTAACAGCTTGATTCATAAAATTGTCTTAGGCCAATTATGTATTCATTTTTCATCTTAATTATGCAGAAGTTACTGGGAAAACCTTTTTTTAGCAGAGGGTGCTTTTCAGTTTATTAAAGCTTTTTTTTTTCCTCAGTGCCCATTTCAGTTCTAAATCAAGAGCTTGCGTAACTCAAAATAAAAAGGATAATATTCTGCTCAAACAGCACCTGCTCTTTAGAAGAAGTGCAGACTCCACCATGCAGCATTGAACTGCTCCCGTTTCCTGCTAGCTGATCTATGCAATATTGAGAACCACAAAAGTTAGCTCCTTCCAATACAGGGAAAAGTTATTGTGGAGGGAGTCATTACAGTTGGTGACGAAGATGAAGGTTTTGCATTTGGGAGAGTACAGCCCCAATTAGAGCTGGTTAACATCTTTTCCCTCCTCTCAACAGTGGAAAATATCCACAACAAATCTTATTATTTGCCATTTTTCTGTTTTTCACAAGAAATTTTTCATGCTTATTATTTCCCCCAAAGTTGTGTCAAAAATGTTATCAATTGCCTCATTTTTGGACAAAAAAACTTCAGTAACTACTTCGATAATGTTGATGTTAATGACGTCAATATTTTTTAACGTAATGGGACTCTCTTGAATACTTTGGAATGAAAATAACTATAACCTTTCATTTCTTTTTCCAAACAGGTGTATTCGGATGAAAGGGACGAGTAACAGATTAAGCTATATTTCACCGCTCACCAGCTGGTACCATTCTTGCCACTTCATGAGTGGGTATACACCTTTCTATGATAACGTTGCATGTTTAAATCATTTGTGAGCACACAGTATACATAGGCATCCTTGTCCACCGCTAAGCCAAGAAAAGTTGTGTTTTAATTTTCAAAGAGGTCTCTTTTCTCCCATGTAATTATCACAGTTGCTGTGGCTTTGAGTTTTCTGTTTTGGGAACTTCAGTGTTTCCCATCCTCCTCCTGACTCAGCTATGGTGCTTTCCATTTCCTCTCAAATGGAGCGTGGTTCCTTTGGCCACATGCACACATTCCTGAGCTGCATTCAGTTCTTTCTCCTTTTGCCCCCTTAAAGTGATCTGCTAAGCAGAGGGGCAATGGGAAAACACTGAAGTGTGGGCTGTGCTTATGCAAACAATTTGCTCTATCAGCCATAGTATGAAATGTATATAATGTGGAGAACACTTTACGGATGTGTAATTATTTGGGACCTATGGTTACTAAGATCCAAAACTTACATAGTAAAGAATACCTGCTTACCCTTAGGTGCCTAGATTTCTGCCAGTGGGCATGGGCTATTCCTCCTTGTGTGAAATACTTAACTATGACTTGGAGCAGAGCCTGCTGACCGGACAATAGAGAGTCATTCTGTTTCCTGCCCAGGGCCTGCTTAAATATTTTACATTAAGATGGTCTCCTGAGATAAGTCTGCTGGTCTGTGAGCCTTCTGACAACATCCTGGTTTTCCTCGTTCCACGAGGAAGAAGGGATGCATTGGCAGAGGGGGTTTTCCCAACCTTTGGGCCCGTGTGGATAGGCCCAATGTTGGAAAGCCTCTTCCGACAGAGCTGTCGGCAGGAGATATACAAATGCTTTGTGCAATTTGCATTTTTTTTGCCTACAATTCTCGGCAATCTAGATATAGCCTAAGTGGGGTAGTTGAAACAAGGGAGATGCAGAGTCATCCACTTTGCAATACCCTGTGGCCCAGTGGTTAAACCAGTCATCTGGAACATGAGAGACTGGGCTGTTAGCCAGTGGCCGGGTAATGTGCGGTGAGATACCAACTATGCCCTTGTTACCATCCGAGTCTTTAACTGCTAAAGCGCAGGGCTCCTTCGCAGCGGGCAGCCTGGGCCAGGCTGACGGATGCCCCAGGGTCCTAAACACCCGAGTCTTTTACTGCTAGAGCAGGGAGCTCCTAGCACTCTCACCTATGTCCAGGCTGTGGTAACCAAACAGTTAAAGTTCTTTTTATTGTGACAGAGAGTAACAGCAGTCAGGCTTAGATCTTAACTAGTTACAAGTTTATTAAGCTACAGTTATAAGCGTGCGGTTACAAAAGGCTATTGTCTACTTCTTATATGCTAGCAGAGTACAGCTACGTCTGCACGTGAAGCCTACATCGAAGTAGCTTATTTCGATGTAGCGACATCGAAATAGGCTATTTCGATGAATAACGTCTACACGTCCTCCACGGCTGGCAACGTCAACGTTCAACATCGACGTTGGGCAGCACCACATCGAAATAGGCGCTGCGAGGGAACATCTACACGCCAAAGTAGCACACATCGAAATAAGGGTGCCAGGCACAGCTGCAGACAGGGTCACAGGGCGGACTCAACAGCAAGCCGCTCCCTTAAAGGGCCCCTCCCAGACACAGTTGCTCTAAACAACACAAGATCCACAGAGCCGACAACTGGTTGCAGACCCTGTGCATGCAGCATGGATCCCCAGCTGCCGCAGCAGCAGCCAGAAGCCCTGGGCTAAGGGCTGCTGCACACAGTGACCATAGAGCCCCGCAGGGGCTGGAGAGAGAGCGTCTCTCAACCCCTCAGCTGATGGCCACCATGGCGGACCCCGCTATTTCGATGTTGCGGGATGCGGATCGTCTACACGTGCCCTACTTCGACGTTCAACTTCGAAGAAGGGCACTATTCCCATCCCCTCATGGGGTTAGCGGCTTCGACGTCTCGCCGCCTAACGTCGATGTTAACATCGAAATAGCGCCCAACACGTGTAGCCGTGATGGGTGCTATTTCGAAGTTAGTGCCGCTACTTCGAAGTAGCGTGCACGTGTAGACACGGCTTACAGGTGTTAACAGGTTACATTACAATTCAATACCACGATGTCTTAATGCAACAGCATCTATCTATAGAGCTCTAATTCTTTAACTGTGCGCACCAAAAGGAGACCTTAATATGGGTACATCTTACTCTCCTTAATATGGGTATATCTTACTCTCCTTGCGTCTCTTGATACCAGCGTAGCCAAGCCAGGATCGGTCACTCAAGTCCGCGGAAAGACGAATACGAGGTTGGGCGTCCCCAGTTGCGGACCTTGGGAGGCAATCACCTGACCCAACCAGCACGTAGTTGGTGGGAATGCACTCAGAGTCAGAGTGCTGCTGGGCCCATCTTTATACCCCCTGGGTCACGTGTTCTCTTTCTTATCTATGGTGCCAGATCACACTGGTCTGTCTTTTGTGATGCCAGTTCTTACAAGGACAATTCTTACTTAATTTGCACTTGTAAGACAGGAGATAAAGAATCTGGGAGTACAGGACATTCTTTTACAACAGTGGAGATTTCTCTTCTAGGATGGCTGTGTGGGCGCATCAAATCCATCAATGCCAGCTGGGGTAGTTTCCTGGTGCCCCCTTATTGACAGTTGGCCTGTTAGCCTTTTATCTGTACTTTCTGTTTCTCAGGGTCACGATGAGCTAGCACATCTGGGCCTCTGTGGGAGACATCGAAGACAGTGCTGTCAGCAGCTGTTCTGTGCCCTGTGTGCTTGTGAGGCACCTCAGGAGGGGCAGCAAGCTGGCTTGTAAGGGGGAGACCTTTGTCTGGCTACATGGGTTCAATTCCTTCTTCCCAACAAGCTAGATAAGGGTTTGAGCCCTGTTCTCTCACATCCCAGATGAATATTTAACCATTGGGTTTAAGTATACTGGCTAAGAGGTACTGCCACCAACTGGTTTCTGAGTATGGATCTTGAGCTGAGAGAGGTGCTTGCCTCTCTTTAGGGCTGAGGCCCAGTGAGGCTAACTCCTGAATGCAAAAAAAGTTGGGTATAAAATGTTGAGCATCACCTAATCTCCTATGCATGGAGAGAGATGGGAGTAAGAGTCATAAAGGCCAACACTTGAAGCAGGGAGTGGCCGAACACAGCACAAACCCTCTTCATCAGACACTCCCACTGACTAAGCCCTGGCCCTGCCTCAGCAATAGGCAACTGAGTCTTGGTACTGATCTCTGCTTGGAAGTCTGCCCTTCAAACCCTCTTTTGGCATTAGGCATCTACAGCACTTTAGCAAGAAACCAGGGATACTATGACATGCTGGTCAGTTCCAGGAGCTGCCTGAGGTAAGTGCCACCCCGCCAGAGCCTGTACCCAAGCTGCCTCACACACCCCGACTGCCTTCTCCAGGTTGGAACATCTTCCCATGTCTTACATACCCCCTAACGACCACATCCCAATCTCCTTTCATAGCTAAGCCCCCTCCCCCATTCTCCAATGCCTCGTTGCAGCCCTGAGCCTCCTCCTGTACTGTGAGCTCTGCAGCCCCAGCACAGAAACAGTCTGCTACCCCACCCCCTTGCCCCAGCCTGGGGACAGTGAATGGGAGGGGGAGAGTGGGTGACAGAGGGAGTGGGGATGGAGTGGGTGGTGGCACAGCAGGGGCAGGGTCTTGCAACAAGGGTTAAGGGTATTTGGTTTTCTGCAGTTAGAAAGTTGGCAACCTTACCCTGCACTCGACTCAGGTGGCTGGATATCTATCTCCCCCTAAATTGTGAATTGCTCTGAGTCTTAGGGCATGTCTATACTTATGGGAGTGTTTGATGCACTGTGATCAATCTTCTGAACATCAGTTTTGCCACATCAATGAAGATGCAGCAAAATCATTCTCTCTGGGCTCAGCCGTCAACCCTGGACTCTACGTGGTAGGGACATTGGCATGAGCCCAAAGAGCCCCGATCTACAGCAGGGAACAAAGTCAATCCTGATACATCGATTCTAGCTATGCTAATGGGGTGGCTAGAATTGGATATCTGGGATTGACTTTGATCTCTAGTATAGACCAAGACTTAGGTAGTTGGAAAGTGAGGCAGCAGTTCATATGCCCCACGGCAGAAATACAATCACCTAGGGAACATTCACAGTAAAAAACTTAGGCACTCACAGTATGTCTCTGTGCCATCTGACTTGGACTCATTCATCTGTTTCATTACTGCATAGATTTCCCAGCTTCAGCTGGATCTTGAGCTCTGAGATCCTTCTACCCTATAGGGTTTAGAGCCCAGGTGTCAGCTCAAGATCAAAAGTCTACATAGCAATGAAAGAACCCTGCAGACTGAGTCTTGTGAGCTCAAGTTATCTGATGCAGGCCACCCAGGAGTTTTTTTTTTTTTTTGTGTGCTGTGCAGAAATAGCACAGTGAGTTTAGGCACCTAGAGGATTCAGAGAGTGTTTTGTGAATTGCAGTGGTTCAAAAAAGTGGGATTTAGAACTCTAGCTCCTTTTGTGCACTTAGGCCCAAGTGGCTTATCTAGGGTTATACAGGAAGTCTGTAGGGGAGTAGGGACTCAATTCAAGACTCCCAAGTCCTAGATTAGTGGCCTGGTAACTGGACCCTCTTTTCCTTTCAGAGTACCCCTGCTGAAGACCTAGATGCTAGTGGAACTCAAGTGGTAGCAGATTCTGTTGAAATGATGGAAGCCGTGGGGCTATGTTTAGACTGCGTGTGCTGTTTTGTGACACAGACGTATCCTCAAATAGCAACACTGCGACTTTTCCCCCTGCTCAAAATAGTGCTGCTGTTTTGAGCGTGGTATTCAGTTCTGCAACCCCTCATCGTGAGGGGGTAACACAACTTTCGGAACAGGCCCACAGTTTGAACTTCAGTGCCGTTTGGATGGCACCAAGTTTGAAATAAGGTATTTGTGTAAATTATTTTGAACTGTACAAGGGATGTTAATGCCGTCTTGGGGCCTTGTCTGCATTAGGTTCTGTCTGAGTATGCCACCAGTGATCTATTGGAAGCACAGTGGTGGTAGCATTCGTTGTAACCTTCAACTAAAATTCCCTTGTGAAGCCAAGGCCATAGATGTTTTGTCATGGGCTGCGTGTATATTGTCCCTTCTAATTTCAGGCAATGTGACTTTCTCAACATATCACAGCACAAAGTCCCAACATAATTCTTGCTTTTTCTTGTAGTACCTGGCTCCAGCTTTCATTGTTCAGATCAGGAGTATCAGAATTTTCTTCTACACGCCTTCTCTATGTCACTTGAACAGCTGTCCCATTAAGGTGAGGTTACAGAAAAGCACTTGCTCATTTTGTTCTAACCAAGCTGATTGCTTAATGAACTCCTTTGCCACCATTTGACTCAGGGTCTTTCAAGAGTGAGTCTTACACCTAGAATTCACTCCCTAGTTCAGTCCTCTTTCATGCTCTTGCTATACATCCTAACTCTCAGGAAAGGAAAAAGCAGTGGCACAACTAACAATTCATGGGCCATTCTTTACAGATCATTCAAGTTACTTTTTATGCCCTCCCTTCCTCATCATTTTATTCATATGTTGCCAAGCTAGATTGTAAGCTTTGTGGTGCAGGTGCTGTGTAAACCTGTAAAACATCCAGTACAGTGTTGACTCTATAGCAAGGAATAATAAATTGCGTGTTGAAGTTGGGCTCTGTTTATTACTTAAAGTGAGATGACAAATAAAATAAAAGCTACACCCTCCTTCTTCTCTGTCTTCCAGTTTCTACAACCTGAATGACTTAGTGCGTCTTTAATAATTCCATATCTAGAGAGAGCAGTAGTCTTTCCAAACCATATTAGATCTTAAAACATTTTGCCTATACTACAAATCCCACAGCTATTCACTTTACTACAAAGTTTGCTTTATCTCTCGACACTAGTCTAAGGCTGAATGCATAATAGCTCTAAAATCACATACTACTAAAAATCAGACTACAATCACAATCTATACAACAGGAACATCAGTCCTGGAACTTTTTCTTGCAACAAAGCCCGTTGCCAACTTTGTCTGTATCATGGATTGTGAAGGGATTCAACAGTTATAGAAACAGGAAATAGGGTAACAAGTTTGTGCATGATTTATTAGCCACATGATTGTCACAGGGGTCAGTCAGGCTAAATTGGTACACATTACTAATGCTTTGTAGGCATTTGGGGGAAGTAGGCTGTAAGAAATGATTTAGAAAAGAAAATAAATAGTAAAGATTCAAGTTGTTATTCTGATAAAATTATCTCTCTTTTTACCATGATTCTACATAGCTGATATTGCCTACAGTGTGGAAGATGTTTCAGTCAGCATGGGAAAACAGCGTGAAGGAGTGTACCAATCCCTACTCTAGGCCAGAACGAGAGCCTGTGGGCTCGATTAGCCTCAGCTTGTTACATTTGCAGGAGATGTCAGGCTTGGAGGGACAAGTTAAGAGGAGTGAACCAGGGTGGGGTGGAGCTGCTCCTTACACAGTGAGAAGCCTGGTTGGAGTCAGGGAGCTGCAACATGGAACACAAACTAGTTGTGAAGGAAAGATTGGGGAAGGGAACCTGCACAGCATTCTCAGTGCTGGCACAGAGGCCTATAGGGAGTAGGACAATTTTGGTGGGGTCAGGGACTATCCTCTGAGGAGGAAACACTCCTTAAGCAGAACCCCCCAGGCAGGGGAAAGTGTTAAGAAACTCTGCAGTCAGCCTAGAAAAGATGTATGGAATGCTGATGCAGAGTTAGTCTGGAAAAGGCTCTGAGAAAGATCTAAGACAGGTTATAGTAGGAAGTTGTCCAGGGAGTTGTCAAGGAAGGGGTCTGCATAGTCAGCCTATGGCTTTTTATTAAGAGATATCTGGACTGGAACCCTGAGGTGAGAGGAGGCTTGTGTTCCACTAGAAGCCAAGTAGGGAAGGTGGGTTGGAAACCTCTAGAGACAAGAGATGTGAAGTGTTAAAACCCCCAACACAAGTAACTAGTAATTTACTTTCCTTAAATAGAGCTATTTCTGTTTTAAGATGTCCCAGGGTTATGTTATGGCTATAGGCCTGGGTTATCTTATTTCATACCGGCTTTATAAATTAATACATAGGCATTGGCATAGTGGATCAGACCAGGGTTCCACCTGGACCTGTCTCCTGTCTGGTAATAGCCAAAACCAGATCTTCAGTGTATGCTATAATGTAAAATGATAGAATAAACTGGCTACATGAAGAAGGTTCTTCTGAATCCCTCTCATTTAGGCGTTGACATGTCCTGAAGCATGAGCATAAACTATTCTAATAATGTAGGGAGTAATGTAATTTACTCTTCTTAGCCTAAGAACAAATTACCCCTGCCCATTACAAACCCAATGATGATATCCAGAAAATTGTGAGAATCTCCTCATGGCATTTCTTTAGAAGCATTCCCTCAGAAGTGAAGGATGTAAGGGACATCAGAGGAGGGGGCAATGACCTTCCAATTCCATCTGTGCAGAGGATTTGCAGAAAAGGGCACCCTCAGGTGCAAGCTGGGACAACTTACCCTGACCTGAACTGGGGGAGAGCTTTATCTGAATTAGTGTTACTTCAAGTAACCTTAACGTCTGACTTCTGAGTGAACATTGCAACTGTACACTTTAGAACAGCTGATCTCTCTGCTCTCAACTCCTCGCCAAAATCCCATAATGCTCCTCTTGCATGAGTCTCAGGTGGAGATGTCACTTCCCTGTTGTTAACCACAAGGGAAATTCTGCCCAGCTGAAGTGGGGAGGGTGATGCGAGATTTAATTATTAGAAATGGTTACTAGTGTGGTTAATATTGCAAGATGCTGAGTGCCCTTATTTTCTGTTGATTTCAGAGGGAACTGATGGTGCTCAAACTTCCCCAGGAGGAACTCAGAATCTTTAACTTCCTTTTAGAGATGTGTGCAATGCCACTCTGAACAGCAACCAGCAGATGCTAATGAAGGGCAGACTGGATTGTGTGTCCTCTGAGAATTTAGTGTATTGCACCTGTGGCATACTTACTCTTTGCTACTGTGATTACGTGAGTTTAGTTCTAAAAGCTAAACCACTTGATTTTTTTTTAATTGCTCATTGGGCCACAACGGAAGTCAAACGTACAGAGTCTGTTTGCATTGCAGACTCTTGAAACATTTTTTTCTTTAGAAATGAAGATGAAGTATTTTTACATCTAGTGTCAAAGCAATTGTGGTGCTATTAAGTGAGTCTATTGTCCTTTAGAACAATGAGGGTATAATTCAAAAGAAGATTTGGTTTAATAATATTTGATCTATATATTTACCCATTTATATGCAGGTAGATTTACATGTGTCTTTTAATAATTAAACCACAACACACCTCCTGACTTTTGCTTCAAGACCTGTAAACATTTATAAGCATTACAATAAGGAATCTCAATTTTTTTGCACAGCTTCTATTGTAATGCTTTGCTAAACTTTACAGTTTTGAATCTGCAGTAGCTTGAAAATTTGGAAGTAATGAGTCTCATTGTCAGATCAGATTGAGCCCTGATTGGGGCTGGAGAGAGGAAGCAGTGGCTTAAACACACTTTTGTGTCTCCCCACATTTCAAGCAGCACCAGACCACAAGGAAAATGCCAGCAGCAGTGAATAACTAAGCTGCAGTGGCAGGGAGGGTACTTCCCTTTCCTGCTGGCTACAGACCACCATACCCTGTGGATCAAAGCCGGTGGGGGGGGTACAGAAAAATAATCTTTGTCGGGATCATGCCCATTGGTTTTATGGTCTTTTTATGCCATCAGGGCACTGTAACAAAATGGCCCTGCTGCCTGGGTGAGGGATATTTCTTGACATGTCATATCCAGAGACACAGCCCTTTCAGGAGGTGGCTTCTCTCAGATGGGAAAGGCCCTAGTTACAGAGTGAAATGGAAAGCAGGAGGGGAACTGCCCATGTAATAAATAGATGTAGCTCTGTTATTCACTCTGGCTACAGTTACACCAGTGAGTTTTGTAAATAAACCTGGGGTTTTGTTGAGAAAGCTTGCAGAACATCTACAGGCAAAATTAGATTTTTTTTAACAAAAATTGTTGACAAAAAAACTGTGTACACACTTGAGGGGGGACTTTGTTGACAGAGTGGATCAAAAGATCAATCTGCCTTTAAGTGTAGACATGATCTGTCAATAGAAATTTTGTCGGAACATCTCTTCCGACAGTAACTTCTGTAGACAGATCACTGTAGTGTAACCATAGCCTAAGTGTATGTCTACACAGAAAAGTTATTTTGAAATAACACGTGCTATTTTTGAAATAACTTTGTGAGCATCTACATAATGCAACCACCATTTTGAAATAGCGGTTGGCTTATTTCAAAATTGGTAAACCTCATTCCATGAAGAATAGCATCTTTTTTGAAGTACGTATTTCATAACTGGGCTGTGTAGAGATGGGAATAGGGGATATTTTGAAATAAGAGAGTCCAGAATAGCTTAATTCAAAATAAACTGCTGTGTAGACACAGTGTTTCAGATTAGAGCCCCTGGATGCATTGCTTCCAGGGGCTCTAATCCAAAATAGACTATTGTGTGTGCTCGCCCTATTTCAGAATAAGTTTTGCTTATTTTGGGACTTGACTGTAATGTAGATGTGTTATTCCGCAATAGCTTATTTTGGAATAATAACTCTGGAATAAACTCTTCTGGAATAACTTTGAAGTGTAGACATACTCTAAGGCTGGGTCTCCACTACAGAGTTTTGTTGACAGAAGGGGCCTTCTGCTGACATAACTCAGGGAGCGTCCACATACTTAAAGCATTCTGTCAACAAAGTCTCTACAGAATGCTGCATTTTCCTCGACAGTGTCATCCTCCAAAAATTCGAGGCATACCAATCTCTGGACAGAGTACTGTCGACACAACTGCAGTGTGCACGCGTCTATCGACAGAGAGGACTTCCTGTTGCCTACTGGCCCTCTTTGCAGAGCTGCCATTCTGCTTCCTGGCACCAGAGGGCAGTGCAGCCTGGCAGTTCTCTGTAGACAGAGCAAGTTGTGTGTAGGTGCAATCTGTTTACAGTCGTTCTGTCGAGATTGCCCTATCGACAGTATCTTCGAGCTGATGGGAATAAGGGGACTTCGAAGTAGGCGGCATCTTTTGAAAAGGAGCCCTGTCTGGATGTGCCGCATGGTGGCAAGGCACATCAATTTTGAAGCGCCGCGGCAGCCCGCATGCTAATGAAGCGCTGAATATGCATTTCAGCGCTTCATTAGTAAACTTCAAAATGGCCATTTGCGTGGCCATTTCGAAGTTTGGGGCACATGGAGACATGGCCCAAGAGGCATTTGCAGATCATAGTTTGTCTCTTCTCTCCAACTATGAGGAATAAAATCTTTCTGTTTTAATGAAAGCTGCGATTCTTATGTAATCACTTGCCTCCAGAAGCTGAGGCTTTACGAAGAAAAAAATCATCTTGCAATAAAACCACAAGAGTAGGCAATACTGCAGAATGCAGCAATTTGGTCTAAGGTTTCCATGGCAAGTTGAATTGTTCTCCCATGGCTATACTCATTATACCTTGTGGAATCACTAAGAGCCAATCAATACCAATGCACAGTGCCCCTTCTGTACCGCTGTTCTATCATTCTCTCTGGGTGCCAGAGCCAGAAAAGCTGGGGCTGGAAATTCTACCAGAATGCTTAGGTGGGCAAATTCTCAGCCCATCCACGCTCACTGTCAGATTTGCTAAGGCAGCCACAGCATGGGCTTGTCCCTGAAGAGCTGTTCTGTCTTCGAGCTGTCAGCCACCTACCCCTAGCCTACTGCAACGTGAAAAGCTGCAAAGCGATTGTTACCGTTGCTCAGGGCAACAGAAATTTGTGATATGTCTTGGTTGGTAACTTAGCAGCCCTCAAAGGGGAACGAGGGTTTGAGCAGTTGTTCCCTGATTCTTCTTCCTCATCCTGTGTTCCCCAGCTCAGGCTAAATGAAAACTTCGTGATAGAGTTTGCATTATCTGGGGAGAATCTTTTCTGTTTACTCTCATATGACATGGTTAATCATAGAATCATAGGGCTGGAATGGATCTCAGGAGGTCATTGAGTCCAGCCCCCTGCTTCAAGCAGGATCAAACCCAACTAACTCATCCCAGCCAGGACTTTGTAAAGCCGGGACTTAAAAACCTCTAGGGATGGAGATTCCACCATCTCTCTAGGCAACGCATTCCAGTGCTTCCTGATAAAGTAGTTTTTCCTAATATCCAACCTATTCCTCTTCTTCTGTAACTGCAGCCCATTACTCCTTATTCTGTTGTCTGTCACCACTGAGAACAGTCTCTCTCCATCTTCTTTAGAGCTCTCCTTCAGGAAGTTGAAGGCTGCTGTTAAATCACCCCTCAGTCTTCTCTTCTGCAAACTAAATAAGGCCAAATCCCTCAGCCTCTCCTCATAGGGAATGTGCTCCAGCCCCTTAATCATTTTTGTTGTCCTCTGCTGTACCTGCTCCAGCACATCCACATCCTTTCTATACTGGGGGACCCACTGCTGGGCACAATACTTGAGATGTTGCCTCACCAGTGCTGAATAGAGTGCAACAACAACTTCTCTAGATCTGTTCAAAATGCTCCTCCTAATGCACCCCAACATGCCATTAACCTGCAAGATTTTCAGGGAAGCCCAGGGGCAGGAGATTTGACTTCCAATTTTTTTCTTCTGCTGAGGACAAAGATGTGAGCTGTCCCTGCACAGATGAAGAGGGGCTGTGCTACCCTTGCTCCTTCCAAGGAACAAATTGTGTAAAGGGAGTGGATAGGTGATGACTGAAAGTGCGGGACACATGCCTAACTCTTGTGTAAAAATTAACCTGAAGGTATAAAATGATATAAGAAGTGAAGATGGAGGAGAGACAACAACGGAAGCTAGGCAGTGGAGACAAGGAATGGAGGTCCTCAAGTCTTTTATGGTTTGAGAACTACTTTTTTTTCCTCTGGAAACTGGCAATCCCTAACTGATTTCCATCATGTGTCTTGTTCCAGCTGCACTTGTGGCTTTAACAGCACTTATGCACAAAGCTCACAGTTCTCCTTAAACAGTCACATTTTCACTGCTGGCAAGAACCACAGAAACCCAATTAAAGTCAGCAACACTGGAGCTGTTTGCATTTGCACTAAAAGGGATTCCCTGTCACTGCTAGAGGGTGTTCAAGAAGTGTGTGTTACAATAAGTGATACTACAAAACACTCTTGTTAGTATCACACTTCAAAGTAAGATATCATGGGTTGACTTCCTTCCTGGTGTCAGTGCCCTGAATTAAGTGGAAAGTATGAATGAGGCAAAAATCTGGTTCCATTTTCACACAGAGATTTTTGCTGTGCATTAGGAAGAAAGGATGAGCTTGTGGGTAAAGTCATGGAGGGGAACTCAAGAGATCTGAGTTAAATTCCTGGTTACGATGCAAACACAGTGCAACTCCTAGCTGTCTGAACCAGGTCAAATCATTCACATTTCCTGGATCTCAGTTTTCATCTGTAAAATGGGGATAATAATCATACTTTCTCCCACTTCGTAATCTGTCTTGTCTATTTAGCTTTTGTGAGCTTTTCATGGAGGCCAAATTGCTAGTTCCTTATAATGTGTAATAATATTTAACTTAATTTACAAAGTCTATTATATATTATACAAAATATGGTATATGAAGAAAAAAAATCCTGAAGGGAAGCTTCTTGCATTTCACCCTTTGAAACTGCCAGAAAGTAAATTAAGAATTAGCACAACCCTGAACAGGGCCTGCCTAGATGGAGTCTTTTGAAAGATAAACAGCATATGCACTAAATAGATTTGAAGCACAGCTTTAATTGTTTTCCAAAGAAGTAAGAAAGGGCAGCTGCCTTGGAGCAAATTCTGAAGTACAGTCATGACAATTTTGAGTGCAGAGCAGTTCTGAAGATAATCAGGTGTTCTTTCAATGGCAATAGAATCTGTAGCAAGACATAAATAAAACCTTTCTTGGACAAGGCTGGCAGTACGATAGAACAAGAGAAGTATTGTACAATAGAAGTATAGTACCTGCTCCATGTGACAGAAAAAGTAGGAGGAGGGGACCTCCCAATAACCTCTGAGTAGTAGCATTTCAAAAAGGAGCTCTCCCGAATTGGTGCATAATCCAATTGGATTTAATATAACGGAAATGACGTAGGTCATCATGATTGTTTTCCTCATTTGGGGGAAACACAACCAAAGCCAACCCCCCAGCCTCTCAATATGCAGGCAATCTGCTCTCCTTAGCTGTATCTACACTTGCATTCCTTTGGAAGAAGAATATGCAAATGAGGCACCAGATATGAAAATATGCACCTCATTTGCATTTTTCTTTTCCCTCATTTGCATGTCTCTTTTGAAAGAGAAATGCAAGTGTAGACACAGCCACTGACTGTGTCTACACTAGCAACTCTTTTGAAAGATTTTTTTGAAAGAAGGGGGCTCTTTTGAAAGAGCCCATGGAGCATCTACACATAAAAAGTGTTCTTTCGAAAGTAAATTGGAAGAATGTGGTGCTCCTTTTGAAATCACTCTTCCTTTCCTGTTTCAGGAAGAGAGCCCCCTTTCAAAAGAACAGTCTCCATTTTTGATCCCTGGTCTGTTCTTTCAAAACAGCAGGGGCTGTGTGGACACTCTCTTTTGAAAGAGCAGATCACTCTTTTGATCCATTTTTGTGTGTGTGGACACACTCTTTCGAAAGAAGCTCTTTCAAAAGAGATCTTCCCAAAGAGCTTCTTTTGAAAGATCTCTGTAGTGTAGACATACCCCTGTCTCTACACTTGCATTCCTCTTTTGAAAGAGGTATGCAAAGAAGGGAAATTGAAAATGCAAGTGAGGTACTGATTTACATATATTGTGCTTCATTTGCATGATCTTTTGGGAAGAGATTCTTTTGAAAGAAAAAAAGCAGTGTGGATGGGGCTCCTTCAAAAATAAACCCCTTCTTCGAAAGAACCCTTCTTTCTATTTTGCTTCAGGAAGAAGAGTTCTTTCGAAGATGGTGTTTATTTTCAAAAGTGCCCCCTCTAACCCCTTTTTTCCATTTCAAAGAATCTCTTTGGAAAAGAGATTATGCAAATGAACCATAATGTATGTAAATCAGTGCCTCATTTGCATTTTCCACCTCCTTCCTTTGCATGTCTCTTTCAAAGAGGACAGCTAGTGTAGAGGTAGCCAATGAGGCAGTATCCCAGGCTAATGAGTTCCATTGCATCCATTTTGAGTGCAACACTTCTCTTCCTCCCCCCCTTATTTCGTACCACCATCGTTGGGGGGGGGGCTGGGAGGGAAAGTCTCCTTCTTTCGAACCTCCCACGCCCGGGACAGGCGCGCGCCAGGCTCCCCCAACCCCCCTAAGGCTGGAGGGACCAGTGAAGCCTTCAGCACCAGGCCAGCTGGGGAGAGCGCCACCCGAGGAGCCGAAGTCTGCCCCCGCGCCTGCGCCATGCCGGACAGGGGGCTGCAGAGGGTGTCCCCCCAGCAGGCAGCGAGGCAGACGCGCCCCAGGAAGGGGTCCCGGGGGTGGGCTTTTGGCGGGGGAGGGGGAGCTGGGGAGCGTTCTTCGAACCCCTCACCCTTGATGATTAATGGGCCCCTCGCTAAGTGACAGTTCCTGTCGCCAATTAGTGGCGGAGCCCCGCCCCTCTCCGGTATAAAATTAACACTCGGCGGGGGAAGCGAGGCGTTAACCCTCTCGCGCCCGGGAGCCGGGCTGGCCTGGGTGGGACTGACTGGCGGACTGGCGCAGGGAGGGAGGCAGGGAGAGAAGGGAAGGGAACGAGCGAGCGAGCTTCGCTGGAGTCGCCCGTTTGGTTCCCTCTCGGCCGGCGGCGCTGGGAGGGGAGCGGGACGGTGGCGGAGTGGAGCGAGGCGCAGGTGGGCAGCGGGAGCCCGGTGCCCCCGAGGGAGTTAAAGGCTGGGGCAGCCGCGCCGCGGGCTGCCCGCGATGTAGCGGCGCCGCGGTGCCCCCGCCCCGTGCCGGGCGCTCCGGGGCGGGCTCGCCCTCCGCCCGCGGCTGGGCTCGCTCCTCCGGACCGGGCGCCGCGTGACGGGCAACGCGGCCAGGCTTGAAGTATGGCATGCAAAGATGGGATCTGCCACGGAGCCAGCGATCGCCATGTCCTCCGGGCTCTCGCTCACCCTCCTGCACTTCCTGTGCCTGGCCACCTGGTGAGTACCCCGGGCGGGCCGGCAGGGGCCGGCGGGGCGAGCCCACCCCGCTCCCCTTAGCCAGCCCCCGCCACGGCCGTGCCTTGTCTGTCCCCCCGCAGCGTCACCGAGCCCCCGGGCCCCAGCAAAAAGGAGGAGAGGTTATGGCCGGAGAATTTCACCAGCATCCTGAACAGTCTCCTGGATGGTTATGACAACAGGCTGCGCCCTGGATTTGGGGGTATGGTTTCTGTGCACGGTCCCTCCTGTCTGTCAGTCTGCCTTGCCTGTGTGTCTGTCTATGGGGAGAACTAGGTAGGCTTCGTGTGTTTACAATCGCAAGTAACGCGCCTGCATGTTGTTGATCTAAATGCTCCTGTGACAATGCCCCTTTCCCCTCTCACCAAAACGTTGTTGTCCCTCCACGCCTGAGGTGGGAACTCCAGCGAGGAGAGGGAAAAAGCCGGATCTGCTTAGAGGTGGCCAAACCCTACTGGTTTTTTGGATCCCCCAAATTGTACCGTGAACAGAGAGTGCAAACCTAGCTGTTCTGCCTCGTCTGGACCTTGAAGCAGGTGATCTGAAGACGTGGGTCTGTCCCACCAAAGCTCATTACCTAATAAAGTGTTCTGTTATCTTTGAAGTGCTACAGGACTGCTGGTTTGCTGCGTGACCCATGCCCACCTTGGGTCCTGCAGATTTACAGCAGTAATAGCTCAAATTCCTTCACATGAAGGAGTTCAGCTGTGCTGATATTTCTGGCAGGCTCAGCCCCAAGCAAGGGGGCAAAGAGTCGGATCTGTCTTTCTGAACACTGCTGGCTTCGGCTAATTTTAAACCCTGCTTTCCCAAGGGCTATGGCTTAACACAGAATAGGTTTAGCTGCTCCTACTGCTCTAAAAAATATTCTGTCTCCATGGGGCTGCAAAAATACTTGTAGGACACTTTGATCTAGTTGGATCTGGGCAGTTTTTGGTCCCAAGAGCCTGTATGTATAATCCAACTAGAAACCGGGGTTGCTCCCACTGTGAATAATCTGAGCCTTGATGCATCTGCTCCCATAGTACTGGGGAGGGGGGGGCGGGAAACCTGGAATCTGACCCTCAGTTTTTAACTGAAATTCTGGAATCTTTGCCTTGTCTTTAGAGCAGGCACACATGTTCTCTACTTGGATATTAGAAATTGAGGACTTTGGCCCAATATTTAGCTGGCTCCATGGGTTGACTGTGTGTTCAGCACTATTGTGTCATGAAGTACTGGGAGCGAGAGTGTTTTTTCCCCTCTGGTGCTACATGAGAAGATAAACTGTACCATCAAAAGAGAAAGCATACTAAGAGCTAGGGACCGAAACTCATGAGCATCCTGATATATCTAGCTTTTACTTTTTCCTGGAACGAGGGTATTAAAACAGGCGTGGGGGAAAAGAAAAGTGACACAGCATCTCTGGTGATGCACCAGGCTGACAAAGACAGTCATGGGGCTACCTACGCATGAGGTTTGAATGAGGGTATGCTCATGTAGGCTTGTTCTGTGAAATACTTCTATTTTAATTTACCTTCTTCATGCACTTGATACAGCTACACTAATCTATAATCTAACCACTCCAAACACATACCAAATAATATGTGTGACCTTACCATACAAAGGGGAAAAAACTCCACACAACACCATTACAAATCTAAAATAAGCAGAAATTTAGTAATTTTGTGGAGTGCACTTCCTATAAGCCAAGCTTAGGACATTAGTTGTAAATAAAGGTAACCCTATTAAAGCACCAGTGAGGATAATTTACTCAGATGGTCTTTTGCAGCTTAACTCTCCTTAAGGTTAGATTCTTCTGCAGGTTTCCTTCAGAGGAATGTGCTCTGTCCAGAGACACTGTTTGTTCTCTCTCTCTCTCTCTCTCTCTCACACCTGCTCACATAGACAGATACTAGGCATAAAAAGTATGCTTTAAGTGTAGTATTAGAATATCTAAAATGAGCAGAAAATGCCTACTGTATAGCTCAACACCATATAGGGGTTTTTATATTTTCAGTCTATTCTGTAAATACAGAATAATTAAAAATACAGCTTTTTTTCTTCCCCCCCGCCCAAAAGTGCTACCAGGAAGCAAGGAACTGTGTTCTCCTTCTTACCTCCTAACCTATGAATGTAAATAAACAAGTTAGTCTGGGAGGGGGTGGCGGGGCTAGAGTTCAGGTTGAAAAATATATTTTTGGTGAATACTTTAAAGTGTGGAATTAGCCTACTTGTTCGTTCTTCTATAGCTGCTAACTTTAAAACTCAAAGGTGAGCAGTTGTAACATTACAAAGCTGATGAGTAATGCATGAAAAATACACTCTCTCTAATTTATAAGAATGTTAGCACCTTAGCTCTTAGTTACAAAAATTATTTTCACCTGAATGGGCAAAATCTGCTCCCTTGCACCCCCCAGTAATACAATCATGTATGTAAATATCGAGGTTTGATTCTTTGACAGAACTCAGAATAAGAGTTGATTAATCATTAAAATATTTACTTTCTTTCATTAGTTTTAACTTTATTCTGTTCTTTGCTGATAAATATTTATGGTAAATATGATTCATGTTTTTTAAAGTGGGTCATTCACCCGTGCATGCATAGAAAACAAATATCATAGAGGACAGTAATAGTTACAGACAGAAAAAGTACAGTATGTTTCAGTAATGTTGAAGTTATGTCATGCAGACAAACAGCATAATATTCAATGCTGAGGTTTAGTCACCAACCACACTTCATGAAGCTAAAATGCTTATTTCCCTAAGATTATTATGACTTTGGTTTTATATCCTCTCTCCCCAAATTGAGCGTAATTTCTGATTCTCACAAATGTCAGTGAGATTAGAACTGGACCCAAGAAGCTAGCCATACTTTTTGAATTTTTCTAGCATTTACTTTATCAGAATAACAATTTGTTAAAAACTCTGCATACAGAGGAAGGATGGGAAAGATTTTTTTTTTTGTTTGTTTTTTTCCTACAAATGGGATTGCTCCAGCTCCTATAAAACTAAATGGAAAATACTTAAAGGAATTGGATCAAGCCTAATATGGATCCAAATGTTGAAAATGAGTATTAATTAACACAGTTATTGGCAGTTTCAGAAGAGGGGCTGAATATAGAGACAAACTACCATTTTACACTTGTATCTCTTCAGGAATGGGATTGAACCTCAAATAGCTAGGGGTGAGGAAGCTGTCACCCATTCTGTATCAGCTCTGTGCCTAAATGGTAGAGTCAAGTCTGCTAGGCAGCCGGGCTTGTGCCATTCATTAGTGATCAACTAATTTAAGAAAGCAAACACAAAAATGTCTGTTTATAAAATTATTTCTGAATCATTTTCTAGGTAAAGCTGTTTTCAGAATAGTTAATTTACAAGGGTGTGTGTGGAATTAATCTGATTAATAGCAATATGAAACTAAGTTGATAGCATAGTTTTAATGTTTCTCAAAAGTCAGCAAGGGCAATATTGTAGAAGAAATCTGAAGTGTAATCAGGCAGATTTCTTATGCACAGCTGTTTTTGAGGATAAGCAGGTGGTGTTTAAGGAGTGGGAAAATATGTAGCGACTAATGAATAAAATATGCTCTGTGGTTTGGAAGTAAGCTATGCTAGAATTCAAGTCAATTTGCTATCTGAACTATTTATACTTCATTACATTGCATTCAGTATTCTCATTACAATTTAAAGTGGACTTGACCTTTCCAGATCAAAAAAATCATAATGCACTAGCTCAGAAGAGCATGGCGTTCACAGTAAAAACAATGGAAGGTGGCTATAAAAAGACATTTCATGTGAAAGATCATATCTTTTTTGCCATCTGCTGCAAAAATGTTACCCTGCCCCACAGTTTCCAGAAGCAAAAATCAGATGGTGCACCAGTTCTAGCCACAATGGGAATTCACTGCTTGTTTCCTCTATTTTATCATAATAGAAAAGGAAGGAAGAAAAATATGCTATGGATAGCTATAAAGCTTGTGTTTTCTTTGAAAATTGAGCTTGTTTCCTTGGCGATCTTATACTAAATGATATAATTAAAAGTGATCTTTTCCCAGAGGCATATTGTTTACCTGTGTAAATGCATAGTTTCTAGTTTGGATTACGTGGGTACTGGGTTAATGCAAATCCATGGACTTTAATGGAATTACTCGTGATTTACAGTGCAAGTGATACATACTTAACACATTTTGGTGTGTTTCTTAATGGCCTGTATGGTCCCTTAGAACTTGCATGGTTTATTAGGTAAACATAGTTAACCTTTCTTCCTACTAAAGTACGAAGAATTTTGGCTGTTGCATTGAGTGGAAGTAGGCTCAGCACAAGTATGAATTTTTTTTTTTTACATTTGCTGACTTGTGAAAGCACATACTTCTGAAAAAACAAACTCAGGTGACCCTCTAGGTAAGGGCCATGTGTAATACTTGATCTTTCCCATAACTCCTATGGGAAATTTAATGTAAGTTACATGCACAGACTGTAAGGGAGTTGTTTGTACCTTGAAAGCACAGAGCACAGCACAAGTGGTAGTGCAGAGCTGGCAGTCCCAGTGACAACCCATGGAGTGGCAATAACTCCAAGTATGGGAGTCTAGCTGCTATCCCACCCTTGCCACGTGTGCTTCCTGCCACATTAGGCCAGATCCACTGGCTCTTTCAAGAGGTGGAATGGAGCTGTGATCCCTTTTCCACTAACTTTGAAGAGGATAGTGCAGATGGATTTGTTCACTTAGAGCAGTCAGGGGGTTTATGGCAGTGAAGTGAACTGCCATTCTACCCAATCTTTACCCACGCAAAGGGTAGAAAAGTTCCCTCACAACCTTAATCCCCACCTGCACTATGCACCTTCCATCAGGGGATCTGATAGAGAGAAACAAAATAAGGAACGGCCCACAGATGGCAAATGGGGCCCTCCTGTTTACCAGCTCTTGTAATGCAGGAGCAAAGGCCCATTCACTGAAGCAGAAAGGCAGCAAATTCTGAGGTTTTCTTTCTGTGCGTGCAATATACAGCTAGCCTGTGGAAGCTATTGTGACCAGATAGCATTGTGTCAGAGAGCTTAGTAGGAGTCAGAAAAATAGACCTTTAAAAGATATTGAGAATATGCTCACTGACAGTAAATAAAATACATGGGGCTATACATATCTCATAAAACTGGAAGGGACCTTTAGAGGTCAAGTCCATTCCCCTGCACTCACAGCAAGATCTATCACTAGCCCTGACTTTTTTTTTTAAAATCTAACCCTGCCCTAGCACCTTGCAAGTTCCCTCCTGCAGGGGACCTTTCAACCCTGGGTTTACAAGGGCAGTGCTCTAATTGATTACATTTTGATTAAAACTTAATGGTTGCATAAGCAGCTATTTGACTGGAGTTAGGAATAAACTTTGCCTTTGAGCAAGTTATTACTTAATTGTCCTATTACAGATAGTGATGTGTTTGTTTTTCATGTACCTTTCTCGGAAGCATCTGGTGCTAGATACCAGATACAAGATGCTGGACTTGATGGAGTTTCCCTCTGATCTGGTGAGGGAAGACCTATGTCCTTAAATGGTACACTTTTGATCTGCTAGCCAGACATCCTTGGGATTTCAGGGTTCATACAGATGACAACTAAGTTTCAGCAAGGTAGACATGCCCAGCCAATGTTTAATTACATATTATACAATCTTGAGCTGGTGTTGCAGATTGAAAGACTAAACCTTTAGGCTACGTCTACACTAGCCAAAAACTTTGAAATGGCCATGCAAATGGCCATTTCGAAGTTTACTAATGAAGTGCTGAAATACATATTCAGCACCTCATTAGCATGCGGGCGGCCGCGGCACTTCGAATTTGACGCGGCTCGTCGCCGTGTGGCTCGTCCAGACGGGGCTCCTTTTCGAAAGGACCCCAGCTACTTCGAAGTCCCCTTATTCCCATCTGCTCATAGGAATAAGGGGACT
Organism: Carettochelys insculpta; assembly: GCF_033958435.1. Classification (NCBI taxonomy): domain Eukaryota; kingdom Metazoa; phylum Chordata; order Testudines; family Carettochelyidae; genus Carettochelys; species Carettochelys insculpta. Next base: position 47,524,225 of record NC_134140.1, on the reverse strand, counting down.
TCGAAGTAGCCAGGGTCCTTTTGAAAAGGAGCCCCGTCTGGATGAGCCACACGGCGGCGAGCCGCGTCAATTTCGAAGTCCCCTTATTCCCATCTGCTCATAGGAATAAGGGGACTTTGAAGTAGCCAGGGTCCTTTCGAAAAGTCCCCTTATGCCTATGAGCAGATGGGAATAAGGGGACTTCGAAGTAGCCGGGGTCCTTTTGAAAAGGAGCCCCGTCTGGATGAGCCGTGCGGCGGCGAGCCACGTCAATTTTAAAGTCCCCTTATTCCCATCTGCTCATGGGAATAAGGGGACTTTGAAGTAGCCAGGGTCCTTTCGAAAAGGAGCCCCGTCTGGATGAGCCGTGCGGCGGCGAGCCGCGTCAATTTCGAAGGGCTGCGGCCGCCAGCATGCTAATGAGGTGCTGAATATGTATTTCAGTACTTCGTTCGTAAACTTCGAAATGGCCATTTCTAAGTTTTTGGCTAGTGTAGACACGGCCTTAATGTTCCAGTTTTATGTTAACTAAATCACTAAAATGATTACCCATCCCTTTGAAATTTAGTGTTTGAAGCTGCATAATTTAAATTCTGTGAAATATTGTGTAAAATAAGCACAGGATAGCATTTGTACATGACTAACATGTTTCCTTTAAAATCACTGATCATTAATGAACTAATGAAAAATACATTAGATTTAAACATTTTTTATTAAAAATATGGGTTAATTCCACCCCCGGTTATTTAATATCATAGACTCATAGAACAATAGACCTGGAAGAGACCTAAAAAAGCCATCAAGTCCAACCCCCTGCCCTAGGCAGGACCATGTCATTGACTGAAAAGTAACAGTTCAAAAAAGCCTCCTTTTATTCATCAGATCTGTCCTGTATGTGTCAGTGTGTTTGTATTTGCTTACTTGCTTAGCAGATTTTTGTTTGTTTTTTGCAGTCACCTGTGGCAGAGCCTACATACCTAAGAGGGAGTAAAATAGATTACAAGCAAAAATGAGTAGAATTTTAAAATGTTCATTAATTTCTGATTTGATATACCTGTGTAAACACTGAGACAATGAATTAAATGTGCTGGGGCTGTACAGGTTTCGCTCAAGCCATCATTTGGGCTGCATGGTCTTTATTACTAGTGGCAATGTCAAGAAAATGAAACTTGAATGTCAGACTCCAGTCTGAGTTTGACAAGCTGGCAGCTAGCAGGGGGAAAAAAAAAACAAACCCAAAACTACTTCTCCTCCCTCAAAATCCCTCCTGCCTCGTTTGTATTTGTAAACTGTGCCTACTTGATCTGGAAATAGTAAACATGGAATCCCATAATGCTGCTTTGCACAGTCACTTTCACAGTTGTGCTTCACTTGAATTCTAGTCGTAAGCATTTTTTGTCTCATTTTTAAATGGATTAATAACTTTCTGAGGATCAGGAGGATTTGCCTGTTTTGCCTGCTGAGACTGTATTTGTGAAAGAGTGGATAGATTCTTTGTGGAGCAGAACTACTCTCTTCCAAGAAGTTGCCAGAAGGGTTGTTACAAACGTCCTCCCACCCATCCTCGGGGAGACACTAGCCGTTCAGTGCAGAGCCTCTCCTCCATAGCTTCCACTCCCTACCAGTCCACAGAGACCAGTGAACCCTTTGTAAATAGTTTAAGACTGGCTTCCAAGAATCCTTCAAGCTCCAGTTGTGAGCAAGAAATACTTGAGTGAGGAAATGTTTGTGGGATTAGGGCTTTCATTTGGACTTGCCATCCAGTAAGCTACAAAATAAACATGAGAGACAAAATTTACCTCTGCTCTTCCAGTGTTTCTAGAGGGCAAAAAATGTTTACAGTTATGAACATCTAGTAAGAATTCCTACATCGCTTCAAGGTTACATCATATGGCCTCAGGTACTTATTAAAAATCCTCACTGGGCTAGGAGTGGGAACTGTGCCATGAAGCTGACTGGTTTTCCAGGCAATGGTCCAGTCTTCCTCAGTTAGGTTGGGTGCATCACAGGATTGTTAGCAGGATATAGGATGATTTATCTGTAGTTTTCTGGTGGTATTTTTGAATCTGGCCCAGGCTGGTAGTGACTGAAGTCATTACCATCTGTCTGCTGTTCAATGACTTGGGTAAAATTAGCTGGTATTCTTAGACTCCTATCTACTGGGAACTGGGCTACGTTATGAAATTGACACCAGTTACTATCTCATTGGCAGTTTCAGTGGAGATCTTGACTACTGAGCTATCTCCTGTTTCTTGAAGAGGTTCAGGGTTCAGGCAAATGTGCAGGTGAATGTGTGTGAAGAGGCATGGATATATTGAAATGCAGTGTTTGTCTGAATGTGATGTATAAATGATCCATCATTTATAGTCAAGCCCATAGATACAACCACATCTGCTCCAATCCTACTGACAGAGGCCAAAAACTTCAAGATCTCCATCAGGCATAAAACTTAATAACCCACTAGGAGAAGTGTATGTATTTATTTATTTAAAAAAAAAAGCGGGGGGCGGGGGGGTGCAGAAATACCCACAAACCAGCTACTTCTAGATAAGCCCAAAAAGGTTAATAACAGAATACCACTTATCACCACCTATAGCTCCCCAGCTCAGTCCTCTCTAGTGCATTAACAATAATCAACGAGCTATACTAGAACTTCATGCTATTCCCTTTGGCCTGCCCATAATTTTGGGGTCTGGAATCTCTCCTTTCCAGTAATCCATTAACTTCCCTGCACACAGCCAATTATTTTAGCTTTTTGCGGGGCTGATGTTAATTCTGCATGAGCAGATCTAGAACCATTTTGTTTTGCAGGCTCTGATTCCAGCTTGCCAGTCCCACACACTGCTATGGGCACTACCTTACTACTCAATGGATTTAAAAAAAAAATTCCCCATCATGGTGTTTGTAAATAGCTCCTTAATGTTCAGAGGGTTTGTTGATGTACAGAGACATTCCCTCTTCCGGCAAAGAGCAATTTTTTACTGATCAAATTCAGTGTTAATTGGCTTCTGGTCAGTCCTCTGCTACAGCAGTTTAGGGTTTTTAAGTCATTTTGATTTCATGGCCTGAGATTATTGACTAAGTGGTACAGTGCTCTCATGATGGAGAATTACTTAGTTTCAAGTCAGTGATGTTTTTGACTACATACCAGCTCAAAACACCAAACAGTTTAGCATGTAAATTTTGATATATTAACTCTTTCCCTGTGGCCAGAGAATAGGAAAAGCAGAGGGTTGCTGGTTAGGATGAGCGGTAGAACTCGAGGTGGAAGCTCAAACATTGCTTATGTTCATTATGGCTAGTTCTGTAAGCTGCCATTAACATTTCACAGATGGAAACTTTCATAAGCATGATGTTCCCATTAACTGTAAACAATTTTATTTACGTTGATGATGATTTATGGGTTGTAATGCCTTAACTGTATCTCACTGACGTTAGGTGAGACAATCCAATTGAAGTCATTGAGCAGTCCATTAATTTTAGGAGTGTGCGTTTTGAGTGTAAATTCTCCATTGGAGCTTCTGTTTCTTTCTTTATTTTCTTTGAAAGCACCCTTTGTATGAATGTGTTTATCTTAGGAGCTTGTTAAAGCTAGTCCAACATTTGACCAGAAGTAGTTGCTGGAACAGTGGTTGCCAAATGTTTTGGCATCATGCCCCATCTTTTGATTTTTGAGAAACTGCCATGCCCCCCCACCTCTTCTTTACCATCATCCAACCCCCCTTAACAAAAAATTCAATTTGTAATTTGAAATAAACACAAGTTTGATATAAAATGTTGTTTTAAAATTAAAAATAAAGACTTTTTTTTTTCTTGGCCCCTTATATTTGCCTGGTGCAGCCCCAGCTGGCTAGCTGCCTGAATGTCGTGTCAGCCTCCAGAGCTGCCCATACCAGCTGCCTGCCCGCCCACCCAAGCTCCATGCTGCGGGGACAAGCCACCCACTCACCTGTTAGCCATCCATCTGCCCACTGGCCACCCAAGCCCTGCGGTGCTGTGGCCAGGCGCCCGCCCACCAGCCACCCACCCAAGCCCCGCATTATCAGGGCCAAGTGCCCACCTACTATCCCAAGCCGCCTGAGCCCCATGCTGCTGAGGCCAGCCCCACAAGCTGGCTGCCCAGCCATGCCCCTTCCCTGCCCTCCCACAATGCCAGGTATCCCCAGCCCCTCATCTAACCCCATCCACCTTCTCCTCCAACCCAGCCCACACTCACTCTCATTAGCAGAAGGCAGCTGGCTCCACATGGGTCTTTGCTGGCTGCCTGATTTTTATAGCAGCTGTGTTGGGTCACCCACGTAAAATGGCAGGGGCTGAGAGCCAGAAGCAAAGGCCAGATCTTTCGTCAGATGTGGGGGAATGATGGGGGGTGGGGCTGGGTCACCTTGTACTCCCCCATGGAGTTTCTTCATATGCCTCCCAGTTTGGGAAACCATGTGCTAGAAAGTCAAGTGCTCCTTTGCCAGAGCTTCACATCAGGTTAACTTCTGCAGTAGCGCTAATCAAGCTTTCCAAGTCATCACCTTTACACTGGAAAATTCCATTTTGTTAAGATGGGAATGTGTCCTATTTTGATGGCGGGAAATTTTTTTTTTTTTTGGTGGGGGGGGGGGAGGGGAGGGAAGGGAAGGGAAGGAGTCATTTAAGTTTGAAATGTTGCAGTTCCAAAACAACAACACAAAAGACTTTTCTTCAGAACTTTATATTTGTGGTTTTTTTGTTTAAAAAAACCTTTTTGTTGAAAATTCAAAGCAAAGCAAATCCTGAGATGCTGAAAATTCTGCTTGTCACACAGCTGTATCCTGCAGTGCTTTTAGCCTCCATCTACTTGTGATATGAGGATCTAGCTAGTTACTCAAATGCTGGTCCCATGAGGTAGCAAGACATACTGGTTTTTAGACCTCTGTTGTCTAAGCTAGCCTTTGAATCAGCTTCTAACTTAGTTTTACATCATCTATTTTCAGGATGCTTCAAAGAATGATTTCACTTAATATACTCTGTAAACCTGTCACCTGTCTGGTTACAGCTGTTTAGTTTACTGAAGTAATCAGTGCCTTCAAGGAGCCACCATTCCAGTGGATGCTTTGTGCCTCTCATTATTTCGATACAGTTAAAAAGTTATATAGCTGTGAATTCAGATGGGAAAAATACACTAATTGAAAAGAGAATGGAAGAATTTGAGGAGTGTTAAAACTCATTTAGAGTTAACAGATGAAGTAGTTGGTTAAGGTGGTTATCTTATGTCCTGGAGTAAAAGAGATTAGTGCTTACTTTTTTTAAAGTAACTTGTCCTGTTGAAATAGTTTGTAGTCTGTTTAATGGAGTAATTTTACAAATCTTTAATCTGCTTGTGGCTTGCAATGTGTGTGCTTGGCCAAGGAGAGAAATAGTTCACTTGTTTGCAAGTTGCCTACATCTTTCTTTCTTTTCATGTCTACATTTTGATTTCAGATGACATCTGTGCACACAACAATTTTCCAAGAGACAGATGTACTTAAAAGTTTTCACTTGCTGCTTTTTGGATTGTAGGAGCTATCAAAACAAAACAAAATAAAAAAGCCTGAGTTAATATTGACCCAAATGTTCTTTCTTTAGAAACAAGACTCTCAGGACACTGGCAACTGTGTATCCTTTCACTTCTCTGTTACCAGTTCAAATGTATCTCAAAGTTGTTACTGTTTAATGGATGTTTGATAACATATATGTCACAATTCGATGGTCCAAGTTAAAATTCTGTTGGTCTAGTGCTCACATCACAAAACACCAGTGATATGGGGTACTGTTTAGTACCCTCTTAGCTGTCTCAGTAGGGACAGATCCAACTCCCACTCAAGTCTGTAGACGTTTTTCCCATTTATTTTAGTGGGAATTGGTTCAGTCCCTTTTGTTGCTGGAATAACAGTACCTGCTCTTGGAGGTGATTTCTCTGTAGGATGGGTTCAGGTGGAGGCAATTTGGATACAGCTCATGAAGAGTCAGTTTACTTCAATCTATTGAAAGGCATACGACAAAAGTATTAAGAACAGTTGTGAAAGCTGCAGTGTTTATCATCAATGGAAATCCTAAAAATGAGTCTCAAAAGTAGTTTACTGCTTAAGTAATTGTAGTCCCATCAATTTTAATCACACCTATGTATGTTAGTAGTAAGCCCCTTGGTGTTAGTATGAAGATTTTGATAATTGAGGCCCCTAGTAGTTTAAAATACTAATTTTCTTAATTTTTTTTCCATTGTGGTTCTGGTTTTCTTATCTGTGGAATCAAAGTGTATTTTATTAGTGGAAATTAGTATTGTAAACATATATGACTGACTTAAGCAAGTGAAGCTGATTTCTCTGGTTAACACTGTGACCCTGGGAAACCACTGTAGGCTTGGTTCTGAGAATAAGCTGTCTGTGTATCATGATGTGATTAGTCCACAGAACTTTTTGGAGGTACAACTGCATAAAATGTGGTATACATGCTGATATCCTCTTTAAGACATATTAACTTGCAAAATTTCTTGCTCACTTCCCTTTTATATGTTAGGTCCTGTTACTGAGGTCAAAACAGATATATATGTCACCAGTTTTGGACCTGTTTCCGATGTAGAAATGGTATGTATTTCTGGAATTTAAAATTCCATTTTTTTTTTTTGGGCTGAGAAACCATTAACTGCAGTAAGGAATGGATGATTTTGTACTGTACTGTCAATCATGCAAAGTAGGAAAGATTACCAGCAGCTTAATTTGTAGGCTATGATTAGACTGAGCAGGCCTGATTCTGATCTCACTCAGGCTGTTTTTTTTTCTTTTTTTCTTTTTAAAGACTGGTGTAAGGAATTGACATCAATTTATAACAGACTTATACTGATATCAGAGTCCGCTCAGGTCCAGTAGGGTATCTGAAAGCACTATGTAGAGAGCAGATGATTTGTCTCAGGTCACAGAAATACTTTTCCCCTCTGTATCTTGTCTTTCTCTGCCTCTCCAATTTATTAGTATATATTACTAATGAGTAAATAAGACACTTGTTCCCCCAAATATTAGTTGACATTTTCACTTTAAATGAATTAATCATCCATCCTCATGCCCCTGCTGGTCTTGCTTTCTGTCAGCATGCAAGTAAAAGTCTTTCCAAAAATATTTGCAGAAAGATAATGTCAAAGTGACCTGCATGAATAGTCCCTGAAGACACATGTTAAATGCAAATACATTTGTGACTGTGAGAGGCGTCCACGCTCATGCAAGGCCTGATCCAGAATAAGTCCCATTGACGTCTCTGCAAGTCCCTGCCCTTAAGAAAGGGAAAGATCCAACTGTCATGTGATTTTTTTTTTTTTTTTAATTTAATTTTATTTTTTTTTAATGTGGTTAAGCACCTTAACTCAAATTATGCAGATACACTGTGCTTCAGTGTGAAGTTTAGACAAGATGTTCTTTAAGGGCCAGACTCTGATTAAACTTGGGGCTTCTGAATAGCTGTATTTGTGCTATTCGGCCTGAATTAGGATATCGGAGTTTAGCTCCAAGTAAATCTGATTTAATGAATACATTTTGAGATAATTAACTGTCACCATAGAATAAAGACTATTTGTCAACTAAATTATTAATTTGGAATTATTAGCTCAGCTCCTTTTAATTATACAGCACTCTGGGGGTGTTGGCGCTTTACAGGAAACTAGAATGGGCAAATACCTGCCTTAAGGTGCTGATGATTTAAGGCACTATTCTGTAACCATTACTCACACTGAGTGCTTTTTACAGAAGCAAACTGTCTTATTGTGCTCAGTGACATAACACAGGCATTATGCAGAACTGCATAGCCATAATCAGAATGAGACATTCTGTAGCAAGCGGTGAGAATGAACACAAAGGGAAAGGGAAAAAAAACAAAAACAAAGGCAGTGAAAGACCATGAGATGTTTATTGTTACATACTCCTTCTATACTCAAAACAAGTTTCCGAAGCCAAGGTATCTCTATCGTTCAATAAAATTGGGAGCCCAGTCCTACAAATCCTTGCTCAGCTGAACAGGTGTTAGTCACTGCAATGCAGTTTCAGTGGTTGTGAAGAGGCCTAGTAATTGATCACCCATGTGAGGAAGTGTTTGCAGGATCAAGCCACTAAGGAAGAGGGTTTATATGTCATACGCTTCTTGGAAAATTGCCAGAAAAAAATTAGATCACATTTTAAAAATGTTTCAGCAGAGAACTGCAGCTACATGAGTTAGATGAGTTAACAGCACGGGGCTCTTTCCCAATATTATGCATGTGCAAGTGCTTTGGTATCCCAAGGTAAAAAGTACTATGTGAACATTCCTTCATTTATAACTGTTACTACCTATTTATGGCCCTAATCATGCAAATATTTATGTACATGCTTTATTTTAAAGCATGGGAGTAGTTCCGTGGAAGGCACTGGGAGTACTTGAGCACTCAAGTTAAAACAAATGTTTTGCTGGACAAGGGTTTATTGTATACACTTTTTGTACAGGTGACAGAAGAACAATTAATCTTTTTTTCTGTCAACCACCTGCTTTTATTCGTTGTAATTAGATGTATATTTTCTTATGGTTTTGGTGAACTTGGGAGAAATAAGAAATGATGTGCCCTCATAAAAATCCACAGATGTATATCTCTCTACAGTGCATTGAAACTTGTTATCACATTAGTCATTTTGTTTCCAGTTATATGCTAGAGTACAAGCTTAATTGTCTGCTTCCTGCAATTTTATTAGATTATAGTAATTACTCTTGAATGATTAAAAATGTATTGCAATGTATTTATATGACTAATGTGGGAAAATAAGGTATTAAGAACTGCACAATTCACTTTAATTGGTGGAAACATATTTTTTAGGTGACTTAACAATATTTACTTCAGCACTCTTTTGTTTGATCCTGAGGGATTTTTACAGGAATCATACACATAAAAGTGTAACATGTTTGCTTTTCTGCAATTTACCATAGGAATACACAATGGATGTCTTCTTTCGTCAGACATGGGTGGACAAAAGATTAAAATATGATGGTCCCATTGAAATTTTAAGACTTAATAATATGATGGTTTCAAAAGTGTGGACACCTGACACTTTTTTCAGGAATGGGAAAAAGTCTGTCTCACATAATATGACAGCCCCAAATAAACTCTTTAGAATAATGAGAAATGGCACCATCTTATACACAATGAGGTATGCAGTTATTTATGTCTTCTTTCAATTACTGTAAAGAAGTTATACTGCCTAGATAAAATCAAACCAAATCATATTCATTTTTTTCATTACAGGCTTACCATAAGTGCAGAATGTCCCATGAGATTAGTGGATTTTCCAATGGATGGTCATGCTTGTCCCCTCAAATTTGGGAGTTGTAAGTTACAATTATGAATTTCTTGTAGCTATGGGTATAAAATAAGTTGTTGTTTTTTTTCCTTTAAATTGTATCAACTGAGGTTTTCAAATATTAGGCTTGAGCCACAAGACTTGATTATGAAAGTCAATGGGCTTTTTCTGTGAGTTTGGTTTACGTAGGGATGGCTGAATCAAGTCTGTAGTGCTGTTAAAGCAGGACTCTGAGAAAGTACCACAGATGCTGATAGTTAAAGTAAACCTCACCTCTTGGACTACAAGGATATTTCAGGGCCTGATCTAACATTCTCTGAAGTCTGTGGAAAGATTCTCATGGACTCCAACAGGCTTTGGCTCAGACTCTCAGTGTCGGATAGAAAGAGGAGAGCTTCAGCAATCAAGAGATCTTACAGAGATCTGCTAATTTTAAAACATCCTCCAGTGGTAATTGATTGGGTCAGGTTCTCTGTTGCCTCCATCTTGTGTATGGCACAAGAGAGGGGAAGAGCCAGTCATAGCTCCCTGTTCCCTGATGTATGCTCAGAGCAGTTTTGAACAGTCTGGGGACCAGCTGCAGCATGTTATAATCTCTCTGTCCTCCTGCCCCATTGAACCCCTGGCGCATCCCTGTGCTAAAATCTGATATTGTGGACAGTGTGACCGAAGGGAGTCTTGTTGCAGCCTACATGCCCTATTGTTCTGTCTGCGACTGGTGTAAATCCAGCTTACCCCAATGGAAAATCAAGCATAAGAACTGGTTGTTCTGAAATTCCTCATTTTCCCAGATAGATGGCAGCTGGCGTAAGAGGAGGCTATGATGATAGCAGAGATTCTCCCTATACTGGGAGAATTCTCCAGGGGGATCACTGGCCAGTTTAAATAAGTGCAGTGAAAATTGCACTTCATTCAGTGAAATGATAGAGGACCTACTCCTTTCACATGTAAAAGGAGGACTGGATTTGGCTTTCACAGGAACTTTGGCTATGTAGGGACTGCATGGTAGGCATTAACTGTTTACATCCTATCTGAATATTTCTTGAGGGATGGTGTACATTTTTTTTACAGGCCTTCAGATTTTGACAAACACTTTGCAAACTTCTGAGCTTGGCATAAGTGTTCCCTTAAAATAAATGTCTCCAACCTCTCAGCTATATCCACTTGGGGTGTGTCTACATTGAATTGTAAACCTGGGCTCAGGGTTAGGTTTGACCCAAAAATCCCTCTACTCTCCACACACAGATCTTAGACTTGGGTCAGTAAGCACTCAGGAACAGCATCCTAGGACCCAAAAGGCAAGGGGTGAGTCCAGGTCTGAGCTCCTCTGGCTATATCTGCATAGTCCGTAGAAGTTGGTCTGTAAGGGGGTTGCAGGGGTGGCTTCGGAGTGGGATCCACAATGTCAAGTGTTACACTACTTTTTAGAGTAAGAACCTTGCTAGTTCACACTTGCACACCCAGGCTGGAAGCCTTGCTTCTGCAGACTGTGTAGATGTACTGATTGAGACACGGTTCTGGCCCTATTTTGCAGTTTAGCCACAGATCAAGTATCAGTCGTAAGGTGGAAGTTCTGTGCATTAGTGCAGCTGTGAGACTCATATCCAGCAGTTGTAAATCCATATTTAAAAAGCATGGGGATTCCTCAGGGGTGTGCTTGGAAACACTGAATCCACAAACATAGGTCTCTCAGAGCAGTGTAGATATACCTTTGGTGTACATCATTAGTTAAACTTTCCATGGCTAGATCTGTGCCCTTTCCAAACATTTTCAATTGTTGAACCCCAAATTAAGGGTCTGATCCTGACAGTGTCCTGCATGTAGATGTTCCATTGATCTTTATGGTGGTTCCAGTCTTCATGTTAACAATATGTTCTCTTCAGATGCTTACCCCAAGAGTGAAATGATTTACACCTGGACAAAAGGACCTGAGCAATCTGTGGAGGTTCCTGAAGAGTCTTCCAGTTTAGTTCAGTATGACCTGCTGGGGCATACAGTATCCACTGAAACTATTAAATCAATTACAGGTAAAAATCTCATCTGTGTAATCAGTTTCAGATACAGAATTAACAATGTAATTTTGTCCTAGCCTTTTTCTATAAAATATTCCCAGTTCAACTGTCCTATTATGCATATACACATCTAAATCTGCTCAGGGCTTTTATTTCCATATTAACACTTGCAGATTCACTAGAAGGGAGTTGAGTTCAAAGTCCCTTCAGGAAGCAAGTCAGCATGAGATCATTAGTCAAAAGGCTAGATGAAAGCATGTAGTTATTGCTTAAAATACCTGTATAAACAGGAGTCATGTCACTAAGGCTATTAGAGGCCTCGAAGTCCAGTAAAAGTAGTAAAAGTACTTTCTTGGTGTCCCATCTGTGTTTATATGGGAAAATAATTTTGTATTTTCCGTCAGTGCAAACAATTCAGAATAGGAATACAACATGTAGAATATGTTCAAGTAATAGATTAGAACTATATTCAGGTTCATACTATGTTAATTGCAGACAAACTTGTTTGTTTGCTACTGAAATTTCCATGACAAGTGACAACAAGCTGGCCCCAATAAGTGAAATTTCAATGCTTAGCTATCGTTGATTTGTTACAAAATTACATGACTGAATCCTTGATGTTTGTTGTAAAATAAAATGCTGTGGCAAGATAAAGATAAAATTAAACAACCAACTGAGGAAATACATTTGACAGACTCCTCTAATATTGTTTTATCTTCAGATAAATAGATTTTCTTAATCGGCATCTTGGATATTGGAGATATTATCACATAACACAAAGTAGAACAACAAGAAGTCCTATGGCACCTTATAGACTAACAGATATTTTGGAGCATAAGTTTTTGTGGGCAAAGACCCACTTCATCAGATGCATGAGTGTGTGTGTGTTGGGGGGGGGAGGAGAGTTCAGAGGAATGTTTATAGAGAGGGGTCCCAGTAAAAGGGAGGGCCAGAGCTGACACGGTCCGTTCAGTCAGGGTGGAAATGGCCCATTATCAGCAGTATGCATCAAGAGAGGAGAAAAAACAAGTTGGATCAGTCCGGGGGGATGTGGCCCACTGTCAGATTCTAATGTGGAGATGTGAACTTCCATAGCAGAGAAACTGCTTTTGTAAGGGGCTAACCATTCCCAGTCTGGCTATGTCTACACAAGCCCAAAACTTCAAAATGGCCATGGAAATGGCCATTTCAAAGTTTACTAATGACGCGCTGAAATACATATTCAGCGCCTCATTAGAATGCCAGCAGCTGTGGTACTTCAAAATTGACACGGCTCGCCGCCGCACGGCTCCTTTTCGAAAGGATCCCGGCAACTTCTAAATCCCCTTATTCCTAACAGCAGATAGGAATAAGGGGATTTAGAAGTTGCTGAGATCCTTTCGAAAAGGAGCCCTGTCTGGTCGAGCCGTGTGGCGGCAAGCCGTGTCAATTTTGAAGTGCCACAGCTGCTGGCATTGTAATGAGGCGCTGAATATGTATTTCAGCGCTTCATTAGTAAACTTTGAAATGGCCATTTCCATGGCCATTTTGAAGTTTCGGGCTTGTGTAGACGTAGCCTCTCTGTAATCCTTGGTTGATGGAGTCAAATTTGTACAAGAAGTGCAGCTCAGATTTCTCTCTCCACTTTATTTTTGAATTTTGTTGTGTAGGACTGCAACTTTTAAATCTGTTACTGAGTGTCCAGGGAGATTGGAGTGTTCTCCTACAGGTTTATGTATGTTACCATTCCTGATGTAAGACAAAGTAGATCATTTCCCTTTCATGCCCCAAAGAGACCTTTTGCAATCTAAGCTTGCTGTGTTATATAGTCTTCTGAATACTAGCTCAAAGATGCATGGAGTAAAATCCTGTTCCCACTGAAGTTAATGGGAGTTTTGTCATTGACTTCAGGGGGGCCAGGTTTTCACCTATGATGAAGACTGGACCATGTCTATATTTAGGCCATTTTTGTTGCTTTCCCAGTAATCAAACTTTTGTTCTCAGCTGAGGCATTTGTAGGAGCCAGTTGTGATCTCATAGTTAGTAGTGTTGTATCTAGCAGATGGCTCTGAATTTTCATGACTCTGTACAGTGTATATCTGTATGAATGTTCACTAGTGGAGGAACTTTACCACTTCTTAATGGAAATCCCATTGGCTGGGGTTTTTTTAGGGGAATTTCAATTCAATGGATTGAGAAGATAAGGGGGTAAATTATAGTTCTATACTGAGGAGAAAGTGGCAGAGAAGCCTTCCCTGAACTCCTCTGCGTTGGCATAAGAAAGCCTTGAGACCTAATCTTGCACTTTTTTTTCCTTTTCTTTTGTGAGTAGTCATGACACACTGAGAGAGCCTTGTAGATATCCAATGAGTACAAGTTCATCCCCTCTGGGGAGTCTTGCCACAAACTGGACTCTCTGCTTTTCTTGGTTGGATTCATCTAGATTGTGGTTTCCATTCCTTGCTGTAGATTCCAAGGCCAAAAAGGCCCATCGTGTCATAAAGGAAGTCAAAAGAAATGACCACACAGGTTACAGAATTGCTGCTAAGTGGGGTCTTAAGGCAGAGGAATGCATGCATTACCATATTGGATCAGAATAGTCCATCTAGTGCAGTGTCTTGCTTCTGAAGCATCTGGCACTGACCAGAGGTAGAAAAAGTACCCAAAAAGTTATTTGAGTAAAAGTGCAGCTGCTGTAACCTCTAGATACTTGAGTACAATCAAGGTGTGATGTGTGCGCGTGCTTTTATGAAGTAGGTTTCCAGAGGGACACCGTTGACTTGGACTTATGTACATTCCCCATCCCCGCTACCCTCAAGCTGCTGCATTTTTACTAAAGTAACTTTCTGGGTACTCTTCCCATCTCTGGTACTGACCAATGTCAAAAAGAGGTGCAAGAAATCTCAAAGAGCAACTTTGAATAATCAGGCCATGGTGGAAAATTTTTTTTTTTCTAACTCTTATCAGTCAGCAGTTTGTGCTCTGGAGGATACAAGTTTATTGTGTATGTATAAATACAATTATCCTGTTGAATATAATTCTGAATGTTTGGAGGCATAGTTTACTTTTTTTTTTTTGCCTATGTATTTTGTTTCGTACACTACTGTCCTAGTGATATAGGTAAAACGGTGTCATTGTAGACACAAAGCTAAAATAAAGACTGCTTTACTGCTAATTATATACATTTCTGAGACTGGCTTAAATTGTTATTGTAAATCTTTCTCGCCAGTCAATTTGTCCTCCAAATCCTGTAGTTCTGAAGCATACCAGGTTCGCTGAAGGCAGTCCTGATCCAAAAGGAAAGAATCCCATTAATTTCAGTGGCAGTTTGAAGACCCACCATTTGCATTTCATTCTGAATATTTTATACATCTTATAATATCCACTGATGTAGTGATTGTCAGATTAAATTGACTGATGTAGGCAAAGAACTTAAAGGCTTTATATATGTACAGAGTATTTATGCACTGTTTAATTATGACATCAGTGCAAGAATGAAAACACCTTGTGAAACTATTACAAATTTCCATATAAACTAATATGAATTCTAAGGTTAAACCTAGATATTATGGCATGGTGTCTATGTAAAGTGAAATGGCCCATTCCAAATACCACAGCTGCATAGATGATAAACAGATACTTTATATGCCTTGAGAGCGTGTATTTTTCTGAGGTGCCACAAGAGCTCTTAAATAGCACTTAAACTACAAAAGGCAATCTAACATCACCTATTAATTTACAGTATCTTGTGTTATGTCTTCAGAACGACATTGTAAGGACATACTACTTTCCATTTTGTTTGCTATCCTGCTTCCTGTCCTCCTTGTTTCCTAAGCAACAGATCTTTTAGTGCTTGTGTTGCTAAGCTCCGAAGATAATATTTTCATATCTAATTCTGGCTGGCTGTCAGAAACATGGTTATTCTGAAACAGAAAAATTGCATGTGCATTCAGAAGCATACTCGCCTTTTTGCTTTGTTTTTTTAGGTGAATATGTTGTTATGACCGTTTACTTCCACCTCAGACGGAAAATGGGTTATTTTATGATTCAGACATATATCCCATGCATTATGACTGTGATCCTCTCGCAAGTGTCATTTTGGATAAATAAGGAATCAGTGCCCGCTAGAACCGTGTTTGGTAATTATCTCTTTCCTTTTTTAACTGTTTCCTCATCTAATGATTTTTACTAGAATAATTCTAATTTTGGGAGAGAAGATGCATCTTTAAAGCAGTGCTGGAAACATGGAAAAAATAAAGTTCAAAGGCAGATGTGGCTTTGTTTACTATCTGTCTAATTATTTAGGAATATGCTTTGTGGATCACTGGACCATGTAGGCAAAAAATCTGACATCCATCATAGTTTTGCCTGAATAAGGAGTCCAGGTATGGGTCCTGTACTTGCAATGAAACTGTTCTCTTATTTTTTTCCCCCGTTGCCTTTATGAATATGAACTGAAAAATCAATTAGGCAAATAACCACAAAACATTAAAGTGGAATAAAACATTAAAATACAAATTAAGAGATGCCACAGTGAACACTGCAAATGAAACAATAAAATGTGTAGAAAACAAAACCAAATTGACTCTTAACAAAGAAATGGCAAAACCAGGTGTGGTTAAAGCCAGGGCTTCTTTTAGTGCCAGCACTTGCTGGTACTAAGTACCAGCACCTCAGCAGCCCCAGCATAGGATTGGTGGGGGAGCAGGGGCAGGGAGCCAGCTGAATGCTGGGGGTGTGCGTGTGCGTGTGTGTGTGTTTAAAAAAAAAAAAAAGGCACTAGTTAAAGCAATCCTGTGCAGTGACTCTAATCTTGCTTTAAAAACACAATACCTTTATAATCAGCTGGAAACCATTCAGCCAAAAATGTATGTATCAGTTTAAAAGAATTATATTAGAAGTTCATACTTCAGTCACAGCTCAACCAACATGCAAATAAAGACTGTCTAGTGTTACAGAAAGACTTTGGTTAAGGTTCTCATTAGCTTTTGGGTTTTTTCATAACACCCATATCAGGCATAACATTAGAAGGGGCAGGAATACAAGAGGTGAGCCAAGTCATGTACATTGGCAGTAACTTGTAAGGTAATGGGGATGTCCAGATGCAATAGCCTGGGGATAGTTTGCCCAGCTGGACTTTATTGGTTGGGGTGCTACCCAGCCCAGAAACCAACAGCACTGTTTGGATAGATGTGTCCCTTAGCTACAGATCTAGGGCAGATATGGTATTTTGTATGCAAATGGCAAAATTTTTTGTATCCAGGTCAAAACAACCATTAGCACAAGTGAGAACCGTAAAAAATGCACTAAGTCATGGAGATAAGATTGAAAGAAAAAACTACCAGTAAAACGTGATTTCAGCAGCTTCCTGTTTATGACAAACAAATCATATAGAAGGTTTCTTTGATGCATTATTTAAGAAATGAACCTTTAATAGTGGCTTTGTGTATTTAGCATCAAAACAAAACAGGTTATTTTTTGACACAGCTGTTTTAAATGTTCATTATATAGAAGCCCGCTATAATGCTGAACACCATGGCACTAACAAAACTTTAATAGGCAACGGACTCCCATTCTGCAGCGACCAATACAGCATTTATATATGCCCAATATGCAACATCTCTGAGATCACAGCTGGCTCAGCCACAGACTCCTCTGGATCCCACCCGGGCAGCTGTGACTTACAAGAGTGTTCACCCACCAGCACACAAGAACTTTGTGTGCCCTCTATACTCTCTTTTTGAACCCCATATAAGGCATTCCAGAAGTGCTTCAGGTTCTGTGTCATTTTGTGCTGGAGAAATGTGTCCATCCTTATGTTGCCAGTCAGTTCTGAAGGGGGAAGGGATGTCAGACTGAACTCTCCATGTCATGGTCTGAAATAAGGGTTCAGTAACTTGCACAGTTGGTGTGTTACAACAGTCTTCTGCAAGCTGGGAAAGGCCTTGTTCTGGGCCACACTGCAACAGAAAAATCTATATCACATGCTACAATTGCCAAGTTAGTTGTTGGGACAGAAAGGATTACTGGAAGCTCCTACTGATTTTTCCTTTCTTAACTGTGCAGGAAGGATATCCCCTGTAAAGCCAAACTCAGCAAAGTTTCTCAGTTTGGTTTCGGTGTCTCTTTTTTATTCCCCCCCCCCCAGCCCCCAGTCCCAAGCTTCCATAGTTTGTGTGCCAGACTGCTGGTTGAATTATACCCAGTCAGCATGTGTGTGCTGCTGACAACTTTCTGTACAGCTATTGGCCAAGTTCAGTTGCTGCCAGGGGGCCTGGTACAAACCTGGCTTATCTGTTATACCAGTAGGAAACCAAAAGTTTTGAACTGTTTCCTTGGGAATAAAATGTATACAGAGAACTACAACATGAGTGTCGAAGGTCATATCCATTACCCAAGGACACATATTCCTGTAAAGCATGTGCAATATGAAATGGAAGCCAAGTACAGTAAAAGCTTTATCTGGCATACAATGGGAAAGGGGGTTACTGGTTACTCAAGATTTTTCAGCAAACTCAAAGTTTTAAAAATGAAATAACCTTACTTAACACTCCACCTTTTAGCACCATTACTATATACAGTACTGTAATTCACAGCTTCTCTGCTGCCTCAGGGCCACCAAACAAAAGCAACTTCCACAAACACTGGAAAACAATGCCAGCTATGAGAATTTTTCTGGTTAACTGAAGTGGGAGTGGCACTGCCATCTATGGCAGATGTTGGGTAGCCAAGTTTTCTGGATGTTAAAAAGTGCTGGGCAGCAAAGCTTTTACTGTAGCTGCTTCTTCATGTAACTCCTTTTCAAGCACTTATGTGAGCAGTGAGGCGACCCTTGAATCTACCTGAAGTAACCATTTTCTGAGCTGGAATTGGTGAAATTTCTGCCATATTACACCATGAGTCTGACAGCTTTTTACCAGGTGTACTGTATTCTTGGGATTTCCAGTGAATGTACTTCACTGCTCAAGGATGGGTGTCCTAGAACCATGGACTGTGACTTCATTTCTTTGAGGCTTTTTTTTTTGGTACATTCTCAAAAGCTTTATTTGACTTTGATCAACGCATAGTCTTTTGCAGTTTTCATAACTCTGTACAGGCCATTGTACTATTCAGCAAGTTCTACAAAGTGAGTTGCAGTTCCCTGTCTGTGTCTAACAACTGTATTTAAGCTGTGGGCAAGCTGGTTACACTCATTTTCTTTTACAAATTCAGGCACTATGCAGTTTAAGGGTAAGCTCAGAAAGTGACTCAGCATGTGAAACTGTGGCAGATTCGTGTGTGAAAGCTTCCTTCAGATCAGTGTTTCATTTGTGCAACTCCTACAAAATGGCTAAACAACTCCCTGTCTGCTCTGATAGCTCAAATCTAGAAAATTAGGAGTAATAAGGCAGCAGCTTTTTTAGTGATGCAAATGTCTTGATGCTGAGCTTATGCAGTGATTCAAGGAATCCACGGGTACTTGAATTTTGACTTTTACAAACTGTTTCAGTGCTTTGATTCCTGTATCATTCTCAGTAACAAGCTGGGTAACAGTAGCTGCAGCTGCTACCGGGCCCCTTCCACTATTTTAAGTCCGTATTCAGATCCACTAATATGACTTCTCAAGTGGTCCTTCTGAAACATGCACATCTGCTTTATCAAGCATTACTTTCATGGAAGCTGTGATAGCTGAGTGCTTATGAAAAATGGTGAATTATTTAGACAAAGCTCTTTGCCTCAAAATGACCGTCTCCCTCCCCATAGCTTTTACTTCACTCTTACAACACAAAAGAGCAGAAAAGTTGGACTTTAAAGGCTAACAAAATGATTTTTTTGGTGATGAGCTTTCATGGGACAGACCCAGTTCGTCAGATCAATTTCATTTCTAATACAGACTGACATTTATAAGGACAGAGGACCAAAAAGAAGAAGCAATAAAAACTGACAAATCAAATACCTAGGACTGAAGGAGGGGGAGGATGTTAAAGGCACGTTCTCATGCACTTCCAGCAACATTATGTGTGCCGACAAGGCCCTGCTGCTATGTACATTGGACAGACTGGGCAAAACCTTTGCCTAAGAATAAATGGACACAGAGCAGACATGAAGAAACTCAGTACACATAAGCTGGTCAGTGAACACTTCTATGGAGTAGGCCATTCTGTTAAAGACTTCAAAATTTGTGTCCTGGAGCAAAAAGAATTGAAAAACAGATTAGAGTGAGAAATTTAGGAGCTGGAATTGATATTCAAAGTTGACAGCTAGTAAGAACAGACACATCAATTATCTCACACATTACAAGGACTGTGTCCCTTCCTTGGATGCTTGTAATTACCTCAGGCAGGACAATTAACACCCTTCCCCCTCCTTCAGTCCTATATATTTGATTTGTCAGTTTTTATTGCAATTTGTTTTTCAGTCCTCTGTCCTTATAAATGTCAGTCTGTATTGGAATATATCATTGTTAGCCTTTAAAGTGCTGCATTTCTGCTCCTTTGTGGGTGGTTTTTTGAGTACAGATGAACACATCTGTCTCTGTTCGTATTCACTCTCACAGTTTACTCTTTGACCACCAGCTCTGGCTAAATTTAGTTGTAGACTGAGCCATAGTCTGATTTCCCCTGCCCATGAATTTTTGGAGATATAATCTGGCAGATACCCAGTGAGCATAGTTGGTGTGACCAAAGACAAAACAGTGGCACCATCTCCACAACTGCCAGAAGGTGCAGATTCCTGTAGCTTTCACATTCTGCTCTAATGAAACCCTGTGGTATGTGAACTGTTTTGATGTAATCACTCCAGAATGCAATGGTGAGGAAGATGGTGTTCCAGAACTGCAGTATCTATGCAATCCATCATACGCATTAAACAAGAGTCATTATTTTGACAGTTTGTGAAGGCATTTTGACAGGACTTTATTAATAAAAACTGAGAACACCGAGTTACCACTGCATAATGCCACGTCTCCCTAAAATTTTACTTGGGGCAGAGTTAATCCCTTCATTCAAATGCATTAAACCCTTTTCTGGGGTGGGGGATGCTATGAATTTCAAACTTAGGGCCCCCAGATTAAAAATATTTTATGAATTGGCAAGATAGTAGCTGCTTGGCCATCTTAAACAATATTTGGAAGTATCTGAAAATCTACAACTTAAAGACACAACTATGAATTGTCAACTGATGAAATGCTATTTCATTCTTAAGGTATAGATGTGAGAACCCAGTGCTTTATTTGTGCTGGTACTTGGTGGTACTGAGTACTGGCACCTTGGCAACTGAGTCATGGGGTTGGCTGGGGGTGGAAGGCCAGGAGCGGGCTGAGTACTGGCTCCTCTTTTTTAGTTATTTATTTACAAAAAAGGCACTGTGAAAACCAGAAATCTAGAGGTCCAAATGTTTCAGAGAAAATACTAAGTATGAAACTGAATGAACTAAATTTATAAAAATGCAAAGATTCCTTGGAGTTTATCAGCTCATTCCAAAATTATCCAGAAAAGAAGATGGTAATAATTTGACATGCATTAAGACTAATCCAAACTATCTGCCAGGGCAGGTATGTATTGGGCTGTTGGAGGAACATGTTCTTGGCCTAAGCAACCTCTAGCTCCTTGATGACAATATTCATGTTCACAGTACTGCAGTTGGCTACATTTTATCACTTTAAAATAAAGCAGTACTTTTTTGGTTTAGAACTGCAGTCTAAGTGTTTCCTAAATATGTGCTCAATTTTATTTTCAAATAGAGGAATGAGTGATGGCAGACAGCTGAAGCTACCAGAAGGTTAAGAACCATTGGGAAAGGCATAGACAGAAAATATTATAATTCCGCTATATAAATCCATGATATGCCCACAGTTGCACTACCACTTGCAGTTTGGTTCTTTTTCAATCGTG
The DNA here is from genome assembly GCF_033958435.1 of Carettochelys insculpta. Taxonomy (NCBI): domain Eukaryota; kingdom Metazoa; phylum Chordata; order Testudines; family Carettochelyidae; genus Carettochelys; species Carettochelys insculpta. Next base: position 47,503,066 of record NC_134140.1, on the reverse strand, counting down.
AATCATGTAGGAAAGTGACTAAAGAAGTGTTTATTTATCCCTGTACACCACACACAAGCTAGAGGTCATCCAGTGCCATTACGAGTCAGCAGGCTTAAACATAAGGAAGTGCTTCTTACACAATGCACAGTGAACCTATGGAACTCATTGCTAAGGATCCATTAAGTGGTGTCTTCTTGAGGAGGCAGCCCACTGCATGTTTAAGGCAGGTCAGCACTTTCTTCTGCTAACCAACATTTTAATAATGCCGTTGAAAAAGACACACAGGCTAAACCATGGAGCCTTGGGAAAAGGTCATAGTCTTTAAAAACAATTTCCATACAGCTGTCTTTCTTCAGCCTAAGAAAATCTCATCATCCACATCAGTGTCTCCCAGGACCTTTTGGAGTCATACTTCTATAAACTCGGAATAAATTGGATGCATTTTCTGGGATTTGATTTGGGATTAACTTTCTTCCCTTTCCAGGAAGATGCTCCTCTTCTTCTTACTCTCATGCCACAGGGCATCCTTCCAGGGCCCTTACTCAACTTGCATTGGTGGCCTCCTTGTTCTTTGCTGGAGACCAGCAGTGCCAAGTGGGACATGGGGGCAAGAAGGTGGGGGGACTGGTAGGGGTGGGGCCAAAAGCAGAAGGGAAGGGCAGTCAGCTCTGGGTCCCCTCCACTAGATGTGGAGCAGCAGCACAGTGCTCCACAGCATTTCAAAGTAGCCTGGGAACTTGGATGCTACTGCTGCTACTTAGGCTGGGCCTAGGGCTAATTTCCTCCTTTGCCACCTCTGCCAGAGACCTAGTATAGTTTTAGTGAGAGAGAGTATTTATGTATCTGATTCCCATACTGCTAGTGCTACAGATTTACTTCCCAAAACAAATGGGGCCAGCCAATGTGAGCTTAGGAATTTCCACATGTTGAGATCAATGTTGCCTCTAATCTTTTCTGTCCATGTGTGGGATAAATTTTTAGGTGCTCTAACATACCTGAATGTGCACCACCAATAGAAACCCAAAACCTAACTATGGGCACTCTACTAATCAACTGGGTGGCACTGGATTTCTCCTGAGTGCCACATGAGGGCACAGCTTACAGGACTCACTGAATGAGATTATTCTCAATGTATGAATCCCACATTGATCCAAAATAAGTACAATTTTTTTCATAAATAGATTGCAAAGTAAAGAAAACTGCATTTGTAATTGTTGTTTCTTTTATGTTATCCTGTTTAATTTTAACAAGCATATTCATAGTACAATAAGTATGTTGTGTGTGGAAAGAAGATGGAATTTTTTTAAGGCAGAAACAGTTCTTAGGATAGTTTGCATAACATAAGAAAGCAAGCATACGCCTTTGCTTTATACTGTATGTGTTTGCATTTCATCCATTGCAATGAAGTAGCTTTTGAGTTGAGCTGAGACTTTCATGTATGTAGATTTTAAATGAAATTGTTCTTTCAGATCTTGATATCTGAGTTTCATCTCCATACATCTAGCAGAAAAGATTGAGAGTGTTTTGTTAAATAAAGTTTCAAACACAACAATATCCCAGTTTTACTCAGCACATATATTAAAATCTTAGTGGTGCTATTTCTACCTATATTATAAATAGGATAGGGGAAAACACAAACTTGAGATGCTGAATATAATTTAACATTTTTCTTTTTTAGCCTGAGTACTGTAATGTGTATTACAATATAAAGCATTTAAAAGGGAGTATTTAGCAAATAGTAACGCAAGCATGACATTCTATAACACATCATTCCTTGTATAAAAATACCTGTAGAAAAAATTGCTCCATGAAGCTACAAAGGTTTTATAGCTGTGAGGTACAGGTTACCTACCTAATGAACATGTCTCTTCATGTGACTATGCGTTCCCTCTAAGGAGCTGTAATACTTCTAGGTATTTATACAGTTTATATATAGAATTCGTGGTGGTGAATGGTAGTATGTTGTTGCCAGGGTTCAATGCATTACTGGTCAGTGGCAAAGCCCTTGTATTAAGTATGCAATGCATAAATCCTCATACAAGATAATTGTCTTCCTGCTTCTTTCAGATTAATTATTTTTCTGCATAATGAAGCACCATCATATTTACATGTAAAGGGGACCATTAGGATCCAGTTGTTTTTGCCCCTAATTTCCTCTTAGATGTTCCATTTTGAGCAGACTCATCAATGTGAATGATCACACTTTGAACACAAATCAAGAAGCCCCAGCCCATCAAGGACATAACTTCAGTCCTTATTCAGGCAAATCTTCCATTGGCTTCAATGGGAATTTGGAAGCTTGGGTTCCTCTACAGCCACTGACATTGCTTGCTCGCAAGGCAAGGTGCTCTCTTTTCATGAGGGATTGAGAAATCCTCCCATCTGTGCCTTTTGCTAGTATGAGAGTGCTAGTCTGAATTTAGGACCTGAATTGCCATCCCCTTATGGCACTGGAATTGTTACCATTGAACTGCAAAGCCAAGCACAGGATAGCAATGCTGTCTCACAATTGTTGCCTGTTTTTCGTTCAGTCTCTAAGAATCACCAATGCTATTTTAAAATTGTACATAATGTTCTTTTTCCTAATTATTCCTGGCAAGATGATTTAAGTGTCATGTTCGGTTAAGTGATTATATACTGGGATCTGCAATTTAATTGCATTTTTGTTGCTGATGTTCTTACATTTTGCATTTACATAAGGAAAACTGCTGGATAGGTTTGAATTTTTTTCTTCTTTATTCCCATTTTGATCTACATGAGTTGAGCAATTTAATTTTGCTTTGTTTCTTTGCTTTGAAGGAATAACAACCGTTTTGACAATGACAACATTGAGCATCAGTGCAAGGCATTCATTGCCAAAAGTATCCTATGCCACGGCCATGGATTGGTTCATAGCTGTCTGCTTTGCCTTTGTGTTCTCTGCTCTCATTGAGTTTGCTGCTGTCAACTATTTTACTAACGTTCAGATGGAAAGAGCCAAAAGGAAGACCGTGAAATCTCTCCTTGAATTTCCAGTCATGCCAATGCAGCGGGAACAATGCACAGAAGAGACAATCACGGTATATTTTTTAATTTATCTGGTATTTGCTTTGCTGTCTTCAGGACGATATACAACTGGTTATGGGTCCAGGGTGTGAAAAATATCTGCTATATAGGGTACTGTAAGAGAATATGCTAAGACACAAAATTTGGTGCCATTGAGGGCTTTTTTATGAAGTTGTTGTGAATGGGCTCAGGGCTTGATTTTGTTATATTGATTGTTGTGATTTAACAAGCGGTACGTTATCATTAGAGGGTTAAATCTTAGTGACATAGAAGTAGGGTGATCATTCATCCTGTTTTGGCCAGGACAACCCAATATCTCAGGCACCAAGAAGGTGTCTTGATTTATTTTAACGAAAGGGCTAATTGCCCCGTATTCAGGCCCCCTACTGAGCTGCCCTTCCCCGCTCCCCACATCAGTGCAGGTGCAGCTGTTGGCCAGAGAGCATTTGGAGCTCTTGGCCACATGTAAAGGCCAGAGAGGGAGCCAGCGGGGGCTCTGACATAGCTGGTATGTTGGGGTGCAGCTGTTGCCCGGTTCCCAGCTCCCTGCAGCTTGAGGAAGCTGGGAGGCACACCAATGAAGCTGCCACCTCCTTCCTAGCTCCCTGCGACTCAGGGAAGCCAGGAGCCACACTGGTGCAGTTGCTGCCCTGTTCCTGGCTCCCCTTGTCTTTGGGCCACAAAGTTTGAGAGTCACTTGGTAGAGTGTTTCTGGAGTTGAGAATGTGTTTACTAAGATTTTTTGAAGAACAGGAGAAAAAGTGGCATAAATAAATTGGAAAGGCTATTCCAAGTATAAGTAGAATTTTAAGTACTTTCTAAAAGACAATATGTAATTCCTCCATCAACCACTCTTGGCACTTTCCATAAATTAAATATGCACCACCAGATATAAGACATTGATCAATTATTTCCTCTCTATTGCTGTTCAAAAATTTCACTTCCCTCCAACACCTGTTGAAAATGCATTGCTTCTGTAGACTTTTCTGTCCACAAAGCAGTAGGATTTTTCTTTCCATTTACTACATTCTGAATATCAACCCATTACATATAAAATAGATTACACCGTTTATTTAAAAATAACTGAGTCCCCATGTGTGTTGCTATTAAAACTATTCCTTTTTGTAAATATTGACTAAAATTGATTTTTTCTATGCATTTCTTGCTATAAGGCCTAACCCAATGTCCACCGAAGTGAATAGAAATTCTTTTATTTACTTCAGTGGGCTTTTAATCAAGCCCATAGCAACATCATGTGGTTAGTAAACTTTATTAATATTATCTCTCTTCTCTGAGCTTGGTGTGAATGCCTTAACACTGGCAAATAACAAATGTTTTAATTTAGAGTTTACTGAAATCTAAGATCCCACAAAACCTAAAGGGAATTAAGTGGCAGATGTTCCTCTGTAATCGGCCTGGTTTCTTTGACATAATGGGAGTAAATGGAGCTGCACTGATTTACAGGTGAGGATATGGTGGTAAAAGCAATTTTAACAGGTGTCCTGTATTTGGCGTAGGGAAATATAGTAACCCTATATAGAGGGAAGATGAAAGTAACCTATTTAGCAACACATGCAAGCTTGTATTTATTCACCTGAGAAGAATGAACTGGACTTCATCCTCCTCAAGGGAGGGAGCTAAGCTAGAAGGTTCTCCTTGTGGGACTTCGTCACAAGGGAATGACTAGGATTACTTTCACTTCACCTCCCTGTTGCCCGGGCTGTGTGGCCAATCCACAAAATGTAGATGCCAGGGCACCTGAGCACACTGGGATCATAGATCTATATGGCGGCTTAATGCCTCTCTACCATCTCTGAATGCTGTAACCTTTCCTTCATTCTCTTCTTTTCATAGGAGAGGCCCCGATAATGTGGCTCCAGCGTATGGCTGGTGCCAGCTCTCTGGAAGTTTGATTATTACTTTTCCATAGGAAACTGAGTGAGACTAATAGGTGTGACAATGCACATCATTATAAACCTAGATCCCAACCTGTCCACTCCTTCCTGGCTCGCCCCTTTCTACTGGCACACCCTGCACAGTGTTCCAGGCCATCCAGTTGCCCTCTGAAGGATCCCAGTCAGTAGGGTTAACCCCAGAGGCAATTACACGCATATCCATGTAAGGCAGACAGACCACTGTCTGCATGCAGACTTGGATTTCTGTGGTGTAATTAGGAATTCAGAGAAGGAAATAAAAATGTGCATCATCCTCCAGAGACAGGATCCAATGTGACAGTGGTGCTGGTCTGGCTGCAAGCAGTCTTTTTAAAAATGGCATTGTGCAAAAAGACTGTGTTTCCCACAACAGCATAGCCATGAGTGAGCCTGTGTGGGTCATGGCCAACCCACTTATCATCCAGGCCTACCCATCCCATTCCATCCCTTTCACTTTTGGGTCAGTCTGGTGCTTTTACTAAGGAGCAGTGTTGGGGTGCAGGGGCTTGCCCAGCTCTGCCTACCCATTACTCCCCAGCAGACCCTACTCCAGGGACCTCTTTACAGGCAGGAGTGTTGGTGGAATGCAGCGAGGCACGTACCCTAACCCTGTGCTCCCCAGCAGCAAAGTTGGTGGATGCAGCTGGGCAGGCTTTCAGATCCTGGTCCAGAGACCCAGCTTCAGGGCAGGAGCACCTGGCAGAGCAGGGTAAAGCCCATGCCCCTCCCGCTCTTAAGGTACCACCCTGGGGCTGGGTGTCCCCTGGCCAACATGTTCATCCCGTCCCACCCTCTCCAAGGCTGTTTGGTGGGATGCAGCCCAATCTCTCCTGTTCTCCTCCCCATATGAAGTCAGAGCCCACACAAGTGTCTCCTTCTGGGCTGGCAATGCCACTGGTTCCCCTCCCCGCCACACTAAACATGGATTTCAGCAAAATGTAAGTTTGAGGCTCTGCATTCTCCATTTAGATATGCATTTTAGGTTCTTTCTTGCATTGTTTGAACTGTGTCAGGAAAAATCAGTAGGTTGTGTCCATCGATAATTAGATCTTCCTTCTTGCAGGCTGTTTCAAATAGTCTCTTTTTAACTCTTATGAATTTATTAATGAAGCCGTTAACGTTTTTGGTTTGAATCTATTGGGAAGGGCTTCTCTGGGACTTTATAACACTTTTAGATCTTCACTTCTTTAGTTTTAATTTATCAAAGATGTAGGGCCAGATTCTGATCCCTTGGCTCTTGGGGAGTAGTGCCTTGCTCCCTGTGGAGCGATCCACTTAAATCAGTGAGAAAAGGTACTGCTCTGCATGAGTAAAAGTGGCACACCCTGTCTCCCAATCAAAGTATTCCTTTATGTGCGGATCTCATAGCACCGGACCTTTATTTTCCATGTAAACCATGTTGTATAGAACTCTTATCATGTAGGTTTTACCAGATCTTGTTGTCTCAGGGGTGGGTTTGGTTCTCAAGGAGCTGATCACAATGCCTTTTGGCACAGTAATTTCATTTAGCTACTGTAGAGTCTTTTCCAAGAATTTTTTCAGCTATCATAGTGGCCTAAGTGACATGTAGGTGGTTTAAGTGTGATTCGTCATTAGTCATTTCAATGTCAAAGCCTGCTACTGAAAAATTTTACCCTAACTTTTGCTGAAGCAAAGGTTTTTCTTTAATCCCGGCGTGAGTTGTATCAGGCCCTTAAACTGCAAAAAATGTTGGTGGCAGCAACTTTGAAAGTCCATGTCAGCTGACCTGGGCTTGTGCTACAGAGCTAAAAATAGCCCTGTAGACACAACTACTCTGGCTCTGAGACCCACAATCCTCACTGGGTTTCAAAGCCCAAGCAGGAATTTCTACATGAATATTTATTTTTAGCGCCATGGCATAAGCCTGAGGCAGTTGATCTGGGCTCTGAAACTTGCTACAGATTTTGCTTTTTTTTTTTTTTTTGCCGTGTTCTTGTTTGAATTCAGAGGCTAGATCCTCAGCTCTGCAAAGCAATTTTGTGAGCTCCTGAACTCAATCAAACAAAGACATATCTGGCAGAATTATGCCAACATTTGGGTCAGTTGTTCCAACCTTTTATATACCCTACAGTAATTTTTCCTAATTTTTACCTCACTAGTGCTTTGTCTCCTGCTCTTTCTCCAAGTATATACTTATTCTGAGGTCCAGAAGAAGGTGAGGGAGACCAGTTGACAGTATCTGGCTGAAGATGAAAGGAGAAGAAATAGGGGTGATGTCTTGTTAGGCATTTACGACAGGCAACCAAATCAGGAGGAAGATGAGATATTTCTACAACAAATAGCAGAAATATCCAAAACACAAAACCTGGTAGGAAGTGGGAGGGGCTTAATTACCCAGACAGCTGTTGGGGAAAAAATAATATAGCAAAACAAAATATGTCCAATAAGTTCTTGACATTTGTGTGTGGAGAACTTCTTGTTTCAGAAGATGGCGTGGAAAAGAATAACGGAACAGCCATTTTAGACCTGACTCTGCGTAGCTGGGAGGAACTGGTTGTGGATCTGAAGGTCAAATTCAATTTAGGTGAAAGTAATCATGATAGTTTTCATGATTCTGTGGAAAAGCCGGAGTAAAAGCAGCAGAATAAGGACCAGGGACTTACAAAAAGCAGACTTTAATTTAAAAAACTGAGAGAATTGGGAGTTAAGGTAATCCTAGGGGAAGAGTGTAAAGGGAAAAAGAAATTCAAGAAGGCTATCAGTTTCTCAGGGATCGTATTAAAGACACAACAATAAAGTGTCCCAGTGCATAGGAAAGATGGTGAAAAGATTAGTAAGTGCCAACAGTGCCATACTTTGTCAAAAAAGGCTAATATTCTGGTAGTTATTAATCAGAGGGCTTGTCTACACTACCACCTTCCTTCAAAGGAAGGATGGTAATTAGGATGTTGGGAGTTTACTAATGAAGGGCTGCCACGCATAGGCAGCACTTCATTAAGCAAACGCCACCCTCCCATGGCAACTCCAAAGTTTTAAATTTTGAGGAGTAAGGGGACTTCGAAGTTGCCCCGGCACTTTGATGTACCGGTGGGTGAGCCACGGCTAGACGTGTGCCGGTACTTCACAGTTTAAAACTTCAGAGTTGCCGTTGGGGGTGGGAAAGGGCAAACTCCCAACACCCGAATTACCATTCTTCCTTCTAAGGAAGGTGGTGGTGTAGACAAGTCCAGAATGTTGTATTTCAGACACCTGGAGGAGGTTTTTTTTTTTTTTTCCTCTGCTTGGCACTCATGATGGAGGATTGTCTAGCCCAATAAATATAAGAATTAAGCAAATAATGGGATTTGATTGAAGCAACATAATTTTATAATTAGAAATAGTTTTTGAGTATCTATGTTATCCATTTGGTCTGTTTTAATGTGACCAATAATAATTTTAAAATGTGGTTTTTTTTTCATGTTAAGTCAATGTGCATAGCACTCAGACCCCTGTGTAATATTTGAGAGACTTAGGCTACTCTACACTATGAGATAAATTCACATTCTTCAAATCAATTTTGTAACTCTGAGTTTTAATTTACTGTTGCAGCAGTGCTTTGTGGGCACCTATCCCACAGTTCTCTTAGTGCCATAGAATTCTGGGTATTTCTGCTGGTGCAGTTTGGGAAAAAAATGCTCGGCAAGTGATTGTGAGTATGTGATATCTTCCCACATTGCATTGCCCTCATTCGCCTCCCGTGGAAAGCAAATGGCCATTTTTTCAGAAGGAATGAAGGAAAAGTAGGGAATCACAATGTGTATGTGCTCTGGGATCATCCAGATGACTATGCCATGTCAACTGGTCCCCCAGCTACTTTTCCATTCTTGGTATGTTATGACCTGTCTTAAGGAAGCCATTTGATAAGGAATTTGCCAAAAGAAACAAAGATTGGAAAGAAAGTATCAACAAAGATTGCCAAATTAACTGAAATCTTTTGCTTTTATAACTGAATTATTAAAGATTTTACAAAAAGCAGCAGGTATCTCTCTTAACCTGACCTCCAGCTATTGTCCCCTCTCCCTTGATTCCAGAAACCTCATCTTTGGAAATATTACAGGAGCAGTGCAAAGCTTGAAGAAAGAGAAGGATAGTAAAGGGTTGGAAAAAAGGCATTTTGTGATGCATGGTTTTTGGCTTTCCGCTTCATTACACAGATGTGTCCAACACAGGGGATGGAGCATGCCAAATTTACACATGCATAAATGCCTGTGTGCCCTGGGATCACCCACGTGTGTCTTTTTTAGTCAAAAGCTCATTTTTATACATGTTTGATAGCTTTTCAAGCAAATCGCATTCGATTTGAAAGAAATACGTTCTGGTTTGTTTGGAGGTATTCATTTGCATTTTGCATAACTCATTCAAATCCATTCCAGAGTTAGCATAGCTTTGGCAACAACATAATTTGACAGCGATATTGGATGTATCATGTGACTATATCACTTTCTTGTGTTTACTTCACTGCGGTTACATCATGGAAGAGACTGACAATATATTTTAAATAAAAAAACATTTTGTCTAAAAAATTAAGTTATTTCGCAGCATAGCTAGGCAATCTGATGCATTTAACTCTGGCCAGTATCTTACTATAGGCTCATTAATCAATCAGTCTAATGCAATTTCCTGATATCAGTGGATTTAGTTTTGTATTTGGACCTCAATCTTGCAATTTACTCTGCAGAGGTGGTCTTCTGCTCTTATGAAACAAGATATGGGAGTCATATCTTGCGACTCAATGTTGCTGCCTTTACACAGGCAAACCTCATTCGTCCACACTATGATCCATGTACTTTCAGACACTCTTGGAGACATTCTATGGAGTTCAATGGGCTTTGCATTAGGCCCTTGATACTCCACTATGATGCATTGGTTCTGCTTCAAGCATTGCACCATAGCTTAATTAAAAGAATTCAGTGGTACACAGGATATATAACATGGGATGTTTGACTGAAAGGGAGTGATCTTGCATTATTTGTACTTAAGTGCCTATATTTATTCTTTTTGCTGTTTATTATTCTTGAGATGGGTTTTAATTCTGCTATATGTCCATAATGTAAATATCCAAGTATCTCTTTCACTAAGAATGACTGTATCAGCTGCTGTAAGAAATGCAATCTGTGTCTCAGACAAAAACTGCCTGGATTTGTGATTTTTTTTTTGTCTGTTTGCTCCCATGAAGTAATAGTCAAAACTTTGTCAATATGTCCATATCTATGGCTACGTTTACGCTAGAGGGTTATGTTGGCAAAAGCTGTGGAACTTCCACACTAAAAATGAATTCTGTGGGTGTACTGTCGACAGACCTTGGCACTTTTGTCAACAGCCTTCTGCCTCTCCCCTGTGAGACAGAATACCCTTCGCAACAGAAGCTGTTGACCAAAAAGCTGGATACTCTGGGGTGGGGGGCTCTGTTGACAGACAGGGATTCTGGGTCACCAGGTTGCCCTGTTTGCTGTGCTTTCATGTGTGGCTGCGATGTGTTGACAGAAGTTTTGTCAGCAGACATCTTCCGACACTAACTTCTGTCAACAGGTCGCTGTAATGTAGACATAGCCAATGTAGTTGTTTGTACCAGTGGAAAGTGCTGGTAACATAGCAGAAGAATAATCATTTCACACGACCAGGAAAATCATGTCATATTAGTAGGTCAAATTCTGTCATTTGATGGGCAGCTCTTGTTGAAATCATCAATGTTTGTGTGGATAATCTGGAGGGGATAATTTGGTTTGTGGCTAACTTTCATATAAGAAATTGCTTTGTTACTACAATACATTAACATTCAGCAGCAAGTCAACGTGAAGTTAACGTTCATTCAGAAACATGATGACTGGGCCCTTTGAGGAAAGGTTATTTTTCCTTTCCCTCTCATATGATTTCCATTGGGGTGGCATTTGCTTCTGAAGGTCAAGGTTGGGAAATAAGGCCACTGGCTTATTGCTTTAAAGGCTTTTGTTCAAAGCCACTTTGCAAAAAGCATTTTCTGAGTAGTCTCTTCCTTTTGCATATGTGATTTCTGAACAAAGAGACACATCTTGCTTTCACAGTGTGGTTACATCTACACTAGCGCATGGTGATAAGCGAGCTGGGAAGATGCTAATAAGGTACTGCCACGAATGTGCAGCACCTCATTAGCATAATGGCAGCTGCATGCACTTTGAAAGCTCTACTTGCGAATCGCGCACCAACTGTGTAGATGGGGGCCTTTCAAAAGAAACCCCCAGACTTCGAAAGCCCCTTCTTCCTAAAACCAAATAGGAAGGAGAGGCTTTTGAAGTCTGGGGGGTCCTTTCAAAAGGCCCCTGTCTACACAGGCGGTGCATGATTCAAAAACAGTGCTTTCAGATTGTCTGCGGCTGCCATTATGCTAATGAGGTGCTGCATATTCCTGGCAGCACCTCATTAGCATCTTCCCAACTTGCTCATTACCATGCTCCTTCTGAAAGGAAGGGGCTAGTGTAGACATAGCCCGTGAGTGTTCTACTCCAAGTTCAGGTCCCTTCTGTTTCTCTTATCCATCCCACATCCTCTCCCAGGCCTTCACTTCACTCACTGCACTATCTGCATGCCTGTTCAGACCTGTGTGAAGTTACCTTCCTCCCACCACGTCAACTTCCCATAGTATTGCTGCGGTCCAGCAAGTAGGAAATCAGACACCTATATCTGCCCAGATAACACTCTTATGCCCTGGGTTTATGAGTAGTAGGATTATTTTTGGCCAGTTCTTTAGGAGGTAGGGTTATGGCAAGCCAGGGTGCAAGGAACTTTTGCCTTTATTATTCCTGAGCAAAGGGCAGCAGATGTTAAAACTACGCCTCCTCTGACCCAAACCAATAGATGAGGACAGGGAGCACCTATGACAGCCATCCCTCCCTCAAGCATAACCGTGGGGTTGCAGGGCAGGCAGCAGGTTAGCACCAGCAAGAGTGAATCTAACGTCATATTTTTGAATGTTTAGGAAAAAGCAGTAATGTTATTGTATATCAGTTAGGTTTGCCAACTTTGGCTGCATTCCTGGGGGTTTTGTCACATGACGTCATCTTTAATTAAAGATTAATTTCTGGAGGCTCCAGGAAAGACCTTGAGGGATGGCAACCCCAGTGCTGGTGGAAGCTGAATGATTTATGGTTTGATAGGCTGATGATTCTCTTTTTATGATTTTGTGCTAGTTTTACATCCGTCTGAAGGATATTCTGATTTTTTTTGTGTTAAAGAAGCATTTCATCATAATTTGGGGACATTTAAAAAATATCCTCCTTTTAAATGAAGCAAAGCTCTTCAGTGCTATTATCAAACCTTTATCCTACTCACAGTATCTCTGGGCTGTTTGGTTCAAAACTAGGTCAGTTTAAATCAACCCTTTCTTACTGTTCTGACCACTTTGAAATATTTAATTTTAAGATGAAATGTACATGTAGATGTAATTCAGAGGGACTCAGTTCCCCTTTTTTACCCTTACTAACCCAGCTCAAGTATTGCTGCCTTATTGAAAATGTTATTCTTTTTAAAATTCTTCTACTGGTTAGTTATTTAATAGCCAAACCTAGCACATGCCAGCCATCTCCTCATTGCTGTTTAAGGGTTAGATTGTGACCACACTGAGCCAATAGGAGTTTTGTCATTGACTATCATGGGGTAGGGTTTCATCCTGTGACTTAGGCAGAGTGCTGAGGAAGGGGAGATTCGCAAGGTGCACCACACAATTCCTTCCCCTGCCTATGCTTTGCTCCAATAGTGGCAGTACCTTATGGGCTCCCTTTGTCTGCACCTCAGCTACTCTAGCCAACGAGTAGAAGGGTGGAGCCTGCTTGGAAGAGGGAGTAAAGTGGCAAGTCACTCTGGTTGCTCTTATAGGATCATATCTAAGATTCAGGTGGCCCAAGTATCGGTATATATTCTCTGACCCCACCCCCTGGCTTTCTCCGGCCTTTCCTCCCTTACATGGACACGCAGTCAATCACAATCTGGTCCAGGCTATATAGTTACACAAGTGTTTAGTTTAATCATTGTTAAAACCTAAGATTTAAATAGTGCTGGAAAATGGAATGAAGATTCCGTTTGGAAATTTAACAGTAGTGTTATACGTCTATCTCCGTTGTTGTAGGTATTTTAAAAGAAAGACTGTTGGGGGTGAGTGGTAAATTCAGCCGTGAACCAAGTAAGAGATACCAGCCTTTTTTAAATATTTGGGGGGTCACATAAAAGGTAGGGCAGTATACGTAATTAAATAAAGGACAGGAGGAAGTGTTCAGTGCTCTGTGAAAATTTCTTTGACGTGCCAGCAATTTTTCTATCACTTTAGTTTCATTAGTATTTCTCTGCTGGCAGTAATTTAGAGTAATAATTTTAGAGCAGTTCTGTGTGGGATGAAAGAAGATGAGGGTCTGGAGCTATTGGCATATCTCTTATTAAATACTATTTGGAAGGTGAGGTAGTGATTAGTAGCTGAATGACTCTAGTGATTCAATGTCCATGCTGAGCATTCGGACATTTGAGGGTAAAGTCCAGCTTCTATTCACATGCATATAACTGGTAGCCAGTGAAGACCCTGATCCTGAAAAGTCCTATGCATTCCTTTAACTTTACACACTGAGTAGTCCTATTGACTTCAGTAGAGTTAAGCATGTGTGCAGGTCTTTACAGGATGGGGCTTAAGTACCAATGTTACAAATAGTTTAACTGAGCTTCTTAAAGTTTCACATTTAATGGTATCATTCTGAATGCATGAGTCAGAGTTTCTCTAAGTGGATGGTCCCTCTCTAGAAACCTTGGATTGATTGATACTATGTCTGATCCAGTTAGGATGTGAAACGTTTTCATAGGCAGCTGCAGAAAAGTGTCCACTTTCTTCTTTTGGAACGTGAACAAAGGTATTCTTGGGAGATGAAAATGAAGATATTGGATCAAGGAGTCCATATTCTGGTTCTACATAACTCAGGTGTAAATCCAGAAAAAAAATCCGTTGAATTACAAATCTGAGTTTGGCCAAGAATTATCAGGATGTAATGTATCGGAGGTGTAGCCGTGTTAGTCTGGATCTGTAACAGCAAAAAAAAAGCTCATGCTCAAAACTTTTCTGTTAGTCTATAAGGTGCCACAGGACCCTTTGTTGCTGTTACAGGATGTAATGATGACAGTGTGACTAAGTTGTTTGACTTTAAAGTTACCAGCACAGCAATTCTATCACAGGAGCTTTCTTGTATATAAACAGAATGTCCTTCTGGAGTGCTTCTCACCTGCAAAGCCTGTTAGAAAGTATAGTAGTATGTTATTTCTTGTAACTTTCCAAAATGACAAGGAACTGGCAGAAATGTAACTTGGCATGTTGAGGCTCTTCTCTGTCGTTATTCATTTTAAGATCCGCTTTATGGCCTGAGTCCAATTTCACTGAATTTATTGGGTTTTGGATCAGGCACTTAACTTTGGAAATTAAATTGTAAATCCATATTGTTAGGCTTCTGTTCAGGACTGCACTAAAGCATGTATTTAATTGGATTACTAACAAGAGGTGGAGTTAGGCATATGCTTAAGTGCATTCCTGAGTCAGGGAAGGCTTGAACAGATCTATTGAAAAACAAATGCTCCAGTTTCACCATTGAAATAAATAGAAGTGGTTGTTTTAATATTGACTTCAAGAACCTAGTTAGGATTTGGATCAAATTTAGGATTCTGATCAGAGGGTTTTTTTTTCTAGTTTTTAATGAAAGTAAATATTGAAAACAGCCAAATATTGTAATGTCTTGGAACATTTTTAAAACCACAAAACCAAAATAATCTCACAGCTGGCAGGCATAGAATTTTTAGGTAGTTCTGAATAAAGACTATACATGCTAAGGAACCAATAAGGAAAAAGCTACATTTTTAAAGTTGCCATTTCAATATACATCATTTATATGAATGTGTATCCACAAAGAGGATCAATTTTCCTATTTCTTGTAAAGATGTTTATGATTAACCTGGGAGTTTAATTTGAATTATTTGCATCGTGGCTTCCGTTTTTTTTTTTTCCTTGAAGTTTGTTATTGGAAAAACTGAGCAGTGAAATTCAGGGTACAGGTGAGCCCAGTCATCACCCAGATTTGGGGTGAGTTTTCTATGCTAAGTGTGACATTTTAGTTGACATCATTAATATTCTGAGAGGATGGGAGGAAATAAAGTGATGAGAAGTTTGGGAAAATCCCTCAGGCAGATTAGTATGTTTTCAAAGGCATTTTCACCAAGCCACTGTAACAAATTTAAGGAGACTGTGAGGTCACTGGAGTACTGAAAAGTGGAGGAAAAAACACTTTTTGAAAGCCTTTTTTATTTCTAATCAGCTCTAACCTCTCTTCCTTTGAATACACTGCAGGGAACAATTTCCCAGTGAGAGATAAACAAATAGACCTCTAGTGGATCTTTTCCATATTTGGTTCTGTTTTTCGTACTCTAGTCTTATCTCAATTTGCATGACTTTTTTGCATTTTTAAAAAAATATTGAGATTAAATATTGCCCAGCCAGGGGGAGTTATTTGACACAGATGAATATCTGGCATTACTGGTAGGATTATAAAGAGTCACTTTCAATAACTATTCTTTCTATTCGCATAACAATTCTAAATGCTATTGATTTCCAAATTATGAAGTAGTTTTGTGCACTGTGGTGTTCTTTGTTTGTCATGGAATACATGATTCTTTTGTGTAAGGGTAGATTGTACTAGAACTAGGCAAAACAAAATCTATAATGCATTTCTTCTGTAAATATTGATCCCTTGACTTTGGAGCATCAACCGAAAAGAGATGTCTATTCCAAGTTCATATGTTTAGGTCCAGAAAGGAATTTTGATTTTCTTATAATATGTAATCAAAGTTAAAAATCTGTGGGAGGAGCAGAATGAACAATGAATACCAGGGAGAGGAAGACACCTTGTTTACACTGATGAAAACATGTTATCTCTGTGGCAAACAAAAAATCTCATGTAATTTGGCAAAATGTCATCTCCTCCTGGAGTAACTGGAAACGACCAGAGAGGTAGCTGTGTTAGTCTATATCTTTGAGAACAACAAGAAGTCCAGTGACACCTTGTAGACTAACAGATATTTTGGAGCATAAGCTTTTGTGTGCAAAGACCTGCTTCATCAGATGCATGAGGTGGGGTGGTTTCAGAGGGGTATTTAAAGAGTGGGGTCCCAGTAAAAGAGCTGACGAGGTCTATTCAGTCAGGGTGGAAAAGGCCCATTATCAGTAGTATGTATCAAAAGAGGAAAAAACAAGTCAGATAAGACGGGGTGGGGGGGGGGGGCGGGTGGTGGTGGGGGATATGGCCCATTGTCAGAGTCTGATGTGGAGATGTTAACACCTAGGGCAGAGAAGTTCCTTTTGTAAGGGGCGAGCCACTCCCAGTCTCTGTTTAATCCTTGGTTAATGGAGTGAAATTTGCAAATGAATTGCAGCTCAGAGATTTCTCTCTCCATTTGATTTTTGAAATTTCTTTGTTTTAGAACTGCTACTTTTAAATCTGTTACTGAGTGTCCAGGGAGATTGAAGTGCTCTCCCACAGGTTTCTGTACATTACTGTTCCTGATGTCTGATTTATGTCCATTTATTCTTTTACGTAGAGACTGTCCAGTTTGGCCAATGTCAATTGCAGTGGGGCATTGCTGGCACGTGATGGCATATACTATATTAGTAGATGTGCAGGTAGAGGAGCCCCTGATGGTATGGTTGATGTTAGGTCCTGTGATGATATCACTAGTGTAGATATGTGAGCAGAGTTGGTAGAGAGGTTTGTTGCAGGGATTGGTTCTAGGCTTAGAGTTACTGTTTTGTGATCTATATTGGCTGGTGAGGATTTGTTTAAGGTTGGCAGGCTGTCTGTCTGTCAGCTCTGGCCCTCCCTTTTACTGGGACTCCACTCCTTAAATTCCCCTCTGAAACCACCCCCGAACCACTCATGTATCCGATGAAGCAGGTCTTTGCCCATGAAAGCTTATGCTCCAAAATATCTGTTAGTCTATAAGGTGCCACAGGACTTCTTGTTGTTCTGGAAACCACCACTTCTCTAGGGAGCAGCAGACAGGCTAAGAAAAGAGCTCTTGGATTAGACTGTAATGGAAAAATGTTTCTAAACTGGGATGAAGGCAGGTTCTCATGGAGTAGATAAATATTACTTATTGAGAGACTCCTTGCCTCCATCTTCAAATTATATTGAAAAGCAGAAAAATGAACACACGCACCTTCGTAAATTACTCTTACGTAGGGTTTTCAAAATTAGTCACATACATTTATGCACTTTATTTACATGTCTTTTACAGTGATTGCATATGTGAATTAAGGAATTGTGGCAGTAGTGGCTAGGAAGCACCATCTGAAAATGGAATTACTTAGTTTGTTAATCAAAGCACCCTAATTATGCTGACAAAGTTGCTTGTAGTTGGAAATCACCCAAAATGCCTGCCTTTTTGCATGAGTGACTGAGTTCTAATTTTGAAAAATCCACATTTTGATTGTGTGATATAAATTACTCACTGTTCCTTGTGTACATTGTTAACCTTGCCTGTGGATTGAAATCTTGGTGATACTGCCATGGATAAAGACAGACTCTAAATTCTGGGCTTGCCAAATTATGAAGGGGGCTCATGCACATTAATTTAACATTTACTTTTCTCTACATACCCATAAAACTCTATGTTATGGCCATCTTTCCCCCTTGAAAACAGCAATGCAAAGTCTGTTATTCTGAATTTATGGTACAGCTTCTCTGACCCAAATGGAGACCCCACTGCAGTAGGATCTAGTGACATAAAAGGCTTGCTAGAGCTCTGAAAAAACTTCCTAGCAATGCCTCCGTAGCAATGTAATGTTCCTGGTACTGCACAGTTGCTGCAAAAGCACTCCTGGGGCCTTCCCTGAGGCTGCTCTGGATACAACTGGAGTAGGGTGAGGCTGATAAAGCACTGCTAGAATGTTGTCTCACCAGCTCCAGGACTGCCAAAAGTGCTGCAGTGGCTTACTCACTTCAAAATAGTGCTGAAGCTCATCTGTACGTATGAGACCCTAAATATACCAGATTTCTACTTATCAGCAGTTGGTGTTCCCTGTTGGCTAGAGACCTACAAAGAGGATTTATGGACTACTCCTACTGATAGCGCTTTTGCTGAACTAGTAGTAGATTTACTTATTTTCAATTCAGATTCCAACAGGGCATGTTCCTCATACAAACTGTGAAAGCAATTTAAACGATTTAGAACTGCTATGTAGAACACTAGCGTAGTGCAGTAGGACTCTGCAAAACCCTTTTAAGCCGTGTCTACACGTGCACGCTACTTCGAAGTAGCAGCACTAACTTCGAAATAGCGCCCGTCATGGCTACATGTGTTGGCCGCTATTTCAATGTTAACATCGACGTTAGGCAGCAAGACGTCGAAGCCGCTAACCCCATGAGGGGATGGGAATAGCGCCCTACTTCGAAGTTGAACATCGAAGTAGGGCACGTGTAGACGTTCCGCGTCCCGCAACATTGAAATAGCGGGGTCTGCCATGGTGGCCATCAGCTGAGGGGTTGAGAGACGCTCTCTCTCCAGCCCCTGCGGGGCTCTATGGTCACCGTGTGCAGTAGCCCTTAGCCCAGGGCTTCTGGCTGCTGCAGCTGGGGATCCATGCTGCATGCACAGGGTCTGCAACTAGTTGTTGGCTCTGTGGATCTTGCGTTGTTTAGTGCAACTGTGTCTGGGAGGGGCCCTTTAAGGGAGCGGCTTGCTGTTGAGTCCGCCCTGTGACCCTGTCTGCAGCTGTGCCTAGCACCCTTATTTCGATGTGTGCTACTTTGGCGTGTAGACATTCCCTCGCAGTGCCTATTTCGATGTGGTGCTGCACAACGTCGATGTTGAACGTCGATGTTGCCAGCTGTGGAGGACGTGTAGACGTTATTCATCAAAATAGACTATTTCGATGTTGCTACATTGAAATAAGCTACTTCGATGTAGGCTTCACGTGTAGACGTAGCCTGAGAGAGCTAGAAAGGGGCTGGGCAAGGAACTTTGCATAATGTTGCATCAGCATATGACTTTCTTAGAGCTTGTGCAATTTGTAATATTTTTTCATCATAGACATATTCAGTAGGGTTTGCATAATTTGATGCACTGTAAATACTTTGTATCATTGCTTCAGCATTCCCATACTAATACTGCACTTCCTATGACTTGTCTAAGGCATCTATTCTGCAATATTTTCAAAGCATGTACTTGCTTGTTTTCTGGATTACTCGACCAGGTCTCATTTTGTGGGATATGAAGTGGGTGTGTTGATTTGTTTCTTTTAAAAACAAAATGACGAAGTTTGTCATTTCAGTGCATCTATTAATATGTTGTTGATCCAGTTGCCGTAAATCTCAGCTCGGCTGCGATGTACTGTTTCAGTTCATGCTAAATTGGCAATCTGACTTCAGTGAAGTGCAAAATTAGCTTGCTTGTCATAAGCTGGTAAAGCACAAGAAAAAATAACAATCTAATACCTGAATTTTTTGGCTGAAGTCAAGAATTCTGTAAGATCAGAGGAAGTTACAAAATTTGCACTTGAGATAAACGGCTGTTAATGGTATGCTCAAACCTTGTTAAATATTGAAGAGTTTAGAGTGAGTCATATTTGAACATCAGTCCAGTGTGATACCAAACAACAATAATCAGCAGTTTTAGCATTATTCCATGTGAATGATCTGTGAGTTGGTTTTTGGACTGACTTATCATTGTGTTTTGAAGTTGTGGCATATGTTGTCATATAAGGTGACCAACGCAACCTTGCTGCAGAAACGTGACATAAAGATTTAATGATAAATCTATCCAATATATGTCAAATGATGCTAACCACATACTACATTGTGTTATCTATGGTCAATTGCTTGTGCTTCCACTTGGAGAGAAGGGCACAACATTAATTACAATATTTATACATGCCCACAAGGAAGCTTGCCTAGTTATCTTACCTTTATGCCAAGTCAAATGGATTGAATTTCAGAGTGGAGTCATTTCTGTCCATTGCAATCAGCCCCCTGGGGGAAAACAATCTATAAACATTTCAAAATAGTTTGACTGTTTAATATTAACAGAAGAACTTAAATTGTTTTGAATACAATAAGGATTTCAAAAAGCCAATTGTATGCTGGAGTGGGTATTACTGCTTGAAATATAACAATTTCTATCTTCACTAAAGAAATAGCTGGCCAAAATATTGGCTGACTACCAAAACAGTTAACACTGATATGGAAAATAATCCTGTTTTGAATGGAATAGACTATTAGAGGCTCTTATATCAAGAACAGTCCACTTTTATTCATCTATTTAATGTCAAATTCGATGGATGCTAATATTAGGAGACGCTACTTTCATATTCACATTATTATTCTAAGAGGAAACAAGTTAGATTAAAACTTTGAGAAGATATGCTAGAAATATAACTAATCATATTTATAACAAACTTGTCCTATACCCACATCTCATTTAAATGCCTCATCTTGTCATAACCAGAATATATTTTGCTGTGGAAAATGAAATCATAAATACATCATTCCATGGGTCACTTTTTTTCCTCAGATAGTATAGTACCCCCGCACAGTGATTTTGATTGATTATTATTGGTGTAACTCCCGCAATCTGTGCTAGGCGCTTTACAGACAGCAAAGAAGATTGCTGCTCTGGATAGTTTATAATGGCCTTATCCGCCTCCCCTGGATATCAGCGGCAAAATTTTCATTAGCTTCCCTGATGGGTAGGCCCCGCAGCAAAATAGCTTTAGTTTAACCTGAAAAAAAGACAAGTTTATTTATTATGGATATTGTTTTAGAGGACCAGGCGGACATGGTCTCTGTCTGACCTATGTTATCATTAGCGTGTGGCGTGTTATCTCTCTTTTTTTATTTTTTTTATAGCCAATCACTTGTTTCTACCACTCATTTAACACCAGTGGTAGAGTTTTATGGGAGGAGTCATTCCAAACTCATTACACCCTCACAGGCTCATTTCCCTTTAATAGGGAAAGTACAGAATTCACACTAGTGTTTACCGCTGTCCCCTTTAAGGGTTGCTTCCTTAAGGGATAACAGCCAGCTGTTGGTAATGAAATTACTCTTTTAGAGCAAATAGTAGAGATCTGCTCTGTGATGCGGAAGGCTGTGGGTTTGAACCCTGCTGATGATAGGAAGGGGGTTACTACTTTTCCCCCAACAACTCAAACTATTTGTCCAACTTCCAGAAAAAATAAAAATACTTGCAGTCTTGTGGTGTGGTGAGCCAAGAGATTGCTTGCACTCTTCCCTGACAGGATTTACAAAAGCTATCCACATTTTGTCACCTTTGGACTAGATTACAGCAATGTACTTTACTTTGGGGTGTCCTTGAAGTTCACCCGCTAGTGCCAGCTTGTGCAGAATCCAAGTGCCTGCCTCCGAAGTGATGGCCACTGCTGAGAATGTGTAATGCCTGTGTTCAGATCTCTGTTAAATCCCACGGGTTGGTAATGATTGTAGAGCTCCTAAGCCAAATGAAACCTGCCTGTCTGAAAACCCACATCTTGCATGGTAGCCCTGCCTAGCAGTTACAACCAAGTGGGAGGCTGTTGCTGTTAGATTTAGTTATTGACCACAGCAGAATCCGCAGCAGAGCTTCCTCCGATGAAGAGACCCCGGGAACAAAGCAAAATACAAAAGTGGAGATGCACAAAGCTGCCTGGGAGTTGCAAGTGCTACTCCCATTAAAAGTGAAGTGAACTGGGCATGCAGCTCCTTTGGGACTCGGCAACGCCAACTGGTAATATTCTTACTGGATAAGATTCACATCTGGCAAAGCCAGAAGGTTCCTGGTTGCAGGAAGTCCTTTGAGAAGGTGATTCAGCCCAGTAGCCCTGACCTAGCGGGAGGGTATTACAGTGGTAAGAACGCTCAAAGAGTGGGTGTGTCTAGTCAGAGCAGGGCTGGGGTGCCTGTTTTATGAGCAATAAGACATAAGGCAGTGGGTGGCATTTCAGAAAAGAGCTCTTGATTTAAGCATTTTATATGAGACCAGTGTTATGTGCTCTGACTCTACAATCAGAGAGGTGGCATCCTGGGTGCAGCCTGCATTTGAGTGCCTGCGGCCACACCACACGAGGCTCTTCCTGAAACCTGACCTTATTCTTTGGCTCAGTTTCTCTCATCCTACTCCTTGGCTACGTCTACACTAGCACACTACATAGAAGTAGCCTATTTCGACATAAGAACATAGAAATAGGCTACTTCAACGCGCATCATCTACACATCCTCCAGCTCTGGTGCCGTCAACATTCAACGTCAAAGTAGCGACGGGGAACGTCGAAAGGAGCCGCCCCAGAAGGAAATGTGGCGTGTCCACACACACAAGTGCTCCCCATCGAAATAAGGGGCCAGCAAAGCCCCAAGGCGCTCCCTTAAAGGGCCCCTCCCAGACACACTCGGCCTGCACAGCACGAGATCCACAGAGCCGACAACCGGTTGCAGACCCTGTGCATGCAGGATGGACCCCCCAGCTGCAGCAGCAACAGCAGCAGCAGTAGCAGCAGCCAGAAGCCCTGGGCTAAGGGCTGCTGCACGCGCTGACCACAGAGCTTCGCAGGGGCTGGACAGAGCATCTCTCAACCCCTCAGCTGATGGCCGCCATGGAAGATCCCGCTATTTTGAAGTAGCAGGATGCGGATCGTCTACACATGCCCTACTTTGACGTTGAACTTCGAAGTAGGGCGCTGTTCCCATCTTCGGATGGGAATAGCGATTTCGATGTCTCACCGCCTAATGTTGATTTCAACGTCGAAATAGCACAAGGCACATGTAGACGCAATGCGTGCTATTTCGATGTTGTGCCAGCTACTTCGAAGTAGCCAGCTAGTGTAGACACACCCCTTGTGTCAGGGAGCCAGCTGCAGCATGGTCAGTCTCCTGGCAGTACACCTGATCCTGGCCAGGGCTGCCTGACTGACTTCACTTGCTGATTAATGAAGGGACAGGCTACCACTTGACTCACCAGTCTCCGGAGCTTGCTGACTGATCTGCATGTTCCAAGCTGAGAGCAAAGGCAGGGGTGAGAACCATGGATTAGAAGCCAAAAGCCCACGAAATGGTGGGGAGCCGGAGCCAAGACATGGTCCTACTTTCTGTGCTTGCTCTTGTGCATGTTTTAGTTCCTGTCCTTCATCTGTCTTCGACACTCCAGTCTTTAATCCTTGGCTCTGGCTCCCCACCATTTCGTGGGCTTTTGGCTTCTAATCCATGGTTCTCCCCCCTGCCTTTGCTCTCAGCTATGCTTGTAGTCCTGACTTTGGCCCATAGCTAGTCCTTGGCTCTGACCATTAGGCTTGACTACCTACAATCCGTTCACGATCCTGACAGTTTGTGCAGCCCAAGAGATAAGAGACCAGGCTTGGCTGCAAGCTTAGCCTCCCTGAGGGAGTGAGTGGACACTGTGAAAATGCTGGAGGCTCAGATCACGGCTCTGCAGGTTCCGGTGCCTATGCCCAGGTCCCAGGAAAACAAAGATTCTGTTGCTGTCCCTATTTCCTATTGACTGTGGGAAATTTTGCAGCTTCCGAAATCAGTCCTGGTTCCTGTTCTTTCTGCAACCCTCATCATTTCCCACTGAACAGGCTCTCATAGAGCTCATTATCAGATCGTTAACTTGCTTTGCCATTGCATCAGTTATTCACATCAATTAAGTTTGCCCCCATCAACCTACAGCCCAGGGCTTACAGTCCATTCGGTATTTACTACCTCTCAGAAGGGGAACTCTGGAAATACCAAGTGAGCACCTAGAGGAGGAGTTTGTTCAGTGTTCCATGGTGACAGTATAAAATATAGTGTAATCTGCTGTCTGCAGAAATGTAAAGGTCATTTTGAACAATAGACTCGATTTGTAGATGTGGGCATACTTTATTTTCCTGAATTATTTAGTAAACTTTTTTATTACAATGTAAATACATGGTTAGGCCATTTTCCCAGGGCTTCATGGTGATTGAAAGTATGAGAGGGGTAGCTGTGTTAGTCTGTACCTACAAAAACAACGGGAAGTCCTGTGGCACCTTATAGACTAACAGAATTTTTGGAGCATAAGCTTTCGTGGGCAAAGACTGATGCATCTGATGAAGCAGGTCTTTGCCCACAAAAGATTATGCTCCAAAAATCTGTTAGTCTATAAGGTGCCGCAGGACTGCTAGTTGTTTTTCTGGTGATTAAAGAGTTAGATTACTCCTGGCTTTATTTATCTGTTCATTTACCTGTTCAGGAGAGTAGCGCAACACTTCTGCTCATATGGCAATGCCAAGTGCAATGTGGAAAACGGCCTACTTCATGCCAGAATCAGCTTTCCAGGGAGAGAGGAGGTAGGAGGAGCCTTGGATTCAATTGTTCTTATTTTCGAGACCAGTCACTGTTGCGGCACTAAGGTAAGGGGCAGGGCAGAAGTCAGGTGGTTAATGAAAACCAGTGACAGCGAAAGTAGGAGCTGTTTTGCTCTGGGAGCCAGTCAGCTATTTTACTATCTAGCCCAGTGGTTTTCAACGGGTGTACTGTGGCACACTAGCATGTCTTGAGAACTGTCCAAGTGTGCCATGAACTTTCACCAGTTTCCCCTCACTGAGGCTCTTCGCACAGCCATGGGGCATGGGGAGAGTTGATGACCCATGTCCAAGCTGGCACGCGGTTTGTCAATTTCCCCTCGCAGTGGATTGATGACCCCGCCCCTGCTGGGGATCAGGGAGAAAGGCAGTCAGTTCAGTTGAAAAAGTGGGTGTGCTGTGAAATTTTGTCTCATTGAAGTGTGCCGTGTTACTGAAAAGGTTGGGTACCACTGATCTAGCCCATTGGAGACTTGCTATTCATGAAGGGCAAAATTCTTTTCAGCCCCTTAAAACTCAAGTAACTGGATTCTGCAGATAAAGAGCAGGTGTGGGAGGGACTGAGGGTTAGAATCATGCCCAACCTGGGGACTAGTGTACACCTCTTTCTCTTGTCCCCACTCTGCAACTCCCATTGGCTGGAACAGAGGCTGCACTCCTGTGTGTGCATGAGATGCGGGGCTCATGGAGTCATATAAATGCTGATCAAACCCATTGGCCACCCACATGGTAGTCTTCCACGCTGATCCGTGTAATGTCTCCATGGCACACAGAGGAGAGTGCAGGCACTCTTATACAGCTGCTTCTCTTCAGCCAGAGATTATATAGTAAAAAGGGTTGGAGGCTGACCCTCTGCACTGCCGGTGGATGTCATCCAAGCAGAGCCAAAACATATGTATTAATAGCCCTGTACTTGAAAGGTGAAGACCACCCCTCATTCTAAGAACTCCAATGTCATCCTTTCTGCAAAGCAGCCCTTTTGGTTTGGAGTGTGCTTTTTAATGACTCACATCTGTTTAAGCATTGCAAGCCTTCATCTGACATGCGAGTATCACAGTCTGGTATTCAGTCAGCTTTCAGTGATGTAACAGCAAACACACACTCAAACTCATGCTGAATGTATAGTTTTGTTTTAGTTTTCCTTTAGATCTCTCAAAATCTGCTTCAGGTTGTAAGCAGCCGTCTTGCAGAGGTTGGCAAATGGCACATCTGTGCATGTGGCTGTACGTTCAGAATAGTGACTCAGCCTTTCTGTTTCAAATGGAATCATTAGTGTTTCTTTCAGGAAATATAATTTCCCCTGCTTTTTATACCATAATTCAACCCTTCACTTATTCAAGCTGCAGCACCATAAATAAATAAACAAATAAGGTAATTAGTAACTGGCAATGGAAAAAGGGGATATTTAAAACCTAAGAGAGATTCTGAAATAAATATATTGCAACTGAACTGGTATATGCTGTTCGTGGTAGATGCGAATAAATTTAGCCCCTGCCTATGTCAGTATTGCCAACTGTCATGATTTTATTGATAGCAACAGGAGTTTTGTTCCTGTCTGGATGCTGTCTGGTCATGAGGGAAGAAGCTGCAGCCTTCAAGTGATTTTTTTTTCCATGTGCCAAGAGGAAAACTCCCTTTGATTGGCTGCTTTCCCCATCTCCTTGCCTTCTGTGGAAGAACAGCTGACCACAGTGGATGCAATAGGCAGGCAGAGCTATTTCTCCTCAAGAGCCTAGAGCAATTTTTTGGATGAGAGAGGGGACACAAGAAGCAATCGATACTGTTTCACAAAAAAGGTGTGGGGGGATGAAGGAGCAGGAAGATCCCAACAACTTGGGGTAGCTTTGCTACCCCGCCCCACCTGTGAAAAATTATTGGGTTACTCTGTGTTCCTCCCACCTGTCCCTTCCTTCCATCTGTCCCTGAATAAAACAGGGCTAGGAAGGGAGAGAAAGGGACCCCCTCCCAAATGAAGATGTCCCCTTCCTGGGAGGGAATTGGGAGGTGAAGAGATGGGAACCCCACCACAGTTGATTTGGAATAGAACATGTGTTGGTGGAGGAAGAGTCTTCAAAGTTTCAGGAGCAGCAGCATTTGCTGTAGGGGCAACAGGCAGAGATGGGGCAGATAAGTGCATAACTAAGTGATGTAAGGCTGGAGGAAGGGCAGGCCTGGAGGGGACAAGAATTCATTAATGGGGTAGGGGTTGGGAGAAGAGGGAAGCCCTATAGCATGAGGAAGTGTTTTATGTAGGTTTTGGGTGATTTTATGCAAGCTTTTATAATCTGATCTCAGGTGGATCTTCTAGCGAGCGCTGCGGTAATGGAGGCCAAAATCATCATTTCCTGTAAATGTGTGTGATTGGCACTCTCTCATGTGTCTGTGTGCACACAGGACCTGGGCAGGGAGAACTGAGAAATCAGGATTCAGAAAAAAACAAAACAAAAAAAAACCACATGATTTTGAGTAACGTTTTCAAACGTGCCATAGGGCCAGATTTTTAAAATGTATTTGGGTGCCTAAAGATGCAGATGCCAGCCTTCTGGTATTTTCAGAAGCACCCAGATGCATAACTCCCATGCTTTCAATGCTAAATTATTTCACTGAACATGAGGGTCGGGGGGGCAGGCAACAGAATTGCTGGGCCCCTGGGCAAGGCAGAGGAGGACCGGGCTGCACAGTCCTGGAAGGAGCAGGGCCTCAGACAAAAAGCATGGCTCTGAATGCAGACAGCTCTGAGTGCCACCTGGAGCACGTTGTGGCCTCTACCCTATTTAAAGGGCCCAGGGTTCTGGCCACCACCACAGAGGCTGGGAACCTGGGGCCCTTTTTAATTGTCAGGTCCAGGGCAGTTACTCCCTTGCCCTCCTCCCTGGTTGGCAGGCCTGACTGAACTTCAAGGATTACGGTAGGAATTCCATGCATAGCTGCTTTTGAAAAATCTCACTAGATGTCTCTCTGCAATTTTAGGCCACTAAATATCTTTGAAAATCTTCACATCAGGAGCCCAAGTCTCACTGAAAGTCAACGGGACCTAGGCTCTTAAGGCAAGAGTCACCTCTGAAAATTTAAGCCAAAATCTTTTTCAAAAAAATCACTAAATTTTGAGTATCTGAACTTTGATTTTTGAAGACCTTGATGTCTTGAGGATGCACATGAAATTGCAGAGGCTGTTTTTTTCATTTCAAGTTACAACATATAAACATAAACTTTTGAAACTAGCAGGTACAAGTGTGCACAGGAAATATTCTTTATAATTAAACATTTTATAATCATTAAAATGTCATGGGTGCAACATTGATAGGTAAATCATCACAACTATATAGTTGATCTTATGTGTAAGTGCTTTTGTAAGGGACAACTAGGTCATTAGCTAAACATAGTTCCATCTGTTTGGCTTTTTTCATAATGCATACAATGTAACAAAAAAGCATTCTATTATATATTAGCTCATGGTTTTGGTGCTAAAGAGAGAATTATTATAGTTTTATGGCCCTGGAATTGGGCCTTTCTTTGTTTTTGATGTTTCGAAGGTAACTGTTGAGCTTTTGTTGTGGGGACTAAATCAGAGCACATCATTTGGTAACACACACACACACACACACACACACACACAGAGAATGTGTCTTTTTTCTGTTGGTGGAAGAGCTGTTTCTTCAAAACAGACTTCTTCAAAGATAAAACAGACAAAACAGTTTCTTCAAAGATATTCCTGATTTGGAGTTCATCTGAGAAATATCCATTTTAAAAAGTTTATTTTTTAAACGTATCGCTGATACTATGAGTTTGAGCTGTACTGTTTGTGACTGGTTCAGGATGGCTGACAGAAATGTTGGACCCCTAGGCAAGCTGTGGAAGGGGGACAACTTCATGTTCCCAGAAGGGATGGAGTCCTTGGGTGAGAGGGTGTGGCTGGCATAGCTAGCCCTCAGAGCCACCAGGAGTGTGCCCTCCCCACAAACCAGCTGTTGGAGCCTCCCAGGTTGCATGGCACAGCATCCCAGCTGTGAGTTAAGTGGCCTGGGGTTCTTGCCACTGCCACAGTAGTAGTGGTTGGAAATCTTGGACCATTTTGAATTTTTGGGCCCCGGGTCAATTGCCACCTTTGTTTCCCTCACCCCACGCTTTGGCAAGCCTGGACTGGTCAGCTCAGACACATGGCACTGTTTCTGTTCTCTGATTACATAAGCATTTCTGCTTCCAGAACTTGTATGTCTGAAGCTTTAAAAATTCAGTTACTGTGAAAACGTGTACGTGCAGTCTTTGAAATTCACTTCAGTTTCCCATACACTTTGAGTGCTCGGGTGTTAGCAAACATCAGACACAAAAGCAGTAAGGAGACTTCTAATAAATTAACTAATGGCTATTACGCCTTCCCTCAGTTGTTACATGAACTTATAAGGCTGGATGGATCTTTGAGATCATCTACCCTGGCCTCCTGGATAACACAGGTCATAGAATTTCCCTGTTACTTCTATACAGACCCCGTTAACTTGTGTTTGACTAAAGTATATCTTCCGTGTGGAGATGGGGAATCCACCTTTTCCTCTAGATAATTAACACCTGGAACAAACTGTCTTCTCTGTTTAAAAAAAAAAGTGCCTTACTTCTAATTTGCATTTGTCAGGCTTTAACTTCCAACCATTAATTCTAGTTATGTCTTTTTCTCTGTTGGAATAAACAGTATCTCATATTTTAGTATCTCATATTTTCTATCTGTGAAGGCACTTTTATGTGCTGAACTCTTACTTCTAATAGGAACTGTTCCATTCTATTGATTTTTTTTCTAATTTCAAGATTTCTGTTTTAGATTTGGAAATTGTTTCCTTCTCACTGAGGAAGTCTTTACCATTCAGAAATAACCATGCCTCCATAGGGTTGATATGGGTTTATCAGAGCTAGAAATGTAGACTCTATTTTAGATGGAACAATGCCTCGCCTGACTCAGATTGCTCTGAACTTGCTCTGTTAGTTAAAGCCATCCCTAAAGGTTCATACTTGTCCAGCAGTCATAGCAGATGTTTTCAGCACATTCCATTTTTTTCTTTCAGTAATGATTCTGGATTGTATTGAGAAATATTTTAAGGTTTTTTAAAATTGTCTTTTACCCCATATTTTGGAAGAATGTGTTGGTTCAGCAGTCCACATACAAATGAGTTATTAGATGAAAGCCCAGTTTGTTCATCAGTTTAACTGAAGTGGGAGTCTGGAGAATCAATGATTGCTGGCTGACATGCAAAATTGTTTCCCTCATTTCAGGAAAATCATTTGGCTGTGCATCGTTTATTCCTGCAGCCCATGTAAAGCAGTGACAGAGAAGTAGCCATGTTAGTCTGTAACTTCACAGAATAAAAAAAGCAGTCCTGTAGCACTTTAACAAAATGATGTCTTAGGTGATGAGCTTTTGCAGGACGGACTCATTTTGGGTCTATCCCACAAAAGCTCATCACCTAAGAAAACATTTTATTAGTCTTTAAAGCGCTACAGGACTGCTAGTTCTGCCATTGATCTCCCCTTTGAGGTCAACATGAGACTCAAGCAAGGCTGCATCATTGCCCCAACATTGTTCTACATTTTCATCACCATGACCCTTCACCTCATTGATGGCAAGCTTCCAGGGTGGTGATGAAGATTGTCTATAGAATGAATGGGAAGCTTTTCAATCTCAGAAGCCTGAAGGCTCAAAGGAAGACCACCGCAACATTGACCTGGGAGCTCCAGTTGGTAGATGACAACATGGTGGTTGCTGTTTATCCCACAGCCCTTCATACCATCTGAAGTGCCTTCTCTGAATCATATAAGAATATTGGCCTCACACTGAACATCAAAAAGGTGAAGGTGCTGCACCAAACTTCACTGATGGGACAATCTCATGCACCTTAGATTGAAATCATTGGAAAACTGCTGGAAAATATGGACCCACTTCCCATGCCTTGGAAGTCATCTTTCCACTAAAGATGACATTGATGCAGAAATCCAGCATCATCTGAGCCATGCAAGCTCTGCTTTTGCCTGCCTGAGACAAAGGGTCTTCGAGAACTGGAACATCTATCGCCTGACAAAGCTCTTTGTGTACCATACAGTGATTGTTCCAACACTAATATTTGCGTGTGAAACCTGGACAACATACAAGCATCATTTGAAGGCACTTGAACAATATCATCAATGGTGCCTCAGGAGGATCCTAAATATCTCTTGGAGGATAGGCACATGAACACTAACATCCTGGAAGAGCTGAACATGATTATCATTGAAACCATTATCATTTATCAACAACTTTGGTAGACTGGTCATGTGGTTCGGATGTCTGATCAGCACCTCCCAAAACAGATTCTGTTTTTCGAATTGGAGGAAAGACAGAGGAGCATTGGGGGTCAGTGGAAGTGATATAAGGACATGCTGAAGGCACACATGAAAAAGTGCAGCATCAGTATTGACACTCGGGAGAACCTTACCCAAGACCATTCCCAGTGGATAATGGTAATCTATAAGGGGCTGATGCAATTTCACAGATCCCACTGCAGTGCAGAGGAGGACAGGTGGAAAAGAAGAAAAGAGCATCAAAAACTGCCGTGCATCCCTCCAACAGCTACCAACACCTGCCCCTTCTGTGATAAGATCTGCAGCACCAGAACTGGGCTGATCAGCCATCAACGGATTCACAAATGGGAGGGTGACATGAAGACATCCTACTTGTTATCAAGTGACTGCCAAGAGAGGCAGGACTGCTTTTATGCCATGTAAAGCATGTTTGCCTTGGTACCAAATGTTTTGACCAAGGGCTAGATTCACACAGGGACTGAATGGCTAACAGCATCTAGGAAAACATGGGATTCACAAAGGCTGCAGTAGGTATCTGGGCTCCTTCTAGAATGAATGGGAAGAGAGTGATGCTGATGCTAGCAGAGAGCGGGGAGCTGCTGAACAGAATGGTGTGCCTTAAGCTTCACCCTTCTCAGGGAATTAGGAACTTTTTGCATGTCAGGAAGAGGAGGATCCTTCAGACACATTTTAGCTTTTAGCCCAGTGGTTAGAGCAGCCAGTTGGAATGTGGGAGGCCCAGGTTCAGTTTGTCACTTCTGCTTGCTGAAAAGAAAGGATAGGAACAAGGCTCTCCCACCTCTTAGGTGTATGTGCCCTTACCCCTGGGCAACAGGATCTTCTCATGTGGGGCTCCCTCAATTTCTCTTATTGAAGCTGTTGAGGGAGTGATGGGAGCAGGGGCATTGGCTTCCCCACACTCCCCCAGAGAAGGCTCTACCCATCAGGCTACAGAGTCATCCTTACATTCTCTCTGGCCCAGTGGCTCTTTAATTATTCATACAAAATGCAGCAGCTTCAACAGGAGAGACTGAGGCATTCCTAAAACAGACTATCCCATAGTTCAGCCTTGCCTGTGTGGTAAGAGTTACTGGTTCAGTTCCGTGCTCTCCTTTCCCCAGGGAGTTTGAACCTTTCCCTTATCCCACGTCAGTGGTTTAAGCAGTGAATTAAAATTATATAGTCAGGCCCCAATCCAGTAGAGGAGCTCTGAGCTCAACTACAGGAACCACCCATTTTCCCTTGCTTTGCGTATTATGCTGGGGCATTGCAGATGGCTAGAGTGATGTGGCAGTGTGGATGTCCAGAAGTGGACATATAGGTACCTAGGGAATTTAGCAGCAGAAATGTAGGCACTGAGTGTATTTAGCCACCTGTAAGCTTCGGGGGCAGCTGAGTGGAAATTCTGGACAGTCATGCTTAAATGTTGGATTTAGGCACTTCAAGTGGCATTTGGATGACAAAATCCCTATATGAGCCTGCCCCCAAACTATTAAGAGGAACGCAGCAGTAGAGCTGCTGATGGGGCATTTGTAACAGGTTTCAGTTTTTATGTGATTGCTATTTAAACGTATTAAGTAGCTAAGATGGGTACAGTGCCCTGAGGCTGGAACATTGAAACAGCAGTCTGTTGTCAAGCTGTTGTTATCTCTTTACAAAATATACATCTCCTGAATTCCTGATCTACTTGTTTGTTTGGTGAGAGATGCGTGTTTGTGCTTCATCAGCTGGACGAGAGCTAAATAGAGTATTGCCATCACTGGTGATGTCTGCTGCAGTTTGTCCATTAGTGGTGGTGGTACATTGCCACGTGACTTTGGAATTCTAGCCTGTATGCTCTTGGACCTGTTTGTTTTTGCTTCATAGTCCCAGTTCAATGTTTTATCTTATAAGTTAGTTGGATATTATTAGTTAAAGGAAAGGAACGATAGCGTATTCTATGTAGTGGGCTTCAATGGGCTTGTCTACAGTTGCCCCCAACTTCAAAGGGGGCATGGTAATCAGGGCCATGGGAGATAACTAACGAAGTGCTGCAGTGAGTACGCAGCACTTCGTTAGGCTAATTTTCCCCCGTGGCAACTCTGAAGTGGCAAACTTCAAAGTGCTGGCATGTGTGTAGCTGCAGGCACTTTGAAGGGCCTGCGCTACTTCAAAGTCCCTTTTCTCCTCAAAATTTGCATGCTGGCACCTCCAAGTTTCATGCTTCGAAGTTGCCGTGGGGGAAAATTAGCCTAATGAAGTACTGCATATTCACCACAGCACTTCATTAGTAATCTCCCGTGGCCCTGATTACCATGCCCCCTTCGAAGTTGGGGGCAAGTGTAGACCCAGCCAATATATATTTTGTCACAGTATAGAGGTGAAATGACTTTGTGATCCTTTGGTAGATGGCTATGTACTTGTTTCACTTGCTGCAATATTTCAATATTAGATCTTTTCAGCATTTCAATACTTACATTAAAACAAACTATCATGAACATCTATTTATCTTCTATTTTCAACAAAATTAAAATGTCTAATTTAGTATTAAGTCGTTAAATAACTTTCTGCTGCCAAGAAGAAATGCATGCTGTGAAATAACATCTAAAATACATAAAGAGGAGTTTCCACCCACTAGGCTTTTTAATAGCAGTTATTTCTACATCTGCGCAGATTTTACTTCATAACTAAATTTGTGGTTGAAGATGTTGCATATGGAGTGCAGTCATTGCTGCTGAAAAGTCAGTCTTTTCCAGCTATTACCACACAGTGGTTATCTAGGAGAGTTCAGTAGGTCAGTATCCTGGGGCCAAACTGTGTCCTTTTGGAAAACAGAGGTCAGATTCCCTGGAAAACATCTGCTGCTTTGTGTCACTGGTTCAGCTCAAATCTGCTTTAAACCAGGTTTACACAAATCTGGATATAGAGCTGTCATACGTCACCAAATCTATAAGAACATAACACTAAATCTGAAACCAGGGTTAAAAACATTAATGCCGCTGTGATGGTGGCCTGGAGGGCTCAGTGATTAGTTAGACTTCTGGCCCCTTGTTCCTCTGTCAGGGCAATAGTGGTAGCCACTCCTGACCTTAGGTAGTATTCTTCAGCTGTTCATTTCCATCTGGGCCTGAGTCCTTTAAGAGCCAAGGTCCAGGTGCAAGCAGAAAGGTATAAGGATACCTATATGCAACTGGGATGTCCCTTTCCAATGGGTCACCATCCAGGGTCTTCTGGAAAGCAACACCTGCGAGACCTTCCCTGCAGTAACTTCAAGTTCACTTCCCTGGGCTACTTCCTACCAGTTTGGAGATTGTCCCCTATGGTGCAGTCACTTTCTCAACAATCAAAACAAGTCCAAAGAAGCAAGGCCCTACAGGACCTCTTGGCTCTCAGAGCGGGTGGTGGATAGAGAAGTCACTGTCTGGCGGGGTCTGATCCACTGGGTGGTCTCCCTGATGCTCACCTTTTGGTCTAGTTTCCTGGAGAAGCTTTCCTCTCTCCTGAAGCCTGTACTCCATCCTTTGCCTGGTCTTCTGAGCTCCATTTAACCTGATCCTCCAGCTGGAGCATGCTCACCAAGTCTGGAGGGACAGAGCTACTTGGTCCCAGTATTATCTTAATACCTATGGGCTCAGTGTGGGGCTTGTGTACCTCGTCACACACCTGCCCACTCAGCCACCAAATTGTGATGGCGCAGTGCTGGTCCTCTGGCTCATAGCAGAAAATGGCATTTTTGTTTTCCTTGCCTGTGTGCTGGGACACTTAGAAGCTACATGGCTGTAGCAAGAGATACCACTGTAGCATACACAGGTTTTGGTCTTTCATGGGCCACGTTTACACAAGAAGCATTTGTTGACAGAAGTGACCGTTGGAAGCGATTTTCCAGTAAAACTTCTATTGACAGATTGCATCTACACATAAAAATAGATCAAAAGAGCAATCTGCTCTGTCGACAGAGAGCAGCCAGATTGCCCGGCCCTCTCTCAACAGAATGGTTGGCCAGAAGCTCTGCAAACAGGGCTGCCTGGTGAACTGGCAGCCGTGTCTGTCACCAAAAGGGCCCCGGAGCATCTACACAGCTGTTTTGTCAACAGAACACTATTGAGAGAGGCGTTATACCTGAATGGTGAGAGGCATAACACTGCCGATCCATGTGTTGGGTTTTGTCAACAAAGTGCATTTGCTGTGTAGATGCTCTGTGTTTTTTCCAGCAAAAGTCCTGTTTTGCTGGGAAAAGCTGCTCATGTAGACATGACCATGGAGTTCCGCCTTCAGAGAGATGCACTGCCTGCTGTGAGTTGGAAGAGCTGCTCTCATAAGTAATATCACAGGGCAGCTGATTTTATTGTTAGGGTCTCTTCCTTATGCCACTTTCCAGGGGCACAACTTTCTCTTGAGAGAGGCTATGTCTACACTAGAGAGTTTTGGAATGAAAACTGGGGTTTTATTGACAAAACGCGGAGCATCTACACGCACACTGTACTTTGTTGACAAAAACTGTTCACAAAAGACATATAGATGCTCTGGGGGACCCTTTTGTTGACAGAGCGGGTCAAAAGATCGATTTGCTCTTATGTGTAGACAGAACATCTCTTTTGACAGTAACTTCTGTAGACAGATGTGTCTACTGTAGATGTAGCCAAAGAGAATGGGTTGTTCTTCCCTGAATTCTTGAGGCAGGACTTTTCCAAGCATGATGCCAACTGTGCTGGTTTGCACAATAAATGATATTATGAACTCTGGGTGGAATAGCACTGGTTCTTGAATCAAATTGTCTTTCAGTGCTTTGAATGCCTCATCACAATTTTTTCATCCGACAGATTTTATGGGGTTCAAATCCTTTCCAAGGCTATGAGAGGGGCAGCAATGGTACCAAAGATGGGGTACTGTCAGAGATTCATCCCTAGCAATTCCAGAAAACAATGAACTGGTTTTTGGTGGAGGGGATAGGGCAATCTTCTTGAGCTTGGACTTTGTCCATCAGGGGTCATAACTTGTCCCCCTCCCACTGTGTGCCCCAGGTAAGTGACTTCTTCAGCAGCCATATGGTACTTGATTAGACTGACCATCAACACTGCCCCGTAAGAACTTGTAGTTTTCAATAATGTGCCCTATATGGCCAGTCCAATCTTCACCATATGCAAAAATACTGTTTAATGTAGGTGGCTATTTGTGCCCCATGTGGCTGCAGCACTTTATCCATCAGTCACTGGAAGGTGGCAGTGGCCCCATGGAGCTCAAAAAACCTGGTCTTAAATTGATACAACCAACTGGGTGGAGAAGGCAGTCCTCTCTTTAGATGTGGGCCTCAAGGGTATCTGCCAGTATCCTTTCAATAGGTCAAGAATGCATTATATATTCTTCTACATCCAGGCTACAAAGTCCATCTCATCAGACAAGATGCCCACGTTGAGGAGTGGCGGCGGACACTTAATGCTCCATTTGGCCATGGGGCATGATCATATAACTGCAAGGACAGTGCTTCCTCTGGGTCCTCAGCATCTGCTAGGCACTCACTTAGGGCACCCTTCCTCAGCCACTGTGGCCATCTTCTTCTTTTTGTTTTTGTTTTTTTTTGAGAGAGAGAGATGTTTCCACTAGAGACGTGACACCCTCTGAAAAACCTTTTAAAAAAACACCAGTCACACCCCAGAATGACCAGCTAGGTCAGATCTTTGCCACTCCAGCACGTATTGTCTTAATGAAGTTTTGCAGGCCATTTAATCTCTCTTCTCGTGTAGGGCTCTGTGTCTCCCTCAATGAACTGGAGGTAGATCATCCCTCTCTGTTTCTTTCCTGCTGTCACCAGCATTCCCTGACCAGGGTATGGCTGCGGCAAGAGTCTGTCCTTACATGGCCTCTCTGTCCACTTAGACTAACATTGTCCTTTAGCCTTCTCTTCTGAGCCTGGCTGTCTGTGGTCCAGACCTCCCCATAATTACAATCCCTTAATAGGCAGTCTCATGAAAAATTGATGGGTTTCCTGTCCCCTGGGCCTACTAGTGACAGGTAACCTCCCCTGCCTCCTTTTGCCCCTCCTTCCTTCATTCTCCCATTCCCTACTATATCAACTCTGTATTCTAAATCTGCAAACCAATCATCTGAAGAAGTATTTGGTCACCACAAAAACTGATGACCTAATAAATGTGTTAGTCTTTAAAGTGCTACAGAATTGCTTGCTATTTGTGAAGCTACAAGGTTACTCGTCTGAGACTATTTATCTTGTAAAAAGCAACCTCATCACTGCCTCTCTCAGTGGCGATGGCCCCGTGGGCCAGGTCGTTCCCTTGGGCCCATATCCCTCCCAACAGGCTGAGGTTGGACTTCTGGGCTCTTCTTGAGGACTTTATATCCTTAACCTCTGGGGTTGGCCATCCTACTTGCCAGGGAACCCTTTGGCTGGATTCAGAGGTCAGTAATATGTATGTCCTGGGGTCTTACAAAGAGGGAAAAAAAGGACTAAACGTCAGGCTATATATCTATATCTATCTATATCTATATCTGTATTTCAAATAGGAAGAGAGAAAGGAAGTGCAGTCATCAGCAATGTTCTTTCAGACTCTGGGCAACGGCCCAGATGTGAGTCTCAAACAGAAATTCATCATGGCAGATTCACTCAAGGGTTTGGAAGTGATATTCAGGCACCCATAGTAAATACCTTGACCTGGGTGGCTATCACATCGAGGACCCAATATGAAATCTGGAGCATCTCTGACAAGTAGAGAGCCAGTTGGTTGGCCCAGCTTTCCATTGGCCAAAGGGTCATGGTAGCAACGCTCACAAATGTGATGAGGAACGTCTCTGGATCATCTGTGTGCCCTACCTTTGTCAGTTTCGCCAGGATGTGTGGCATTGGGGAGATACTTCCCTCTGGCTTGGTAAGACTTAGTGCTGCCCCAGGAAGCTGTGTGAGTGTAATCATCTGTTTGATGAGCAGCTGCTGTATCCCCCTTTCTTTAATCAGCTGCTGTTGCTGGGCAGAGTGTGTTAGAGCCATTAGTTCTGCTGCTGAGCTATTTGTTAATGGTTTTTCCAAGACCCACTTCAGCAACTTCTCAAAATCTATTTGTGCTTTTTCCTCTACCTCTCCTTTCTGGCCTATTTTCAGGCCTGGGACCCTATGCTCCCTTCATGCTCTTCATTGTATGATGAGAGCTGGATAACTTACTGGATAGCATACACTGCTTTTGGCCTCCTTGTCATGGTAGTAGGTATATCTATTCCTAATCTAAAACCAGGAATTTCCAGCTTTTCTCCTACATCTGGACTTGGCCCGTAAGGGGTGGTGTAGTGGGATCTGGGCCCTCTTTTTCCACCAAGTCCCAGCACAGGGCAACAACAGTGGCAGAATTCTTTCTGTAGTAAGTCAAAGGTCACTTCCCTGGGCTAATTCCTGCCAATGGGGCTCTTAGTTAGGGTGTGTGACCCCTATAGTGTAGTCAGCCTCATACAAAAAAAAATCTAAGGAAGCAGAGCCCAACAGGACTTGCAAGTTCTCAGACTGGGTGGTTGTTGGAGAACATGCTGTCTGGGGGCCTTACTTGCTCTGTTGTCCCCTTTCAGGCTCAATCTTCTGTATTGCTTTGTGAAGAAGCATTCCTCTCTCCTGCAACCTGTCCACCATTCCTTGCTTGGGTTTCTGATCTCCCATTTAACCCGCTCCTCCAGTCAGCACATGTTCAGAGGGGTGGAGCTGCCTGGCCAAGTATTGTCTTTTAACTCCTTGAGGCGCAGGGTGGGGTGTTTACACCCCCTCACAGCCCAGCAAGAGAAAAACCAAGGATCCTTAGACTAATGGTATTAAGTTTATATTGATGTCACTTGTTGCTAGTAGCTTTGATTTGGCCATGCCACAAGTAATAGCATGAGGAGAAATCTTGGTCAGTTTTGTGGGTTTTTTTGCAACTGAATTCATGTTCATCAGCAGATGGTATCTTTGAACTTTGATACGAATGAGTACTTGCCTGGTAGGGCTTGTACAAAAAGTTCCCACCACTTCTGTGTGTGTGTCTGGAAAAGTGACTAATATTATTTCTTATAACTTTGCAGACTACAGATGCCACTTCGAATGTGAGGAAAAGAACAAACACGATGGTGCAGTCGGAGGCTGATGGTGGGAACCGAACTGACACAGCAAGCAGCTCCATCCAACCTTCTGCGGTAACTCAGGGGTCTTCTGACATTACACCCCAGTCTCTGTCAGCATCAAGTCCAAACCCATTCAGTCGCCTCAGTGTCTCAGAAACATTGTCTTCTGCAAAAGCTACTCCGCCTGCTCCTCCTTCCACCCCAATTTTAACTGGATGCATAACGCAGCATGCTACCACTGGATCCTCCTCCATTCCTCACTTAGTTGGATCTAGACTGGAGCAGATTCAGACCACGGCTAATACGGTCAGAGCATCTGGAAAGCCGTCTGCTGTCTCTCCGCCTCCTGCTCCCCCTGCCTCGGGCTCTGGCACTAGTAAGATAGACAAATATGCACGCATTCTGTTTCCAGTCACATTTGGAGCATTCAACATGGTCTATTGGGTAGTGTATCTATCCAAGGACACCATGGAAAAATCCGAAAGTCTAATGTAGTTTTGCTGCTACATAGTAGTTTCCTTTATTATTATAATACATTTGTTGCAGGGATCCTTCTTTTAAAACTGTTTTTAGAGAGAGATCATTAATTCCTATTTTACAAGGCTCTGTGCTAGGTTCCTACTGTAAAGGACAAGTTTACGGGGGTAATTAACTAACTCATCTGGAGCAAAAGGTAAGAAAATTGGCTTCCCTCCCCACAAATGGCAGTGAACCAGTCACCTTGTTCAACAAAATATGCTGGGAACAGAGAACTTGTCTTGGGGCAGAAGGGAGGGAAAGAACAGTACTGGGAAGTGAATTGGGGCCAGTGACACACATTTTATGCAGTGTGACGTGCTGACTTTTAGTAATATGCCACAATGATTAGTAGGAATCTCCTGAGGCTCCGAGCACCACTGCCTAGACCTAGCAATGCATTTTCCAATATGACTTGCAGTGACTGTTTGGTGCATTGTTTAAAATGCTGCCAGGAAGGGACTCTTCCCTGCTAGATTAAAGTTGATGAAAGAAATGATGAGTGGAGAGAGAAGGAAGAAAAAAAAAGGCCTACAGGTAGGGGAATGGAGGGATGAGAGTAGTGCAGTGAAAAAGGATTAGGCAAAGTAGTTTGAGGTTCTATCTGTGTTTTTTTACTATGCAGTATTTCGTGTTGCTTCATAGAAAGTTCTCTCTGAACTGAAGGATGAGTTAATCTTGTGGAGTCTGAGATTTTATGAACTAGTTCTTTGGGGTTTGCAAAATTAACTTAATACCCTATTTTTTTTTTTTGTTTACTTGCATGAGATTTAACTTGATTGTTGTTACTCCTAATTTGCAACTGTGTAAGAAAGAGAAGAAACAGGCATGTGATGTTTGGGTTTTGATTAGAATTCTTCCTTCTCTGGTGCCTTTCACTTGTGTTTTTTTTCCCCCACTCTGCCTGCTCTCCTCCTTTGTCACCATTATTTTTCACTGGATGTGTCCTTTCTTACACCGTTTCGTGTAGCCTCCCCTAATCAAAATGCAAACCCAATAGTGTCTGAGTTCAAGTGAAATGCTCAGGTGGCTTTAAAATGGCAAAATGAGTTTGCCCATCCTTTCTAGGGTTATGGTACAGGACAATGGTTAGGAAAGGAAATTGGCTCCTTTGGGAAGTAGTCATGAGCAATAAATAAGAGGAATCCTTTCCTAGGTGTGGTCAGATGCTTCTTCCTCTTGCTCCATCTTGTCTTAAAAATGGTCAGTGGCAGTACAGTTCTCTCCTGAATGTTTGGTGTTAATGATGAATAGGCAGGTAAGTATCTGAATTTCTTTGAAGTGAACTGTTTAAATCTAACAGAGGTCTTGTTTATCAGTTTCCT
The DNA here is from genome assembly GCF_033958435.1 of Carettochelys insculpta. Classification (NCBI taxonomy): domain Eukaryota; kingdom Metazoa; phylum Chordata; order Testudines; family Carettochelyidae; genus Carettochelys; species Carettochelys insculpta. Next base: position 47,462,516 of record NC_134140.1, on the reverse strand, counting down.
CTCTACCATACTGGGTAGATGACATTCTGAAGATTAAAAAAGCTGCCTGCACAAACTCCACCTGGGTAACTAGATGGAATTCTCAGAAATTGTATACTAAAATAATATGCCAGTCTCTGGTTGAAGTGGGATTATGCTTGGATGGGTTAGTCTCCATCTGGAGTAGAGTGACATAGCTGACTCCTAAACACTCCTTTTAGGAGCCTCGTGTACAGAGGGTATTCTAGGAGCAGAAGCAGGTATTGGTAGCCCTTTTTGACCAGTTGACAGATGGACCTTGTGGAAGCAATAGCCAGTTTGAGTTTCAGGAGCCTGCTCTATCCTGTTCTCAGATGAGAGCCAGGAAAAAATGCTCCAGATACAAAAATTGGCTTCCTTGCATCCCTTCTGCCCACTTCTACCTTGTAGACATAGGCGTTAGCTGAGAATCTGACTGTGAAATTTAAAGACTTTATGAGCGGTAAGAACATAAGGGCTGCCAGACTGGGTCAGACTATGGACCATCTTACTCAATATCTTGTCTTTGACTAGGGTCCAGAACAGATCTTCCAGGGGACTGTGGAATGATCCAACCTTGTCTTCCACCTCCAGGTTTAGGTTGTCAAGGGTTTAGTTTCACCCCAAGCATGGTGTTTAAGATCACATGTAGGATGGCTTTCCGTTCATGTTGTTTTACCTTAGACTGTACAGAAACTGGATATGAGTTACATGAGTTTTCTTTTCACTGGCTTTGCCAAGCACCCAGATGGAGCCATTTACATTATGTTTCTTTACATCTACAAAAAGGCGCAATACTATTTTTTCCTATGTAACAGGTTTAAGATTTCCACGCTTCTTAGAATACCACAGCTGCTGCCATTGCACACAATTATAAATGCAGCACGTGCACTAATTAGCTGTCTGAAGCCATTTTTGATCTTTGGCTGTATCTCTGGTAATTGTAGCCTTTGGTCCCTATGTTAGTCACAGTATCACAATCACGCTATTGCTCCTGGCCACAAGCTATAATCTATTTATCTACTTAAACTAAGAGAAACAAGTAAGTCCTGCAGCAATTGCTTAATCATAAAAAAGCTACATAAATACTAAAATATTTTTAGCACAATCAACAATGTAATTTTGGTTTGTTCGGAAACTGCATTAACTCTGACCGTTACTAAAAATCAGCTTGGCTTTCCACTCTGAAGAGGCGAGAAATTATCTTTCTCAGGAATGGCCTTCAACAAATCCTCCCACCTCTCTGATTTGGATGTGTAAGCAGCACATTGTTCAGCAGACTCAGTGGTGGTTCAGGCTAGCTGACAAAGATGATCTGTAGCTGTATGTTGGATTCAAGCCAATTGCTACTCTGGTTTGATAAACTTAAGTTAAAGCCTGTAACACAACCACAGAAAGTTGATTTGATTTGATTCCAGCCTTCTGTTTTGGGAGAGAATACTTAGGAGTTTCTCACAATAAGTAGGTTTGGGCTTTTTTAAAAATTTGTCAGGGCACTTTTAAAACACCTGCCATGATCTACATGGCTGCATCCAGAATGAGAAATGACATCTGTCAGGGATGATGTAGATGGTGGTTGGTCCTGCTATGAATGCAAGGGACGGATTGGATGAGCTCTCAAGGTTCCTTCCAGTTCTGGTATTCTGTGACAAGGTCATCATAAGGCTAGGAGTAATATATAATGCTGCACTACATTTTTGCATAAGGACATATGAAGAAATTACCATAACTAGGTTTCCGTATTAGATAAGGACAATGTAAAGGGAAAATTGTTAATGGAGGTGTTTTTTTTTTGTGGGGGGGGGGGGTTACTTTGTAATCCCTTAGTAGAACAATCAGAAATAGCAGAGAGGCTGTAGTGTAGTCAGCATTAGTGTGTTATGAACTATCTGTGACCTAAGTGACTCCTAAGCACTCCTTTTATGAGCCCTGGGCACAGGAGGATATATTAGGGGCAGAAGCAGGTATTGGTCGCACTTTTTGACCAGTTGACAGATGGACTTTGTGGGAGCCACACAGCCAGTTTGAGTTTCAGGAGCCTGCTCTATACTATTCTGGGACCAGAGCCAGTGAAAAATGCTCCAGAATGTAAAATTGGCTTCCTTGCAGAGGCACATACACACACAAACCAAAACTCCCTGCTAAGGATAGGCTAGTAATCCTGGGCTAAGCATTCAAAACTATCATTTTAAATTGTATGCCCCCAAATTATTCATCATTTCAGTCTTCTGATGAAAGCTGTCTTCTGTTTGTTTTTAAATCACTGAAGTATTACTTTAAAAAAACAACCCATCTGATTTATAAAGTCCAGTTTATAAATAGTAAATAAGGTGATGACAGAAAGTTTTAAAAAATCAGAGTATTAGAAAGCTGGGGCTGATCTACACTACAGAAGTAGGTCGGCTTAGCTATATTTCTCAAGGCTGTGAAAAAATTCTGTTTTGCTATCTACGCTGTCTTGAGGCGGTTGCAGCTGTGTCACTGTTGCCCTTCTAGTGTCCATATAATCCCAGTGAAATCTTCACTAACTGCTACCTGCAAAGAGATTGTCCACAGACCTTGATAAGATGGGGTGAGGTAATATTTTTAATTGGACCAACTTCTTGAAAAAGACAAGCCTTTGAGCTGCACGCAGGATTGTTACTCAGAGGGTCATAGCTAAATACAAAGTGGAAAAGATTATTTAGCATAAGTAGCTGACGCACATAGTGAAGGATCATGAAATTACTAGGCAGCGGGTTTAAAACAAACATAATGAAGTGCTCCATACCATGCAGAGTCCACCTGGGATGTTGTCAAGGCCAAAAGTATAACCTCAGTTAAAGAATTAGGTAAATTTATGGGAGATAGGTCTGTCAATGGCTATTAGCCAACAGGATTGGGGATTCAACCCCATTTTCAGAGTGTCTGTAAGCCTAAAACTACAAACTGGACTGGATGACAAGAGGATGGATCACTTGATAATTGTCCTGTCCCATTAATTCCCTCTGAAACATCTGGCATTGGCCACTATCAAAAGACAGGATACAAGACTAGATGGGCCATTGTTCTGACCTAGTGAGGATATTTTCATGTGTTTATCATGATTGTAAATTTTAATATGGACAAGGAAGAATCTTAATAATAGGGATTAAAAACCAACTAGCAATTGTAGTGCAGGTAAATCTAAACAAACCTGTATTGTAGCACCTTGTAGCGATTCTAATTGTCATTGCTTGTTCTGTATTCAGACCTTCATAATATTTCTAAATTCCTAAATTAGGCGGCAGTAACTTATTCAGATCATTTGGGAAGGGAAGGGTTACCTTCGCTTTATAATCTTCTGTGACGAATAATTTAACAATGCAAGAAGTGGAACAGCACCAATTCACTGAAGTAGAAAGAACTTAATGCAAAATTTGTATTTAACAAGTGACAGTTAAACAGAATAAATGAACTTACATGTCAGAGGTGTTTTAAATAATGCTATAAACTATGCAAAGGTGAAGCAATTAAATGTCAGTTAAACTTCTCCCTCAAAATCATATCTTACTCAGTGTCAGATTCTTCTTTTATTTATACCAGTTTTGCACTGGTGTAACTCCACTGCTTTCAGTGTAAATCACTTCTGATCACAGTGGTGTAAGAACTTGATCCAGAGCCAAAGTAGGTCAGTGGGAGTCTTTCAATTGACTCCAGTGGGCGTTAGATCAGGCCTTAAGTAAGAGAAGACTCAGGCACATTGCATCTCTCACCAGGAGTAAGCTGCCATCTTTCATAAAATTCTTGCAGCCGTTAGTGGTTAGCATTTGTAACTCCTCATTTGGAAGGAAAACTGAACTTTCTTAGCATGTGCTTTTTTATCTACTTTTTAAAACAAATGCAGTTTCAAACTGTTCTGTATAAAGCCAACATTTTGAAAGCAAGTGCTTCTCCACATTCCATGTTCACACTTAGCTAAAGTGAAGTACTGAGCACCTTGATTTAAAACTCCCTCCTTAATTGTTGAGATTGGGAAAAAACAGTTTCTTTAAAAATAAGTGATGCCTACAAAACATGGTTTATTTTCACCGTTGAATTAACAGATGCGATGGCTATATCTTTTAAAATCTTTAGTTTGTTTTGGTTTTGCTTAGTAATGTATAATTTATTACACTGAAAGATTTCTCTTGGACTTTGCGTGTTATCCTATTAGAAAAGACAAAGCAAATTAATCAATTTACAAATTAATCAAATTACAAAGCAAATCAATCATCTAAAAAGTCGACTTCATTTAATTTGTTCAGATTTTGGATTAAAATTCCATGAAAATTTCTTGTAAAACAGAGAAAGCCATGCAACTACTTATTTGAAGAAAAAAAAAAAGCACGTGGAATTTAGAGTCTGTGAACTAATTTTGGTTTAGCCAAGAATTATTGAAAGGCTTCTAGCAAGTGCAACATAAGTCCAATATTAAAAATGTTCACATGATGACAGACTCTATGTAGTATAGTGGTATACTTATGAACACTGAAAAAATGTTCAAATATTATATTTATTAATTGTATGGGAGACATTATGAAGGTGTACTTAAAAGCAAGCAAATCTAAATTTGAAAGGTTTTCTGCATGGATGTAAAGAACAATATAAAAGATCAGTATAAATTATTATTGTCTTTGCATTTTTTCATTTTCAGAATAAAAAAGAAAGATACTTTGATAAAAGAAATAATATATTGTACTATTATAATTAATCTTGGCATACATAGGTTTAGTTTGATTAATTTTTTTGCCTGCTGCTTCTGATCTACTTCAGCATGCTTGATCTGAAGTTTAATAAAGGATGTCTCCATACTATCTGTTGGAGTGAATACTACAACTCATGGTGTTATTCTGTGTAAAAAAAAAAAAACAAAAAACAGAAAAAAAACCAGACAAAAAAGATTATGACAGTATTTATTTTTGTAAAACCAGTATTATTTACAAGCATGTTTTTGCCATTAAAAAGCGCTGAACTGGAGATTGATAGAAGCATGAATCTATATGAAATACTCAGCTGGGATCTGAGCAGAGTAATTTCCCAAACAGTTATGGGAATATTGAATACCATCTTGTCTTGATGCTAAGGATGACAGCTCATCTTCCTGTTATGGGAGGATGTAACTGTGGCATGCTAAGAAGTCAGGAATATTTACTTTTTACCTGAATTTCCTCTAAAGTGCTTTCAAAGCCTGAGATTGTTTGTTTGGCTGAACCTCGTCACTGCAAATTAAAGTCAGAATGCTTTGCCATTGCAAGCTTGAAAAGCTCCCTTCATGTTAGAATTCATCTGATCATCAAAGGAGCTGTGAATAATGCATTTTTGGGAGAATAAGAATGATTTATGTACTTCATTGTTAACTTAGATGAAAGTCATTGTTTGAGTTTTGAGGCATTTCAGGTACCCATGCACGTAGCTACATTTCTGGCATTTACATGAACAATGCATAGAACCCTTAAAATCTGCAGATATCTGTGGGTATGCATGTCCACGGATGCGGACATCTGTGGCTCACTTTTGCCAATGCAAGTGTGAATGAAGATACCGATTTTGTATCTCCACAGGGGTCTAAAAATGAAGTTGCGTCACTTAGTAATTACACAAGTAACAAATCAATCATATGCCACTTAAGCTTTCCATGGAGCTGGGGCAAAATCTTGCCCTTGCAGATTTCAGAAATGCCTGGCTGGGGGCGTTGAGGGGGAGGTGGTATAGGTGACAGTTGAGTGATAGTTTTCTTTGAGGTCCCTGAGTCACCCTGTCAGCTGCCTAGCTCAGGGATTGTGGGAAGCAAATGCTTCTCAGTGGCCCTCACTGGTGCCCCAAATAGCAGGATGATGCAGCGTCTCTCTCCCCATTTCTTGTCATGTGCAGCAGAATGCCATGGGGCGACCAGAAGCACAACAAGGTTCCAGGCTAGTAGGCTACCTCGACAGAGTGCGCAAACATCTGCATTAACCACTCCCTCAGTGTGACCCGCAAGGGAAATAGGCTTCCGTCCTGCTTAGCAGGTGTGTGGGTGTACTCGGGGCGGGGGGGGCGGGGGTGTACCCTCTGCATCCCTCCAGCACCTGCAGTGCAAGTGAGGCGGGATTTTGAGACTCAAAAGGCAAAGTATAATGGTACTACAGTGCATTGTCTGGGACAGTGGCTAAAGGAGACTGAAAACAGAAAGGACTCTCCCTGTGCACAAACCAAGGAAGTAAGGGAGTGTCACTTACCCAAGCCAGGGTAAGAAAAGAGAACTTGGCCTGGACTTTCAGCACAGGCTGGGGAGCTGTAGGACCCCTGCTCCTCTTTTCCATAACTCCTCTGAGACACTCTTACAGAGGGCCCAGCACGTTCGTTTCTCACTAGAGTCTCCATTGACTTCATTGGATTCATCACTGTCAAGCTGGGAAAAATCAAGCCTAGATTTTATATCTAGGAGAAGGATTTCAAAATAAACTTGAGGGTTGGTAAGATTTGAAAACCTTTTAATATAATCTGCTGGCAAAGGTAATCAAATAGCTTTTTCCAGTCAAAGTAGTGGCCAGATGCCCATAGGTGTACTGCCACCAATATTTCCTTTTGGTTGGTGTGGTTATTCTATTTACTTAAAATAACAAAAGGACTGAAAATCATATGCCAGGAGTTCAGAACTCATGAAAGTCCATTAAACAACCAGGCTATGTGGGAGTAAGGGGAGAATATGGCTAAAGAAGCAGAATTCAGTTTCTGGTTGCCAAAGAGTTATTTTAAGAAATGTTATTTTGTGAGGCCTTCAGGCAGGGTGACAGCATTTAACTAACAAAGATTTTTTTATGAATGATGAGACTACAGATATGGAAAATATCTTGACAAGTGCCATTTTTTAAAATATATTTTGCGTTCAGTGAATATTCCCTTTCTAGTTCATAATAGCAGGACTAAGAGTTAGGATAAAAGACAATTGTTTAAATTTCATTAGTCTGCTTAATTTTGAAGCATTTTGTAGCTTGAAACAAGGAGTAGTTTCAGCTTCCGAGCGCTTCAGACCTTCTTAATACCTTTAACAGTGAAGGTTGGTGCCTTGATCTTTTAACTTACTCATTATATTCACATGGCTAAATTCAGAAGTTTCTGATGAGGATTTGAATTATTAAAGCTCAAAGATCCAAAACCTAAGATAAAAAAATTAACAAAATATTCAGCAATTGCAATAGCTGAGGCTAGAATTTTCTGAACTGCTCAGCACACCCTATTAATTCTAGCCACGTCATTTATGTGTCCAGGCAGGAGCTGTTGGGTGCTGAGCACTCCTGAAAATCTGGTTCGCATGGGGTAGGATCAAAGGGCTGCTGTCTAGAGGCCAGCACTGGAAGGAGTGCAAAAGTAAACTATATTTTTAAAGAAGTAGTGTGCTGGATGCTGCTTCTCCGCATGCTCCCTCAGGAGCACCACGTGCACTGTTTGGTATCTGCATTGCACAGGAGAAAAGCCTCCCCACCCCCAGCCATCACCACATTTCACACCAGTGTAGATGTGAAGTGGTTCACCCAAGCAGTGGGCTTGCTTTTGAGAGTGTGGCCTTCTTAGATAATACCCCCGTGTTGTCTAGCTCATTGCCCATCCTTTGAATGCTTTAAAACTTCTTCTTGATGCTCCCCCCCACCCGACCTCCTCTGTTTTGTTGTTTCTTTGTGAAAATGAAACATCAAAGGGGGATGCTTTCAGATTTCAATGTAAAAGCAAACCAATATGTGAACTGTAGAGTCGAGGGCACATTATAGGTAAGGGGAAGGTAGAGCTTACCTTCCTATGCACCTACGGAATAGGGAAAAGTCTAGGAAGAATGGTTAAAAATGTTGTAAAATGAAAAAATAAACAAGTGCATGGAGTTTTGTTCATTATATCTTAAACAATTTATAGTTTTTCCAAAGTGTTTTGCCCATGCCAGAGAAGCTAATCTAGTCTCAAAGAAATTTCCATCTTAGCCTTCCTCTCTGTATACTGGAAATAAGATCCAGCAAATGTCAATGTTGTTCTCTGTTATATCTCATAGTTTGAGATGGTTGGTATTGAACAAAATAGAAAATGTTTAGCACTGTAATATTATTCAGTGACAGTCTCTTATGTAGTTAAATATACTGAATACATCTTTTGTTTCTGTGCCTGTAGAGAGAGGTATCCCCTCTCTGCAGACTTTATGTAAAAAGACACATGAATAAGTACAGCCAGGCGATGTAAAATAACAGGGGAGTAGAATGTATCTGAATTACAACCTATCATTTACTATCATAATTTAGAAAATATGTTCCTTTTGGTTAAAAAATATTTTCCCCACAATAAAAGTCCAGGGAGGAGTTGGTGGGTAGAGATTCTCAACCACACGTAGAAGTTTAGGGCTCAATCCATCCATTCTTTCCCTGTTCAGCAAAGCATATAAGCACATGTCTAATGTGCAGTATGCTTAAATGCTTTGCTGAATTAGAGGTATGCTCAGGCACAAGCGCCCCTTACTGTATGCAGACTCTAAAGTAGCCCAGCTGATCATGGAGACCATTAAGCCTTTTGCTGGTTGCGGGGGAGGGTGAGGTGTGGGAGGAGCAGAGGGAGTCCGTTTCTGCTTTACAGTGAGGGACAGCTCAATAACTAGTGAGGGGAAATTGGAAACATTTTCCTGAAAACAAGTGTACAAAGCATCCTACTACTTCTGCAAAAATTATGACCATCTCTATTCTGGTCTCTCTCATCCTGCACTCGAGATATCCAGATGTAGAGTTTCCAGTGGCAGAAAGTCTAAACAGAAGGGGTATTGTGGTGTTACAAGACTCCTTCAGTATCCCCTCAGCTAGGGGAAATGCAACCCTCTGGATCATTTCCAGGAGTAGCAGCAATGACAGAGAGGGAGAACGGTCAGAGCACCAGGGGCCATCTTTGGTTTAGCATGTAACTGCCAAGGTCTAAGGGTAGGAAGTATAGTCCAAGGTTAAAGTTGCCACCCTAGAGGAAGCTGAGGGATGAAAGGCAGCAGTACTGCTAGCTGTAGTGCTGTGGCTGAATGCACTAGTGGAAGCAGCAGACCACACTGACAAAGGGAGGTGCAACATCACAGTGGCGCAGGAAGATGGGCTCCTAAAGTTAGGCCTCTAACATTCCAGTTAAATGAAGGTAGAGTACTTGGCGCTTCCAACAAAGTCAGTCGGAGTTCAGGGCACGAAGCACTCAGCCGTAAGTCAGTGCAGTAGCAAGACTCAGCTGATGACTCAACTGAGTTCCTGGTTTCCAGCCTTGAGCTCAATCCACTAGATCATGCTACTTTTCCCAACTCTGAATTAATCCATTACATATGTTTTATTTGGCTTATTTCCAGCCATATTTTTCACTGTGTATATGTCAGTAACAAGACTCTTGTGCATTTAATAAGAAAAGTAAAAACAAATGTGCCTGGAAAGGTGTATAGGCCAGATTCACTGGTATTGCTTTCGGCTGGTCTGATGATATACAATGGCAAACACATTAAACTTGCTGATTAAACCTGGTTTACAACTTCTTTACATCTCTAGAGAAGTGCAAAGCAGCAGAAATATGCCAATAACAGTGACCATTATATATTCACAAACACCCCTTACATGCGTGGTGATGCTAGCCATATGATAAATGATGGAGCCATGTAATAAGTTGCACAGACAGGTTGCATTTATCATGCACTCTTGGGCACTCATCTGTATGCTGCCTATTAATCCATCTCCTGCAAGTTAATTCTAACATTCCAACCTTAGAGCAGCTTTTTAAAAATAACCTGCCACAAAAATGTTTCGTTCTCCAAACTAGGGAATGTTTTATCCCTCCCACTTTCAAATTACACTGGTCAAAGATGCACAATAGGCTGTATTCATTTCCACGCCAGTAACTGATTTAGCATTTGACACATTATGTATCTACCAGCTCAGAGGAAATGGAGCTTCCCTGCTTCCCAGTGTGACACAAAGCAGCTGTTTCCTGCTCCGTGACATTTTTAAGTGCAGAAAAGCTATTGAACTACTATTTGGTGGTGTGTGATTAGTTTTAACCCTTCATTGCCTGTGAAGCCCGGTTCATGCTCAGCAAGGTGCTTGACATTCCACATAGTCCTGGGGGAATGCTGCAGTTGTTGCATTTGGAGTAAGAGTAAAATTGCAGCAGGACTGTTACAGGTAGAGGGATAAAAGAAGCAATCCCGACACCGTTTTCGAGACCTCCTGAAAATAATTTTTAAAAATAAAATGTGGTGCACAGAAACAGCACAATAATGTGGTAGAACTGTGTCATTAGCGTAAGTCAATACAGTAACAAGGGGGCAGGGGGATTCAACCCCTTGGACCATTTCCAAGAGTAGCAGTACTCGTGGGGATGACTTGAATAACTTCTCCTGCATGAATTTATAACTAGTAGGTCAGGAACCAGCCCAAACTCCTGTTGATAAAGCCTTTATGCCATGCCACATTATCACATGCTCCATTGTAGTGCTTCAATACAAGAGGCATACGTGTTTGGGAGCATCACACTACAGAATCACCATTAAGTCTCATTATTAAAGTGGGTGATTTTAAATGTTAAGTTATGCCTAGTTTGCTGGAGGTGGAAGCCGATGGGTTCTTTTATAATATTCTTCATGCACATTTTTGTTTGAATGAAGCAATGTGTCTGAAAGACTGGACGAGTCAAAGGTTAATTTAGTTACTAGGCTAATTTGCATTATGTTCTGTGCTGGTCACCTGATAATAACAACACAATCTAAGGTGATTTGATAACTGTAACCTTGTTTTGCTATTGTGCAGCTTAATTGTTACCTACCTGTATTGTGAACATCTGTGTATTTGGAAATCTTACAGGAAAGACTGTGCAACCTTTTCCTATTATATACTGATGTATATTGCTGATGTCAAATAAAATACTGTTGTTTAGTTCTTAAATGCTGGTCCTTTGTGGTCTGGAGCAGTGGAAGTGCTGCTACAATATGTGATACGGATCCCCTTGCTGTTGAGAGTTAAAAACTGAAGCTCAGTGATTCACCAATCTGAGGAGGCATGTGAACAGATAGGGGAATGGTTTTAATCAGCAATATGATGAATGCTAATCTATTGTATAATACATTACACTGACACACAGGCCGACTGGCGTAATAATAATATTGCCAAGATGCTGCTCAATACATTAATCAGCTAAAAGCTAAACAAATTAACCTGCCTCTCTGCCAGTAATAGAAACAAATGATTTCTGCCTGTAATTCCTGTACCTCAAATTCTTACTTCCTGTTCTAAGTACCTCAGTTCTAATTGTACATGGTGTTCTAGCTCATTACCTGTGCTGAAGTATTGTGTTGGGATGCTCTGCTGGGACCTGATCCAACCCCTGCAAAGCCTAAAGATTCAACAGAGTTAGAGCTGAGGTGTCTGTACTTTAATGGTGAATGATAAGATACCCAGAAAGATATGTATATATCCAGAGATATTTACATATCCTGTCACTGTAGCCAAATGCCTATTCAGTACGCACAACAATCTATACTCTGTCATGCTGCTAGTATGGCCAGTAATATAGGAGAATTCTTTTTTGTAGGCATCTAAGAGGTTAAAAGAAGCCAAGGGACTATACAGGGGGAAGTGACTAATAGGAGGGGGCTGTGAGAAGTAGCCAATCTGCACCCAGCAAGGCCATATAAGGAGAGCTGCATGGTAGAACAAGGCCAGTGACTGGGGGAGGAGGATGATTGAAGAGAAGAGTGTATTGCTAATGGACAGAACCCTGAGGCATCTTGGGCAGAGTAGCATGGGACAGGATCAGGAGACTAGAGAATGCCCATAAGTGACTGGGACTGAATAGGGGGCTGTGGCTGGGTGGAATTAGCCCAAGGAAATGCAGCAGTAGTTGAGGCAAGGGAATGCAGTGGGTGACAGCAATTCCAAAAGTCTCTGTCCTGGAACCTGAAGTGTTTGGGCCTGTTTTCTGCCCAATGGAGAAGTGGCTGGGTTGCAAGACCAACACTTCTTCCCCCCACCAGCAAGGGGAAACACAGACAGTGAACTAGCTGATTGGCCAACCTGTGAACAAGTCACTGCTCTTCTTGAGGCTGTGAGAGGGACTGCCCATGGATAACAGAGGTCAAATGAGGGCACGTACAACATGGCTGGGGTTACTGATCTTGAGTTAATCTCAGAGTGACCCGGGAGAGGTGCCATCCCTGTGGTGTGTGATGCACTCCATGGGACAGCAATAATGCTTTTTCCCAGGCCTACAGCTAAATGATGAATATTAGCTAGCCATATTCCTTCCTTGGTTTGACTTACATTATAAGTTTCTTACTGAGCTCACTTTCCTGTTTAACTTCCTAAACATAAAAGGTAAATATCTAAAACTCCCTCTCCTGGGAGGATCTAGTGTTTTGATGCCCTGCCGGTTATTCAAAATGGCCCTAAAATGGAAGAATTAATATTTTGGAGGGGAGAAGCTACCACAACTCTTTTGATTGTATGTGCCAAAAGAAGCTCTCCCAAACCATACCCTATTGAGTATAATACATGCAAACAAGGCTTTTGTGTTCTGAATGGCTGGTGCCATGAAGCTGGGCTGCCTCTTCCTTTTTCAACTGGAATTGAAAGCTGAGATGGATGAGAAGGGAATGAAAGTAATACTGAGTTGTTGCTGGAGAGTTTACCCTCTCTAGACCCTGCCTGTCCCATTTCACCTGGCTGTGTCTCAAAAGTAAATGAAAAAGACGAGACTATAGTCTTGGGTGCACAGGTCTTTTCAGGAAACTGCCTACTCTTGCAGCTCCTCTCCTGGTAGCATGGGTGGCTGGTAGAGTAGTCAGGCTGTAAACATATTCGCTGCTGTTGCCTAGACCTCTACAAAACCCTGGGGAGTAAGCACATATTGCCCACCAAGGGGAAAGTAGCACAGCTGACCCAGATGAAAATGCTTATGAGAAAGTGGCAGCCTGCTTTTGCCATGCTTGGTTCATGATATGTCATTCAGTAACCTGCACAATAACATCAGGGAAGATATTGCTCTTCCTGATCAATGAACCAGGCTGCAATACTGATTTTATGCACCGAAACCATTTCTGATTGTCAAAGAGAAGTTAGTGCTTTAAAGCTGCCAAATATCCTGCAGTTTGCAAGGTCCTGCAATTTGTCTTAATTGATTTTCATGTATATGTATTTTAAATTATTTTTTAAAAATACTGAATAAATACAGTTAGTGCTGGATAAGATGCTCCTAAAGTAGCAGCTGTACCAAAGTACAATTCCCTGAAGAATTTATGTGTTATAATGTTTGGTCAAGCGCACAATTAAGGAGCCACTAATAGAGCATTTCATTTGTTCTGAAGCTTGATGGGCTACACAGACCCCTCAGTATTGATCAGGAAGTGGTTAATGGGCCTCATCCTATTACATCTGTCAAAGGTCTTAAGTTTGCAGAGAGGAGTTAAAAAAAGGAAAGTCCAGCTTGGCAATGGCTGACTGGAAGGTGGTCTGGATTTCTTGAAGTAACCCAGTGATAGCAGGTGGAGTGACTAACTAGAACTGCTTAGATGCCAAAATCTCTTTGGAGCAGGTAGAGCTGATGTGGGATTTTTTTTTTTTTTGTTCATTGTCTTTGCTATCACTAGTTTGGTCCTCCTCCTCCGCAGCATTTTTATTTTAATCTGAGAAAGGCCTGACTGTGGGGAAGCTAGAAAGCAGCACAGGGTGCAGTAGAGGGTCTGACTAAAACAGATTATCTGCTTCATAACAGATTCAGTGGCTACACTCCAGGGGAGAGGGTTGACTTAGGTTCCCGAGCTGATACATAGGATGGGATGATGTGAAGACCCAGGAACCTGGGGCTGAAAGGCCCTTGAATCCCCAAGGGATGGACAAAGATCTGCTATAGCATCTAACTGACAGTACAGTAATAGTGCCACTGAAATAAGTGAGGTTACTTCTGTGCCTATCTAGAAGACACCAGATCTAAATAAGTTAAACCCAAATCTACAGCCTTGTACTGCCTTGAACAACACTCAGACTACAACTTAAAGTGTTTGATAAAAATTTCAAAATTCTGTTTTAAAGAAAGTTAACTTTAAATCTCCAAGAAAGTTGTTCTCTACTTTCTTGCCTATAAATATATGGAGATGTACATCTCAGAACTGGAAGGGACCTTGGGAGGTAATTGACTCCTGTCCCCTGCCCTCCTGGCAGGACAAAGTACCATTTTTTTGAAGTCTTTTTGCCCCAGACCCCTGTATGGTCTCCTCAAAGACTGAGCTCATAACCTTGGGTTCAGCAGGCCAATGCATGAGCCACTGAGCTACTCCTTCACTCACCTCTCAGTCTCTCCATATCAAAATAGCACATGAGGTAGACAACTGCAAAGCTATCTTGGAAGACAGTGTATGATCATATTTTTCTCACTAGCCAAACAACTTTAGCAAAGAAACCTCCGTAATTTACATGTTTCCTACCAGTCCCACTTTCAAGCATGTTGCAAGCAAGGTATCGACAACAGCCTTGTTTTCCAGAATTTGCAATGTAATACAACATCATTTCACCAGTGTATGCAATAGTATTTTTGGATTATTTAACTCCAGATTGTTTGATTCTTTTTTGCCTGGAGAAGCTTCAGTTTTTTTAATCTAAAATGTGGTTTCTAATTTACAATCCATTTGCTTAATAAGCTGATACAAAGTGCTTTCCCCTACAGCTGCCAAAGAAGCCAAATCAATAGACTTCAGGCGTTTGAGTGATAAACCGCAGCTTCTGTTGCCAGCGTCTTCAAAGAATCTCTGTTTGCACTGTGAGATTTGCAATTGATTAATTGATCCAGCTGCTTCTGGTTTTTTTTTAACTTCTCAGTTGATTCATGTTAGTTTGTCCCCATAAGATAATTGTCTGTCAAGAAGCCAAAACCAAAGGAATTAGCTAATCAGAATGTAAGGGTACTGTTGGCTCCTTACTAAAACTTGGTGGGTTGTGCTTTTTTTTGGTTGGATAACTCCCAGTAGCAAAAAGGAAGAGGAGTGGTGATGAGAAATCTGGAGCCTGAGATTGACAGTCCCCCAGAACACTGGGGAGAGGCCAACGCTCCAGGCCAGCCTGATTGATATGATGGGCAGGCTAATGATGGAGTCAGGAGGCTGGGCGGGGGAGGGGTCCTGTCCTCTGGGTGAGCTGGATATACCAGTGTCAGAAGCTGGGTTGGGCTAAGGAGAGAACAAGGCCTCAAGATGAGCTAGGGAAGCAAAGCTATGCTAGTCAGAGAGAACCAGAGGAGCAGATCTATGCTGGGAGCAGGACTGTTGGACCCAGGGCCAGAGAAGCAGCCAAGGGTGCTGGAGACAGAGCAACATCAGTGCTAAAGCAGTGTGGAGGAGGGGCTGGAGCTGTCTGGGTGTGGTCATTGAGGGACCCAAGCAAGGGTCCTTGTAGGCCAGACCTGGGGCGGGGGGGGGGGGGGATCATAACCCTGACAGGGGAGCTGATACTGGGAAGACGCTATCCAACTTAGAGCCTGAAGGTGCTTGCCTGCTACCTGGCAACCCTGCAGCACAGCCAGGGCTGAGAAGGAGGCCTGGGATGTGTGAGGAAAAGACTGTGAACTTCCCTTACATTCCAGAGACTGTTTGCGATGTCCCCAGGCACACAGGCAGCTGAGGTGTTTTCTCTTCATTGTGCAACCTGCATAGCTTATTTTGAGTTTAGGCTGTCAAGTAGACGTAGCCACAGAGCACCAGATTATTTAATCTTTTGAATGTAGTCACTGCTTCTGATGCTTTCTAGTTTTATCAAAGCTATATATAGATGTGAGATTTTTGGTGAATGTATTAAAACCCAGCAGTTAAACCACTTTGGGATTAATACAAATTATATTATGCTATGACTCTGTTAGCCGATGGTCGGGTGAGATACCACCTATGCCCTTATTTTCATCCGAGTCTTTGACTGCTAGGACGGACAGCCCCTTCACAGCGGGCAGCCCGGGCAGGCTGATGGATGCCCCAGGGTCCTAACACCTGAGTCTTCTACTGCTAGGACGGAGTCCCTTTGCAGCGGGCAGCCAGGGAGGCTGACAGGTGCCCCAAGCGTCTGCTCCGTGGAGGCAGCACGACTCAGCACTCAATATGCTCCACCAGTTACCAGGCTATTACAGCTGAAAAGCAGCTGGGTTCTTTGTTTTGTGTTCAGTTTGCACAGTAACAGGAAGAGTCAGGTTACCACTTAACCAATTACTTGTTTATTTAACTAAAAGAGTTAAGCTCTTATGGTTACAAGATTACAAGATATATACTTTGTTGCAAACTTACAAGATTTATACTTTGTTACAAAGATTACAAGGTTTACACTCTGTTCTTTGGTTGTCAATAGCTAGCGTGTAACAATTCATAGATCTATTATTGAATGTGCACAAAGAAAACAAAAGAAAAGCAATACACTTCACAGGTCTTATTCTCACCCCTGCATTACCAATGTGGCATGGTCATTGTTTCACTCAGTCCCTCGGGAAGAAGCAAAAAATAACAAGGACCTCAGGAGGCAATGACCCTCCTGACTGGTAGGTAGGGGTAATTGGAGCTCAATTAGGGGGTCTGCCAGGCCCTTCTGTATACCCATTGGGTCACGTACGCTTCTTCCTTATCTAAAAGGGTGCCAACTGAATTAACTCATCTGAGACACTAGTTCGCACAAGGCTGATTCACACCTATGGGGTGGAGATAATTTTTGGGGCATTCTTTCTTTATGGGCTGGAGACTTTTCCTCCATCTGGGACGTTTGTGTAGGTGAATCAACTGATGGTAATTAACCAAGGGCAGTCTGAGGCTTGGCTGTTTATTAGCCCATTGTGTCTTGCTCTGGAGCATTCAAAATACTGTGGCTGAGATAAGCACATCTGCGCTCTTGGGAATTCCAGGGCTGAGCTGTTTCTTTTAACCCTTTGGTGCTCTGAAGCAGCCAGGAGAGACAAGATGGAGCAGAGAAAAAGTGGGGGGGCTTTGTCTGGCTACAGACTCCAATTGCTGTTTGGAAATACTTTGTGATTAGGAAGACCCTGCCTGGAGAACCACTTCATTGCCAGAGACTGTGGAAGCCATGGGGAAGAGTGAATTAGAGTGATTGCAAATATCAGATGTTACCATGGTGGGTGCTCCAGTACAGTGAGTTGTTTACAGTGCTCTTATTCTGGAATAATATTACTTCATTCCCATTTAGCTTAATCCATTTAGGAACTGTTAATCAGGATAACTATTACAGTCTAATCCTTAAAGCTAGTATGAAAGCCACCTGTGAACAAGGGCTTATTCATGGTTAACTCACTAAAGTATCAGTACTCTGCTGTAGCTCTACCTGCTCAAAATCGGCCTTGTGTCTCTGTATAGACACTTGCAGCCACATAATCCTTATTTGAACAGTTTGCCAGTGATGCTGAGAATTGAAAATGCCTTTATAATTGTAACACTCTTCCTTGTCTCCTTTGTTTTGTAAAGGATAATGTTATTTGCTTCATGAATGTCCTGAGGAACTTCTTCCTTTCCAACATGAAGGAAGAAGACAAAATGAGACACAGACTTGCCTGAGGTTCTTCAGGAAGTCTGTGGCAGTGAGGGACTTCCATACTACTTATACCGTGAAAAAGATTTTCAGAAATTTAGATATAAATCTCAATTTGATTTCAATAGTATGCAAAACTCCTGCTTGCAGCTTCTTGAACAGACCAGTATTCTGAAAGATGTGAGCATCCTGCACCTTTCTGGACCAGCCTGTGTTAATGTCTGTCAAACGCCCATATCCACAAGCTCCAGGAGACCCAGGGAGAAAAACAGCTTCTGAAGAATGTACTTGGTGGCAAAGTGTTCTGATGCTAGAATTGGAATATGCATGCCATTATTGGCCCTCCACAGGTAGGGAAGCCTATCTGTGTAAAGCCATCCACAATTCACACACACTGCCCAGAGTCAGTCTTTCAGAGAAGACAGCAATTAATGGCCCTGCACACTTCCATCAGTGTGAGTCCAACAGTCAACTTTCCCGCTCCAAACGGGTGACCAGTTGGTAGCTGTCTGGAGTAGCCAGCTTCCATAATGCAATTGTCACACTCATCTTCATTGGGAAGGCAGCTCCCATTCTCTTGTCTTTGTACTGCAGGGTGGGATCAAGATCATCACACAGTCCCATGAAAGTGGCCTTTTTCACCTGAAAGTTCTGCAACCACTACTTGTCATCCCTGATATGTACGACAATGTAGTCCCAAGGTGGTGGTCTGCTGTGGTCAGAATCTCTGTGAATGCCCCAAGAAATCTTGTGTCATGGCTACTGTGGCTGTCAAAATCAGCATCCGACTCGGCCTCATCACTTTGTAGTTTAAAGAATCACTTGACTGCCATTTGTGATGTGTCAGTGAGATTTATCAGCATTTTCTTCTACAGTTTGGGAGTCATTCCTGTAGACTGAGGCAGAATGCACAGCACAGAAGCCACTGAAAGATGGTGTCAAATGCAGATGGGTAGTACAGGGGGTTCTGCGAAACAAAGCAATATTCCATGGGGGATTGGGACAGGAGTCAGGCTGCCATGCAACACCACAAGCTCCACACCTGCCTTCCCACAAACCCCAGCGTTGGGAGAGGAGGCCCCTGGGATAGCGGCCCAGAGTGCACTGTTCCAAATGCTGCTGAAAGTGCTGCAAGAGTGGTCATGCTACTACACTGGCAGCTAACAGTATAGACACACAACTGTAGTTTCACTGCTGTAATTGGTGATCACGGCTGTAACTGCCAGTGATTTACAACTAAATGCCAGTGTAGACCAAGCCTGAGTTAATCAAACTAGGTATACATTCAAGCTCTACTTTGCTTCTTTTACCAAGAATGAGTCATCCAACTGCAGCTCATGAAGAATACCTTATGAAATAAATACCCCCTTAGAGCAGTGTTTCTTAAACTTTTGGAGACTACAGAACAACAAACACTATTTTTATGCAGAACACCCATGAAAATTTTCTTCAAAAACTGCTGTCATACCAAAAAAAAAAACCAAAAAAAACCCAGCAACATGTGCAGCAAAACCAAAATGAAGTAATTTAATCTAGTATTGTGACAATGAAGAAGTAACATTGTATCTGGTTTTAATAATAGAAAATATATATCATCATGCATTTTTCCAAATGCACACAACACACCTGTGAGTTGTTTACAGAAAACCAGTGTTCTGAAGAACATAGTTTAAGAAACACCGATCTGGAGTACAAACACTCAAAGTAAAAGTTGCAGTGTGACCACTCTTTTGGTGAGCTGTAAGTGTAGTGTGCGAGCGATACTTTGGCTGAAGTGTGTTTGTGTAAAAGAAACAAATTAAAATCTAAGTCAGTTTGTGCATAATTCACAAAGTGGATTCAGTGAGAAGATTATCTTCTAAAATTTTCCCAACTCTATTTCCATTATCACAAGCAATTTACTTAGTGTTTCAAGGTATGCTAAACTGAGCAAATCAAATCAACCAAACAATTACTTAATCGTGTGTTTAATTCATTGTCATGCATGTTTCTCATGAGTATTGGTTATGCCCTTGAAAGATAGGTTGCCTTCATTTTTCTTACTGCCAGCAGTCTATTTCCTTTCAGTAGACATGCATTACTTTAACAGATACGTCTAAATTTAGCTTGCCTCGAAAGCAGTTAATTCAGCTTTAAAAATAACATGTGTGACTTAAACAGAAACACTGGTTAAAAAGAGACTTGACTTATATGGAAAAAATACAAGAGTAGCACTGCACAAAAGTTTTGAGCTAGACAAAAAATACGGAGTCACATCCTCTGATCCTCTCTGGGTAGGGGCCCTCAAATTGCTGGCTATGGCTTCCTGTGCCCAATCCCCTAGTGAGCACAGCTTGTTCCAGCAGTGCCCCCTATTTGCCCACAAGTTTAAGGGCTGCTGGGCAGGCAGCAGAGAAGCCAGCTTTGCACCTCTAGGGAACTTTCATTTTGTCCATTTCTCTTTTATATTCTATGCTTTCTTTCATCTTTCTCAAAAGCAGCTTTACCTTTCCTCTGGTTCTCTCTTATTGACTCCACCTTTTGCTCTTTACCCCATGGCTCTCTTGGGCTATGTTTTTTTTTCTCCCCTCTTCAGAGGTGCTGGAACTGGGAGTGCTAGGATGTTGTTGCACCCCTGGAATTAGTGCTAACAAATATCAAATATGTTTTCATTATCAGCATCCCTGCTATAAACTCTGTCCTTGAAGCTGGCCCCATTTTCTGATTTGCTCGCCTTTTTTCTCTCATGGCTGTCTGCTGCCACATTCTCTGCTGTATTTCATTGTCTCACTGCAGTTTCCCCAGTCTCAGGTTCTCTAGCAATTACCCCAACAACCTATAATTAGTAGATAGATCATTATTGACCCAGCTGGAGTTATCCTTTCCCCTATTCCCTCAGGACTGTGCAGGGGAGTGAATGTCTGGGAGCATCAGGGCCTACAGATCTTACCCTTTATCCAGTGTGGTGACAGCTGAAAGAAGCCCACCAGAAATTCATCGGAGAGCAGCAGAAGTAAGTAGTTGTGGTATGGAGTGCAGGGTTTGATGTCATCAGATTCTAGCATTTCTAGGGCACTTATTCTGATCTAGTTTTTAATACCTGGCTAGTATTTTTCCTGGTTACTTTTGCATGGGGTGTGGTGGGTTTTGTTTTTAATGGATTTGTCAGTTGCCCCCCAAAAACTTAATCTGCTGGGTTGTTTGATGTGGATCAAAAGATTTGCAAGACTAACACAATATCGAATGGTAAATGTGTGTGTCTAGCTGAAGATGCTGCTATGTTCTTACTTCTGCAGTTTACAGGGAAAAAATGACCAAAAATGCTGAAAATACAGTAGCTGGCTACCCACCAAGATGCAGCTGCACTGCACAAGTGTGTGAGAGAGGGCCTGAGTCATGCAAAAGTGAGGAGATACAGTGTTACTCATCTTGCCTCTTTGTGTTATTCCAACACAACAGTGCATGAAACAGCATGGTTAACAACTGCCCCATGCCTGGAGTCTCTTCCTCTCCTGGGAAGGAAGTGTTTGTTTAGGCAGGGTTTTTAAATATGCCTTTTGCTGTGTGCTTATGCTGAGAATAGAAAGGGTCAAAGAAATGCACCATAAAGGTGGCATAGAAGGTGGGTGAGGTTTGTGGGGGCCCTTAATTCTGGAGGAATTCATTCCACAGTCTTAGACCAGCCCCTGAGAAAGTTCCTGCACCGCAGTCAGGGGAGTGGCTGAACTGAAAGTGTTGGTGTGTTGCTGTTCCAAGGCAGAATAATGTCTTGCAAGTTCAGAGTCTGTGGTGTCCAATAACAACTCTTCGTTAGATTATAGAGTCTTTTTGTTAGATATGTACATGCTGTATGAGTTTGGAGAGGGGTTTGTTTATATACACGGTGGATTCTTTTAATTGTTGGGGCAGTCTACCCTTCTGCACACTCTAGGTGAAATCTTACTTTTGTGTTTGGTTTCAGTTAATGCTGACAGAACAGTATGGCTACTACAGCAGACAGCTGTGCTTTGAATCAGCTCCCAGTGTCTTTCTCTGCTCAGTCCAAGTGTAATAGCAACTATTGTGCATGAGGAATCAGGTTTTTGACCATGTCTTTATCATGAAGTTTTCGGTAATCTAGATCAGGGATTCCCAGCCTATGGGTCGAGATCCAAACATGGGTCTTAGATTTGTAAGAGTTTCCAGCAGCTCAGAGCTGCATGTGGCTCTTAAAGGAGCCATTTGCAGCTCCTTAATGCTGCCACATCCAGCAGCTATCTCTATCAACAGCTAAGTGATTACGTATTACAAAAGCAGCTTCTCCACCTTTGATATTCATTGCCATCCTAGGCAAGCTACTTAAGACTCTTGCAGTAAGTAATTTTACCCCGTCTCTACCCTTCCCCACTTTTGCCCTCCCTTCTGTTCTAAGTAGCTGATTTGTCAGTTTTCATTTTTTTTGTCTCTATGTCTCCCAGGCCCTGAGTGTAACTCCTCCAACCTCTGAGTGTTGGGTTTAAGCTGGAGGAGCAGAGTGAGAGGGAGCGGTTTGGGGATGCAGGTCTTTCTCTCACCACGACTCAGATTAACTATTATAATAAATGTAGTGATTTATTATTATTAATGTATTTTCCCTTTTTCTGTGAAATAACTACTATGAATATATAACATAAGGGGGAGCAATTTTATATTCTTGACTTAGGCACAAAATTACCTAGTTATGGCACTGCTCTCCCGCAACCCATTTTTTTGATTTGTGTTGGGTCACCGAGTCTTCCTGAATTGTCAGAATAAGACCCCTCTGGAGAAGGCTGGGAACTGCTGTTCTAGATAGCATGATCCTAGGCTGCAGAGCACTTTGATGCTAAGGACTGAGACCTTGAATTAATTTGCTGGCTGTTCCCACTGTGTTCCAAACCTCCTTCATAGTCTCTTTAATTCAGCCTTAATCCACATGTCTTCTGTGCTCCCCTGGTTTCCTGTCTCTCATACCCCTCATTTTAGCGCTTGACCTTCCTTGTCTCTCTACAGCTAAATCCCATCCCAACAGAATTCTCTCCACACAATTGTATTCAATGGGGCTTACATGCAGGCTGTTTAAAGCATAAGCATGAGTGTTTTTCCTGAACAATGAGGCTCTCCTTAATCAAGACTTAAATATAAATAGAATTTATGAAGGGTTGTCAAAAATATAAATAGATCTGAGTGGTGGTTAGTTCATGGACATTTCACAAAATTAAAAATGGCAACATTAATCAAATAAGTTACTGATTACAAATTGCTCAGTCAGCTGAATAAATCATGGTTTTTTTTCCTCCAGAAGCAGAATTTTTAATCATTAGACATTTACAGTGTCTTGTAAAGTGAGTCTGTGGGCATGCAAAGTAATTTAAGAAGGTGAGTATCATTTTTTTCAATTATTTTCAGTAGGAAAAAATTGTCACCATAAATAAATGCAAAGATGGACCTCTCGCAAAATACACCATCCAACATAGTGCACCTCAGGTGTATCTCCTTGGAACACAGCATCCCATATTTTAGTAACAGAGTTAGTTCTAACCATCCATCACCGACTATCCCCTTATAAGTGGGAAATTCCCTCAACAGATGATGCCTTTTACAGCAGTTATCAGAGACCACTTTCATTACTCACCATGAATCCTAAATCTCTGCCTCAGGTATTGCTAGCAGAGAAGTGAAGATTCTGCAACAAAAATAGAACCTTCCCTCAACCCAATTACTTCCATTGCCTTTTGTATGTCAGAGGTCATGTAATCAGCCATGTTAGGTCACCCCCACATGCCACTGCTTCGTTTGCTTTCTCCTTTAGTGAGCCTGTGGTGGGGGGTCTTCGCGGTGGAGCTGACTGTAGAATGAAGGGGACTGGGTAAGAGTCTGTGAGCAAGAACCCTTTGGACATGTCTATGCTGGTATTAGACATCCATGATTTGGCATCAGGACATGGATTAAAGGATTGTTTAACTGCATTGGACTGTGTAGATCTTTGAGCTTGAGCAGGAGCAAGCGGGGAGAGTCGCAGAGTTCTGGATGAAACCCAAGCCCAGAGGTCTACATGGCAATGAAACTGTCCCACAGCTTGAGCCCTTGGAGCCTGAGTCAGCTGGCACTGGCCACTCATGCATTTTTATTTGCAAGATCTTTAGTTCCTTGCCCTTTCCTTCCTACATAGAACAGCAAAGTATGGCAATGGCAAAGAGAAGAGCCACCTTGCTTGGCCCTGGTTAAATAATCCTATTAGTTAATTTATAATATGAGTGGTTTGGGCTTCTGATGCCCAATAGTGATTGGGGTTGGGGACTGGAAGGACTAGGACCTGATAACTTTCCGTAAGGCAGGATTTTCAAAAGTACTCGCCATTGACCCCTTTCCACTTCTACTAAAATTAAAGGAAGTTTTATCCTCTACTCTAGTGGGGCAGAGTTAGGCCAAAATTGTGGTGTTTTTCCTTGTGCAATCTCAGTCCTTTACTGTATCTGGTGTGGTTTATTTTTAAAATCACTTTTAGTAGCAACAACTGCCTCACCATTTTAGGCTCTCACAAGATTAAAATCAATATTGATTTCGGTGGAAGTTCCACAAATAGAATAATGGCAAGAATCCTATATCGGAGGTTCTAAAACTCCGGTTTGTGGCCTGTGTGCTCCATTCGGATGGTCCGTGGATAGTTCCCTCTAAGGTGCACACCTGGATCGCTGCAGGACAGCAAGAAGGGCTGCCTGCCTAATTAGCGGCTCACAGGTGTACCTGGAGCCCCACATGTAATGTGAGACGGTGGCCTTGGGGTAAATACAGGGTAGGTGGGAGGGTGCAGTGGGTTAAGGTTGGGGTAGTAGTCAGGTGAGAAGATGGTGTGGTGGGGGATTAGAGCCGTGCAGGTTTGCCAGAGAAAGAGGTGACTCTTTCAAGCTCCAGAGCTGCAGCTGCTGGGGAGACACAGCCTTTCTTCCCAGCCTCAGCTCTGTGGCTGCTGCTGGCGGACAGACCCCTACTGATATTTAAAATATGAATTGTGTGCTTTTAGGTGTAGAACAAATACTAATGGGAACAAACAACATTTGGAAAGATCATTAAGTGGTTCACCAAGACCCTCAGCAATTTTCAAGAGGTTTGCAGAAAATGCTTGAGAACCACTGTCCTATAGCATATTTATATCTTCCTTTTAAAGGAATGGTTTAGGCCTCTTCTCTAAAGATATATGAATCCAAATGCAGCATCATCTTGGTTTTGAAAGCTTTGAATTCATTTAAAAAACATAATGGGCTGCTGAGTTAGTGGCTTTTTTTTTTTTTTTTTTTTTGAAATCTAAAGCTTCTTGTACCATCATACATATGTTCTTCTTAGAGTTTACACTCTTCAAATACTTGTAAGCTCTCATGGCTCTCTCCTTTAGTCATCTCAGCCAGGCTACATATATGGCGGGATTTTAATTTTTAGTGGGAGATCTTCAAAGGCGCAATGTTGTTTAGCTAGCCACTTCTGATTTGACTTTCAATGGCTGTGTCTAGACTAGCCCCCAGCTTCAAAGGGGGCATGGTAATTCGGCTGTTGGGAGATTGCTAATGAAGTGCTGCAGTGCATATGCAGATCTTCGTTAGGCTAAATCTCCCCCACAGCAACTTCGAAGTGTGAAACTTCGAAGTGACGGCTTCCGTGTAGCCGTGGGTCAGCCGCAGGTACTTGGAAGTGCCCGCGCTACTCCAAAGTCCCTTTGC
The DNA here is from genome assembly GCF_033958435.1 of Carettochelys insculpta. NCBI lineage: Eukaryota > Metazoa > Chordata > Testudines > Carettochelyidae > Carettochelys > Carettochelys insculpta. The sequence goes on along the minus strand of NC_134140.1, from coordinate 47,437,300 downwards.
ACCTCAACATTTTGACTTCAGAGGAGAAGGCTGACCCAGGGCTACACGCAAGCCAACACTTTGAAGTTTCATACTTTGAAGTTGCTGTGGGGGAGATTTAGCTTCATGAAGTGCTGCATATACACCACCACACTTCATTAATAATCTCCAGACATCCTAATTACCATGCCCCCTTCGAAATAGGGAGCTAGTCTAGACACAGCCAATGAGAATTAGGCACCTCACTGTTCTTTGTATATTGGAATGTCTGGGATTTACTATTTATGGGAAATAAACAGATTCGTTTACAACAAGCAACTTTTTGTTTACCTAGATAGGAAGGAGGCACACACGGTATTGAAATATGGCAGAAAAGAAGCAGAATAGGTTGAGTAAAAGTATTTTGGTGTTTCTTTCTGAACTCCCTTTAGTTTCTGAATAGTGGCAAGAATGATTAAAGGTCTAGAGGACATGAGCTATGAGGGAAGACTGAAATAACTGGGCCTTTTTAGTTTAGAAAAGAAGACTGAGGGGACACAATAGCAATTTACAAGTACCTAAGAGAGTGTTACAGGGAGGAGGGAAAAAATTATTCTCCTTAGCCTCTGAGGTTAGGACAAGGAACAATGGACTTAAACTGCAGCAAGGGAGGTTTGGACATTAGGAAAAAGGTCTTAACTGGTTAAATACTGGAATAAATTGCCTAGGGAAGTTGTGGAATCCCCATCACTGGAGATATTTAAGAGCAGGTTAGACCATCCATGATAGATGTCTATCTAGATGGTGCTTGGTCAGGGGACAAACTGGAAGGGACTGTGAGAAATCTAGTGTTCTGTGTTTCTAGTATGGAGCTGGCAAAGCAAAACTAAGTTTGGTCAAAGCACAAGCTTTCAGTTGAAAGGGGGATAATTTTGCTCCATCTTCTTGTTTAGAATGGAAATATTTTATATTATCATTGTGCCTAGTAGCGCTACTCGTGGACCAGGAGGCTACGAGAATAGGCATTGTACATGCAGAACAAAAAGCAGGTCCCTGCACAAAGGAGCTTACAATGCAAGTATAAAACAAGATCCAGCTGACAGGGAATGCAGTGAAACAAGAATACCCTCTTGGAGAGCATCATAAGGGCAGTGGTCTTCACTACTGTCAGTTGCTTTGCATGTGTCTTGGCAAAGGACAGATGACTGCAATGGTTACAAGGAGCTATTCCCAAAAGTGTGGGACTGCACAGCAGGGAAACAAGTTTCTTTTCAGACACCTTTATCAGATGAGCTATGGAGGCTGGTCTTGTGGCAGACAAATGGCTCAGCAGTATCTGAAAGCTGATAGGCGGAGTGGGGATTTACTGGGAAGAACCTTGGAAAGAGAAGACAAACAGCTTACATTTGATCTGATTGAGTTTGTCGCCCGTCTTTGAATCTCTCCACTGTCTTTCCTTTCTCAGTGATGGGCTAGGTGGATGGTCTTTGCGGCTCCATTCTGAATTGATACAAGTGGAGCATGACTGCTTTTGTCCAGGCTGGAGGAAAGAGTGGTGTTTGTAGTCAAAATAAGAGCTTGGATGAGAGTTTTACCTGTGTGAATGGGTAACTGAGACCATCTCCTGGAGATGCGCACAAGGCGGCTACTCCTCTGATAATTCTAGTGACTAGTTTAGATCTAGTCAGAACTTGCTGAAAAACTATCTTGAACATGTACCCCAAATCAGAATAATTCTGTGTTTTAGCCAAGAATGTAGAAGAGAGCTAATATTTTTGGGAAATTAACTGCAATTGGTAATTCAGCCAACAGTACCCAACTGCAGTGTAGTTTTCTCCTTCTGTAACCCTCATGATTCTGGCTAGAAGGAAAATTAAAATATGTCAACTGTCATCTAAGATTAAATTGAGAAATTAACAGTCTGCCTCTAGTTTTGTAGTACATAGATGACACAGCATCCACCAACAGCATTTATTTCCACTGTCTTGTGCACCACAAATCTGAGATTACTGTTGCAACAGTAATCAAGACCTTCAGTTTTGTTGGCTGCCAAGAGTCATTCAACTGTATTTGAAAAAGAAAATTGAAATTTTCTAACATGATAAAGTATGTTCCTGCTCCCTTTCAGTTCTGTCTGCTCATATGAGCTGAACTGCATTAATAAAAGGAGAATAGATCCTGTTGCCTGCCACAAGCTGAAAATACAAATTCAGTTGTGAGAAATCATGTGTTAAGCTTGTATAACTTCACTCCTATTATAGAACCTTGAGTTCTTTGTGTATTCCACTGTCAGTCCTACTGACATAAAAAAAAAACTGTGAAAAGATACGGAAGGGGAATATTTTCTTTGACTTCGGGTTTTTACTGAGACATTCATCAGTTTTATTTATTTATGGGGAAATATTTTAGGATTAACGCTGCTCCCACTCTGATTTCTCATTCTGAGAGGGGAAGCTAGAGTGATGTCAGTTGCCTAGCTAGCGCTGCTGTACATTTGTGATGCTTTTCTTAGGCCGTGTCTACGCTTCCGGGAAGATTGACGCTGCTGCAGTTAATCTTCCAGAGTTTGATTTAATATGCCTTGTATGGACACCGTATTGGCACTGGCACGCCTATGCCTCATTAGGAGTAAAGGACATTGACAAGAGCTAATGCTCCCTTCAACCTCTTACTGTGGAGATGGTGCACAAGCCTGAATTAAGGTGTATTGACTGCAGTTACATAATTAGCATACCTTAATTTGGCCTTCTACTTTAGGGAAGACCTGCCCTTAGGTTGAAGGCCCTATCCCCTGGGGATGTGGTTTGTCAGCCCCCCTGGAGGCTGATGGTGGAAAGGGCATTTCTGAGTTGCACATCTGCTGCTTTTGGTAAGATTTGGCACTTTGTAAATACCCACCATGCCTCTGTAGTTAGTACAACATTCAGAGAAAATAATTGAGTCTGTTCTGGTCTGGCTATGGTCTGAAGAAGTGGGTCTGTCCCATGAAAGCTCAGCTAATAATTAATTTTGTTAGTCTTTAAAGTGCTACTTTTTTTGTTTTTATTCAGATAAAATGTGTGTTTTCAAAAGGGGAAATAGGTGTCAAGCAGGTACCTTTCACGAGTATTTAACAGATATATCTGAAATCTTGAACCCTTTACTATTAAGGGAAAATGGCAGTTTTAACGATAAAAATTAAAACTTAGTTTTATTGGCTTAAAACATCTTCTTGTTTTTGAAACACCGAAACCTTTAGTTGGGTTCTATTTGTTTAGTCAAAACAGTGAATTTTAAGGGGAAAAACCTCAACAAAGCAATCCCCATGCTCACAAAAATAAATGGATTTTTTAAAAACTAATCTGCTAAAAACAACAAGCAATGCTTGCTGTTTGGGTTGAAAGGTGTCTACTGTTGTCAGTTAAGTTTAATGACTACTGGTGCTAAGAGTGGCTACAAAGAAGAGTCATAAACCCATGCATGTGTACATGTTGTTAGGAATGAGAGAGGATAAATTATCAAAGTTTAAGAGGAAAACAACCCTGCCTGAGTTCCATACTACTGAATGTGTGCATGTATTTCCAGGATATCCATGACCTAAACCCGGGGGTAAGAATCTTTTGTAGTCTGACTCTGTGAGACAGCATAAGGGAGTGTAATATGATTACAGGTTGAAGCTCTCTAATCTGGTGCTCCCTTGATTGGCAACATCTGTAATCTGGCATGATTTTTGTAAGCTGTATGACCACTTATCATGGGTGTGGCCAAGTTTCCTGTTGTCCCATAAGATTTGTTGACAGCCACCACTCATGGCTCAGTCGTTATTTAGCTGTAATTTACCCCTAAATGTCTTCTCAGAGCCCAGTAAGCAGTGGAAGTGTTGGTAATGTGCTAGACAATATTGACCTCCCGTTGTGCAGCAAATTCTCTTGTTTATCACCAGTCAGGTCCTGAGGGTGCTGGACTAGAGAGGTTCAACCTGTACAACCAAACCAACTTCTGCCCTCCAGTAAAGATAAGTGCAAGTCCTATCCATACTTACTTTGGATACTGAATTTATTTTGTTTTTAAGCCGAATTTGATTTGCGCCCACACTGTGCATAGTGTATAATTTTGGTCCTGCGAGGTGCTGCTCACTTTGCCCCTGCACAACTGCTTAAATACATGTGTCACTTTTTAAACATGGCTCCATTTTAAGTGGATCAAGTACATGCTTAATTCTGGGTTGGCTAGAGCCTGGGAATGCTCAGCAAACTGTAGGACTGGGATGTATATAAACTACACACACACTATATGACAGTTGCTGACTTAGAAACTCTGTCTTGCACCTCCTTTTTAGCAGCAGCAATATCTCAGTGATTGTTTTGTGTACGTGGCTTTTTTACATCTAACTACTGAGAGAACTAAAGCATGAGCATCCTTTCCTAGATAATATTATGAATCCCTCTTGTATGGCATGTCAGGATGAAGTGCCTGCATCTTGTTTATGCACAAGGGAGTTATGGGGAAATGAAGAGCTTGAAGCATTCGTCACTCAAATGACAAAACTGCATTATGGGAGAAGAGAATACCAGAGAAGAAGAAGAATTATTGAGAACATCAGACGACAATAACAAAAGACGATATTTTAGTATTGGAACAGGTGAAGCTGCCTGAAATGAATTTTTGGAGTTAATATTCGGGTAAAGCATTTAAATGCTTAATGCCAGCTGAGTTAAGAGAGAAGAATGTCTGCCAGGAGACTTCATTGCAAGGAAATTAATATTTCAGAAACAGGGTATATTAATATTTCAGAAACAGAAATACTGGTGCATTCAGTATAAAGAGGTTGCTCATATAAATGAGGGCAAATTATGGTGGATAAATTCCAGAATTATTAGGGTAAAGAAGTGGGAAGAATAGAACTCATGATGGGGGGAAAAAATGCGAGAAATATATGTATGAGGTTGTGTGTGTGTGTGTGTGTGTGTGTGTGTGTGTGTGTATACACGCATATTTATGAGAGAGATAAAGTAAATAACCGCAAATATTGTAAAGCCTCACTTATTGATAAGTGCAGTCCACAATAAGTTACTGTTGTTACAGTATGTATGTAGGTAGTCTGTCGTGTCTGACAATGACGTCTTGAGCTTGCACAGGCTCATTGGTTGTGAACTTGCATGTGGCTGAGGAGTCCAAGCTTTGAACGGCATGGGCATTCACAGTGGGGGCAAGGGAATTGTCCTAGCTCTGTTGGTGAGGCTGCTGCTGTTGCTTTCTTCCTCTCATGAGCATCAATGAGGTGTGTGCATTGCTGCTCTGCAAAGTTGTTACACACATGTCATACGAGAGCTCGCCAGCCTGTTTGGTCTTTTGCATGCTGCTCTAGCTGATCTGGTTTTAAACCAGCATAAGCAATATTAGCCTTCATGGCCTTTATACCTCTTGCGAGGCTACCTTGATTCTTTTTGCCCTGGGAGAGTTCACCATAGAAGAGTTGCTTAGGGATTCTTGACTCCTCCATTCGTATGACGTGCCCTGTCCAACGAAGCTCGGCTTTCAGAATCATGGCTTTGATGCTTGTGGTTCCTGCTCTGTCCAGGACTTCCAGGTTTGTAAGTCTGTCCTGCCATTGAATATGCAGTATTGACTTCGGGCTGCGTATGTGGAAGTGCTCCAGCAGTTTTATGTGTTTTCTGTACAAGGTCCAGGTTTCACAGTACACAGTTAGGATACTGACACACTCTTCATTAGCAAGCCTTATATTTACAGCCCCTTTTTACGTATACCATCTGATTTTTTTTTTTTTCTACCAGGGTGCAATTTTGGCAAACAGTCTAGCCCATATTTGATAAACTTTGAGGAGGAATAGGCTTCCCCCTCTCCTGCATTTAAATTATGCAGTATGAAAACAGCAATTTACAGAACTAATGAAAAAAGTGAATCACTTTAGGAAATTTCTTCCTTGGTCCTGTAACAGGATTTTTTTTTTTTTAATATTGTGGACTTGATGTGAAAGAGAAAATTGAAGCCTTCCTTTCAAAATGTCTCTGTTTTTGGCACCTCCATGATAGGAAATTATAAATATCCTTTGCACTTCTATAGCATTGTTAATCTGAGGATCTCTGTGTGCTGTAGAAATTTAATTAATGGTCCGAAGGCCTTTTTGTGAGGCAAAATACTACTATTGGAGGAGAGACTAAGGCACATTTAGGGTAAGTGAATTGTGCAAGGTCACACAGTCAGTGACAGAGCTAGGAGCAGATTTTCACATAGACTCAGCCACTAAGATCTCAAATCGGCTGAAATATTCAGTATACTATTCTCCTCTTCCTCCTTTCTGCAGAAGGGGATGAACAGCCCTGTGTGTGGGTTGGCTTTGTAAATAATTTCAAAATGTACCCATTTGGATGGGGTAAAAAGGCTTCCGGCTCCAGAAGCTGAGGACTGGCCTGGACCACTGGTCCCTCTGACAGACAATGCTGAGAAGGAGCTACCCACCCGAGCAGAGGCCCCAGATTCCTATGGACCCAGAGGAGTCAGACCACCACTCCTCCAGGTATGAGGAGAGGGGGGAGATCCAGAAGTGTGCCAGGGATAATAGGGTAGGTGTGTTGTGGTGGGATCCCCACTGACCCTCAAGGCAGATCCCTGTGCCGCACCACGGCCCTGGGCCGGGTTGCAGTGGAGTGGGTGGGCTTACACCCCCCTGCCACTCCTAATCTGTGGGTGTCAGTCTCTTCCCTCTCCCCCACCGTTCCAGGCCTGGGTCACTCCATGCTCTCGGTGTTCCAAGGACCCAGGCATATTGCCCTTGTACTGGACTGTTTGTGTGTTGCCCTGCCTTGCACCAGGGCCCGGGCTTATTGACTCTGCATTGAACTGCTTGTTTGTTGCCCTGCCCTGCACTAGGCCTGGGGCTTATTGACATTTATATTGACTCTGCTTGTTTGCCGCCCCATCTGCACCAGGGCCTGGGCCTTTTGACTTTGGCTGAGACTAACTGTGTTGTTGCCTGCCAAGGAGTTGAGCGTGGGTCCTCTGAGGCCTGCACATTGTCCTGAGACCCCAGGAGTGGCCACTCACTGAGGCAAATGGCCAACAATGGGACTAACATGACTATCTAGTCTAGAGACTGAAACTCAAGGATGGGAAAGCAGGTGTCACAAGTCAGCACGGATATACACTAGCAAAATTCTCCCCCTCTCACCACCTTCAGGACTGCACTTAAATAGTTACTTAAAAGGGAGTGCTTTCATCCTAGTGTCTTCGGGTGCTTTCCCTGAATTAAATAGAGGCAGGGCTTTTTTCCTGCCAGCATGCCACCGTATGGCGTTCCGGTGTCTTTTTCCCCTAACCGAGACGGGACGCTGCACCGGGAGCTGCTCTGGGCAGCTCATGCATGGCCAGGTCAGGATGCTGTGCCAGGAGTTATTCTGGGTGGGAGACTGGAGGAGCCGCTGGCTGCTCTTGTGAGGTAGGTGGTGGCGGGGGTGCAATTTGAGGCTGTGGGAAGGTTAAGCCAGGGGCAGGTTTGGGGGTGGGGGGTGTGGTTTGGGTCTGTGGGGGGAGATTAAATGGGGTGGGGTGTGGCTTGAGGCTACGGGGGGTGGGGGTCGTTAAGCCAGGGGTGTGTGGTCTGAGACTTTGGGTGGGGCGGGGAATGTTAAGCTGCCTGGGGGGAAGGAGGGGCAGGTGGTTTGTGGCTGTGGGGGGATTAAACTGTCTGGTGATGGTGTGGGAGGGGTTGAGTTCAGGCACCTTTTTCTCGGAAAACAAGCACTGAATACATGCAAAAAACAACTCTTCTGCACTTCTGTGACTGGCATTTCAAATTCATTTAGGAACACCCTGCACATATTTACAAGTAAATAGAGCCGTATCAGATGAAAACCTTTTTTAGTAGTACATATTTGGCCTGTTTTTGTGAATGTTGCCTTTGGCTGTTTGTTTCGTAAGGACTCATATTAAAATCTCCCACAAAAATATTTAAGACCTGATTTGTGTGGCTGTCACAGACGCCATGCATATTTTATCTTTTGTAATTCCATTGTTAACAGTGTGTATGTATTTATACCTATCTAGAATAGCTTTAACCTTTCTGGTGCTGGGAATGTGATTTCCTTAAAAGTTGAAGTTCTTGAAATTAAAGAATCAAAGGCTTATATTTCACTTAGGGCCACTTCTGATGTCTATATATTCCCCTTTAAATCTACTGGTATGCAGTGGGTTGCTACCTCATTCAAAGAGTATGTGTAATTAACAAGCAGAGACGAATGTCAGCTTAGGAAACTCAAATTCATAAAACTTTACTTACAGTTGTTAAAGAGAAAACATCCTGTTCTTGCTGCTTCCTAACTCTACTACTTCTCCTCCTCCCTCCTCCTCCACACTTTGGGTTTTTTTTAAACTGAATGTTTCATAAACTGTATTCTGGGCAGAGGGGGAGATCTTGACACATGATGACAAAGAAATGCAACCGCCAAATAGGTTAACTGCTGCTGTATCTTGTTTTCAGGAACGAAGTTGAATGGCATGGATATTTTGGAATGCTCCCTCCGCCCAGTAAGGAGAGCTAGAAAAACTAATTATGACCCACTTTAGATAACGTCTCTTACTAGCTAATGTTGTGGCTTCTTTGAGGGGCTGCAAGGAACTAGAGGGCCGGGGAGCCGGGTATCATGGCATTCCGTTGGAAATGTGGTTTAGTTTAAACATTGGTGCAGTAGATGGATGTGTCCTGTTATCTCTCTCTCCCCCCCTCCAACATCAGCCGCTTTTGTACTGCTAGTTAAAGTGAGAGCTTTCTTTCTTCAGGGAGCGAATCCTGGTCTTTGTGCATTAACAGCTTCTTGACACACAGCTAAGCACTAGCAGCTTTTCCGTCTTCTTCGACTCTAAGCAGTGGGGCCAACAGCCACTGTGGGCATGAGGGCAATGGGTGTGCATTGGGGGAATGGATCCATATTGGCAGCGGGGGGGTGGGGGGGGGTGGGCTGAGGGCAGTCAGCCCTTACTGCTGCCCAGACCATGGCACTGGCCCCTTACCCAGCCCTTAGAGCTGCACAAAGAAGCACAGCTGCAGCAATTCAAAGGGCTCTGGCTGCCACCCCTGCCACAGTGGTAGCAGCAGCATCTTGGAGTTCTGGGTACCTTTGTGAATGTCTATGCTCCAGTGTAACTGCCCCCTTGCTTCCCCCCACGCCCCACTCCTGAATCTTCCCCCATTTGCAGGCCTGACTCCAAGCATAAACCCCCTGTTCATCCGGGTGAAAGTAATTGCAAAGGATTCACAAGTATTCCGGGGTCCTTGGCACCAGTGGGGGGTGGGGCTTTCGGCAGAAGGTGCAAGACTAGAGACCAGACTCCTGTAGCATGGCTACCACGGCAACCAAGAGCTCTGATTGTGGCAGCCAGAAGCCCTGGACCCTCAAACACTAAATGTCTGTAGATGACACCAAGCTGGGTGGGGTTTCCAGTACTTTGAAGGATAGGATTAAAACTCAGAGTGGGTCTGGACAAACTGGAGAAATAGTCTGAGGTAAATATGATGATGTTTAGGGAGGAAAAGTGCAAAGTACTTCATTTAGGAAGGAACAAGAGTTTCACACATACAAAATGGGCAGTGACCTTCTTGACAGGAGTACTATAGAAAGGGACCTGGGGGTCATAGTGGACCACAAGCTAAATATGAGTCAAGAGTGTGACACTGTTGCAAAAAAAGCAAATGTCATTCTGTGATTGTATTAGCAGGAGTGATGTAAGCAAGACATGAGAAGTAATTCTTCTCCTCTACTGTGCACTGATTAGGTCTCAGTTGGAGTATTCTATTCAATTCTGGGCAACAAATTCTAGGAAAGATTTGAGATGGTCCAGAGAAGAGAAACAAAAATGATCAAGGGTTTAGAAAATGAATTCTGAGGGAAGACTTAAAGAACCGGGTATGTTTAATCGGGGACAGAGACAACTGAGAGGGGATATAACAGCTTTCAAGTACCTAAAATGTTGTCACAAGGAGGAGGGAGGAAAAATTGTGCTCCTTGACCTCTGATAAGGCTTAAATTGCAGCAATGGAGGTTTAGGTTAGTCATTAGGAAAAGCTTCCTAACTTCCAGGGTGGTTAAACACTGGAGTAAATTGCCTAGGGAGGTGTGGAATCTCCATTATTGGAGATATTTAAGAGCAGGTTGGATATCTATCAGGGACAATCTAGATAGTGCTTAGCCCTATCGTGAGGGGAGGGGACTATACTTGATGACCTCTCAAAGTCCCTTCCAGTTTAGTATCCTGTGATGCTATGAAGTCATTGGGCATGTAGGCAGTGAGCACCACCTGTGTGTGGTTTGGTGTCACTGGTCCGTTCTTACTAGTACGCGTACTGGCTTGTACTGCCCTGCTTTCCTCTTGGCTGTTAATAAAAAGCCTGGGTATGGGCCATGTTATGTGCATTTTAATATATGCTACAGTAGATATGGTTGTGGTGTTCTGGTGCTCTTCAAAACCCGTACATGTCCACCAAGATCAGTTTGCTCAAATAACTATATTTTAAGGCCAAAAGGGACTATTAGGTACGATCCGATCACCTATATAACAGGCCATAGGACTTCAACTGAGAATCAAATTGAATATTTTGATTTTTTTGACTAAAATATACATTCAAGAAAGGTTTGATTTGAATTCTGTAAGCAACAGGGAACCCACCACTTCTCTTGGTAGTTTTTTCATCCCAGTAATTAATTGTCTTCACTGTTAAAAATCTGTGCTGTATGTTTCAAATCTGAATTTACCTGGTAACAGCTGCCAGGAACTGATTTGCTATTGCTATGCTTTTTTCCCCACTATAGAATCTTTAAGTACGCATTGTTGTCTCGCCATGAAGGCACCTACAGTTTGATTAGCTAAATAGACTGAGCTCTCTCTCTCTCTGTGTGTGTGTGTGTGTGTGTGTGTGTGTGTGTGTGTGTGTGTGTGTGTGTGTGTGTGAGAGAGGATTGTTTCCATCACTTAAATAATTTTTTGTGGGCACCTTGTGGATCCTCAATTTTTTTTCAAAAATTGAGATCCAAACTCTATACGTAATTCTAGTATCTGACTTACCACCACCATGTGCAAAGGCATGCTTTTAAAGTCATCTACCCCTACCTCTTTCATTTGTGCAATTCTTTCTCTTAGTGCTACACAAGCAGCATCAAACTAATGTCTGTCTTGGCATCACATTGATTATTTCATCACAAAGGATTCTAGAAGTCAGCTTTCTCAGATTTTATTAATGCATAATATATTTCCCATGATATATATATTTAGTTGTTGTTGTCCCTGTGTGGCAAGCTGGTGTGCTTCACAACGCTTTGCTGCTGCATCTCCCAACCTGGGCTCCTTACAGATGAATACTTTTGGTCACATATGAAGATGTAGATTGGCTGATTAGTTGTTAATTTGTATGCTAATACAAAACCTGCTGAACTCTGAGGAGGACTCCTAATAGACATTGGATCAGGACCATAATAAACAAGGGGTAGAAATGAGATAAGTAGTTCACATGGAATCCTTACTGATTTTGCAGTTTCTGCAAGACTGAGAGGTTGTCTGTCAAATTGGAAAAGGAGGAAGCAAGGCAGAGAGCTCTTTGAAAGATTGAAAGGAGTGAGAATCAATCAGGGCAGTTTCCTGATAGATTGTTCAAAAAACTTATGTGGAAGTCTATTACAAACAGAAAATGAGATTATCAGTCGATGCAAAAGGTACATTAATATTGACCTAGACAAGATAAGATCAACAATGAAGCAGAATTAATTAACAGATATTAAAATGAGGCCTTTTTAATAACTAGGCAAGAAGGCGAGAAAGAAGCGAGAAAAGAATTTCATGAAAGATGGTGAAATTAATGAGGACTCAGAAAATGGCAGAGATCCTGGGCTTTTAAAAAATGTATTGAGGGAAGAGATTGCCATTAGGACGTGTTGCTATATAAAAGGAGCTCTTGATTAAAAGCATGCAAGGGAATACTAGAAGAGATGTAAAACTGAAGTGAATCTTTTACTGTTTTTCCCAAGAGAAACATGGGGGTTAGGGGAGATAAAGAGAGCACCAGATTCACTGTGAATGAGTGTCACACTTCATTATGTCTTTAAGGCTGCATATCCACTATGAGATAAATTCAATTTTTAATACATTCAATTTTTTTTGACCTGGTTCTTAAGAATTCAAATTTAAGTGTCCACAAACCTTCTTGAAATTCGACTCATCTTTTTTCTTTGTTGACTTTCTGCATCCCGATTGACCTATGCAAGTTCGACAGTGTGAGCAGTGCGTTGTGGTTACCTGTCCCACAGTGCCTTAGCCCCAGTTGCTTGTGGATGTTTCATGTTAGAATCCCAGAATGCAAAACACTGTCTCAGAATTCAGAGCACCCAGTAACAGAATTCAGCCATCCCCCAAGCCGCCTGGGTTCCCTGTGCTACATGTCCTCTGTGGATGTTGGTGTAGCAGCGGGCAGCTGTGCCTTCAGCCCTGCCCACCCACACCCGATTCGTTGAACTGCGCATCCGGTCCTTTATATTTGCATGCCTGGGCACTGCAGAATTCAAATTCTAATTCAATCAAAAATTTGCAGGCTTCCTATGACCTTCTCCCTGCGCACTTGGATGAAGAACAGTGGAGAAGGAAGCAGCCATGCATGGAAGGTCACTGTGTAGCCTTGTGGGTTACATACAGGACACTTCTGGAGGCTAATTAATTTGAACTAAAGACATAGCACTTCTACACTAGCCTTTATTGGAAATTTGAAATTGATGCTATACTTATCTGGTAATATTGACATTTTGTTATTGGTATCAGGGCTCACTTATTTGAGCTAATGGTATTTACAATGACGACAGTGATGTTTTAATATTGAGCCAACTTCTTTAAATTTGATTTTTACCTCGTAGAGTAGCTGCAGCCTAAGTAAGAGACAATAACAAAGGAAATGCTTCAGTAAAATTGTCAGAAGCTCAAAAAACCTGTTTGGAGTTGTGACTTGGGCTCATGGGTTTGGAAGAGAGGGAACACTTCCCTCCCCACACCCCCTCCTTTTTTGTTTTTTTTTTAAATACACGTCCTATCGCCAGTGGAAAAGCGTGTGTTGCAGAGCGGGGGCGGGGAAGTCTGCGAGGAGACAATATTGATTTTTAAGTAATTTTAGCCTAATTTTACCAAGTGCCTGTCTTCACTGTAAATTCCATTAGCTTGGTTTATGGTGCACTAAAATTGTTATATCAGTATCATCATATCGTGGTAACCTTATGGGTGTGGCATTCAGTTCGAATTTAAAATTACGAATGAAGGGTAGTGAGGATATGCTGTGTCTTTAAATCAAATTCATTAGCCTCCAGACATGTCCCGTATGTGTCCCACAATGCCCCACAGTTCTCCACTCTGGCCTCTTCCATCTCCACTGCTCGCAGGTGTGGAGGAATTAGGTAACTGGAAGCCCGTGACTATAGAGTCATGAGAGGCTGAAAAATCTTTTCTTTTTGTTTGCTATTAGCATGGCTGTGGTGTCTGTTGTTGTGTGTACATCTCTGCTAGCTGCCTTTTTTTGTGTTGCCTGGTGCAAGCTGCTGTCCCCTTGTACCATCTGGCAGCTAGGGTGGGGATGTGCTGGTATGATAGGACAAGAAGCTTCTTTTCAGCCACTTAGCGTTGGCCTGAATCCCACGTCCCCTCTCTTCCCTCCCCCCCAGGAAGCACCACGCAGTCTGGAACTTTTCAGTGTGCAGCTACATCACGTGGCTTGACCCTGAACCAATGAAAGGATGTGCTGTGTAAGGTGCTAGGCAGCTTGCGCATGGTGAGGGTCCTGTAGTCCACCAGAGGAAGTGTGCCGGTCAGTAACAATTGTTGGGCAACAGGGGAAAAGACTTTGTCACTCGAATGGCTGTCCTCTCAGAGGAAATTCTTGTATGGGCTTTGTCCAAAGGCCATGGGGCTGGTGTAGTTGGAGGGTCTTTTAGCCACCCGGGGGACGTCTCCCTTGGCGGTCATGATTTTTGGGTGCTGGCTGTAGCCACAGGTATTTTAGCTGTCCTGAGCTGTAACTTTCAGTGGTTCATGCGGTTTCAGTGTAGTGCCCATATCTACTTAAACAAATTCTTGTTCTAAGGGTCTACTCTTCCAGGTCCAAACCTAGATCCAAGCCTGGGCCCCCTGGTAATAGGGGCAGGTGGTGGTTCCTGCTTTGGAGTGTCAGCGGGTAATGAAAGCAGCCATAACTGACTGTGATCCATTGCATTTTCAGTGTAGTGCCCATGTCTACTTAAATATACATTTCGTGTGCAACTTCTTGTTCTGAGGGTTGTCTTTGCCAGGAGGTCTAAATCCAGATGCAGTTGGTGGGTCCTGCCCCAGAGTGTCGGCCAGCATCCTGGGCATGGATGTAGCACTGCTGGGCCTCCTTCACCTGGACTTTCTCCATGCTGCAGCAGGGGGTGGTCTTATTCCACTAGAGAGGTGGCCATCTGGCATAGTCTTGGGCATTACAGTGCTTCACCTTGGGGTCTAGGAGTAGATCCTCCTCATCCCGCAGGTCCAGAAGGGTCTGTACCTTTTGCCCAGTCCAGAAGGGACCCACCTGTTTGTACTCTGGGCTGGCTCTTGGGCCTTTGAGACAAAATTATTGATCTGAGGATCTTCTTTTCTAGGAGACCTAAGTCCAGATCCAAGCCTGCAAAGATCCAGTGCTTTTGCATCCTATTTTAAAAACCTGTCACTTGGGAAGCCCAAAATATTTTTTCTAACCCTTTCTAAGCGCTTTACTGCCCCTCCTCTCCCCTCAATTATAAAAAGCACATCTCTTGCACAGGCAAGCCAGACCCTGCCTGGAAAAAGGGGCATTTGTTTAACGTGGCAGGTGAATGAGGGAAATGTTGTCAGATACCCGCATCCAGTTATGGGGCATTTTTTTTCCCATGCTGCACCAGTGAAAATAGCCAGAATGCTATTGGGCCCAGGAAACTGTGGGATAGCTTCCCCCAATACGCTGCTGCTGCAGCCGATTTAAGCTACTTGAGTGACAGCTACAAGTCGTTTGTGTTTTGTTTTTTTTTGTGGGGAGCATGTGCAAATGTGAGGATGCTCAAAATTGAATTGATAAAACCCAGCATTAATAAATCGACTTTTAATAAGATTGGTTTTAGCTTGTAGTGTAGACGCAGCCAAAGTGGGATTTTTCCTGATAGAATGACATGCAGACACATTGAAAATGACAACAAAATCCCTTTTCTTTAGATTTCTTTTTGAGAGGGGGCAGGAGGACTAGTTTTGACCAGCTGTAATCAAAATGCTAAATTTCTGAAGTTACACAACTTTGCTCCCTTTCAGACAGGCAGATTTTCTGTTTGTTTTATTCTACATTGAAGGCTCCAGTTTTAAGACCCTGAAATATAGGACACATTAACTCAAACATCACTGACTAAGTGTTTGAAATGCTAATGCTAGGGTATCAAAACAAAAAGCAGTCAAGTAGCACTTTAAAGACGAGCAAAATAGTTTATTAGGTGAGCTTTCGTGGGACAGACCCACTTCTTCAGACCATAGCCAGACCAGAACAGGCTCAATATTTAAGGCACAGAGAACCAAAAACAGCAAGCAAGGAGGACAAATCAGAAAAAGATAATCAAGGTGAGCAAATCAGAGAGTGGAGGGGTGGGGGGGAAGGTCAAGATTTAGATTGAGCCAAGTATGCAGACGAGCCCCTATAGTGACTCAGAAAGTTCCCATCACGATTTAAACCATGTGTTAATGTGCCGAATTTGAATATAAAAGCTAGCTCGGCTGTTTCCCTTTCCAGAATGGTGCGATAATTCCTTTTCAGTAACACACATACCTTTAGGTCATTGACAGAATGCCCCATTCCATTAAAATGTTGACTAACTGGTTTGTGGATCTGGAGTGTTTTGATGTCTGTTTTGTGCCCATTGACCATTTGTCTAAGGGAGTTAGAAGTCTGTCCAATATACAAAGCATCTGGGCATTGTTGGCACATGATGGCATATATGATGTTAGTAGAGGAGCATGAGAAAGTGGAATTATCGCACCGTTCTGGAAAGGGAAACAGCCGAGCTAGCTTTTATACTCAAATTCGGCACATTAACACGTGGTTTAAATCGTGATGGGAACTTTCTGAGTCACTGTAGGGGCTCGTCTGCATACTTGGCTCAATCTAATTCTTGACCTTCCCCCACAACCCCTCCACTCTCTGATTTGCTCACCTTGATTATCTTTTTCTGATTTGTCCTCCTTGCTTGCTGTTTTTGGTTCTCTGTGCCTTAAATATTGAGTCTGTTCTGGTCTGGCTATGGTCTGAAGAAGTGGGTCTGTCCCATGAAAGCTCACCTAGTAAACTATTTTGCTTGTCTTTAAAGTGCTACTTGACTGCTTTTTGTTTTGGTAGTGTATAGACTATCTTCCTCTCTGTTACTAATGCTAGGGTAGGTAGAGGAATTCAAGGCAAGCCGCTTCACTGGGTTCCTGTTCAGGGCCTCTTCAGCTGTGTCTACACGTGCACGCTACTTCGAAGTAGCGGCACCAACTTCGAAATAGCACCCGTCGCGGCTACACGCGTCGGGCGCTATTTCGAAGTTAACTTCAACGTTAGGCGGCGAGACGTCAAAGTCGCTAACCTCATGAGGGGATAGGAATAGCGCCCTACTTCGACATTCAACGTCGAAGTAGGGACCGTGTAGACGATCCGCTTCCCGCAACGTCGAAATTGCTGGGTCCTCCATGGCGGCCATCAGCTGGGGGGTTGAGAGATGCTCTCTCTCCAGCCCCTGCGGGGCTCTATGGTCACCGTGGGCAGCAGCCCTTAGCCCAGGGCTTCTGGCTGCTTCTGCGGCAGCTGGGGATCCATGCTGCAGGCACAGGGTCTGCAACCAGTTGTCAGCTCTGTGTATCTTGTGTTGTTTAGTGCAACTGTGTCTGGGAGCGGCCCTTTGAGGGAGCGGCTTGCTGTTGAGTCCTCCCTGTGACCCTGTCTGCAGCTGTGCCTGGCACCCTTATTTCGATGTGTGCTACTTTGGCGTGTAGACGTACCCTCGCAGCGCCTATTTCGATGTGGTGCCGCGCAACGTCGAAGTTGAACATCGACGTTGCCAGCCCTGGAGGACGTGTAGACGTTATTCATCGGTTGCTACATCGAAATAAGCTATTTCGATGTTGGCTTCACGTGTAGACGTAGCCTTCATGTCTTACAATTTCAGCATATTTCCTTGGAAACCCTCTTTTTAAAAAAACAAAACAAAAAGTAAATGCAGATATACTGCAGACAGCCTGTTCTTTAAGGATAAGCAGGACTCTTACATGGTTGCCAGGCAGGACTTCAGAGTACACCCAATATGCTATTGTACAAATAGGCCCTTATTGTACCTGTTTTGTACCAGCTAGCCCCAATTCTACATTGTGTTCAGCCTAGGAGATTATGGGTGCATGTTAGGAATGTCAATTTGATAACAACTTTAAGGCTGGTGATGTCCTGATCAGAGAGCTAGAAATAACTTGCCCTTTACAAGTCTATAACAATGGTGGCAGCACAAAGGCCCTGATTCTACAAACATGTACCTTTGTTCAGATAAGTAGTCTCCTTGCCATCACCGAGTATGGCAAAGAAATATCTGTAGTTTGGCTTGTGCCGGCTGACTCAGGCTTGGGCTGGAGCCTGGAAGTCTAAACAGCCCAGTAGCTTGAGCCCTGGGTGCCTGAGTTAGCTAGCTAGGGCCACCAGAAGCATCTAGCTGCTGTGTAGGCATGCCCACTGAGATTACTCGCATCCTTAAAAGTGAGCCCATGGTACTGTATGCAAAATCAGGTCAAAGATAGTAACCATCTTTCCAAATTATTTGATGCTCAATTGGCCTCTTAATACAGATTTCATTATAAAGTATTATGCAAAGACACTTTATTTTCTGCCCGTTTAATAGCACTCAGTCAGTATGACAACTCCATTCTTCACCTGACATATCTTTTAAGGTGTAAATGGTTTCCAACTACAATTTTTTTTATCAAGATCATCTTCTCACTATAAGAGTCAATGCCTGATTGAAAGGTGCTTTCTATGAGTCATCCCAGTGATAGATGTCCGACAATTGGAGTTGTTTGCATCCAAGAAAAGAAAATCTTCATGAGACCTGTAGCAAGAGGTTATCATCACATTTGTGTGAAGAAGGATTTTTCAAGCAGCAAAGTGGTGTTTAGGAGTACTTATGAAGCTTTTGTAAGAATAATTATAAATGTATACAATAGCAAGATTTAAAATGTGGCATATTGGATCAGTATCTCCCTCCTGTAGTTCCTTCTGATTTGAAAGCTTAAATCATGGTTATGTCTATTAAAGTGCCAGAGGTTTCCTTTGTAGAATCTCTCTCCTAGCCTTATATTCATATTTTGCTTTGGCATTTGGGAAGGGCATCTGTCTGCAACAGCTAGTTTAATTAAATTCAGAGAAGAAGCAGGGAAGTGATGTACAGTACAGCCAATCTGTTCAAAATACAAAACATGTCATGTATGGTCTTCATAATTTGGAGAGCTTCAGTCAACAAATCTGCCCACTGGGTTAAAATAAATACCTAATTACACTAAATTCAAGCCTTGTAGTTCCAGTTCCCACACACTTTTGACATATCTGAGTGAGCTTCTGAGGGCTATGATCAACGTCATGACCTGCCAGTGAATCAGAAAGTGCTCTGATTTTCTGGGTCTGAGTTCTCTGAATGTTAAAAACTTAAATATTGAAAAAATGTTTGGACTGTTTTTTCTTGGTGTAGCAATAACTAGCTGCAAAGCAACGATGTTACTGATGCTAAAGGGAAGAAAAGAGATTTTGACTTTTTTACACTTATGCTGCAGAGATTTAAAAATCTATCCTTCAAATTTTGTTTCACACAAGGAGACCCTGCCTCTCCTCTAAGGTCAATGGGGCTCAGGGGGTGCACAGAATGAATTGCAGGACTGGGGCTCCTCCTGTCCAGCTCATGTTCTCATCGCTTCACAGATTCTCAAGGTAGCAAGTGTGAATAGTGCACTGAAGGATAAATGGGATGAAAAATCTGAATTAGTTAATAAAAAGAGGCATTTGCTGTGACAATAAAAACAGTTAATATATTTGCAGATGAAGTTCACCCTATGCATGGGTGCATGCTTGTTTGTTATTTAATAAGGGTCTCCACACTTCACACTGTGTACAAGCTGAGTTTACAATGCACACCAATGGCTCCTTGCATTCCTCCATTCACCTGCCTCCACAAGCTCCCTGTGTTTCACCCTCTTCTATTTCAGGGGCTGTCTGCCAGGGGTGCGCTGTTCCCCTCATTTTTGTGTGCACTTCCATGTACTGAAATCCCCACGGCACAGGGTCTCTATGTGTCCCCTCCCATGCTACTGGGGTCCCATTCTCCCTCAAGGCAGGGTTTCTGGGTATGCCCCTATTTCCCCAGACCAAGGTCCCCTAATCCCTCAGCCTCCACCGTTATTCATTCTGGCTGGCAGATAACTCATTTAGGTGTACCCCTGTTAAATTCCAGTGAGAGGAAGTAAAGAAATGAGATTAGAGTAATTATGCTGGATGGCATTAATGGCAGACAGTTGCAGAGGTGCTTGAAGCTATGGCTGTGCTAAATAGATGGCAAGGTCTCCACATCTCCCTCACTTTTTCCTTTCATTTAATCCCCAAAATGATATGATCCTGAAAACTGCTGTCTAGAGTGCTCTCTGCAACAGTGGAATCGAGCAGATGCGACTGGATGATATGTTCATAAATTAGTACATTACATGAATACAAACCAAGAAATGCCAGCTAGTTGAGCATAAGGTTTCAAACATGGACAGTGAATATTTGGATGAATGCTAAGTAGTTGTCAAACTAGCACTAAGGCCTTGATCTTACAAGTACATATGCAAGTGAATAATTTAACACAAGAGTAGTCCTGAACATGGAAAAAATATTCATAGGGATAAGTATTTTTCAGAATTAAGGCCCTAGTGCTTATTTACTCTGCTTTGCTAAAGATGACAACTATCTAAAAATGTTGAGATAAAGCAGGAAAAAAAATTACATTTTCACGTAAAGTTTCATTCATCTCTAGTAATCAGTCATATTGTGGCTTTTGAAAAACTTCAGTCATCCAGCTGGGAAGAGGAAAGGACAATGCCATGTTACATATGCAATCTACCAAATAAAAAACATCAAATAGTTAGTTTGCCAATAACCCATCTGATGAGAATTCTGTTGAAACTACTTAAGGGATATTTATGAGCAATTAAATATGTTCACAGTAAAAAAGAGGAGTTTGAATAGCATTTGTGAGCAGAAATCTATATTGTAAAAGGAGAGGTGTTTGTCTGTCTGTCTGTCTCACTCACGTCATGAACATCTTCTGGACGAGTCCAGAATGTGATCTGTCTCTGCTGTAGCCTAGTGTTTCCCTACAGCCTCTGTTCTCTCTCTTGCTCCACACCCCACAAGAATCTGCTGCCACTGTTGCTGAGGGAGAGCGGTGACCAGTAGTGATGGTGCCCTGCCAACCACAGTGCTCACTGGGCCTGCCCATGCAGTTGCCACAGGCAAGTCTTGCCTGGTTCCTGCAATTCATGTCTGTTACTGCTCCTCGCTCCCCTCCCCACGAGATCTCTCCACTTCCAGTGCACTGTGGGTACCGGGAGCAAACTAATTGCCCCTGTCACCTGACATAGGTCTTGTCAATGGAGGAGGGGTGGCAACTGGAGCCTGCAGGAGTGACAGGTTGAGAATGAGAATTCTGTTAAAGTACTTAAGGAATATTTATGAGCAATTAAATATGTTCACAGTAACAAGGAGGAGTTAGAATAACATTTGTGAACAGAAATAGTAAATACTTTGACTAGCTCCATTTTAGTGTGCAGGGACAAAATTGCTGATTTATCAGTAATAAATTATAGGTGGAGTAAATGAGTTTAACAAATCAGCCTCAGACTTTCTTTACACAACCCATCTTTGCCCTCTATTAACTAGTTTAATAATGTTATTTGTACGTCATGAACATTACATTCAGCTGGGCAGTTGATTTATGAAGTAATGTGTGTTCCTGGAGATCTATTCAGCTAAAACTCCAGTTGCTGTTTTCAGAAGGAGGAGTCTGGAGTCTCTAAGTTCCTGCATTTGGCAATTACTCTTCTGTTTTGCTTGACACATTTCAAGTTTGCAAGTGCCATGAGCCTTGGAAGATAATCTCTTTGAAAGTCTCAAAGCCCTGTCATTGGGTAACCTCAGAATTCATTTATAGGTTAGACAATCATGCACCATGGCACTAGCCTTTAGACACCTAGCATTTGTTTTATGGGTCTATGGTGGAGTTTTTGCTTTTCCTGCTGCTAGCTGTCACATCTATCTTGCTGACAAGTCAATTACTTTGTCATGGAGGGTGGAGTCGGGAAAGGATTTTCAGCAGCACTTCAAACAAAATAAGGGTGGTGCATCATAAAAAGCCTAACAGACTCCAGTGAAAATAATCAAAAGACAGAAAATGAAAAAGCAAACAAATCATACCCATGCAGCAGGGATTCACTCTGTCATGGTCAGTGCACCCAATCAGTAGATCTGCTAGGCCACATCTACACGAGCAGCTTTTCCCAGCAAAACCAGGCTATTGCTGCAGAAAACCACGGCGCATCTACAAGGCAAATGCACATTGTCAACAGTTTGTCAACATATCTGCTCTCCCTGTTCAGGTATAACCTCTTTCTTGACAGTGTTCTTTTGACAAAACAGTCAGGTAGACATGCTGGGGCCTTTTTGTCAACAGACAGGGCTTCCAATTTGCTGGGCCGCCTTGTCTGCAGAGCTTCTTGTCAGCTGTTCTGTTAAGACAGGTCTGAGCAGGCTGGCTGCTCACTGTTGACAGAGCAGATTGCTCTTTCAGTCTGCTTTTATGGGTAGACGTAATCTGTTGACCGAAGTTTTGCCAGGAAATCCCTTCCAACGGTCACTTCTGTCAACAGAGGTGGCTTGTGCAGACGTGGTCCTAGATTTATGACTGCATGACAAGAATGGCAGAGTTGAAGACTAAACCAAGACTCCTCCTGTACACAATCATAGAACACTAGAACTGGAAGCAACCTCGTGAGGTCATCAAGTGCAGTTCCCTGCACTCCAGAGGGGGTGGGGGGACCAAGTATCATGTGTACACACCCGCATTTTCCAAGCATTGTTAAAGTAGGACATAGTCATAAGGAATTTCAGTTCAGGTCTTAAAATAAAAGAAATGCCCTCCCCTTTTTGTAATTTTTTTTTAAAGTGCATGACAGACAATACTAAATCTTGGTTTTGTTCTAGTCTGATCCATCGCTTTTATAAGTTATGACTAACTGAAGAATAACGGACCAAGAATGGTAAACATTGATCTAACTGACCTTTTTGTTTCCCTGTTACTTGGAGACAGAGTGGGATTTGTCACAGCGTATGTTGCTCCATTAATAACAGTTTGGTGAAATGTAGAAAGTAGTATTCAAACATTATCTCACAAATTCTCAATTGCATTTGAATTTAGCAAAAATCACACCCCCCCACCCCGTATTCACATTTTTGTTCCCACTAGTATTTATTCAGCCCAATTAGCTTGTGTTACACAAACATGTACATACATGATTATACATATTTGCCCTAAGGGTGGGCAGCAGGTTGGGTACATTCTGGATTTGATTTGCCAATGTCTTGCACTTGATTTACATAAGTGCAAAGTGGGTATAAAAAGCTTGCTTTCTGAATTTCATGCCTGCTTTGTATTTGGTATGCAGAAGTATGCCTGAATAAACACAATGCAAAGCAGTAGAGAATCTGTGCCATAATCTTTGTGGCTTTGGCAGGCAGGGCAGAATTTGTGGTTAATCAATAAGTTTATCAGGGTTTGTGAATATACACGTAATTTATCCATGGCCATAACCCTGACTCACGAGGAACTAAATGAAACACACTGAGTGCATCTACACTAACCGTCTACTTTGAAGTAGCCGGTGCAACGTTGAAATAGCATGCGTTGCGTCTACATGCACTATGCTCTATTTTGACATTGAAATCAATGTTAGGCGGCGAGACGTCGAAATCACTATTCCTATCCGAAAATGGGAATAGTGCCCTATGTCGACAATCTGCGTTCCGCTACTTTGAAATAGGTGGTGCATGTCATTGTCCCACCCCTGCATGACCAGCTGCTCCCACCACTCGGAGCTGGTGGGGTAGCTCCAGAGGCGGCGAAGCACCTGGTGAGGGAGGAACAAGGGAGCCCAGTGGTCAGGGGCATCCCCGTCTGCCCCCTGGGGAGGGCACCCCTGCCAGGAGCTGCTGGGCAGCCTCTCATGCAGCACATAGCAGGGCACTTGCTCCCTGGGTGACTACCTGGAAGGCTTTCAGGTGCTGCTGCTGAGGGTCTATGGCTGCTGTGCGTCGGTCTGCAAGAGTGTGGCGATCACTCTGAAAACCTCATGCTCTGCAGACCGGGTGCGTCTGGGAGGGGCCCTTTAAAGGAGCAGCTTGCTGTTGCCCCAGAAGGGCTCGTCCAGCCTGTGACCCCGTCCGCAGGCTTTCCTGGCCCCTTATTTCGACGGGGAGTGCTTGTGTGTGTGGACACTCTGCGTTTCCTTCTGGAGCGGCTCCTTTCAACGTTCCCCATCGCTACTGCGACATTGAACATCGATGGCACCAGCCCCAGAGGATGTGTGGATGATATGCATTGAAGTAGCTTATTTCAATCTTGTTATTTAGGCTACTTAGATGTAGTATCCTAGTGTAGACGTAGCCACTAAAATGTAGCCTGACTCTTTGTAGTTAGGACTAGGCATGTACATAGTTACGGCCAGCTGCTCAGCTCTTGTAAATGGTGTACCTTGATTGTGGTTCTTCTGCTGTGTGTGAATGTGATGAGAAAATGTGTATATATACAGGCTGTTGTAAACCACAGATGACTGTACTTTCAATGGATTATTTCTGCCTTTTGAGCCAAGAATCCAAGTAATGCAAGGCTTATGTACGTGAACTAGACAATATAATATGGTGGAGAGGTACTCCCAAAAAGACAGACTACAGTTCACCTGCCTTTTTCCATATACGCATTTGGTATTAGTCAAGTGCAATCAGCTCAAAGGGACACCACATTTGAGATTTTAGACTTCCAGCAGTTACAAGGGCAACCAACCATTGCTTCTCCCAGTGCGTCCTTCTCCTGTCACCCACTTAGCCTTATAAAGGAGGATGGAATGTAGCTACGCCCACAATGGACAAAAATAACTCTTTTGTTTAGTTGATGTTTCATGAATAAATTCTTAAGCCCAATATATTTTTACTTTGGACTTCCAAAAGGTTCTAATTGTCATAACTATGTGCCTGTGAGTGTAACAGGCGCTTACAGAAGTGGTGCTTTAAAACATAGCAGTAGGTCACTGTTCCAGAGTCTGAAGTCGCAGCAGCTGAGATTGAGGTTTGAGAGACGCATGATGTGTCAGAATTTTGAAAGTGATTTGTTTGCTCTCCACTAAGAAGAGACTATGTGTAAGGGTGGGGGAATGAAGCAAATGAATACAGTAGGTATGACTCCTCCCTGAGCCAGGCTACTTTATGGGTGTTGATTTTATATCTCTAACACGATTCTGAAAAGTTAAACAAAATTCCATTTCCCCAAGTTTTCCCTCAGAGATTTTAAGATGGAAACAAAAGGAGTTTCCACTTCTAGTTAGATTTCTATCACCTGAAAGCAACCAAAGAATTTGAGAGGTCCACAGACACTCAGACCACTCCAAATTGAACCCATGCAGGTTTGCAATGTTTTTTTTTCTCCCCTCTTGGAGGCAGGTGGTTGCTCACCCAGCTCATTTTTCTGTGCAGCTTTTGAGTTGCTTTCAGGTTTAAATGTATATTCCACCACTGAATCAGAGGCTGTACAAATGAAACACTCAACTTAAAAGCAGCTTGGTCACCTGCAAAGCACTGACAAGCCAGGTAGCTGATGGATGCAGTATTTCTCCTAAAGCTCTGCTGCCCTCTTCATTACATTTTCTAAGTGCTTCAGAGACTGTTGGGCTGATTTGAAGTTGAACTTGTACTTCAGGAATGAAAATTGGAGCTGTTTTCAATTGTCCCAGTTTAGGTTTTTAAGTAAAACAAAAAAACAGCCAGGACCTCTCTGAAGCCCTGTGAGCAAAGCAGCTGCTGAGCTTGAGGGACACACAACATTGCTTTGAGATGGCTGCAGTCCTTCTCTCCTAGGAGCTTCTGAAGAGGAACACCTCTCTCATCAGGCTTCCAGAGGGGCCTTCACCCATCTCTTCCCTCCTGGCTCATTCACCCTCCAGAAGATGTTTTTCAGTTGAATATTCCCACAAGAAGATGAAGTTTCAATTGGGCTTGACCTAGTTTCCCAGTTAAAAGTGGAAGAGGAGCACAGTTTCTTCTCAAGTACTACTGAGTCCTGTGAATAAGTGGGAGAAGACAGGGTGGGTACTTGGGGGAAGAATAATGCCTCTTCTGTTGAATACTCTAATATACTCTTCATAATCCTTCTCAGCAAGCAGCAGATGGTCTTTCATGTTACTGGGTGAGTAACCAATGCTCTAAACTACAGGTATCCCTTTCTTTTTCTCTTTGTCCTCTTCGCCTATTTTGTGTGTACTCATCTGAAGAGAATGATTCAGGAGGTAGCTTCTAAGCATGGGTACCATGTCCCGTATTCAGCATAAGTGGCTGAATACCTATCTCCCAGTTCATGAATCTTGCACAGAGGTAGGCACCTACCCTCAGGGCAGGGGTGACTTAGATGGCTATCTCCATGATAGGGAGGAGGGTTAGTATGTGCCCCTCTAGTCACCGTATCCCATTGGCTATCTTAGGCAGCTCCCCATCTAGCTTGGTGGCTTGTATTTTAAGGCACCTGTCTTTTTTCCCATCAGTTATACCTGGAGCCTAAGTGCCTAACTCTTGCTTTGAGGAACTCAGTGCTGTTCCTGTGATTTTTTTTTTTCTAGGTGCCTAAACATTAGGTATTATGACACTCAGAGTCACAATGTCTAAATCCCTTTGAGGAGCTGACCCTTAGTGACTGTCATGGCCTGTTGCTCATTATGAAAAGCTAATCTTGGAGCATTGTTGTACTTTTTTTTGGACAAGAAGGAACCATTATTGTCAAGTCTGATCTGCATAACACAAGCAAAGGACTTCCTGAAGCTGCAATAATTCATGGTACAATAGTAAGGACTGAACCATATCTTCTAGAAAAACAATCAATCTTGATTTAAAAATTAACCATGACAGACTTCATCACAACTTTTGCTAAATTGTTCCAATAATTAGCATCACTATTTTTGCCTTTGTTGTTATTAAGGTGTGATTTCTGGGCTGAATTTGTCTTGCTTCAGTTTCAAGCCTTCGGGGTTGTTCTGTCTTTGATAGCTTGAAAACCCTTCTAATATAAATTCTTTGACTTTAAGGCCGGAAAGGGCCTCATGCTCAACTAATCTGACTTCCTGCATATAGCAGGCCTCAAAACCTCATCCCTCCACTACTGTAATAGACCCATAATCTATTGATTTCAGGTCCTCAAATCAAGATTTTAAGATTGTTGTGGAAAATCTCCCACTGACACTGGTTTACGCCTGCAGTCACCCATATCCTTTGCAGCAGTGGAAAGCAAAATGCCCTGTATCTCTGCCATCCTGACATGGGGGAAAATTTCCTCCCTGACCTCCAAACACAGTGATCAATTATACCTTGAGCATGTGGGCAAGATTCAATAGTTAGATATTGGGGATGAGTTCTCTGTAGTAAGTCTTATCCCTTGGCTTCTAGTGTCCTGTCACCAAGGCTAAGATTTGGCCATGGATATTTTTACTAAAGGTCCCTGGCAGAACATGGGCAATACAGGAAAATTCACAGAAGCTGTGACCTCCCCCTGATTTTTTTTAAAAATTTTTTTTAACTAAAAATATTCATGTTGAAATGGGAAGGGGCCGGGCAGCTGTGAGGTGGCAGGGAGCTCTGTCCCCGCCCAACCACAGTAGATGGGGAGCTCGGGGTTCCCCCTGCCCTGGAAAAATGCAGTGTGGACATGGCTCTTTTGCAAATAAACCCCGTTTTCAAACGTAAAAATTAGGAATAAGGTTTCATTTGAAGATAGAAAGAGCCATGTCTGCTAGATAGAATAGAGAAGATATTTTCGAAAGAGCCATATCTGCACTGCTTTTTTTTTTCCCCAAAAAAATCCTTTGGAGAAAAGAGTACACAAATGAAGCATGAGCTGTAAATCAGTGCCTTATTTGCATTTTTGATTTCCCTCATTTGCATTCCTCTCGAAAGAGGAATGCAAGTGTAGACATAGCCTCTGTGTTTGAAATGCTTCAGAATGCAGTGCAGTGCAGTGCAGAGGAAATATTTGCTGTGCGGGGAAGCCCTAACTTCTTCTTAATTGGAGTGCATTGTGGGCCACTTCACCATCAGAATGAGCCAAACAGTCAAGCAGAAGTAGCGAGAAGACTGCCTGCTGAATCTAACAAGTGTTTCAAGTTTCATTTGCATTTCCCTTCGAGTTTAGAGAACTTCAGATGAAACAGATCTAGAATGAAACACATAAGTTCTCAACCACAGATCTCACAAATCAATCTCAATCAACAAAACAACAAATCACACCAAGTTTTATGGGGCTATAGCTGTTGATCTCGGGATTCCTGCAATATTTTACACAAATCTAGCTTCATTACTGTTGCTTGTGTTAATACCACTATGGTGCTTTTATTTATTTATAGCTTTGTAACTCAATTACAGTAAATGATCAGGTTTGCAGATGTGTATGCTTACAACAGAGAGCATAACAAATTGACTCTAACTTATTTGCCTGTCTATAAGTTTTTCATTCCTCCAAATGCAAAACTCACTTGAAAAATAATGATCCCTTGTCTTTTAATTCACATATGTCAACTGTACCAGTCCATTTCTGCTTGTTTAAGTCTTTTTTAGTACATAAAGCTGTTAGACCATTTGAAAAGAAAAGTGCTTATTAATGTTTGACACTTTGGGATTTCAGCTTTGTTTAGAACTGCATGCAATGAACAAAAGCTCCAAAAGAAAAATGTTCTCTAAAAGTCTAAGTGCTAATATTCCATAAATACTCTAATTTTCCATCTGTGGGGATAAGTATTCACATATGTCCACAAAGGACATTACTTTAGTTTATCTTCCAGAATATGAACAAATTTTATTGCTATTGAATGGAAGTTAAATTTGACTGTTTGCTTAATTTAATTTGGTTAATCTTATCTTCAGTTCTACCAAGTAATTGCTTTAGCAGTCATGAACACATAGCTCTAGTACAGGAAGCTGAGCCAGCATCATTCACAGAGAACCACTCTTTTGGTAAGTCCATCCTGTAACTTGGGAATGTGAACATATTTTACCTGCTTTGAAGTATTGGAGAGCATCTCCCCAGTGTTTTACATTTGGTCTTGAGACCCAAACTCAGTATACACTGTTGCCCTCACAAGCAGGCAATGGCCTCCTTAAGGAGAAGGGAATTTTGCAACACTTTCCAGCAATAATACCTATCCCACAAGTCAGAAGCAAAAGTATGGGGCTCTCATGTAACCCCAGGACCCACTGCTAATACTGTACTTCATCAGATAGAATAATAGACAATTTCCTGGTATGCCAGCTGGCTTAGCCCATTGCCACCCTTATTTAGACTGATGCTGGGCCAGCAGAGTGATCCCCAGTGTAAGTGCAGAGGTTATGGGTTTTTTTTTTTTAAATCACAGATTTCCTGTCCAGCCTGGGCATCGAGGTTTAAATGATGTGAATTGCCTTACAGGGCCCCCTACCCAGGTTGCATTTTATGCATAAATTTAATTGTGATTACGATTTATGCCTATTGTGGTCGTGCCTAGGAACTCCTTCATGGTTCTAAACTCCACTGTGCGAGCTGCTGTACCAACATGGAATAAATTATTTTGGGACAGTTGCATTAATTTGCCAGGGAGACGTAGCAGCCTTCCATGAAGGGTTTAGGATGGCAAATCAAATGGCTGAATAATTTCTTCATAGCCTCCAAAAAAAAAAAAGTTAAACAAATGAGTGATGCTTCAGGTGTTTGTCTCCCTTTGCCGGTTTCTAATTATCCCAGAAGTTATATGTTCAGTCAGGAGAAGGTGCAATCCTTCATCTTTTATGTCTCTCTTGGTCAATTTCAGCAAATATCTTCATTTTGAAGAATAGGCATTTTTCACTGCTATGTCTTCTACATCTCTGCTTTTCTTCCCTAGCAGTGAGCAGTACGTTAGCATTCCCACATAAACCTAACTTGGCAAATTCCCACCTCATGCTTGTATTCTTGTATGCAGGTGTGTCAGGAACACCTTCAGCTCATTGTTCCAAGCAATTGGTGCTGGTACTATTATCACCAGGTGTGGGAGGGGCTAGAAAGATGGAGTTAACTGAAAGTTTCTTGGTCTACTTAACATACTTGGGGTGGAGTTATTTTCTCTTCCTTTATTCTCCAATAGCCTTCTCTAACATAGCACCTTACGGGAAGCAGGAGACTAGATAATGGCTTCCTTTAAAGAAATCAGTAGCATTTAGTAGATTAGCCAAAATAAGTAATGTTGTTGGCTTAATCCTTGACTAAATTCCTTCCTTTTTTCAGTTCTTTGTACCACTACACAATGATATGATTCCAACTCAGCTATATTGGTCTGTTAATTTTTTGTATTATTTGTTAAATTTGAATGTGATGGCTTATAAAAGTATGGCTCCAATGGCAACATGACATTGCTGAAGTACCTCTCATCTGACCTTCAACACTTTTGCTTTTCCATTCTCAATATTCAGTTCATCAGAGGCAGATCATATGGCTGAACTGTGCTTAACTAAGGAATGGTGTCGTGATGAGGATTAGTCTAAGACTATGGTCTCCAATGATACTTTTATATTTCACTGAGGATCAGAAATAATGAGGCAGTAGCCCATCTGTGACCGTAAGAACTCCTATATTTATAACCCACACATTATTTCAATAATCTGTGTACAAAACATACCTTGGGAGGTATTTGAAAACTAATAACTCCCTGATAATTCATATTTACAACTATAGACTGAGGAACATATTTGCTTCTCTGGCCAGGCTACAGAGAAAATGAAGGCACAGTGACATATTGGTAAACAAAGCTATCATGCTAACAAACTCAGAAAGAGACAGCCTGGCATGTTACTTTTCAAAATGTATTGCAGAGGTTTACTGACCTCTAAAGGCCAGGGCTGAACCTTGAGTGATATTCAATGAAATCAACTGCGTGCATTAAATAGTAAAACAAAAAGCAGTCAAGTAGCACTGAAAGCTAATGGCGCACTGGTGATTGATATCCTTGTGAAATGTATATATTAGCACTATTCAAAGAAATATAGATACCTAATGATATTGTGCTTCAAAGTCTATAGTGAAACCAGGAGAAACAGTTTTCCCCACTCCCCAGCGGAGAAAGGGCAGCTGTTTGTCTGCAACAAGATTAAGCAAGGTGTGACCAAAACAATGGAAGCCCCATTAATACAGAAATCAGTTGGAGGATGGGGAGACTAGAAGATAACCTCCTATTATTCTTCCTATCTTGCCTCTTGAAACAAAATCATTGAATTTTGAAAGATATGAGCAAGGACAGACTGTTACTGTCATCTATCACTAGAGAGATACAAGCACACAGAGCTCTTGCATGCTGAGGAAGATGATCAACGATGAGGGTGGCAAATGAAGTTAAAGTCTATGGGAAATGAGTATAGGTGGGAACCATAATAAGGCAAAAATCTCCCTCTTTTCCCCCCCGCCACCCGCCCACGAAAACCAGCCATTTGTACTTCTGTGAAAAGTCCTGAGGGGAAGTTAGCTGTGGCTGTGCAGAAAGAAGATGCGTGAGAGAAACCATCTTGAAGGAAGCCAGTACCTTGCTAGATTAATTTTTAGACTTGTATGCTTATTTTCACTTTATTTTACTTTTCACTTTTTCTATCTTCATGCCTTATATTTGCACTCAATCTTGTGTCTATTTTGTTTAATTTTTACCATAAACCAATCCAGAGCTGTGTTTGCAGGGAAAGTTTTATTCAACCCCAGTTAATATGCAGTGATGTGGTTTGTCTCTTTACAGAAATGAACTGTATTATTTCTCTCTACTGTCCTGAAAAAGGCTGGAAATTGCAGAACATGCAACTTTAGGAAAATTTGGGAAAGGGAGCATTCTAGGGTCATCTTGCTGGTTGTAACAAAGGCTGGTGGAAAACAGAGTGGGGGTGTGGACAGGTTGCTATGTGGGGTCAAAACTGCTGACCCAGGCCTTTCTACCAGGGTGTGCCCTGCATGCTTGCAGGATGGCTGCAAGCCTCCCAGTTTGAAAGCTATACCAGCAAACTATTGCATGACAGGATTGCAGGGGAAGACCTAATGCAACCCCTGTCAAGTCTGGATTGCACCTCTGAACCCTGTAATACCTTCTCTCACAACTTCAGTTCTGTCACTGAGGACCAGGGATCAGCATTCACCTCCAGGGAGTTTATTGATGAGCCCAGGAGGCTGAGTAGCAAATATTGCCTCCTCAGCCATCTCAGAACTGTATTGGGCCCATCTAAAGCTTCTGCTGGAACAAAGTCTGAAAGAGACTTTTCTCTGGGCTGCTTGCAGTCTATGGAGGGGTGGCATGCTGCAGCTCGGCTGGGACTCCTTGGGAGATTCATCAGGCCTGGACCAGCTCAGGCTGAGGGGTGTCTTGGGGCTTCTCCAGGCAGGGAATAGGAGGTGTGGGAGCCTTGGTGTGTGAGAAACTGCTAACTGTAGGAATTTGCTACCTGTAGCTACTACTCTTATGTACAACAATGTGAAAAAATCCTGCTACCTGATCCAGGAAATTCTTACGGGTAGCAATTTTTCTCATGACTCCAACTGGCTGTGGGGAAGGAGAGCATCTTGGGGTTCTGGATGCGGGAGTGGTGGTTGAGGAAGTAAAGCTGGGGCTTGTCACCCTGAAAGGGGGTTTCACCTGCTGCCCATGATCTTTAATTCAGATCTATAGACACTCCAGTTTCATGCACCAAGTCACTGACGATCCTGCTCCTCATATTGGCCTGCTGTGTGGGAATTATCTTTGGTGTTCAAACAGCAAGATACAGGCAGCTACACTCTTATCTTGGGAAGAGAATAGATTGTGTAGACTAATCTTTCTGATAAGCATTTGTCAAAAGCTTTGAAGAGTGAAGTGAATTGCAGAATGAATTAAAAATAGCCCTCTATACTGCTGAGGCGTTGTCAGGCCTACTTTATCTCCATCCTGTGCTTCAAAAAATATTGAAAGCACAAGGAAGATGTTGCTAATGGGAGGAAACCATGTGAGCATGACAGTGAAGCTTCTGGCAGGAAGCTTTTGAATAGTGATATGCTTTGAGTTCACTGTGAAATCACTAGGGCTGCTTTGGCTATTATGACAGCAAAGGGCATGCAATTACAGTGTGTGTTAGGAAGAGAGAGGTAATTTTACAAATAGCTGGGAAACATAATCAGCTGCAAGGGGATGGAGATGGTGCTGCTTGCCCTATACTGGAGGCCCAGACCCTCAAAGTTTTTCAGTTCCTATCTACCTCTTTACGTGCCTCAGACCACCATGTGGCCTCTGCTGACATTTTGAAAGCTGCTGTAACACCTCTGCCACTCAACCTTGTAAGCATGTATGTGCCCGAGGTGCCTATGTTTCTGCAGGTCATCATTTACAAAGTTAAGCCCTGATGTTGCCCCACAGGGGAACATCCCAGCCAAAGCCTGAGAGCCCTCAAAGAGATTCTCAAATTAGGCAAGGGAATACCTACCTTGTCAGTGGGGCCCAATCCTTGTGTAGACATCCGCAGCGCACAAAGGCATGAGACCAGTGACACCCGACCTCAGAAGGGCTGGATGGGGCTGGTGATAGGTCAGGGCATGACTAGGGCCTACCAAATTCACAGCCATGCAAAACACATCATGGACCATGAAATGTGGTGTCCTCCAGTGAAATCTGGCCTTTTGTGTGCTTTTACTTTCCACTGTACAGATTTCGTGGGGGAGACCAGCATGTCTGACCTAAGAGGGCCACTGCCTTCAAAGCTGGGCACCTGGAGAGCCGTAGTTGTAAAGTAGGTTGGGTGCCCAGCTCTGAAGGCCTTTGAAAGGCTGGGGCCAGGGGCATTTCCTTCCTACCCTCCACTGAGTCAGCAGGCCTGCCCATGTTGCCCTAACTTCTACACTGTAGCTTTCAGAATTGTGTAGTCAGGGAGCGGCAGCTGCTGAATAAAGTCCCATTTCTGCAGGCAGCAGTGCAGAAACATGGGAGCCCATACCAGACCATTCCTTTCTTCTGCTCTGCTGCTGGCAGTAGCTCTTCCTTCAGACCTGGACTCCCAGCCAGCAGCTACCGCTCTCCAGCAGCCCAGCAATGAAAGCAGCACAGAAGTAAGGGTAGCATTGCCACAACCCCCCAATAACCTGGAGACATTCACAACTCTTTTCTGGGTCAGGACCTCTATGACTACAACACTATGAAATTTCAGATCTTAAATTATTAAAATCATTACCAGTTTTAAAATCCTATGATTAGGAAATTGACCAAAATGGAGAGTGAATTTGTAGGATCCTAGGCACCCCAGCATCACCCTCAAAGACAACTGGTAGCACAGGGAAACACAGAGTGAGGATGAGAGAGGCAATGAGCATGAACAGGAGACAGAGAGACAGTTTCGACTGCTCAGGCGTGGGTTACCAAAGCAGCTGATTTGGCTTAAGCGCCTAACTCCAGGATCAGGGATAAGGACTCTGAAGTGCTTCTCTGTGGCTATATCTAGACTGCAGGTGTGCATCAACAAAATTCCCATTGATAGTAGTTTTGTCCACAGAATGCATGTCCAGACTGCAGATCTGGCGGCAGAGCTCTGCCAGTCGTGAGCATTTTGTCGACATCCTGTACGTCTAGTTCCACAAGGTAGGAGGGAAGTGTCAGTGGAGGGGCATTTGCTGACATTTGGCCCTGTGCGGATGGGATAAATGTTGGAAAAACCTCTCCCGACAGAACTGTCAGTGATCTAGACAGCCAGGTGCCAGGTCTCTCAGCCAGGTGCGCCATGTTATGTGCATAGGTCCCTAAGCCCCACCCCTCACCATTTCACTCCTTGATGCCCATTCAGTGTGTTGGCTCCTAAGGAGCCCTTTCTTAGGCACCACACTCTCTCCAGGTGTTGCATGGGGAGCTAGGAGTCTAGATCAGGGCCACAGAGTCCATTAGGTGCCAGGATGCTTGAGGGCTAGGTGTTTGAATGCAATATAGAGCAATGCTCTAATACCTTTTGAGAATCTGAGCCTGAAGTAACTAGGCCCAGGTCTACAATGGAGCTAATGTACCTGTACCTAAAACACAGATTAGGTGTCACAACAATCAGCAAAGACCAGCTTGGCTGCACCCAAACTTCCTTCTAATCTTCAGACCATGATTAGGTGTGGGATGCCAGGCCTTCCTCCTCATGATCATATGGGCTGTTGGAGACCCTGATTCAAGTTCTCCCTACCCCACACCCCCAGCACCAGATGAGGAGGCAAAGGGATTGGAATAAGCGCTCTCACCTTTCCAAGGAGTGACCTAAAGGCTGGAATATGGACGTAGGAGGCCTCTCATTGAAACTATTCTGTTTTGTGTTAGAAAATATTACCTGGGCCAGGACAGTGTGAGGGTGACTCCATAGTCCAATGGTTACAGCATCTCCTGAGAGGCAGGAGACCCCTGTTCACATCCTTTCTTCTCCTCAGGCAGAGACTGAATCAAGCTTCCATTCTCTCACCCTGGGTGAGCACCCTAACCACCTGGCTAACA
The DNA here is from genome assembly GCF_033958435.1 of Carettochelys insculpta. NCBI lineage: Eukaryota > Metazoa > Chordata > Testudines > Carettochelyidae > Carettochelys > Carettochelys insculpta. The sequence continues at coordinate 47,402,479 of NC_134140.1, read as the reverse complement.
TTACAGAACAGACGTCTTTTCCCTCTTCCCTCCCAGGTTTTCATATGGGATTAGGCATGTTCTCAGGAGAACCCCCTTAGGTACCTCAGCTACCTGATTCCAAGGGAGGAGTTCCAAGCTGTGGACCCCAAGCAAGAGTAAATGCTCCCCACATTCAAGACATAGGTGCCAAACTCCATAAGAGGGGCTGATCTTAGGACACACCCCTGTGCTTAGTATTTCCCAGCTGTTAGCAGGAAGCACTAGAGGAGGAAAGCCTGATATCCCACTCCCAGCCGCAAGGGAGTGCTCTCCTCAGTGAGTCAATCTTCAGCATTAGCTTCCACTTTGCACAGATGTAAATGGCAGCCAGAGCTGCAGGGCAATGGAGAATCCAGTGTGGCAAACCTAGTAACGGATGTTAAATGGAAGGTCTCCTCAAATACCGCTTGTTCGTACTTTACAGAGGGACCTGTGGCAGGAAGAAATAACTATACACTGTGCATTAGACTTAGAAAAATCTATACAGAATGACAATTTGTTTGTAACTTTTTATCCATGAGTGGAAAAATATGATAATCTGAGGAACATTTATAGTACAACCCTTAATTTAAAAACAGACCATAACAGCCATTGACTTTTTGTCCTGATGTATGGAAGTTACAGAGGCGCATATTCGCTGTTTGTTAATAGTAGAGTTCTAAATGTCTTGTTCCTAACACAAAAATCATTACCCCTCCTTACATTCAGGGTCTACTAAGATTATTACATTAGCATATGCTTCAGATTCTTAGTGTTATATAATTGAAATGCAGAGAAACAGGTACAGTAATAAAATAATTTTAGATTTTGCTATAGAAACAAATGTATCTCTAATACTATGGCCCCTTTTTGTCTCGAGAGACGGTGGTTAGCAGTGGTGGTGACGATCTATGGGCAGTATTTGAGTCTGCAGCTTCTCTCATGGCTTATCCATGCAATACTGGATTTGCACAGTCGATTGCAATAACCGCATGTCAGTCTATTTCCAGATTCTTGAGCTGAGAGTTTTTCCTTCTAAGACAAACTTCTTTCGTGTGGCTGGCACATATACTATTGAAGGGTGATGTGCCCTCTCGTAGCAATTGTCGTTAGCTATTTTGATCTGATGATGTAGATTCCTAGGATTTTGGACTAATGTTGAATATTTTCTTGGAGTTTTTGCATGTATCCTTCAATCTTAGCTTTGCTCTTCCTCTTGTTCTCAACCCACATGACAGTTCCTTGAACAAGATTTCTTTGGGAAGATGTTTGTCACCCATTCTTCTCATATGATCAAACCATTGTAGTCTTCTGCTGTTGAGGATTGCTATGAGGCTGGGTATGCCATATCTTGACAGGACATCTGCATTTGAAACTTTATCTTGCCAGTTGATATTCATAATTCTGCAGAGGCAGCAAAGCTGGAAGCTGTTCGGTTTTTTTGCTCCTGGTTCGAGTAGGTGGTCCATGCCTCAGAACCATATAGGAAGATACTCAGTACACATGCTTGATAGATTAGTATCTTTGTTTTCACTGTCATTTTAGGATTGTTCCATGCTTGTTTCATAAGTCTGTCAAAAATCGTAGCTGCCTTCCCGATTCTGATGTTCAGTTCTTTGTCCATGGATAGGTTTGTGGTGACAGTAGATCCAAGGTAACAGAATTGTTGAACCACATCTAATGGGCTGTTATCCAGAATAACATTGGACAGCTGAGATGTACCTTGAGTGAATACAATAGTTTTCTTCATGCTTATGTCAAAGGAAAACAACTTGCAGGCTGTAGATAGAGAATCCATCAGTGACTGTAGCGTGTCTTCATTATGAGCGATGAGAGCTGCATCATCTGTGAAGAGGAGTTCCCTGATGAGGACTTTCTTGACCTTAGTTTTGGCCTTGAGTCTTGCCAGGTTGTGGAGAAAACCATCTAATCTTGTATGGAGAAATACATCACTGCATGAGTTTTGAAATGTGCAATTTAGTAGAACTGAGAAGTATATGCCAAAGAGGGGAAGGGCAAGAACACACCCTGGTTTGACTCCGCTGTTCACTGCTTATCTGCTTATGGTGGCTTCAAAGCTGAAATGGTATATTTTCTATTGCCAATTTTTTTTAAATTTGTGGAACAATCATTTTGCGCTATTAACCTCAAATATATGAAGTGATAAGTATTTTACAAGTCTATCCTGTTTTGATATTGGACCACTGATATTGTGAAGGCCAAGGCAGAGAGTGACCCATTTAAAATACTATAAAAATCATGACTGACTTTGAATGGAATAACTTATTCATGATGAAAAAGCCTTTGACGTGTTAATAGGCCACTGTAAATCACTTCAAAATAAAACCAGGTATTGTAGAACTCCATGGAAAATGTCCCTCTATATTCAATCCATATTTATGGAGTCCTTACTTCAGCTAAGAATTTACATAGCGACTATCTGTGAACTGTAGAGATTCAGAGAACAGAAGAGTTAAAAATGGAGTATTTCAAAATAATGTGTGTGCTCTTGTAGATAGCATCCAAGGGCTACGTCTACACATGCACACTACATCGAAATAGCTTATTTCGATGTAGCGACATCGAAATAGTCTATTTCGATGAATAACATCTACATGTCCTCCAGGGCTGGCAACGTCGATGTTCAACTTCGACGTTGGGCAGCACCACATCGAAATAGGCGCTGCGAGGGAACGTCTACACGCCAAAGTAGCACACATCGAAATAAGGGTGCCAGGAACAGCTGCAGACAGGGTCACAGGGCGGACTCAACAGCAAGCCGCTCCCTTAAAGGGCCCCTCCCAGACACAGTTGCACTGAACAACACAAGATCCACAGAGCCGACAACTGGTTGCAGACCCTGTGCATACAGCATGGATCCCCAGCTGCCGCAGCAGCAGCCAGAAGCCCTGGGCTAAGGGCTGCTGCACACGGTGACCATAGAGCCCCACAGGGGCTGGAGAGAGAGCGTCTCTCAACCCCTCAGCTGATGGCTGCCATGGCGGACCCCGCTATTTCGATGTTGCGGGACGCGGATTGTCTACACGTGCCCTACTTCGACGTTCAACTTCGACGTAGGGCGCTATTCCCATCCCCTCATGGGGTTAGCAACTTCAACGTCTCGGTGCCTAACGTCGATTTCAACTTCGAAATAGCGCCCAACACGTGTAGCCGTGACGGGCGCTATTTCGAAGTTGGCGCCGCTACTCGAAGTAGCGTGCACGTGTAGACGCGGCCAAAATGTGCTATGTACTTTCCCAACCAGAAGAAGGCACAATCCTTGCCCCAGAGAGCATAGTTGAAAATAAACCTTTATTTTCATAATTAAAATCATGGTCAGTTCTGAACACCCTTTTTGTGCTTCAGAACAGTGCTGTCAGAGCTTGAGGTACTTCATCTGTGCAGCCATGAGATGAGGTTCCCTAGACATGTCAACATAGTACAAATGCACTTAATACCACCTACCTTACTCCTTTCCAGCCTCTCATTATTCAGTAAGAGGATTTCATTGTTCATCTAATACACAATTTCAAGGAGAAACACCCCCTTCCTCTCCCCACAGCCAAGAGATGGAGAGCATTCTGGTTTAGAAAAACCTGGTATGAAATAAGGTTATATGAGTCAGAGACTTCCACCAGGAACCTACAAGCTTTTCACTCACTGGTGGTAGCCTCATTTTAACTGGTTTTGTAATTACTTCGTTAATTTTTGTGCCTCAGGTTCACATTGCAGATAAAAATCAAGCATGATGGTATGTGTGCTAAACTCCTCTCTGCCATAAGCATCTTTTTCAGTACACTCATCCCTCATTAAACGAGTACTTTATTTATGAGTACTCGCTTAAATGAGGGACACATATACCTCCCCTAGTTCACTCTACGAGTGAACTCTCACCCTGCTAATATGAGTCTTACCCCATCTCTGTGGGTCCAACCCCCTAATCTGACACCCCCACCCCGTGGCCCTGCAGCCCCAAACTGCAGCAGCCTGATGCCCCTGCTGGCCCCGCGGTCAGATCCCCCCCACTGCTTGACACTTCCCCCCGCCCCCGTAGCCCTAAACCGCGGCAGCTCCACAGCCTAACCCCGCTGCTGCCAGTAACCCCCATGGCCCTGCAGCCTGACCCCCACCCATGCTGCCTGTAATCCCTGTGGCCAGACCCTCCGCAGCCTGACGCCCCTGCCAGCCCCGCGGCCAGACCCCCCCGCTGCCTGTACCCCCAGCAGCCCCACAGCCTGACACGTCCGCTGGCCCCAAAGACAGACCCCCGCCTCCTGTAACCCCCGTGGCCAGACCCCCTCACCAGCCTCAAACCACAGCAGCCTGAACCTCCACAACCCACCACCAGATTTTAACCCTCCCTCCCGCTCACAGCCCCAAACTACCTCTAGCCTTTAACACCCCCAACCCACTTTCTAAAGCAGCGCCACCTGCTGCCTCTCCTTCCCCAAGTTAGGAGCCCTAGGAACTAATCAGAGACTTCTACATGTAATTTAATAGGAATTTAGTGTCCCTCTTATGAGTTTCTGCGTGCGAGCAGAAAGTTGGGAACTCATACAGCAAAGCATTCCTCCAGTTTGATCTTTGTAATCCAAACTAAAGCGTTTGGGAGAAAGATAGTTGGGGCTCAACTTTTCAATTCTTACACACTCCATTTACCTGGTCAGGCAGTTCTTGTAAGAGCACAAATAATTGGATTTGCAAATTTAATGTGTGTTTATAACAATAAGTTAATGGAATTAATACAAAAGGGTCAACAGTCCTGGTGGTCTGGCAATGTTAGGTCATCCTAATTTAGAATCCAGGGAGTATTATCTTACCAATTTTAATGATGAGTTGTGTTCATACAGGCTTCTGCTTTTACCTTGGGCAGAAATTTCCAGATCGGGACACTTGGCTTTAGAATGCTTATCAACAAATATACCAAGTCACCAAGAATCATACAGTTCTATAACTAATAGATTTCCTAGATTGCTAAGATCTCAAAGTTTTTTGGGAAGTACTCAATTCAACAAGCAGTGTTGCAAGCAACTGACAAGCACCATTGAGTTAAAGCATTCTAGGATAGAATGATACAAGTACCAAGATTTCTCAGGACACTCATTTAAAATCATCATTGATTCAGTATGTCTAATAATTACCACACTGCAGGTAATTCTCCAAGGTGTAAGAATGTAGTTTTCTCTTAAGGTAATTGTAGGAACCTGCTAGTTTGAATGTTTTGTTTAAAACATTAAAAGGAATTGCAATTATTGTTTGAGATTCTGTTAAGCCAATTTAACTGGACTTATAAAAGAGAACAACATTTAACGTTACAGTAGGATTGTGACTCACACAATGGCAGCTTCTTTAGGTATTAATGGTCTTTATTCAGGCAACTGCAGTGATTCAGCAGCCTCCCACTTTGCTTCAGCCAACGATGAATAAAACCAAACCTAGACAGCCACACATTTCTTTGTTTAACAATCTGCCCGCTCCCCCTAGTGGCTGGTCTGTTATATACATTATACCATGTCCTCGCATTTTGAGTATTTACTACCAAACTTACAAAGCCATTAATATTTAGTAATAAATTGCCAATAACAAACAAGCAAACGAATCAACAGGCAGGCAGTCACTATTACACTCTCACCTTCATACATACAGGTTGATGTTTCTCATCGAACACCTCACTGCAACGACTACAAAAAGTAATTTTACCATCACTGCTGTATTTTCAGAAACAACTTTTGGCTCAAACCTGTCATTCTGAGATGTGGGGACTTAACCACTCTGGTCATGAGGTCTATTGGTAGTAGCTGACATTGGGCCAGGCTGCTTCCCATGCAGAATTCCAAAACACTGTTGCTGAAGCAAATTGGACTTTATCCAGTGGCAATTCCATTGTTATAGTACTAACATCTCCAGAGTTTACTACAGTCCTTGTTGTCCATTGACATGTGGATATGTGTTAGCACATAAACCTACCCTCCCTCCTTTATTACTTGGTAGCACTGGGAGAGGAGAATCTGTCCATGGGACCAGGCAAGTGTCCAGTAGCTCTTTTGAGTTCTGCAGCTTTTTTTCCATGGGTTCAGCAAACTCTGAGGTCCACCGTAGTGACTTTAGTTCATATACTTTACTCTGGAGTTATTGGATTTGGTCATTCCTGTGATTTTTATGGGGTGCTTGCCAAACAGGCTCTGTTTGTGCTTCCCCTATTTCTTGACTGAATCTTTTGATGTCCAGTAGATAAGAAGGTGCATAGCACATTTCTAGCACCCTTCAAAGAATTATATTTCGTTTAACCCCTACGGTTAACTGAAATTCCATCCTTTTGAAGCAGTTTTTCTTTATATCAAAGTCCTGCACTAGTTAGAGGCTTATGTCTTTCAATATTGAATTTCTTTGGGCAACACAATTCATATCACTTCTACAGTGCAACAATAAGAAAAAAGAAAATCCTTTATAGGTTCTCTAACTTTTGTGGCTTTCATACACTTTATAACTAATTATATCTAATATCTTTTATTTCCAGTCTTTTGGGATCTATAGTAAAGCAAGAGATTAGTTTGAAGGAAGAGGCTGCTATCTGCATTGGCATCTTTGATTTATAAAGCTGACACACATACAGCCTTATATTTGGGGTGAAAGATGATTGGGGATTTTTGGGGGCTGCATAAGGAAATTTGGTCTCTGGAACCTTAAGTTTTCTGGGCCTCTCAGCAAGCTGTTCCTTAATTACTTTATTTGACTCATAGTTTTCGCTTCCCCACTTATGAGCAGTGGAGGACACAATGGGAAATCACCCTTTCTTTGTCAACGTCTTAGGGCTCCTCAGAGCCAGACAGGGATGGGACTCTTTACGCACAGAAGGCAAATCACAGGCAGCAGTAGTGACAGCTGAATAACAATTGTTTGAATCTGAGTAGCCAGTGTATTATTTTTGTGGTTTTTCTGAGGCATGGAAAGTGGATGTGAGGCTCTTGTTGCTCATTGATTTCTTTGTGAGGAGCTAAAGTCTGGAAGAGATGATTACTGTAAGCTTGGTTGTCAGGGAGAAGTGTATAGAATGATGGTTTCCCAATGAAAACAACAGAGAAAGCTTTAGTAACTTATTACTAATATACTGAAAGCATATTTAACATGTATATATCTTGTGCTTTGTTACTGAAAAGTGCCAGTTTCTCTGAACTTTTAGCAAACTGTATGTAATTTTCCTTTAAATATAACTTTTTTTCTAACTATGAGCAAATCTATTATTGTATCTGTGGCTTTTGCTGTATGGTATCTGATCAATTGGAAATTAACAAAGAAGTCAAAGTGTTCTAACATAAAGTAAAGTTTTTGGTAGCAGAGTGCCCTTATCCTACTTCTTGCTTCTGCAGCCACCCAAACCTTTGCTTTTCCAATTTGCGTGTGCGTGTGCGCGAGCACCCATGACTTATTTCACACTGCAAAACGGCTTAGGGATGATGCTGGAGGCATCCACCTGCATCATAATTCATGGGGGAATAGCCTTCTCAAGCAAGAAAAACTATACCCAGACTGCATTAGCCATGGAGATGTGATGGGAGCACTGAACCAAAACTTTATCCCCCACTGTAGTTTGAAGTGAGAAACCAAGAAACTCCCTTGAGTTTCACTCAAGAAATGTACAAGTTGCTGCCCCCTCCCCTATGCCAAATGCAGGTGATAAGAGGTAGAAACCCTCTGATCCCATCAAACAATAAGATATGTTTTGGCATTATTATTCAGAAAGCCCTGCAGGCCTGCATCTCTGCATCACATGTAGGGCTGTTCAGACCATTTTGGTGAAAGACTGAGAAGAGCGTATTGAAGATTTGAAGGTAGCAGCCCATTTAAGAGTTTGGTGGTTTAGAGCAGACTATATAAAACTGACCAACTGTGTGACCTTGAATAATTTGCTTACCCTAACTGTGCCCCAGTTTTTCCTCCAATTGAACTGTCTTATCTCACAAAGGTCTTGTGATCCTTAATTAAATCTTCTAAAGCACATTAAGATCCTCCGATTAGCAGAACTGTGGAAGTGCAAAGGATTTTTGTCATTTCTAATCCTGGAGGTGTTGAAGCACAGACATTGTGAGAAGAGTTTTTTCTAAGTCACCTGGTGAGTTAGGTATGCAGATCCATTGACTACATAAAGAAGGGTATCTCAAGTAGGAGTAGAGAGGTTATTTTGCTTTTGGTACTGCATTAGTTGCTGCTGGAATTCTGTACCCAGTTCTGGAGTCCACAGTTTAAAAGGTATGTTGATAAACTGCATAGGGTTCAGAGAAGATCAGTGAGAATGACTGAAGTTTGAGAAAACATGCCTGATAGGGATGGGCTCAAAGAGCCCAATGTATTTAGTTCAACAAGAGAATGAAAGGGTAACTTGATAACTCTATAAGTAAAGCTATGATTATGTCACAGAGGTGACAGAAGTCATGGGATCCATGACCATGGCATTTTTTGTTTACACCCTGGCTTGGTGGGATCTGAAGTGTCTGTCATCGCGGTGCCCCCCTTTAACCATTAGCTGCTGCTCCTGGGTGGGTGAGGTGTTTGGGGGACCCCAGAACTTCAGCAGCAGTTGGTGCCAAACCGCCTTCCCTCCCCGTTTTGTCTCAGTTATTTTTAGTAAAAGTTGGAGACAGTTCATGCACATCCATGAATTTTGTTTATTGCCCATGACCAGTTTGTTACTTTTACTGAAACTAACCATGATGCAATTCTCATCTTTAAATGCCTACATGGGAGCAAATACTTGATAATGGGCTCTTCAGTCTGGCAGAAAAAATTATCTAGCAAGATCCAATGGCTGGAAGATGAAACTAGACAAATTCAGACTTCAAATAAGGCATACTTTTCTAGTAGTGAAGGTAATTTAAATAGCAGAACAGATGCACAGGGGTCCTGGTGTGTTCTCCATCATGGACCACTTTTAAATCAAGACTGGATTTTTTCCTAAAAGATCTGCTGTAGCTCAAAAAGGAATTATTTTGAGCAAGGTCTATGACCTGTAGTTTGCAGGATGCCAGACTGATAAACACAGTGGTAATTTTGGCCTTTCTTCTTTTTTTTTTTTTTGGAAAAAAAAAAAAAAAAACCCAAAACTTTTCAATACACTTAAATGAACCAAAAAAAAAAATCCCTTTCCTCCAGAACAAAAAGAGAAATCAAACAAACTTAACCATAGCATACCATGAAAATGATTAAAGTGGCATTCAGATTCTAGTAATTGTATATAATCTTCCTATTCCATCTTCTAATAAACATTTAATGCTATTAATCACCCTTGATGTTAGTTTCTGGCCAGCCATTTCATTTTGTGAGTTAATTGTTTTATTGTTAAATATATAAATGAGATTTTACAATTTGAATAAATGAAATATGATGCCTTACCAATGATCGCTCCTAAAAGAGAATCAAGGTCTCAGATTTTTTCAGGTCACTAACACCATTAACCTGTTCCACTGCAATTACTTCACACTCAGGCAACTGTGACTAATGAATGATACGATGGGGCTATTTGGGATGAAAGGACTTTAAGACTGACCTATTGATATGATCAGGTGTGAATTGGAAAGGCAATTTACTGAAAAATCTTTCTCAAAGTTCACTTTTGGCTCCTAGAAATCAGACTTCAGATGTGTTCGAAATCCTCTGCTGTTGCATGTTGCAGTCAGTGGAGCTATACTTAAACAATGACCAGTTCTCTGTGACTCTCTTGTCACAATCAGAACCTCCACAGGGGTCACAGAAACAAAAGCTCTGCCCAAGCAATAGATTTTTGGCAAGCAGAAAGGGAGTGGGATTCCCACCCGGGTGCAGAATCCTGCTGGTTTCAGTGAGGTGTTGTGCAGGGTCAAGGGTCTGCTCAAAGTGATTTCTTTTCTGGGTTAGGCCATGGGCTTGCAACAATAGGGGAAGGAGAGAAAACTCATTGATTTGAGCATTGGCCTGCTAAACCCGGGGTTGTGAGCTCAATCCTTGAGGAGGCCCTTGAGGGTCTGGGGCAAATAGATTTAAAAAAAACATGTCAGGGATGGTGCTTGGTCCTGCTGTGAGCATAGGGGCCTGGACCTGATGACTTCTGAGTGTCCCTTCCAGTTCTAAGAGATAGGTATATCTCTATATTATAACAGCTTCTGAAAAGGTAGCTCCGAGTCCCAAGGGTGCACATTAGACCAGTACTCAGCCAATTTGATTGGCAAAGTTTCCTTGTTTTTGGTTACATTTGACCATTTCTTGAGCAGAGATGACTGTTTGCTCTCCTAACTGCTTCCTTGTTAATTTGATTGTGTGCCTTTTCAATGTCAAGAGAAATGTGTAGCCTGCTAGTTTCTTACCACATGATGGGCTGTGAACCTTACCAGAGCTGAGCAATCCTTCTATAATACTTAAGATACAAACCCCTGCCATACCTGCACTGCTTTCAGGCTCCACCCCTTTTGATCCTATTGGCTGAGATTCCTTAAGGGTGGTGCCTGCCAATGCGAAGCCACCTGCACACTTGCCCATAAGCCCTGCCCCCTTCTGCCCAGACCCCCACCCCCTTGCCCCCCATTTACATCTTACCTCCTATCCAGACTCTGCACCCCCAACCCATACTGCTCCTTGGCAGCTGCTCCACACACACACACACACACACACCCTTATTTTGGCCCCATCTCAGAGCCTTGGGGGACTCTCAAAATGTGCTAGTCCCTGTCCCCCAGAAGAGTTAATCCAGCCCTGGCGGGGGAAGCCGTAAGCCTTCTCACCTCCCCCCACAGGGCGCAGTGGAAGGGGAACCCTGAGTTGCATGAGTGAAGTGAGAGCCAAGTGGCTCTCTTTTGTTCCTGCTTATTAGTCAGGGGCATATCCATGAGGTTTTTGTTTTGCTTCTCAGTTGTGTGAGGCCCCTGAATGATTTTTCTGTGGGTCGGTAGTCCCTGACCCTAAAAAGGTATTAAGGGGTAGGGAACACTAATGTCCAGAACTTTTCCTGTGGTGCTCCTTTCTAAGCAGTCATTCCCCTTTGTGTTTCTATACAGAATGGTAGGTAGTCCTTTGTGTCCAGTGATGACGTCTTGAGCTTCCACAGGCTCATCGGTGGTGGACTCGCATTTGGCTGAGGAGACAAATCTTTGAACAGCATGGGCGTTCACAGTGGGAGCAAGGGAATTGTCCTGGCTCTGTCGGTGCGGCTGCTGCTGTTGCTTTCTTTCTCTCATGAGCATCAATGAGGCATATGCATTGCTGCTCTTCTAAGTTGTCATATGTGTGTTGTTGGCTTTCACACAGTCTATATACCTCTTGCGAGGCCTACCTTGATTCCTTTTGCCCTGGGACAGTTCACCGTAGAGGAGTTCTGTAGGGATTCCTGACTCCTCCATTCGTATGACAAGCCCTATCCAGTGAAGCTTCGATGCTTGTGGTTCCTGTTCTGTCCAGGGCTTCCAAGTTCATAACTCTGTCCTGCCATCGAATGTGCAGTGTTGACCTCAGGCTGTGTGTGTGGAAGCAATTGCCTATTTATTCCTAAGTGAAAGACTTTGCATTTGTATGTACTGAATTTCCTCCTATTTTTTCAGACCATTTCTCTAGTTTGTCAAGATAATTTTGAATCCTATGCCTGTCCTCCACAGAGTTTGAAAAAACCCTCTCATCTTGGTAGTAGCTGCAGACTAAATAAGTATTCTCTGCCATTATCCAAATCATTGATGAAGATGTTAAATAGAAACATACCCAGGAGAGGTCACTGAAGAACCTCACTTGATATGCCTTTCCAAGTGAGCAATCTGAGAGATTACCTCAGCCATGTTGTGTTTCCAAATTTCTGGGACCCACACAGCTACAACAACAAAGCATTGCTAAAGTTGAGCAATATCCCATCTACTGCATCTCCTCTATCTACAAGATTTACTACCCTGTCAGAGGAGAATATTAGGTTGATTTGACATGACTTATTCCTGACAAATCCATATTGGGCTGTTATTTATCACGTTATTATCTTCTAGATGCTCACACGCTGATTATTTTGCTCCATTATCTTTCCTAGGTCTGAAGTTAATCTGAATGGTCTGTAATTCTCTGGGTTATCCTTATTTCCCTTTTTTATAGATAGGCACTATATTTTTGTCTAGGATGTATTTTGTCATGTCCTGCTGATTTGAAGACATCTAGCATGGCTAAGAAATTCTTAACTTGTTCTTTCCTAGTTTTACCCTGAATTGTATCCCATTTACCCAGATGCTCTCTGTGTTACTTGTCCATTCCTGCTAACCTGTGTAGTGAAAACTGAAACCAAAAAAGGCATTTAACACTTCGGCCACTGCTGCATTATCTGTTATTTCTCCCTGGGCCTATCCTATCCTTGGTCATCTTCTTGCTTCAGATGTATCTGTGTAATGTTTTCTTATTTTCCTTTTTGTCCCAACCTAATTTAATCTCATTTTGTGCTTTTGCCTTTCTACTTTTGCCCCAACGTGCTTATGGGTGTTTGTGTGCATGAGTGTGTGCTAATATTCATCCTTCATCTTTTATCTTTTTTTCCACTTTGTGTGTGACTCCTTTTTTGAGTTTCAGAAAGCTGAAGATATCTGGGTTAGGCCAGGGTTGTCTCTTAACATACTCCTTATCTTTCTTTTGCAGTGGTATTTTTTGCTCTTGTGTCCTTAATACTATGTCTTTAAAGAAAACTGTGAATGTCCTCAACTTTCAAATTCACAACCAGTTACTACCTGTTTGTTAGAATCAAATCTAGAACACCATCTTACCTACTTGCTTTCAACACCTTCATATGAAAAAACTGCCTGAAATGCATTTGGACCGGTTGGATAGTCTGTGCCCTGTTGTATCATTTTCTCAGCAGAAGTCTGGGTAGATGAAATCTGTGTGAGTTTGTTCATGTTGTAGATAGATTCCCCTCCAAATGGCTAAATGCTGTGCCTTGCATTGTAGTCATGTATCCCTTTAGGTAGATGAAGTTATTTGGATGATTTTGTTAGTTGTTTAAGGAGACCCTGATTCTTCTCTTCTTCCCAGTTGGATGGTCTTTAGCATACCCCTAACATGGCATTACCTTTGTGTTTTACCCAGAGACTTTCAACAAATCAAGGAATACTGAGCACAAGTGGGGTTCTCGTCTATCCTCCCTGTGGAAGGAAGGGGTCTGTGTAGGGATTGTTGAATCACAGAGGTAAATGCATGGTTGCATAGGTGATATAGCAGGGAAGGATTTGGTTTCTTTGACCATGGGATTCTCTTTCGTGAACAGGGATTGCAGGGAACAGATGGGATCCAACCAACGAAGAGTGGAAAGAGCATCTTTGCAGGCACGCTTGCAAACCTAGTGAGGAGAGCTTTAAACTAGGTTTGTCGGAGGATGGTCACGCAAGCCCTGAGGTAAGTGGGGAAGGAAGAGGGAACAAGAGGGTTTCCTGGGTTAAGAGGAGAAAGTAGGCCAATCAGCCACTTCTCTAAGATGCTAGTACACTAATGTCAGAAGCTTAGGGAACAAACAGGAAGAATTAGAGGCCCTGGCACAGTCAAAGAAGTATGAGGTGGTTGGAATAATGGAGACTTGGTGGGACAATTTGAATAACTGGAGCACGATCATGGAAGGTTATAAACTGTTTAGGAAGGCCAGACAGGGGAGAAAAGAAGGAGGAGTAGTGCTTTATGTGAGGGAGCAGTATGATTACTCAGAGCTCCAGTATAAGGAGGGAGAAAATCCAGTTGATGATATAGTTCGTGTCTGTTATAGACCACCAGATCAGGGAGATGAGGTCGATGAGGCTTTTTTCAGGCAGCTAAGTGAAGCTTCCAAATCACAGGCCCTGGTTCTCGTGGGACACTTTAACCATCCAGGCATTTGTTGGGAGACCAATACATCAGCACACAGACAATCCAAGAAGTTTTTGCAGAATGTTGGGGATAAGTTCTTGGTACAAGTGCTTAAGGAGCCAACCAGGGGCCATGTACAACTTGACCTGCTGCTCACAAACAGGGAAGTACTAACAGGAGAAATAGAAGTGGGTGGAAACCTGGGCTGCAGCGACCATGAGATCGTAGATTTCATGATCTGAAGAAAAGTGAGCAGTAACATACGACCCTTGATTTCAAAAGAGCAGAATTCGACTCCCTGAGAGACCTGATGAGCAGAATCCCTTCGGAAACAAAGATGAAGGGGAAGAGAGTTTTTATCTCACTCAGTGAGGGCAGTGAAACTACCCCCAGGGGCAGGGAATCCGTGACCCTGGGAAGTTTTAAGGTAAAGCCTGTTTACAGGCAAGGTGTTTTTTAAGTCTCCATGGGGCCCCACATTTTGCACTTGGAGTGTGGAGTGCAGGGAGTCCCTGACAGGTTAGCTAGTCTTTATCCAAACATTATTTTACCCTTCTTTAAGATATGGATCCCATCTGTGCTCAGGTGTCCTCAGAATAGCATCATTTGGTTAAGAAAGTCAAAGCCCTCCTGGCAACACCATCCATGCATTCAATACCCCTGATGTAACTAAATCTTCCTGGACCCCATCCTCGACTAGAAGCATCATTGAGAACTTCCTGAATCCCCCACTCCCTCCCCTCAGTCCCAAAACTCTGTAGTCACTTCTGACTTACTAAGAGACATACCTCATGATATCCTGAGTGGCCACTGGGGATGAGCAGTATGTGATACAAGACAGAGGGCCAGATGATCCACACCAGTCCTTCTGCAATACTTCAGATAAGGACCCTTGTCAGACAGCACACTTCCCAGGAAACCCTGTCTGGCTGGTAGATATATGTCTCCATACCTTGTAGAAGGGAGTCACTAATGACCACAGAGATGGCTTCCTCTCCAACACTTTTGAGGGCGATTCCTAAATCCTCAGATCCAATGCCTGAAATAAGTTAGTACTGGGGGCCTATGTAAAACTACAGTAAACCCTTGATTTAATAGACTTCAGAAATAACGGATGCTTTCTGCCAGCCCCCACCCCAAATAAATGCCAACATCATACTGGAGCCACTACGGGGGCTGCCTGAGCAGACACTGGGGCTAGAGGAGCCCCTGGAGCCACCACAGCAAGGTGCCTTCAGTCCTGCATATTCAGATTTAATGGACTTTTGGCATTTAACAGACACTCCTTACCCCCATTAGTCCGTTAAATCGAGGGCTTGCTATAACTGATTGACTCTATGTCCGAGGGTCAGACAGCACATTCACAGAGCAAATAGGCAAATGATACTTTTTACATTGATATTTAAAAAAAATTGATTCTTGGTTTAAATGTTTCCCCAAGACAGTATAAATCAGTAGGCTTCTCCTTAGTTTCCCTTGAAATGAAATTCAGAATCTCTAGTCTTTTATCTTGTCTCTCCTTCAACCTTGCCTTTCAATACTTTTTCAGACAATGATCAGTCAATGCTAGCATTTCAAAAACTCCAGTATTCACACCTTCATATTTCTTTTTGCTTGAATAAACTCCAGACTTTAACATACAATTGAATATATTTTTTACTGATTTTTGTATTCAAATGAATTATTTCACATAATTTTCTACATGTTAAATTTATTCATAGATGGTCCCAAAGTTATAACTTGTAGCTATTGTGTTCTTAACAATACCAAATGCATCTTTGTGGTTTACCTATAAAATCAGAAAACTTCAAATTTATCATACTTTGCATAAGATTACTTTTTTTTTTTTTGGCAATCGGAAAATCTGTAAGGCTATATAATGTAACTCAGTTTATTCCTTCCTTGTTGCAGATTGCCTAGTTAATATTTCCTGACCAGTACATACCCTGCTTCCCAAAAGGCTCATATAGCTTGTTGGTTCATTATCCTATTTCTTCCCTGGTCAGGAAACCCCTGGTTTCATTTAATTTCCCTTGTTTCTGACAAAGCGCTCAGCTGCTTATTGCTCTGTAGTATGTCTTCCAAGCTATATCAAAAGTTTCCTGTGTAAATACTTGCCATTCCAACTTTCATCCACTTTCTTTGTTTCCTCCAAGAAACTTAGAATAAGGTTGTGTTGACCTACAGCCTCCTGAATCATGGCTCTTTAAGTGACTAAGCTTTGACCATCAGTTTACCCTTCTAATGCTAGGGCACTAAGAGAAATATGCAGTTTCCTGCACTATCCTTGCAAAACCATATTGAATTAAGTTTCTTTGATACTTTGGAGTCCATTGCATTAAATCCAAAAGTTACATATAATTGTGGGCATGGATGATTAAAGGACTATATTGAACGATATGGCAGACAAAAACGGTCTTTTGGAACAGTATGAGTGAAATGCATTTCATGGAAAATATGTGGGAGAAAGTGAATGAAGTCATTCCTGCTGGTTATACAAAACCCCAACCTTTGGAAGCTATGTCCTAAGGAAGGGAGCATTTTCCTCTGATTACCTGCTTCTGGAATCTGAAGGTCAAAGGCCCAAACTGGATAGGAAAGATTAGTATATACATAAATGTGCTTATTCTAATCTGATGTGGTTACATATCTGTAAACAAAGAAATATATGTTGGCATGTTTTTTAGTATTGACTTCACCCAGATCCTGTGCTAGTCCTGGAGATGAGGCAGTTTGTTAGCATGCTTGTAGGTTCTTTAGTTATAATTAACGTTTTCTCTTTATTGCTTTCACTTGAAGAAAAAATGTGCTTGCATATAAAGAGGTGTATTTTGACTTATAGCTGTAGGCAGTGCTCAGTTTGGTTTCCATCCATGAGTGGAATAAATTTTGTTACATGCACTGAGGCAACTTGGAAATGTGTACCACCAATAGAAACACATGTTGCCCCTGTGGGTGCTCTGCTAATCAGCTGAGCAACTGCTCAGGTGTTCAACTTACAGAGAATGCTGATTGTAGGTAAGTACTCTGTTTGTTGCTTGAGAAGAGAAATCAAACCATAGATGTCAGCTTATTTAGGCAGTCTGGCTTGCTGAGAAGAACACAATACAAGCAAAACAAAAAGCAGTCAAGTAGCACTTTAAAGACTAACAAAATAATTTATTAGGTGAGCTTTCGTGGGACAGACCCACTTCTTCAGACCATAGCCCTACCAGAGCAGACTCAATATTTAAGGCGTAGAGAACCAAAACAGTAATCAAAGCTGACAAATCAAAAAAAAAATTATCAAGGTGAGCAAATCAGAGAGCAAAGGGGCGGGGCAGAGGGGGAAAGTCAAGAATTAGATTAAGCCAAGTATGCAAAAGAGCCCCTATAATGTCCCAGAAAGTTTGCATCCGGGTTCAAACCACGTGTTAATGTGTCGAATTTGAATATGAAACAGGGTTCAGCAGTTTTTCTTTGTAAAGCAGACTGGAAATTCTTCTTCAATAAAACACAGACTTTTAAGTCATTGACAGAATGGCCCGCTCCATTAAAATGTAGACTAACTGATTTGTGGATCAGGAATGTTTTGATGTCTGTTTTATGCCCATTAACTCTTTGTCTGAGAGAGTTTGAAGTCTGTCCAATTTGATTACTGTTTTGGTTCTCTGTGCCTTAAATATTGAGTCTGTTCTGGTATGGCTATGGTCTGAAGAAGTGGGTCTGTCCCACAAAAGCTAACCTAATAAATCATTTTGTTAGTCGTTAAAGTGCTACTTGACTGCTTTTTGTTTTGATACCATATAGACTAACACGGCTCCTTCTCTGTTACAGCACAAGCAGTAACAGAGAGGTAGCTGTGTTAGTCTGTAGTCTAACAAAACAAAACAGCAGTCATGTAGCACTTTAACGACTAACAAAATGATTTATTAGATAATGAGCTTTTGTGGGACAGACCTACTTCTTCAAATCTCTAGTGCTTCCAGTCCAGACTCAGTTATACAGCATGGAGGTCCAAAAAAATTGCTAAGTGTTACATTTAAATTTAAATATAAAGTGCTACATGAATGCTGTTTTGTTTGTTATACTACAAGCCTAGAAAAACTCCCGTCAGAAGGGAGCAAGACTGGGGTCTCTGGCCAAGAGAAATGACTGCTGAAGAGTTGGGATCCAGAGTGGGAGTCCTTGAGGAACCTTGGATGGGGGTGATACAGCTAAAGCTACCCTAAATTGAAACAGGCACCTTTCATGTCTCTTACACATCTGAAAGAGGCCTGGAGTAAGGGCAAATAGTTGGGATTGGCTTGGCTGTGATCAGAAACTAGTGTAGTGGATCAAGGCTAACACGTGTGGTGAGACCCTAGAGGGTTTGTGAAGACCAGGAAATGAAGCGTAAGCCCACAAAGGGGCAGAAACACAGTTTAAATGACCTTTAGACTTACAGCAGGGAGAAGTCTGGCAGGTCAATACTCTAACAAAAGAGGAAACTGAAGTTAAGGAAGCGTAAAGGCCCTTGTATTTGGAATTGATGAGTGGGGTACTCCCATCTGAAGAAGCCATATAGGGAAAAATCCATGAAGTATATATTGAGTTTTCTAAGTCTACTTTCCCATACCTAGAGGTTTTACTATGAAATGGTCTGTTTTCAGCCCAGTGATCTCACATTTTATCTAATAAAAAAGCAAACAAAACGTATGCTTATTCTTGATTAATACCTTGCTTGCAAAGTTTCAGCTCAGAGTAAATTTTCTCATGGTCCGATCCTAAAATATGTAGGTGTTTTGACTGAGCAAAGAACTTAGGGTTTGTAGTATAAATAACATTGTAATGAATTCAGTCTTAATGAAAGTATGAGAGAAGTACATGAAATCAGATATGGGAGCTGGGAAAGGGGAACTTTCAAATAGGAAAAGACACATAATGGACAAGACTCTGTTTACAAGCAAATGTAGGAGCTGCAGAAATGGGCCTATAATGAACCAAAGCAAAGGAAATGATGCTTTTCCTTTTAAGGCACCATGAAAGCAATACTAGAGGTTATTTAAACAATAGCTCTACAGAATATTGTTTGTTTGAACTCTTCTATCTAACCACACTGAACATGAGAAAGGAATTTAGAAGGCAGAGAAAAATGTTGTAAAATGGTCTGGGATTATAAAGCAAATGAACTAATGTCCAAGTCCTATAAAGAGGGAAGGTGGAAATGAAATGAAACTTACAAACTCACTCTGACATATTTGCAACAAATGCAACTTACCTCCTGGAAGTCTGGGGGTATTGTGTCTGGGGGCATTGTGTCTGGTGTTCTGGCTTAAGATCACCTCTGTTTGGAATCAAACTTGGATTTGCACATTGTGGATTTTGTGAAATGACAAAGAACCCCAGTAATTGTGCAGCCAAACCATGCATATTTAACCATCTTCCCCAAGTTTAGTGCATACTTACACAGAGTAGCTCTGTGTTGAAATGAAAGCATTGGGTTAATGCTCACCAACTTAAAAAAAAGGTCATGCAGTCTAGCTCTCCTCGCATAATTGCATTGGGGTTTAGTTAGGGCCGGGCAAACCTTAGATCTAATCCACTTCTGATTGATCTTTTGCTGCTCTCTTGTCTCCTCTGCTCTGGAATCCAGCTCTTTGGATTTTGACAAATTATTCTGTAGTACTATGATATCTTCCCTCTCTTCCACTCACCTAAACGTAGGAAAAACAGCTAAATTGGAGAATGAATTCAATAGTAAACAAGAAATTTAGACTGAAGTACAAGAAGAATACTGAAAAATTATTACAGCAGTATATTAAGTCAGGAAAAGTGAGTTTATTTAAAAATATCCACTTAGGCTTTTATTTTAGATTAATTAGAAGTATGCTAACCAAATAAAGCTTTCATCTGTGCAGGTGCATAGCTGGAGTAACTCCACTGACTTACTGAAAGCTCTATACCAGTACAGATAAGCATCTGTAATGGAGTACAAATAATTATCAGACTTATTCAGGCTGTTGGCTAACACAGGTACAATACCTATTATAGGACACGCAACATGGAGAATGCTTTAGATCCAAAGAACAATTGAGGAAGTAAGCACAACAAACCTAGTTTTTCTCTCACACAGGAAGTAAATAAAAATTGACTCCATCAAAGTCAATTGAAATATACTGTGAAATCAGTGTAGATAAGGGTAGACCCTGGACCAGTACTCTTAAACTGTAACAGTAAGATTAGGATTAACTCATATTATCCAGAAATCCTGGTTTTGCATGATACTGGCCTAATAATTACACTCTTAAATACCAAGCAAAGCATGGAGCCAGAACCTCTTCTGAGGGCTATTGGGAGAAAAGGGGATTGATAGCCATGATTTTGGAGTAAAGAACACAGATAGGTCAGTAATTCAATATATTCTATTTGTTTGGAGATGGGTGAAGGTTAATCCTGCAGTTTAGTTTTCCAAGCCAATTGAACTATCCCAATTTCAACGTTGATCATTATGATGATGCCCATAAACTGTTGCAGTCATAAATGACTTCACGCTACTTCAAATGTTAATGTAAAAAAAAAAAGGAGGAAGCTACAACAATAATTTCTGCTTCATTTATCACAATTCTCTCAATAGCCACCATGTTTGGTCTAATTAAAGATGCATGTATTGGAGCAGCAGATTTCTTGCTTCACAGATGTTTCTAATTGTCAATTTCTTCCTTAATCCACTGCTACCATTACAAAAGAGCATCATATTGAACCTGAGACTTTTCACTAAACTGTACTATAAGAAACACCAAGAAAGGGATTTTTCAAGCTTTTTAAAAATCGTAATGACAGCAACCCCAGGGACTGGCCTAATTAACTTTCTGAGAGCACATCCCATTAAGATGTTAATTGGAAAATACATTTCTTTTCACACTCATGACTATTTCTATGCTAGGTAATATTTGAGCAAAAGTGATAATTACAGTTACTTTCTAGTGTATCTTCTTAAGGCAATCTCAACACTGGATGTGACATACAACTTGTCACAATAAAAGCAGCAAATGGCTTTTAACTGCTATTTTTTCCTTTCTTTCAATTAATTAGCTTGACGAAGAGTTTGCATCATGTAATGAAAGTAAATCTCCAATACGTTAATTGCCTCACTACTAAAATAATCTGTGTTGTTGTCATGCCTCATTATTTGGTACTCTAAACCAAACTAAAATGGGCAATATATTTGATATTCTGGTACAAGTATGAGGCTATATTTGAGTAGCAAGCTAATCACGCAGTTAATGCAGATGTACAGATATTTGGCAAGTTGCTTCATTTAAATCAACTTGTTGAAATAAAATCCAATACACGCTCACACAGTGACTGGAGTAAAATTCACAAGATCTCACTTGGTAATTGAAAAATATTGTGTCACTACTGCAGAATTATAAGTTTCACTCTTGTGGCACCTTCTGTGTAATGATCTTAAAGCACTTGACTAGAAATGTTTTTCTCCACAAAATATGTTGGTTTCCCTGTGTATTCTAGTCTGCATGGACAGCAAACTAAGCCTTCAGGCAGCCCTCTGATGTAGATGTGTGGTAAGGAAACACTGTTGTATGAATAAACTTATCTTCTGGTGTCACTTTAAATAGTTATTTTTCACTCTATAAGGCTGTGTCTACACGTGCCCCAAACTTCGAAATGGCCATGCAAATGGCCATTTCGAAGTTTACTAATGAAGCGCTGAAATGCATATTCAGCACTTCGTTAGCATGCGGGCGGCAGCGGCGCTTCGAAATTGACGCTCCTTGCCGCCGCGCGTGCGCGTCCAGACGGGGCTCCTTTTCGAAAGGACGCCACCTTCTTCGAAGTCCCCTTATTCCCATGAGCTCATGGGAATAAGGGGACTTCGAAGTAGGCGGGGCCCTTTCGAAAAGGAGCCCCGTATGGACGCGCCGCGCGGCAGCAAGGCTTGTCAATTTCGAAGCGCAGCTGCCGCCCGCATGCTAACGAAGCGCTGAATATGCATTTCAGCGCTTCATTAGTAAACTTCGAAATGGCCATTTGCATGGCCATTTCGAAGTTTGGGGCACGTGTAGACATAGCCTATCTTTTTTTTTTTTTGCCTTCATGTAATGCATCATTACGCAGGAATTTATTTAAACATCTACGGTAAAAATATACAGGGGTTAATTATGACCATTCTAGCGTTACAGATGAAGAGGACACAAGAAGTCCCTTCCTGTTTCTAGAGCACCTGTGAGAAAGTCAGACATAATTTGTCTTTTAGAATGCAAGTATATCTGAGCTGAACAATACTTCCAAGATTGCTAAGCCAAGGAGAACTGTACATATATAGGATAAGAGCGAAGTCATTGCTCACAACTGCATGTACCCCATGCATTTGATGAAGCTGGTCTTTGCCCATGAAAGCTTATGCTCCAAAATATCTGTTAGTTTGCAAGCTGCCACAGAACTTCTTGTTGTTTCCCATGATAATGGTGTCTCTCCTGGTGGGACTACTGCTTACAATTTTCATTAAGTGTAGCACAGGGGGAGTGCCTAATCACACTCTTCCAGGCATCCAGGGGTAGCCCAGCCTACTTTACCCTTCAGGCAACTGAGCGTCTAGTGCAATAACTTAAAAAGGTTATTACATTTCTTCAGGTTTAATTCTTATCCGAACAAGTTCACTGATCCCTAAAGATAAAGCCATGCAGTATTCCTATTGTTTATCTAGCTAGATAATTCACTGGAGTGCAGTGTATCTATCCTATTCAGATACTATCGGTACCACATTTTTCTTAGTAATTGAATATTAATAACTGAATTTAAATACAGTGAATGAATCTTGGTGTGTTGTGCTTCCAAGTATCAACAGCAGTAACTTTTTTGTGACAAAATATTGAGCACCATCTGAAAACAACACTGGGATGAAATATAGACTCTTCAGCCATAATCAGATAGAGTGTTGGAACAGCACAAATTGACTGAATCTGCTAGCACAGGGTAAAGGAGGAGCAGACAACTAGCTAATTTCCACTTCAGAATTTTGGCCAAATTAATCCTTATAGTGAGTCGACCTTCTGGCTATATCATTGTCATGGCCCCAATCGTCTTGCAGTCTTCCACTTCGTAATATGCAGTGGAAAGTCATTGAAGTGATAGTCTGTACAACATATGGGAAGGGGCAATCTTCCCCACTCTGCCTAACATTGTTAGGCCTGCATGCGCATGTATGCCTTTTCCCTCTGATTTGGTCCACAGTATAACTCCACATAACAGAGAGTTAAGTTAGTTAAGTTAAACCCGTGAACCCCAAGTGGGGCATAGGTCATCCACAAGGCTCCTCTACCTGGTTCTGTCTTGGGCAATGGCTTCAATCTGTCCCCATGAATATCCCAGTTCTTGTGCTTCTGTGACTGTAGATCTCCTCCATGTTATTCGGGGTCTTCCTCGGCTGCGTTTCCTCTGAGGATTCCATTTTAGGGCATGTCAAACAATGGTGGACGGGGGTTTCCTCAAAGTATGTCCCAGCCATCCCCATTTTGTCCTTTTTATTTGGATTCCCACTGGCTCTTGGCCTGTTCGTGTCCACAGATGTTCATTCGTGACTTTGTCTTGCCATCTTATTAGTAATATGTACCTCAGGCATCTATTAAAAAAACATCTGCAAGTTTGTGTGTTGAGGACTTTGTGGTGTGTTAATTCAAAATTCCTGTGGACTGCTCTGTTCCTGCAGACTAGTACATATGTATGTGGTGATTTTATTTTATTTTATTTTATTTTGTTGTCTGTCATCACAAACCGGTAACTTTGAAGTGACCTGAAAGATAAAACCTAAAAGATCAGTTTGAGAGCTGATTAGGAAATAATTTTTCCCTCAAAAATACGAAGTCAAAGTTTTTCTTTGAAATGTATAAGGTTTTCAATATCAGAGAGGTGGTGTGTTAGTCTGTTTCTTCAAAAACAACAAGAAGTCCTGTGGCACCTTATAAACTAACAGATATTTTGGAGCATAATCTTTCACGGGCAAAGAGGAAAACTTATGCTCCAAAATATGTTAGTCTATAAGGTGCCACAGGACTTCTTAGAGTTTTCAGTAAGTATCTAAAATATTGAGGCAAAAATGGGTGGTGTTAGTGGCTATGGATAAACTGACCCGAACTGCCGGCAGCAGTATGCTAATAGGTGGTCTTGAAAATGCAAATGGCCACTCATTTGCGTATTCACTGGCCTGCAGAGACTGGTGCCAGCAGAAAATAAGCAGTGTAAATGTGGTTCTGCTGGTGAACTGATTTTTTCCAGGCGTAAGAGGCTGCCAACAAAGAGGGACTGGGGTTCATTGGGAGAACCTCGTTTACGCTGCTTTTTTTCTGCCAAGAGCAGCCTCTGCCAGTGAGTGAATATGCAAGTGAGTGGCCATTTGCATTTTTGAGACCACTCATTAGCATACTGCTGCCAGCAGTTTGGGTGAATCTTCTGTTGTTTTTGAAAAGCTTGTTCTATGAAAAGTTTTTTCCTTCTATGAGCTCTAGTCAATTTCAACATTAGATTTCTTGGCAGAGTATTAGCTGAACACCTAAGTATTTCCTTCTCCTACAATGTACTGGGTGGCTACCTACTGGAGTTTTAAGTTAATCTTATACTTTTAGAGTTATGGTTGAACAACAGATTTCCAATCTGGGGGATAAAATCAGAAGGAACCCTTTAAAATATATTCAGGGTAATTTTTGTTTTTAATAAAGGCATCTAAAATTGAAAATTGGGGTAAACAAAGTCCACAGAATCTTGATGTTGTAGATTTTTGAGTCTAAGAAAGTGTATGTAGAGCCTCTTCACATGTTGCCAAAAAAATTTATCAAAATTCTGACAGAAAATATCCTAATGTGTAATTATCCTGAAATCAATTGTCAGAAGAAAGGAAGGTTGTGAGATATGAGTGATTAAAATTGCCAGTGCTTATCATCATTAATCACTCATTTTGCAAAGAATATAAAGTACTGCTAAAAGGGGTAAGTGCAACACACCACATTTGTCTTAAAGCTTATGACACTATTAATGGAACAGGTTTGTTATTAGCTTTCAGACAAATGTCGCTTTCACCAACTTGTCTTATATATATGGAAATAAGATGAATAGATTAATAAAAGCAGCAGGATTTCTATTTTTATCCCAAATTGCTCTTGTATTGTTGTAACGTCTTAGAGTTTTACTGATTGATGATTTAGGTGGTATGCTTTCTGTGACATCATTTCCTTCTGTGGAACAGCTCTCCATTACACTCAGTGAGATGGATTACAAAGCAGTGAATAGTTAACATAAAAAGGTATAAGAAAGGGTCTCTGTCCTATTCCACTGGCTTAGAAAAGGTAGCTTCATCATCCCATTAAACACTGTCCATGTTAGGGCTGCTCTTAGTGGTTAGGATCACATGGTATTCCAGACCTCATCTTGTGAAACTGCTCCCCAGAGGACTCATCTACAGTCACTGTTACTTTAAGCACTTCTGCTTGTTCATGCAGTTCTGAAGCTTGCCCTCAACATAGCACCTTTTGCCATATGTCATCACCAAAGTGCCCATCCTCCCAATTCTAACTTTTTTGTCTCCTCCTAAGAATTTCAGTGGCATTCCAGGAAATCAAATTATGGATCACATACTTGTCAGGGGTTTGGGAAATCTGCTTTATAGAGAGAGACTAAAGGAGCACAATCTATTTAGTTTCTCCGAGAAAAGTTGGATCTGATTGGATCATGGTCTATACATAGTGTTAATGGGGACTAGATGTCTGATAGATGATGGCTCTTTAATCTAGAAGATAAAGGCACAATGAAATCCAATACCTTGAATCTGAAGCTAGACAGAATCAGACGAGAAATTTAGCATACTTAAGCACTGAAATAAGTTACCTAGGGACATACCTGTGACTAGTGCTTTTTTTGTGCTGCTACTGAGCACTGGCACCTCATTCTTACAAAAAAGACACTGCCTATTACACAGTTGGCATCACAGAGATTTGTTGGGACAACACCCATGACTGGAATATAGGTACAGAAAATGTACAGGTTGCCCAGGAAGGACAGGCAGGGAATAAGGGAGAGATGTTGCCTACACTTGCGCTGTGGTTGAGATGGAAATAAGAGACAGACTTGTTGAATGTCTCTGGGTAAAGATAAAAGTGGTAAAACAAGGGTGCTGTTACAGGAGAGGTCTACTAGTGATCACCTAATCAGAAAGAAGTGGACAACCAACAAAACGACCAACAAAATCATCCAAAGCACAGGACTTGGTGGTGAAAGGGGAATCTAACTACCTATCTGCTGGGAAAATAACACAAGAGGGTACATCCACCAAGTTATTAGAATGTATTGGAGACCTTTTTTTTAATATCAGAAGGTGGAGAAAGCTACTGGGGGTGGGTGGAGAAGGCTGCTGTAGATTTGATTTTTTGACAAATAGGGAGAAACTGGTTCAGAATTTGAAAGTGAATAGCAGGTTGGATGAAAGTCATCACAAAGTAAGTGTTCATAATTCTAAGGAATGGTAGGAGACAGAACAGCAAAATAAAGACAATACATTTCAGAAAGGCAGACTTTTTCAAACTCTGGGAGAAGGTAGGTAAGATCTCATGGGAAGTAAGCCTAAGGGGAAAACCAGTTCAACAGAGTTGGCAGTTTTTTTTGAAAGAAACATTATTATGGGCCAAAAAGCAAACTATCCCACTGTGTCGGAAAGATAGGAAGTATAAGATGCCGCCCTGGTTTAACCAAGAGATCCTCAATTATCTAAAAATGGAAGAAATAGAGTCTTACAAAAAGTGGAATGAAGTCAGATTACAAATGATGAATATAAGCAAATAACACATATGTAGGAACAAAATTAGAAAGGCCATAGCACAAAAAGAGTTCAGATTATCTAGAGATATAAAGGGTGAAAAGAAAACATTATACCAATACATTAGAAGCAAGAGAAAAATGAAAGACAGGGTGGAACCACTAGTTAATAAGGTGGGTGGGGGCAGAGGAGTAATAACAGAAAATGTGGAAATGGCAGATGTACTTAATGCTGTCTTTGTTTTGGCTTCCTCCAAATGGGTTGGTGGGGATTGGATGTCTAACATAGGGAATGAGAATGAAAATGAGGTAGAAAAAGAAGGTAAAATAGGAAAAGAACAAGTTAAAATTACTTAGATTAGATATTTTTAAGTCACCAGGGCCTGATTAAATGTATCCTAGAATACTCAAGAAAAAGACAGAGGAGATATGTATATCTCCTTGAAAAAGCCATAGGACGTGGAAGAGATTATAGAAGACTGGAAAAGGGCAAATACAGTGTCCATCTATAAAAAGGGAAACAAGGACAACCCAGAGAAATTAAAACCAGTCATCTTAACTTCCGTACCAGAAATATGATAAAGCAAATAATTAAGCAGTAGGTTTGCAAACATTTAGAACATAAGAAGGCAATAAGTATTGGTCGGCATGGACTTGTCAAGAATTAATTGTGTTGAACCAACTTGGTAGCTTTCTTTGATGGGGTAAAAAGCCTTGTGGATGGGGAAAAATGGTAGATATTGTATGTCTGGATTTTAATAAAGCTTTTGATACTGTCTTGCATGACCTTCTCATAAAGAGACTAAGGAAGTGCATCCTAGATGGAGCATAAGATGGCTGCAAAAGTGGTTGGAAAACCATTACCAGACAGCAGTTGTCAATGGTTCACAGTCATGCTGGAAAGACGTAATGAGTGGAGTCCTGTAGGATCAGTATTGTGTCTGATTCTGTTTAATATCTTTAATGATTTAGATAATGTCATAGACTGTACACTCAAAGTTTGTGGGTGATACCAAGCTCAGAGGGTTTGCAAGTGCTTTGGAGGATAGGATTACTATTCAAAATAATCTGAACAAACTAGTCTGAAGTAAATAGGATGAAATTCAGTAAGGACCAGTGCAAAGTACTCTGTTTAGGAAGAAATAATCAGTCGTACTCATACAAAATAGGAACTGATTGCTTAGGAAGGAATATTGTGAAAAGGGATCTAGGGCCATAGTGGATCATAAGCTAAATATGGGTCAATAGTGGAACACTTGCAAAGAAGCAAATACCATTCTGCAGTGTGTTAGCATGAGTGTCACAAGGAAGACACAAGCAGTAGTTCTTTTGCCTTACTACTCCATGGCTACGTCTACACGGGCATGCTACATTGAAATAGCTTATTTTGATGAATAACGTCTACACGTCCTCCAGGGCTGGCAACGTCAACGTTCAACTTCGACGTTGGGCAGCACCACATCGAAATAGGCGCTGTGAGGGAACGTCTACACGCCAAAGTAGCACACATCGAAATAAGGGTGCCAGGCACAGCTGCAGACAGGGTCACAGGGTGGACTCAACAGCAAGCCGCTCCCTTAAAGGGCCCCTCCCAGACACAGCTGCACTAAACAACACAAGATCCACAGAGCCGACAACTGGTTGCAGACCCTGTGCATGCAGCATGGATCCCCAGCTGCCGCAGCAGCAGCCAGAAGCCCTGGGCTAAGGGCTGCTGCACACGGTGACCATAGAGCCCCTCAGGGACTGGAGAGAGAGCGTCTCTCAACCCCTCAGCTGATGGCCACCATGGCGGACCCCGCTATTTCGATGTTGCAGGACGCAGATCGTCTACACGTGCCCTACTTCGACGTTCAACTTCGAAGTAGGGCGCTATTCCCATCCCCTCATGGGGTTAGCGACTTCGACGTCTCGCCACCTAACTTCGATTTCAACTTCAAAATAGTGCCCAACACGTGC
Source organism: Carettochelys insculpta (assembly GCF_033958435.1). Taxonomy (NCBI): domain Eukaryota; kingdom Metazoa; phylum Chordata; order Testudines; family Carettochelyidae; genus Carettochelys; species Carettochelys insculpta. Next base: position 47,373,925 of record NC_134140.1, on the reverse strand, counting down.
AGCCGTGACGGGCACTATTTCGAAGTTGGCGCCGCTACTTCGAAGTAGTGTGCACGTGTAGACGCGGCCCATGTGGGAAAAGCCTCAACTGAAGTACTGTCTAGTTCTCTGTTGGAATAAAGTCTGGATACGGTATGTAAAGCAACAAAGGTTTATTACAACCAGCTGGTGGAGTGATTCTGAACTTGTTTGAGTTTCAGCATGCACTGACAGGCATCAAGTTGTGATTGGTTATATAGAGATCTGATAGGCAGAGGAAAGGATAGGAGCAGACAGTAAGGAAATGAGCATAATCAATGAGCAATCAATGAGCAATGCATGTGAATTAACAAACAATCTGGGAGTTACAAAGAGTTTCCGCACGCAGTTTACAGAACACTGTATCTACAAACAAGTCCTTTGAAGAGTGCAGTCTGCAGCATCGATGTATAAAGTGATACCTCATCTGTAATACACTGCTGGGTAGAGGAGTGATGTCTCGTCTGGTGTCCTGATGTAATCTTCGCATGGACATGATCATTTGTGTTATCTCTACAGAATCAAAGCAAGTGGGCAATGCAGGATCAAAGCAGAAGAAAGTGAAAGAGTAGTGTCAGTCGCCCTTAACTATAGTCCGATTCCTCTCCCCACGGGGTCCCTTCCTGCAATGTGGCTGCCGAGGGCCTTGTTTACGTCAACTGGGATGCCCTTTCCAGATGGCTGGGGTGGGGAGGCTTACCAGACTCCATTTTGGAACAGTGGTTCTTAGCAAATATCATGGCCTACTTCAAAATTTTATCCTATATTCTGGGTGTCGACAAATTGGAGAAATTCTAGAGACGAGCAATAAAATGATGAAAACTCTAGAAAACTTGTCCTGTGAGGCAAGAGTGAAACAAATTGGGTTTGTTTAGTCTGGAAAAGAAAAGACTGGCAGGAGATGATAACCATTTTCAAGTACATAAAGATAGCTACAAGGAGGAGGGAGAAAAACGTTCTTTTCGATTGCTGAGGATAGGACAAGAAGCAGTGGGCTTAAATTTAAGCAAGGTAGATTTAGGTGTGATGTTGGGGAAAAAAATTACTAACTGCCAAGGTGGCTAAGCACTGGTATAAATTGCCTAGGGAGGCTGTGGAATCTCCATCATTGGAGATTTTTAAGAGCAGGTTAGACAAACATCTGCCAGGAACAGATAATACTTCATCCTGCCACGGGTGCAGGGGACTGAACTAGATGACCTCTGGAAGTCCCTTCCAGTCCTACAATTCTGTGATGTAAGTAACTCAAAGAGAAATCATGGGGTTGATATAGCAATTACAGGTGAAATCCTGTCGCCTGTCTGATGTAGATTACGTTATAACAATGATCCCTTGTGGTTTAAAAAACATCTCTGAATTTCCATTGATGTCAGAATACAGTAAAAGCCGGGTTATCTGGAGTTTGGATAACTGGCATGCTTAATTCACTGGCACCTGCTCTAGCAGAGCAGGGCTGGTTGCCACAGGCCCCAGCGAAGTTGGCTACCCAGCCATGGCTTATGGTGGCCGGGCCTGGGTTGGAGCTGCAGTGGCAGGGCCAGTTGCCCGTCTGGGGCTGGTGGCAGCAGGACTGGTGGAGCAGGGCCAACAGTGACACTCCAAAATCCAGCACTTTTGATTATCTGGTACCCCCGGTTCTCTGGGGATGTGGAAGGTGCTGGATTATACAGCTTCTACCGTAATTACATCTGATAATGACTTTGATCTCATGTATTTACTGCTCAAAAACTTTATTTTCTGTTGTACATCGCTTATACCACTCAACAAGCAAACAAATGTTGACATCGCCATATAATTCAATACAGAACAATTGGTAAACTCAAAGTGGAGCAATTGTGTAATATAAAGCCATTGCTAGTATAACTTCTCTCTTTTTATGAAACATTTTGATAATGGTGTGTGTGTGTGTGTGTGTGTGTGTGTGTGTGTGTGCGCGCGTGTGTGTGTGCGCGCGCCACTCCGCAAGGCTCTGAGGTCTTGAGGGGAGGACCCAGTGCCGTACTCTGGGTCGCACTGAGGGCAGACTATCCTCTGGCCCTCCTGTCCGAGGTGCTGTCTCTTCTGGGGTGCAGAGCAGGGCACCCCCACACCTTGCTGCTGGGCTCGCAGTGACTGTTGGCCCTGCAGTACATGACTGTAACTTGCATAGATTTACAAATGCATGAATCATGAAGCAATTACGTTTTAAGTGAATTAAAGGATTTGTAAAGAGCCAAATGTTCTTACTGGGTCCTTCTGTAAAGGTAATAAAGGAATATATTGTGTTTCCAGCTGCCATTTTATTGTGAGCTTCAAGCAAGCTTCAAGATCAGGGAGTGGGGAGTTAAGAAGTCAGCTATCTACCTATGGGTTAGGAAAGTGCTAGCTAGGTAGAGCCCCGGCACTGGTTTGCTGACAGGGTTCTTGAGTGTTTGAAAGCGCTGAGATGCTGCGATTTCTTGAATTTTGAAGAGTCTGGATGACGTACATCACATTGCTTAGAAGCTTCTGCTGTCAGTCACCTAATCAGTGTAGCTGGGAGAAGAAGCAGGGAATTGAGTGCTGCAGGATACTGCCTGGGTTGAACAAGGGACTCTGGAAGCCAGCTAGGGCAGAGTGCTGTCTGGAGTGGTGAGGTGCTGCAGGATCGCTGCGAGGAGTGGGTGGGGACTGTCAGCTGTAGGGCTATATAAGCCTGCCAGTGGAGAGTCAGGTGGTAGTTGCTGCAGGGGTACACACTGCCACTGGGATTTGCATTTTTGTGCTCTTATAGTTTTATGTATGGAAGGTCAAATTTTCCACATGCTGCTGTTTTACTGTACGCTGATGGTCAGGAGAGCTCAGAAGACAGACCCACCACCATGTTTTTCAGGTTTTTGCCTCTCAGTTTTTGGACTCTTGCAGTTGGTCATACTGAGGTAATATTAATCATGTTGCTGTTTCAGTACAATCCATACAGGTGGGTTTGATTTGGTCCTGTTGTGTAGAGGTCTAGGGAGAGTGAGAGAGTTCGTCTTTTGAAACTGGTATCATGCTGGCTTGAAAGTATTCACCTTATGAAGTTAGCCAGAGGCCCTTGAGCAGGTCACATTAGAAATGCTCTCTATTCTTGCCATAGCTGTCATACCCTGCTGATTCGTAAAGGTCTCACCTAAATGCTAGAATGAGGTGACATTCTGAGGAAAGCAAACAAGTTTATGTATGAGCAAAAATCTGATTTTTCCTCAAAATCATATGTTATAACCAAATTCCATTGCCACCATTAAAAAAATTACTGAACAAATTAATGTTTTCAAATATAGTTTGAGGAATCCTGTGAAAATTTATTTTGATTTAACTAAAGACACTTGTCCCCAGTGAGGACAGTTTTTCTGAATCATGTAAGAAGTCAATCTGAGGTGGTTCCATACTAAAGCTGTTAGCAAATTTTTTATATTGTAAAAAGTGTATTTTACCCCACTTTACTTACTCAGAAGTAGATAAACTTTAAAATAATAAAAATTAACCTTTAAGTTGTGCCTGAAAAATTTGAGCATAGATATACAATAATTGGAAAATAGAGCATTGTCTAAACAGAAAACTTGTTCTGCTTTAGTTACTCTGCACTGGTTAAATCAGTGCAACTTCGCTACAGCAGACAGAATTATAGCACGATAAAAGTGCATATCACAATGTAGTTCATTTCCATATAAGAACAATAAGCTGTACAGGTATACAGCACCTTTATACCTGTATAACTGTCTACACTAGAGATTGTACTAGCTAAAGCGCTTCTGTGAAAAACTCACACCTGACATAGTTATACTGATGCAAAACTTGCATTGATCAGGCATAAGTACTCTGAATGGACATGCTTAAGCAACCATATTGGTATCTGGGACAAAATGCTCAGCTTCCATTTACCCACTGAGTTCTTAGTCATGTGTTTCTAATGCAACCTTCCCAAATGACGGTGAGGTGAGTTTTTTCTTCTTCTCTGCTCAAGATTATTATCTTCTTATAGATGCTTGTTGAAACTGTCAGCTGTGTCATAACTCACCTTTCACTTCTTTGTGAATATATTTTCATACTTTCATTGAGCTGCTGCTCTGATGATTTCTGTCTCTGACTCGAGATAATTCACTGCAATCTTTCCAACATTCTTTCAAATTTCAAAGTGAAATCCTGATGACACACTCATAGTCAATAGCAGTTGTCTGTGGCTGAATTTGTATGAAGCCTCGATTACCCTATATCTTTCCCTTAGCTTATTCTATACACTTGTACTATTTCTTCAGAGATATACTTTTGATAGGAGTAATTTAATAAGCTACCCATATGAAGCATTGTTTTACTATAATGCAGTAGTTATGACATTGGAAAGATTACACTGTAACGCGCGGCAATTCTGATAAATTATTCTGTAGTAATAAAGTAAATATGTCTTATATCCCCTCTACAGTCTATCCAATTTCTTTTGCTTTATTTCATTAAAGAAAATCTAAAAAAAATCCACATACTTACTAAGATTTCCTTTCCTGAGTTTATAGTTAAATAACTTCAATCTCTGTCACCATTAGCCTTTTGTTTGCCTAAGTCACTTTTCAGAATGGAACATGAGCTTTTAAGTCACGTAGGCATGTTTTACCCCAGGCACCTTTTAGCTGTTAGCTTTTTCTTTCCTGAGAATGGTCAGAATTAAAGTTAATGTGACCGAAACAGCACAGAAAGGCAATAGGAGGCGGGTGCCCTACTTCCTTTTGTACATCTCCTTCAAATTCTGCAACATTGACACTAAAAACAACAGCCTAGTCCCTTGTCCAGAAAAAGTAGTGAGGGCCAGCTGATTTGCTTGCAGTAGGAAGCTTTTTGCATTTTGCAGCTGTGTCTTGTCAGTTTTTCTGTAAGCACACATCAGCTCACAAATAAGAACACTTTTCTTGAAGTTAACCAAAACCTGAGTTGTATTTATAGTTGTTTTGCCTTCGCTAAGAAAGATCTTCAAACTATCCTGAATGTGTTTGCTGATGCTTACACATGATCTCATGCTCAACATTAAGAAGGCTAAAGTGCTCCATAAGTCTTTTCCAAATGAGGTACCACAAATTCCATTTATTAAAATCAATGGAGAAGTACCTTTTCCTCTACCGTGAAAGTCCTATCTCATCCAAGGCAGATATTGATGCAGAAATCCAACACCCTCTGAGCTGGGCCAGTACAGCCTTTGCTTGTTTACGGCACAGGGATTTGGAAGATCACAACATTCAAACAGGCACCAAGCTTCTTGTTTATCCATCCATTATTCTCCCAATATTGTTATATGGGTCTGAAACCTGGACAACCTATAGGTATCAGTTGAAAGTGAGAGGTCCTGGTCTCTCAGCTGAAAGAAGAGTAACATACTGTAGGAGGACAACAGAAAAATTATAAGGATTTATTGAAGGATAACTTAAAGAAGTGCAGTATCGATATTGGCACTTGGGAGACACTCACCCAGGATTACGCAAGACGGAAGAAAGTACTATGCGATGGTTCCCTGCGTTTTGAACTTGTCTGCTGACAAACTGAGGAGGGCAAGAGATGCAAGGGATGGAGAGACGTGGCAACAGGTTCCTGCTGTACCTGGAAACATCCCCCGTCACGGTCATAAACCTATGGTTCAAGGATAGGCCTTATCAGTCACCTGAGGAGCCATAACACCCAGGGAAGATGATCATACTCAGCAACAAGTGATCGTCATACATCCACATCAACTGAATTTATGGCAAGACTTATTCATTTAAACACTAGGCTAAATAACTTTCTTTACTTCAATAAAGTATTTCTGCATTTTAATCACTAGTGACTCTGGTCTAGATAGGGCCTCTGAATTTAGCTTTTAACCAATGAACAGCAATAAAACACCCCAGTAAATAAAAATCAATGTTTATGCCATAAGCCCAGGAAAAAAATCATGATTATTTGTATCTGAGGGCTTGTCTACATGGAAAAGTAATGCAGACCACAGGGCTGTGATTTCTAAAGTACACTATCATGTTGCTCCCTTAATGAGTCCATGTCGATTCTTTCTTAGGGTGTAAGCAGTCCTGGGTGCATATCCTGGATGAGCCCCCTCTTTCTAGGTCCAGGGAATGGCTCAGTGGTTAGCATATTGGCCTTGTAAACCAAAAGCAGGGAATTCAGCCCTTGTAGGGGACTCAAATGTATTTCATGATAACAGCTTTCAAGTACCTAGGGGCAGGTTAGGTGTCTGTCTGGGATGAGGTATGTGGTGACACATCCTAGTGTGTGTGCAGGTGACTGGACCTGGTGATGTCAAGGTCCTTTCTATGACTTTTTGGGGAGGGAGAGCTCAGTGGTTTGAGCAGTGGTCTGCTAAATCCAGAGTTGTGAGTTCAAGCCTTAAGGAGGCCATTTAGGGATTGGGGTAAATAGATGTCAGGGATGGCGCTTGCTCCTGCTAAGATAGCAGGGGGTTGGACTAGATGGCTTCCTGAGGTCCCATCCAGTTCTAGGACATGCATATCTCCAATTATTTACTTTAACATAGTGTTGTGTGAAATAGTGAGTTTGAACCAAGACTGTTACCGTTAAGTCATAGGTGCTGGGAACATGTGTGCCATGGTTTGGTTCTGCAGCTGGTTTTCTTCACCATCATTATTAATAGCCTAGATGAGGGGATGGACTGCACCCTCAGCAATGGGCATATGGCACTCAACAGGGGGGAGAGAGTGATACATTTCAGGGTAGAGATAGGGTCCAGGGAAACCTAAACAGTTAGGAGGTCTGGGACAAAAGAAATCTGCTGTGATCTTTCTTAAACCTCATCCGATTCCTGCACTTAGGACAGAGGAATTCCAAGCACCACTCCAGGCTGGGAAACAACTGGCTAAGCATCAGTTCTCCAGAAAAGGATCTGGAAATTACATTGAATGAGAAGCTGTATGTGAGCCAAGTGTGTCCTTGTAGCCAAGAAGACTAACTGCATACTGGGGTGCATCAGTAGGAGCGCTGCCTGCAGATCTAGGGAAGTAAGTATCCCTCTTTATTCGGCACTGGTGAGGTTGCATGTAGAGTGTTGCATCCAATTCTTCCCCCCCCGCATTACAGAAAGGATGTGGAGGCACTGGAGGGTGTCCTGCAGAGGGCAACAAAAATGATTAGGGGGCTTGAGCACATGACTTATGGGGAGGGGCTGAAGGATTTAGCTTTACTCTACAGAAGAGAAGTGTGGGGTTAGATTTGAGAGTTGCCATCAACTACAAGAAGGGGGAGTTGCAAAAAGGATGGAGAGAGGCTGTTCTGCAGTGGTGACAGAGGGCAGAAAAAGCAGCAATGGTCTCAAGCTGTGGTGGGGGAGCGTTAGGTTTACTATTAGGAAAAACTAGCTTGCTAGGAGAGTGGTGAAGCTCTGGGTTACCTAGAGAGGTGGGAGAACCTCCTTTTCCAGGGGTGTTTAAGTTCTGGCTTTACATAACCCTTTCTGGGATGATTTATTTGGGATTGATCCTGCTTTCAGCAGGGGGTTAGAAGCGATGACCACCTAAGGTCTCTTCCAGCCCTGTGATTCTATGAAGCTCTCGCCGTACCCTCTAGTTATACTCGCTAAAGTAGCAGAGAGAAGGAGAGAGTAGAAGCTGCTGTGCCTCCTCCATGTCACTGGAGAAGCCTCCTGTTGCCTGTCATCATTCCATGGCCAGTCATCTATGCGCCCATCTTCTTCAGTGAGGGAACTGCTTTACCAGGGCCTGGTCCAGGAGTAGGGTTACCATATAAAAAGAGAGGATACCCCTGAGAGGGACTGTATCTTTATCAGTATCTAGCAAGTCATGTTGTATTCATGTGTTATAGTACATCTAGTACATTAATACAATGTGAGTTGGTAGATGCTGACACAGAGATGCTCCCTCTTAGGGGTGTCCTCTTTGTTGAAAGCTCCTGGCTTGGGTTACCATATTTTATCTATCTGCAAGTACCCCACAGCCTTGCCATTATGAGTCTCTTCCAAGCTTCTAAATGGAAGTGACTCGTCAGGAAATTATTAAATCTTAAAACATAACTAAATATTTTATCCAGTTTTAATTCTACTGTATTTTCCTTCTTCCACTGAAAAAGAAGAAATAAAATTTGATATGACAACCCATGGACTATCCATTAGAAGAATTGTTCAGGTATATTTAGATGCCTGTACATTGCGTAAAGAGGAAAAAACCAAAAAGACATGATGGAGAACACATTTTGAAAGACTGTCTGTCTTTATCTAAGATGAGCTATAGCCCATTTTCAAAGGATAATAGTTATCAGATCAAGATAAAAGAGCTATTAGCTGAAATAGCACTTTCAACATTTATTTTCTGTGGGTTAGCTGCACATTTCCCCCATTCTTACAATAGAAATAGTTTATTTTTAATAAATAGTTACATATCACAAATCCTGCAATTATTGGGCCTCAGAAACTGACAAATTTAGTAATTTGATCTACTAAGCTTTGGGAGCACATGTGTAATGTATTTAATATTACTTTTGGATTCTATTTTTCTTTCATAGGAAGACTTTAAAAAATAAAAAAACTTTTGTATCTCATAATTTGTAGGACGCCTCTGTTTAAAAAAATAAAATTGGGGATGGTGTAGAAAAGGCAGAATGGGGAAAAAATTCAAGGTGATGAAATTTACAGCTATGATGACAAGCAATAGGTCAAGTCACAGCAAGAGGTTTTAGAAAATCTTCTTTACGAATACTACTGGGTTTCTATATGACCAATGATCAAGTGCTGTTTTCATGGACTAGAAATAAAATTTCTCTTTCTCACTCGTTAGGACTTGCGGTGCTGAATGAGAACATTGCTGACCTGCCCATTGCACAATTTGGGGTTCTATGAAAAATACAACCTAATAATACAAGATCACGTTCTCTCAGTCCCAGTCATCTGTCTCACCTTCATTCTCCAGTTCTGCAGAAATCTCCTCAAGCTGGGCATCCTTCTCACAACGTGCCCTCTAACTGTGCGTAATTCATTAATCTCTCCCTTCCAAATCGGAGGGTAGCCGTGTTAGTCTGGATCTGTAACAGCAACGAAGGGTCCTGTGGCACCTTATAGACTAACAGAAAAGTTCTGAGCATGAGCTTTCGTGAGCACAGGCTCACTGCATCTGAACAAGCGAGTCTGTGCTCACGAAAGCTCATGCTCAAAACTTTTCTGTGAGTCTATAAGGTGCCACAGGACCCTTCCCTTCCGAATGTCTCCCCACCTCTGAGATTAAACCCGAGCCACAACTCCACCTTTAATCTAAGTTCCCTATAAGCTGTTGCCTAATATGCAGGGGCTCAGGACTTCCCCCCACCCACACACACAGAGCTGTTGCAGCGGGGTGGAGAACACCTCCACCTTATGTCAAGTCTAAGGTGACCATCCGTCCCGTTTTCGACGGGAAGTTCTGTATTTGGGGTGCCAAAAAGGCATCCTGACTTATTTAAAAAGGGGATTTATTGTCCTGTATCTGCTGCGCAGGCGCAGCTGCCTTCTGGGGAGCATGTACTGTCTATCAGTATGTGCTCTCCAACAGAGGGAGTCGGCAGGTTAGCTGGGGGAGGGAGACCCCTGTGGCTGCTCTGTCCTGGCCACTTCTCCGAGGCTTGGGGAAGGGAGGGTGAGTGCTGCAGCTGCTCCATCCTGGCTGCTTCCCTACAGTTCAGGGAAGTGTGGGGTGGGGGGACGCGTCCGCCTCCATCCCATATGTGGCCATGGGAGATGTGGTCACCCTCGGCAAGGCCATCAGGGAGCTGCCACAGCCTGGGGAGAGGAGTCTTTTTAAAGTTTTCCCACCACAATCCCCAGCAACCCAGACCTGATGAAACCAGGAGAGAAGTGTCCCTCCCACAGCTCATGGCTGGCAGAGAGACCCCCTCACTTGGCCCAGAGCTGTTGTGAAGAGAGAGGACCGTGGAGAGCCTGTATCTCAAACACTTCATCACAACCCCACCCTGCATCCCCAGCTGCTGCCTTCAACCCTGCATCCCTATCCTCTGCCCTGGCCCTGAGCTCCCTCTCATACCCCAAACCCCTTTTCCCCCAGTCCCATGCCAGAGCCTGCATCCCCAGCCAAGGCCCTCATCCCCCTAACCCTGATCCCCTCCCATGCTCTGAAACTCCTCAGGTCCCCCCTCCCCCAGCCACAAATCATCCATGTGCAGAATGAATTTAGTTGTATGCACCAATACGGAGGCAATGTGTCACATCTCCCAGTTGGTGAACATATCAAAATCCATTCTGAGCATGGGCATAAAAAATAGAGAGAATATTGCCCTTACTCCTCCCAAACAATTTCACCCTTGAAGATCCTGACCACCTAAAATCCATTGTATAACCATTTCTCCAAACATCTTGCTCCTCTACATCTCTGCTTCATTCCACCGGCATTCTCGTCAGAGAGGAGCTGAGGTGTCTGGCTGGGGAGAAAGGTCTCAGCTGCCAATTGCTTTCCTTCCTCTTGCACCCAGCCACAGTTAGTTTCAGGGCTCCCTCCTAATCATCTCCTTTGCTGCTTGTGTTGTCTGAACCACGCAGAGGTCTTTGTCTCTTTCCATTGCCACCATATAACCTTTTATTTAGGAATTGCTTCTAGTGGCAAGTGCTGCCCGGCTCTCAGCCTGGATCATGAGAGAGTGGGTGCTCTTGGGTGGATACAGTGATGCTATTGATTCCAGTATAGCTGGTATACCCTACTGGCTAACAGAGTAAAGAGGACACCCACAGTAGGTGCTCAGAAGCAGAACAGAGGCAGTTCAGTATTTCAGTCACGTTTGAAGCACAGCTACGTTTGATAAAATGGTCAATTTAGGCTATATCTGTTGACAGTCATGTGAAGTAATAGTTTTTTATTATAGTGGCAGCCACCTTGTCTCAATTCTCGGCTTCTAGGTTTTTTTTTTTAAATTAAGTAACTGGTGTTTACAATGACAAATCTAATCATCTCCAAAATGTAAACATAGTAAAACTGATAAAATGAGTCGTCAGAGCATCTGGAACAAGTGCTATGGGAGGTGTGAAACTCTCCAGTCACCTTGCAAGTCATTTTATCTCTGAAATTTTTTTGGTATAGTCTTAATTATTACATATTAGTTAACTTTAACTACTTCACTGTTGAACAGAACACACAAAGGTTGTAGCTACATGGGTACAAATCTTCGAAATAGCCATACTAAGAGCCATTTGGAAGATTACTAATGAAGCGCTGAATTCAGCCCCTCATTAGCATTAGGACGCTTCCAGCCACGGTGCTTTGAAAGCGCCACTTTCAAACATCTGCGGCTCGGCAGAGCTACACGGGGGGTCCTTTTCAAAAGGACCCCGCACATTTCCAAATCCCCTTATTCTGCTCAGCTGAACAGAATAAGGGGATTTTGAAACGTGAGGGGTCCTTTTGAAAAGGACCCCCATGTAGCTGCGCCGAGCTGCAGGCATTGGAAATCGGTGCTTTCAAAGCGCTGCAGCTGGAAGTGTCCTAATGCTAATAAGGCGCTGAATATTCAATTCAGTGCCTCATTAGTAATCTTTGAAATGGCCATTAGCATGGCTATTTCGAAGATTTGTGCCCGTGTAGACACAGCCACAGAGTTTAGATTTGAATAACCTGCAAATGAAGGCCAAGCCTTTAACAAAAGCCAGCTGAGAGCTAGATTAATGGCTCAATGTGTGGTTGGTGGTCAGTTTCAAGTGGGGTGCCCCAAGGATTCGTTCTAGGGCTGATATTATTCAACATCTTTATTAATGACCTGGATGAGGGGATGGATTTCACCTTCAGCAAATTTGCGGATGACACTAAGCTAAGGGGACAGGTAGATATATTGGAGGGTAGGGACAGGGTCTAGAGTGACCTAGATAAATTGGAGGATTGCTCCAAAAGTAATCTGATGAGGTTCAGCAAGGACAAACACAGAGTCCTGCACTTGGGACAGAAGAATCCCGAGCATTGTTACAGGCTGGGTGCCAACAGGCTTAGTAGCAATGCAGCAGAAAAGGACCTGGGGATTATGGTGGATGAGAGGCTGGATATGAGTCAGCAGTGTGCCTTATGTCTGAGAAGGCTAATGACATATTGGGATGCAGTAGGAGAAGCATTTCCAGCAGATCCAGAGACTTTATTATTCCCCCTATTCAGCACTGGTGAGGCCTCATCTGGAGTATTGTGTCCAGTTCTGGACACTCCAGTATAGAAAGGATGTGGATGCGTTAGAGCGGGTCCAGTGGAAGACAATTAAAATGATTAAGGGGCTGGAGCACATGACCTATGAGGAGAGGCTGAGGGACTTGGGCTTATATAGTTTTCAGAAGAGAAGACTGAGGGGCAATTTGATAGCAGCCTTCAACTTTCTGAAAGGGGACTCTGAAGTGGATGGAGAGAGGGTGCTGTCATGAGTGACAGGTGGCAGAACAAGGAGCAATGATCTAAAGTTACAGAGGAGGTGGTGTAGGTTGAATATTAGGAAAAACTATTTCAACAGGAGAGTGGTGAAGCAGTGGAATGCGTTGCCTAGAGAGGTGATGGAATCTCTGTCCCTAGAGGTTTTTATGTCCCAGCTTGACAAAGTCTATAGTTGGGGTTGATCCTGCTTTAGGGAGGGGGCTGGACTAGAAGACCTCCTAAGGTCCCTTCCAGCCCTAGGATTCTATGATTCTATAAGTTCATGGAGGATAGGTCCATTAACAGCTATTAGCCAGGATGGGCAGAGGTGCAAAACCAAGCTCTGAATTGTGTCTAGCCTCTGTCTGCCAGAACATGGGATGGGATGACCCTGGAGATTGATCACTCAATGATTATCTGTTCTGTTCATTCCCTTCAGGTCACCTGCCAGAAAATAGGATATCTGACTTGGCAGACCATTGGGTTCAGCTAACATGGCTGTTTTTATGTTTTCCAGTTATTGTCATCTCATTTTGGTGTTGCAAATGAGCAGAGATTGGGTAGTGTGTGGAACTTGGAGTGTCACTATTTTTTTTACCTCATTTAAAGCTTTTTTTCTGATAAGGTTATGTTAAATGTAAAGCTATAATTATTGAAGTAAAACAGGCACAAATAATGCTCACTAGATATGTAAAAGAATATATATAACTAGAAACTTTTTCCATTATTTTCTCCATTTAAAGATGTTCCCAAAGATGTCATAGCCCCATCAAGCTATGGTCATGTATCTGATGTAGGAATCTTTCATTTAAACAAAAACCAAAATGTTGCCATGGAGATCAGCCAGAGATAGCCAAATGACGAACTACTTCCCTCTGCTTTCACTTTGGTTTCTATGGTTTCCAGATGGGGGGTGGGAGGGGAGTTGTTGATTTTTGTAAAATGTGAAAGGTTAATGCAAACTAAAAGATCAATCTGAAACTGCACCAGCCAAAGTAATCTTTGCCTCCTCAGTCATTGAAGAGATTTGTATAATACATGTTGTACGGCCTTATGGCTTCCCTCACTTATTCTAAGGGAAATATTGGTGATTTCCTACAAAGCAGTAAAGCTACTTTGGAGTTACAACTGGGAGGATGAGTTTGGAAACACTAAAGTTAATAGTGATAGCGGCAGCTGAGTGGCTACAGTAGTAGCTTCTTGCTTCATTCTGAACTATTGATGTTCCACAAATTTGAGTTCCATTAAATATTTGGATGCAAAATCTGGCAATGCAAGATCACATTACATTGAGAGTTCCAGTAGTGGTTTGAGCCCATTTAGAACAAAGGCAATATTGCAACCCTTATGTATAAGACAAAACTTGATATATCGTGAATTTTAGGTGTTACCTTTTCAATAGCGAGCAGGCATCATGACCTACATATCTCAAACATGGGGCCTGAGGGGAGCAGCCATACTCCAACCCACCATCTGGAAGCCTGCTGCCAACTGCTTTCCCAGGACCCATAAAGTTCAGTCCCAGTGTGAGGCTCTGCCCTTGAGACCCTATTGGTAATGCCCCAGAGTTGATTGGTCCTTTAGCCTGCCTGAAGGCATCAGCAAGAGGAGAGCTGTGTGAACAACTGGGATCCCACATGCAGTGAACTGTGGGCCTTATGCTTCCTGCTCCCATGGTGTCTGGTGTCTGACTTGTGAGTCTTGACCTCCAGTTTCTCTCTTACTTCTGGCTCCCTAGTATCATGACCCAGACTCATTCCCAACTCATGGTTCTGATGTTCCGTGTCATTGCAGCATATTTGGATTAAAAAAGTAGAATAATATTTAAAACACAAGTCCACAAAACTGATTCACATGTATTTCTCCCTGGCACTTGATGACAAATTGATTTATAATACAAAAGACTATCTTATTTTCTAACTACCATTGTAACATGAGAGGTATATGCCCTAAATTACTTTGTTTTACATAATTTAAATGTTCTACAGGTCTCTTTAATATAATATTCTCATAGAACCTCAGGCATGCTTTACACATCTGATTGTTTATTCCGCTGTCTAGAGTAGGGAGTAAGAATCATTACTGATGCAAAATAGCTCTTAAATTCGTTGTGTGTTGTTTGGGTTATTACAGACTCACATTTTGCCTTTACTAAAAACAGTGTTCATTCCTACGATGCTTGAAGACTGTTAGCTGTTTTGTTTAATTATAAAAAGTATCAAGCTAGTTCAGGATATTCCCAGAAGGTCTCTGCTTTCTATCAGTGAAACAATCTCCACTGCGTAAAGGGAGATTACGTTTAAGGTTTTTACAAAGTATCTGAAATGCAGTCTTGGAACTTCTATTTTGTATAAACGGTCTATAATTTTGTTCTATATTTAAATAGATACATACCAGTATTTTCTTATTGTGATTGAACAGAACATTTAATAGGGGTCTTTAATTACAAGTTGTAAAAAGATGAGTGGGACACTTTGTAAAAGAATCTAATGCTTAATATTTGGAATTGGAAGCAGTGAATTAAATCATAAAAATGGGCCTTTTCCCTTGCAAATGGGAGAGAGTAAAACTCTTGGCTTAATATTCAGAAAAAGGATTCTAGGAAAAAAAATTATTGGCAATTTCCTTTATATACAATCTGTCGTCTTCAGCTGTTAAATAAATTACACATGGGAACTACTTTGTAGAACAACAAAGGAGTTCTGCAATCAATGTTTTTACTTAAAGGAAAAAAAATAACTCCTTATAGGCCTAAAATGGCATAAGTTTCTTCAGAAAGAGTATATCTTCAACTATTTTGTATCTATATACAAGTCTGAGAAAATATTTCCTGATATCTTTGCTATGTAAATAGTGAGATGTTTCATGTAGCAAGATCACTTAACTGGTTGCTAATATCTCATAACTAATGTATGAGCCCATTTAAAGAATGACAAATAAATAATTGTTTCTCCAAGTGATATTTATCTGACAATGCTTAAGCAACTTTTTACTAAACTGATAAATTAAAAGAACCTCCCCAAGGACCGAGACAAGATAATGCCTTGTTTGGCTGTTTCAGTTTAAAGATTCTCTTTAGAATTATTTAAATTCGATTATTTTGAGAGCTGAAGGACCATTACACAGGAAATATGAGTGTGTGTATTTGACATTTCCTTAGCGTGAAATTTACCCGAGCACAACAGCTTGTGCATCACTCGAGGGTCTTGCTCAGGACCTGATTGTGCCTCTTAGTAAAGGCTGTATTTGGAAGTAACGCAGGGGAACAGTCATTCACACGGAGCAATGACACCACCTACCCGTAGGAGCGAAGCTCATCTCTGCAGCAGTTTGGGATTACGAGGGAAAGGCTTTGCTGAGAAAATTTGTGTATTGGTGTGTCTGATGTCAGAACCGGGAAGTGTGAAGTGTTCCAAAGACTATACTGAAATGTGCTAAACAGGGATGGATTTCTGTCACGCTGAGGCTGTGGCCACACTACGCGTCCCTTTCAGAACAGGCATGTAAATTACGGCCGTTCAAAAATGCATAATGGTGGCCAAGCAAATTTTGAAGTTGCTAACTTTGAAATGCTGATTGGCAGCCTAGCCATGGGCACTTCAAAATATGTGCCCAACTACAAAATTCCCTTACTCCGAAAACAAATTTGAAATTCATGTGGCCACCATTATGCTAATGAGGTGCTGCAGATGCATAGCAGCACCTTATTTGCATTTTCAAATGGCCGTAATTTACATGCCCCTTCTGAAAGTGTTGAGTAGGTTTTCTAAATAATCCCTGGGGTGTGGTTAATGCAAATAATCCAACACTGGCTATTCCCACGCCCCCCCCCCACTGGAAAAAAAATAAAACAAAACCCAAAGCTTTGTAAATCTTCACTCAGAGAAGAGAGTCACTGATTAGTGGGGACTTGTTGCAGAATCCCAAAGATCAAAGACCCAAACTGTACAAAGAGACAGCTGAGATGCCCCAAGATTGATCCTGATCTTGGAGTGAAACTGGGCATGAACACGTAATTCAGTAGAGCTAAAAGTGAGAAAATAGCACCTAGTATAGCCCTATTTTGAAGTCAGAGGTCAATTTCTGGTAAGGTTTTAGTGTACATGCAGGTTCCTTTATTTATAATAATTTTGCTCTAACGTTTTTGACCTGCAAATAAAAGCACTTTGTGTTACGAAGGGTGGAGGGTAACTGGTGGTTTAGTCCTGGAAGAAAGGCCAAGCCTCAGTTGCTGCATCTCATTCATAGCTGCTGGGGAAGTTACAGTGAGGTGGAGAAGCCCTTTTAGAAGTCTGAGCTTTTGTAATTTTGGCAGTAAATCTAAGGATTGGACAGGATTTGCTCAGAGAATATTAATGTGAATTCAGATTTATATTAAGATCTTTTATTCTTAGGGTACTCCCCCTTTCCTATCCAGTTAAGGTACATTCTACTAATGCTCAGGCAATATCTGTAGCATGGCTTAGAGGGGCTCTCTTATAGAGAGACATTTTTATTTGGAATATTCTAGGAGATCCAGCAGTGCCCTGAGAGAAGCTTGGAGAGACTGCTGTCAGTATCAGGACATTAGGTTTTCTGAAAATAGTACATTTGAACCTCTGTAATCCAGGTGTCCCTAATCTGGGAACACCTGGAAGCAGGAGGAAGAAACAGCTCTGTGTGCTGCCACACCCCTAACCCCACAGCTGGCAGAATGGCAGCACAGGGATGTGCTTTTCTGGGGGCTTTTCCGTGTTACTCTCATAATGGGAAGCAGGACGCATGGAGCTACATGTACCTCTGGGAGCAGGGCACAAGGCAAGTGTCTTGTCCCTATGCCCCTCACATCCAGACCTTGCATCTCAATCTCCCTCATGCATCCTCCCTCCCAGACCCTGAACCCCCTCCCCAATGCTCTCTATGGTCCAGAAAATACCGTAATCTGCCATATCCTATTTCAAGTGTAGTGTAGTTTTTGCATAAAGGTGCAAGTGTAGTTAGTGTTTGCATAAAGGCTTTTAATAAATGGAAAATAGTGTTAGTTTAAATTTAGAAACCTTAACATGGCTGAACAAAATGGTGAACATGGGGAGAATGTAGTGGAAGATTTCCATCTTTGAAAGCTACAGTGTGAGGTAGTAGAAAATTCCCTTAGATGATGTCATAAAAAAGTGACATTTGGTCACATCTAGATACATGGGAATGGAAGGGTTGAAGAAGGTGCATGTGGCAAGGAGGGTCTTTCCTACCTACAATTAGGGATGACATTTTGGGGGCAGAGCTGAAAGTCTAGAAGCTGAGTGGCAGAGCCTGAGAGTGCAACCAGTATATAAGGCCAACAAGCTGAATTTGTGCCTTCTGGATCTTGTAAGGTGTCTGCAAAGAAGAAGGAGCTACTTGAGAAGTAGTAGTAAGAGAACTGAGGCTGCCTGGCAACAGTTGCTACAGCAACACAGCCAGCAGTTTTTGCTACCCATGACTTAACTGGCATAGGAACCACAGAAGCATCAATAGAGAAGCAGTAGCCATTTTGCATCAGCAGCCGCATGAAGCAGTAGTACCTGTTATGGAAAACCTACGATCAATATCTAGACAGAGCAGAAGGACCATATGAAAGATGAATCAGACGGACATTGAGAAGGAAGAAGTGTAAGTCTAATGTTTTCTACCCCTTATTTAAAGGCTACGGTTTCACTAGAGTGTTTTGTTGATAAAACACACTGCACATTTACACACAAAGTGCCTTTTGTCAACAGCGTATGGCCAAAACCCAGCACTTTCCCCAACAGGGTTCTGCCTCTCTACCGCAAGACTTGGCACTTTTTCATTGGCAGAAATCTGTCAACAAAACAGCTGTGTAAATGCCCCCAGGGGGCCTCTCTGGACAGACAGGGCATCCACAACAATGGGCAGCCCTGTCTGCTGTGCTTCCCCAGTGCCTGGTTTCTTGAGAGCAGCCCGGCAGTCCAGCTGCTCTGTTGACTGAGCGGACTGCTCTCCTGATTTTCTTTTGTGCGTTGCCGCACTCTGTCACCAGAAGTTTTGTCAGGAAATCTCTTCCAACGGTGGTTTTGGTTGATGGAGTGCTGTCGTGTAACCACAGACAAAGATTGTGTGGGTTTTGTCTGCAAATAAAGCTGGGTGCCTGTGTTTTGAGTGAGATCTTCCCCTAGCCATCCAGTAAATGCTTGGCCAGTGCTTATTGGGCATTAAGGGTGCGTCTACACTAGCTGGCTACTTTGAAGTAGCCAGCCCAACATCGAAATAGCACCCGTCGCGTCTACACACGCCGGGTGCTATTTCGATGTTGAAAGCGATGTTAGGCAGCGAGACGTCGAAGTCGCTATTCCCATCTGAGGATGGGAATAGCACCCTACTTCAACGTTCAACGTCGAAGTAGGGTGCGTGTAGATGATCTGCCTCCCGCTACTTCGAAATTGCGGGGTCCTCCGTGGCAGCCATCAGCTGAGGGGTTGAGAGACGCTCTGTCCAGCCCCTGCGGGGGCTCTATGGTTGCTGCGTACAGCAGCCTTAAAGGTACCACCGACCCGGATTTCCTGTGGCAGGAAGCTGAGAGCATGCAGGCAGCAGCACAGGCAATGTGCTAGCCCTGCACACTTCTCACAGGCCCTGATCCCCGCTGCCTTTGCCCATGGCCTCCAGCCAGCCCCTCGAGCGCCCCCAGGGCTCCCCTCCTGAGGGGACCCAGGCACCCCCAGCAGCCAGGCAGGGGGCCAAAAGGACGCGGGGCCCCTCCTGGTCGGAGACCTGCTGGGGCTCTGGGGTGAGGAGGAGGTGCCACATGGTGGGGAGCAAGCGGCGGAACACAGAAGCATTCGCCCGATTGGCTGAGGGCCTGGCTGACCAGGGTCACCCTGCCCACGCTCCGAATCACGTCCGGAGTAAAGTGAAGGAGCTGTGGCAGGGGTACACCCGGGCCCGGGACTCGGCCAGCCAGTCTGGGGCTGCCCCCGCCACTTGCCCCTATTACAGGGAGCTCAGGGCCAGCCTGGGCCCCCGGGACAACTCCTTCCCCCCGACCACCCTTGACACCACGGCTGACGAGCCCCAGCAGGCCTCGGAGCCAGAGTCCGGCCTGGAGACCAGCCCCGCACCCTGGGGCCCACCCGAGGAGCCCTCCTCGGGACAGTGGAGGAGGGGTCCAGCAGCGAGGAAGGGGGCGCTCCTCATTGAACTCCCTTCCTGGAGCACCAGCTGGGCATCTGCCCACCGGGCTTCCCCCAACCACGGCAATGGATGGTCAGGTGTGTACCCCACAGAGCACACATCCATGGGCCACAGGGTGGGGGCACCAGCTACGACTGGGAGCCTCACACACCCCCAGCGGACCCCAACCAGCGAATGCCCAGCCACAGTACAGTCCCAGGATGGCGGCATGACCCTCAGCACCCGTCAGCACCCGTACCCATGGACAGAACTCAGTCTTGACCCTGGGGGCGAGGGGACAATGCCATGGCAACAGCCAACAGGGACATTAAACCCACCGATGGGGACAGAGACCCAGCACCCAAGAGGGGGCAGGGAGAACGGGCCACGGGCCAGGGCACTGGACTAACAGCCTTCCCCTCCCTCTCTCCCTCTTTCCAGCTGCAGCAACGGATGCCCCAGGCAGCCAGGCACCGTCCATTGTTCCCAACAGCCTGCGGGAGGCCAGCCACTGCCAGCAGCCGGAGACACCCCCAAGGCCATCAGGACAGTCCTGCTACCTCCGGACTCTTGAGATGGGCCCTGGTAGACCCTCAGCTGCTGGCAGCTCTCCGGCGGCAGACGGAGGAAAGACTCCGCTTCGAGCGGGAGGAGTCCACCCGGTGGTGGGCGGCGTGGGAGGACTTTATGGGGGTTTTCAGGGACATAGTCGGGTCGATCCTGGAGGCTGTCACCCGGCTCCCGCCCCCCGCTGCCACCCGGGCCGCCCTCCCCGCCGCTCCACCTGCCTCGCCACCTGCTGCCCCACCTGCCGCCCCACCCACCTCACCAGTGGAAAGGTCCACAGAGCCCACTGGGGCTGAAGACCGGCCAGTGGAGGCATCCCGGCCCTGCCTGCCAGTCCTCCCAGCCCCCAGCCGGCCACGCTGGGGACTGCGGACACGGGGAGGGGGGTTGTGAACCATACCCGCCGGGGCTCGCACCCCTCTACCCCACCCCGGATTGATGGGGGCCCGGTGGATGGCTCGGCTGTTGGCCCATGTATATAGTTGTCCCCCTTTTTGTAGATTAGTTGCAGTTTCTTTGTTTAATGAAACAAGTTATCCAGTTTAAAAAAAAAAGTTTTATTTTCCAAAAAGCTGGAGGCGTGGGCTTGTTGGGGGGGGGCACGTGCGGGCATTGCGGGCTGTGTGTAGGGGGGGGTCTTCTGGGGAAGGCCAGGGAGGTGCTCAGGGGTCTCCCTGATCGAAGTGGGCCCACAGGGCCTTGCGGACCCGTACCCCCTCATGGTGGGCTTGGCGGCTGGGTGCGGCGGCTGGCTGGGGGAAGCCCGTGCCGGCATCAACCGCCCACCCCTGGACGAAAGCCTCCCCCTTGCTCTCAACGATGTTGTGGAGCGTGCAGCACGCGCCCACAACCTGGGGGATGTTTTGGAGGCTGACGTTCAGTCGGGCAAGGAGGCACCTCCAGCGGCCCTTCAGATGGCCGAATGTCCTCTCCACCACCTGGCGGGCGTGGTTCAGGAGGGCATTGAACCGCTCCTGGCTGGCGTTGAGGTGACCGGTGTATGGGCGCATAAGCCAGGGCTGGAGGGGGTAGGCCACGTCCGCCACAAGGCATGGGGCACAGTGGTGTCCCCCAGAGGGATCTCCCTCTGGGGGTTGTAGCTCCCTGCCTCCAGCCAGCGGCACAGGCCCAAGTTCCTAAAAACATGGGCACCGTGTGTGCAGCCGGCCCAGCCCACATACACGTCCTGGAAGCGGCCCCAACTGTCCACCATGGCCTGCAGGACCACGGAGTGGTAGCCCCTGCGGTTGATGTATCTTCCTCCGCTGTGGTCCGGGGTGCGGATGCGGGTCCCATCCAGGGCCCCGAAGCAGTTGGGGAACTCCATGGAGGTGAATCTGGCAACGGCTGCATCCAGGTCCCCGAGTCAGACGACTCTCTGGAACTACATGGCGTTAAGCGCACGGACCACCTGTGGGGAGGGAACACAGGTGCCCACAAGGCTGTGCAGGGTGCCCTGGGGCCCTTCCCCCAGGCCCCCCTCCCAGGCAACTCCCTGGGTACCCCACTTGCCCAGCCCCTCCCTCCACCCCTCTGTCCCTCCCTCCCCAAGCCCACAGCCGCACCCCCCCTTGCCCCCCAGTGGGTGAGTGCCCGGGCCTCCTTACCTCCATGATGATGACCCTGGCCATGGCCTTTTCCACTCCAAACTGGTGTCCCACGGAGTGATAGCTGTATGGAGTGGCCAGCTTCCAGACGGCTATTGCAACCCTCCTCTCGATGAGGAGGGCGTGCTGCATCCGGGTGTCCTGGTGCCTCAGTGCTGGGGTAAGCCACTGGCAGAGCTCGAGAAAGGTCTGCTGGCACATGCGGCAGTTCTGGAGCCACATAGTGTTGTCCCACTCCCGCATGATGAGCTGCTCCCACCACTCAGAGCTGGTGGGGTAGCTCCAGAGGCAGGGGAGCAACCGGTGAGGGAGGAAGAGGGCAGCCCGGTGGTCAGGGGCATCCCCGTCTGCCTCCAAGGTGGGCTCCTCTGGCAGGAGCCACTGGGCGGCCTCCTGGGCAGCACCTAGCAGGGCGCTTGCCCCCTGGATGACTGCCTGGAGGGCCTCCGCTTCCTGGTGCTGCTGCTGCAGCTGGTGCTGGGTGTCCATATCTGCTGTGACTGGTCTGTGAGAGAGTGGCTACTGCTCTGCAGACCTCATGCTGTGCAGGCCGGGTGTGTCTGCGAGGGGACCTTTAAAGGAGCGGCTTGCAGCTGCCCCGGAAGGGCTAGTGTGCTCTGTGACCCAGTCCGTGGTTTGTCCTGGCCCCTTATTTCGAAAGAGGGTGCTTGTGAGTGTAGACGCTCTGCATTTCCTTCCAGGGTGGCTCTTTTCGACATTCCCCGTCGCTACTTCGACGTTGACCGTTGACGTTGCCAGCCCTGGAGGACATGTAGATGATATTCGTCGAAGTAGCCTATTTCGATGTTCTTACTTCGAAATAGGCTACTTCAACGTAATGTGCTCGTGTAGACATAGCCTAAAAGTTAAGTGTTAGCTTAAAAACATTTACTTAATGTTAACACTATGAATACAGAGATGGTTTTTCATGTATATAGAGGCCACACACATCACACTGTATGTAAGTGTAGTACCCACAGGCACTGAGACCTCATCTGGGGTGAGTGAAGTCTGTGCTCTGCTCTCTGGTGTGAGAGCCAGCTGGCCTTTATCTCATGTGGTAGAGTGCAGCGCTTCATAGCCTCTACTCACAGGTCTATCCCTGGGGCTAACAACCTGGGTCTGTTGGCATTATGTAAGTATGGGATTAAATTGCAATATTAAGGTTAA
The DNA here is from genome assembly GCF_033958435.1 of Carettochelys insculpta. Classification (NCBI taxonomy): domain Eukaryota; kingdom Metazoa; phylum Chordata; order Testudines; family Carettochelyidae; genus Carettochelys; species Carettochelys insculpta. Next base: position 47,351,055 of record NC_134140.1, on the reverse strand, counting down.
AGGCCTTTGTGTGGACAGGACTCCTATAGGTTTGTTACATTGAGACTACTATATTTTGTGTATGTATTAAATAGTCTTTTATTTTAATATGCTTTTTATTTTATTGTTTTGCTATATCTGTGAATTTTGTTGCATTAATTCTATTCTTTCCTGTTCTACTAATAACATTGTAACCATTAATTTCTTTTTAATAATTTTGTTTAGTAGAATTACTCTCTATATAGGGCTTGTCTACACTTGCCCCCAACTTCGAAGGGGACATGTTAATGAGGGAGGTGGGAGATTACTAATGAAGTGCTGCAGTGAGTACGCAGAACTTCATTAGGATAATTCTCCGCTGGAGCAACTTTGAAGCACCAAATTTCAAAGTGCCTGCATGCATGTAACTTTGAGGAGTAAAGGCACTTCACAGTGCCTGCAGTTACAAAGTCTGACTCTTCGAAGTTGTCGCAGGGGAGAATTAGCTTAATGAAGTGCTGTGTAGCATTAGTAATCTCCCATAATTGAATTAGCTTAATGAAGTGCTGCATAATCATTAGTAATCTCCCATCGCCCTGATTAACATGCCCCCTTCGAAGTTGGGGGCAAGTGTAGACCCAGCCTTTGTGTGTCCATTCTTGACTGTAAGTTTTTCCTTTCAGAGATTAACCAGACTAGTTTGCTCTAGGGAGCTCTCTGTGGGTCATGGAGAAGCCTTTAGATAATACTCTGGCAATTTCTTTATGGGAGATCACAACCTTGGTCATCCTTTTGTTAGATTAGACACATTTGTAGGTAATTTAATTAGTATGTAAAAATCTTAGCATAACACTGTAGCAGCACATTCTTTGCTTTTATAAGGGCGGGGTGGCTTACACCTGCCCATATCCACAGTCCTCAATAGGGCTGGGGTCTTGGACCAGCCAGTCCTGTCTGGAGACTGCAGGTGTTTTGGGCCAGGGAGAAGGGATTATAAGAGCCAGCTGAGAAGGGGTCAGCTGATTCCCATAATTGGCTAAAATCTGAGTTGAATGAGAAGCTGCAAGAAAGTGAATCTAGTGTTAGTTAGGTCCTGCTCCATGGTAGAGCAAAGGGAAAGGCTGATGTGTTCCTCCAGAAGATCCTGATTCAGGGAAAGGACCAGGTTAATATGTGCTGATAATATTGAACATTTTCGTTGCATTTGAATGCTATATTGTGCTTAAAGGCAAGGTCTAAAAGGGCTCTAGGCATAGCATTAATTTTGCCTTGGGTGGGGGAATAGGCTAGTATCCTCTGAAGTTTCTTTAATAAAACACATCCAGCTAGAGTGGAATCTGTGTGGACAAATGCATCTCTAAAAGGTCCAGGTCCTGTAGGTAAGTAATCTTTTGGCTATATCTTGTCAGATTGCTTCAGCTTCCAAGCTTATGATGACAAATGAAGCTAACAACTACCAGAAGCAGGGAAACATTACTGAAGGCTCTGTAAAAAGAAGGAGAATAGGTTATTCACAAGAACTGCTTGATGTTTTCAGTGATTAGCTTTTTAAAAAAGACTAGCTTTCAACTGAAAATTTTAAACAAATGAATCTTTTTTTTGACTAGCTCTGTTGCTTATTGTAAGAACTTGGGTATTCCAAATATATTGCTGCTATGGAGCAATATGATAATTTATGTATTTGTCATTGGAACCTTTCTAAAATTACAGGGAGTACTATGCTTCCAGCTTCTTGAATGAAGCACTCAGCACTCCTGCCCTCATGGCAGGACCAAGCACCTTCTAGATCATCCCTGACAGACGTCTATCTAACCTGCTCTTAAATATCTCCAGTGATGGAGATTCCACAACCTCTCTAGGCAATTTATTTCAATGTTTAGCGACCCTGACTGGTAAGAAGTTTTTCTTAATGTCTAACCTAAACCTCCCTTGCTGTAGTTAAGCCCATTGCTGCTTGTGCTAAGTCAGTAAATTACACATTTCCCTTAAAAACACTGTTTACCTTAGTATATGAAACCAACACTTCCTAACTCTGTGCCAAATCCTGCAGCCCTTAATCAAGAAAGAGTGCAGAGGATATTTTGACTGAGTAAAGACCATGGAATTTGAGCCAGTTATATTGCTTGTTCATGTAGTGCAGCACACAATAAAGTCATAGATAGGATATGACAAACCATGCTTTCACAAACAAATTACCCTTATCCATCATTAACCAACACAGTCACAGCCAGTGCCTACTGAAATCGCTGTGGAATAATATGGCACATTTTTCAGTGGCAACTTTAATGTTTTCAGTGTAAAAGAAACTGTGTTGCTGAGTAATAGCACAGCTGACTTTCTGTTTTTCAATCTGTAATGTAGTCAGAGCATTGCTGTGCTGAGTAAGTCATGCAAATACACTGATTCTGGAGGTTGGTATAGTTTGTGATTGGAAAATCTGCTCCAGTGGTTACATTAAAGAGCCTATTACCCTCAATAAGCAGCTTTATCTTCTGAGAACCCCAACTTCAGCTGTAAAGTTAAACTTGGGAATTCAGATATTCAGTCAAAGCTGGAGGATGATACTTGAAGTTAACAACACAAACAGATTCAGAATAAGAGTTAGCCTATATTGCCAATTGATTAACAAATCTTATCATTGGCAGGTGCTTACCCTCTTCCCCAAAATATACAAATTTTGATGCGGCAAGTGGCAGAAAACTCCTATTGACAATGAGCAGTCTCTGGTCGACAAAGCAACCCCAGCTCATTGTGAGTAGAAGTATTTTGTTGGCAAAAATACCAACAAACAGTGTTTACCCAGACCACTTTTTAAAGACCCACTTTGTCAGTCTTTGCCCATGAAAAGTTATGCTCCAGTAAATCTTAGTCTATAAGGTGCCACAGGACTTCTTGTTGTTTTCTGGCTAGCAGACTTTATTACCAATGCACTTCCTAATATCTGCTTTTGTAACCTGGTCACAAGGAAATACAAGTGTTTGATGGAGAGATTGTTCACATCTGTGCTGCCCGTTAATTAGACTATGTAATAATTCTTCTGATAAATATCAGAGAAATAACCATGTTAGTCTGTATCTTCGAGAACAAGAAGTCCTCCGGCATCTTATAGACTAACAGATATTTTGGAGCATAAGCTTTTGTGGGCATCTGAGGAAGCGGGTCTTTGCCCATGAAAGCTTATGCTCCAAAATATGTCAGTGTATAAGGTGCCACAGGACTTCTTGTAATTCTTCTGAGAGTTATTCTCATTAATATCAGATGCTGTCACCATGATTAATATTGCCTGGTGGCAAATGGAGAGGTGAAGGAACCAGGAAAGCTGTATTCTTAGTTCTGCTACTGACTTCTACTGTGAAACCTTGGTCAATTCACTTGACATTTCTGTGCCTCTATTACTTAACACATGGTTAAGCTTATTTCTATGATGCATATACACACTGAGATCTTGCGGTGGAAGATGCTTAGAAGTACAAATATTATTACATTATATCACCAATTATTTCCGGGGGTATTGAGGATATTATACATTTTGCAGAATTGGGTCGTTTAAGTCTGTGTGGAAAATAATAATGTTACCAGAGATATGATAAGCCCAAACAGAGCATGCTTGGGGGTGGGAAGTGACTAGACAAGATTTTCTAAACTCATGGTGGGAATGCATCAAAAAAGCAGTGGCCGTGCCATTCACAGCATGCTTTGTGACAGGTGCAGGTACAGGGGAGCTTGCACTCTGATCACTCTGTCATTTAGTTCCCCTGTTCAAAAACTGATTGGAGTAAATAAAGGTACCTAGCTAACCAACTGGGCTTAGTTAGCTCATGAGCCAATTTAGTCCATCAGTTCACCACTGATAAATAGGCATGGGAAGGTAAAGCTAGGGGAGAGCAAGGAACAGTCTCATGGAAGGGAGATTGCTGCTCTTCACAGGCTCAAAGTAAAGGGGCAGGAAGCACAAGGGCTGTTGTAAAGAGCATTGCTGCAAGTTACTGTGGAGAGGTTGTGGAGGAAACGCAAATGAAAGGCAGGGGGATGGATATACACCAGCAGAGTCTGAGCCAGCTTTTGTGATGTGAAGAGCAGGGAGCAAAGCATAGTTTGTTTTGAACACACTTTGTCTGCTGCTACATCAGAGACAGTAGCAAAAACCAGCCTGTATTTATTCCTATTCAGATAGGAATGAACTTTCTCTCAGTAGCTACTGAGTAGGGACGTGTACATGTATAAAATAACTATTTTAAAAAATTTAAATCCTCCATTTTTCATTTTCCTTAAATAAGCATTAGAAATGAGTTATTTCTGTACACACATGAGGTAGATGATTGTCACTGACTATTCTTGCTTGAACATTTAGGCCATGTCTACACTTAGGAAAACCTTTGAAATGGCCATGCTAATGGCCAAATCAAAGAATACTGAGGTACTGAAATGAATATTCAGCACCTCATTAGCATGCTGCCAACCGCAGTGCTTCACAAGTGTCATGTATTGCTTGCGTGTGGCTCGTCTAAATGGGGGTCCTTCTCAAAAGGACCTGCAAACATCAAAATCCCCTTATTCCTATCAGCTGAGTCCTTTCGAAAAGGACCCCCATGCAGATGAGCTGCGTGAGAACGAAACATGGCGCTTTTGAAGTGCCATGGCTGGTGGCTTGCTAATGAGGTGCTGAATATTCATTTCAGCGCCTCATTAGTATTCTTCGATTTGGCCCTTAGCATGGCTATTTCAAAGTTTTTTCTAAGTGTAGATATAGTCTTAACTCCTATGAGCATAAATTGTACTGAATCTAATGCTTTCAACAAAATCTACAAACCTGTTCAACTCCAGGTACCTTAACAGTGTCCATTAGTCTGTTTTGTTTCCTAATCAACATTTACTTATATCCTGGATTGTTTTGAGAAATGTACTAATACCAAGGGGAGATGAGTGACAAAGTCCTCGAAATTATAGAATTTTATTTTGATATTTGCTATTAAGAAATAAGCAAGTCATTTTTTCCTCTTCTTTTCGGCTACGTCTACATTATAAAAATCTGTTGGCAGAAGTTACTGTCATAAGAGATCACCCAGCAAAACTTCTGTTGACAGATCACATCCCCACACGCAAGCAGATTAAAAGAGAAATCTACTCTGTTGACAGAGAGCGACCAGATTGCCTGGCCACTCTCTCAACAGAACAGCCAACCAGAAATTCAGCAAACAGGTGCCTGGTGATCCAGAAGCCCTGTCTGCTGACAGAAACGTGCCCCTGCCCCCCATCTGCACAGCTTTTTTGTTGACTGAACTCTCAACAAAGACGTTATTCCTCACTGTGGAGAGGCAGAACACTATTAGTGGAAGTGCCAAGTTTTGTCGACGGACAGTCAACACAACGCATTTTGCGTGTGGATGCTCCAAGGGTTTTCTCAACAAAACTCTTTACTGTGTAAACATAGACTTACTGAAAGAGACACTGGAAAAACTCAGAGATCTTGGTATGACACCGTCACACGCCAATGTCTACAGGAAAATCCCTGGCCTCTTCCATCCTTTCTTGATACTGTTATTACCATCTAGAAGAGTAAAGGAAAAACTGTCTCTCTAGTTATAAGCCTCTAACTTTTCATGCTTTATCTGCAAAAATCCACAATTTCATTTGTTCGTACCATTAGCCATGAGAAACTTCCATAAAATAAATGAGGTTTCCTGCATGTCACATGAAATAAGACACTACATAGTAAGATAAGTGTTTGGCTAAGTCATTGGCTAAAATATTCTAAACAGTTTCAGGGATTTAAATGAATCTGCAATTAATATAACTTTCACTTTTTTTTCTCAAGAAAATTATTGAACAGGACTCTCTTATTCATCTGAGGAAGACAGAAGCTTCTGTAGTTTTAAGGAAGGTTCTCCCCCCCCTGCCCCCCCCCCGAAGAAAATATCTAAGTACTTATTTTTTGTCCTATAAATTAAACATAGGAGTGTAAGGGTCTCACTGCTAAGAAAAGCTGCAGATTCTTTGTTTTAAATGTCATCTATTTGTTCTATTTACATTGACGAGATAGCAATAATCATTAAAATTGAAATAACTTCCTTTTTCTAACCTGGTGTTTTCTGAGAAGAAACCAAAGAGATTTGCTTTAAATTTGACAGCTTTTGCTTTATGCCTGTTGAAATGTTAATATATGACTGTCAAACTAGTTGCAATATTTTATGTAGAAGTGGTAATTTCAGCAGGCTACAAATTTGCCTTTGAACTAGTAATTCACGAGTATGACCCATTTACATATGTACTATCTCGCTCATAGAAGTGGTTGGGAGATAACTCGTAGTTTCCTCCACTTCGAAAATGTTAACTATGTTCTGGCAGTCACAGTGGAAAAAGATATGTTTCAATGTAAGGGGAACTGAATTACCCACCAAAAAAGAATTGACCATAAGAAATCTGATTACTTGCTGTTAATCTGTTGCTTACTTGAACTACCCAAATTCACATTTTACACTTCTACTCCTAAACAGCTAACATTTTCAATGGTAATCCATCCTTATAAAAATACTGAAGTATTGTGTTATGGAAAGCTCCTACAGGAGGATAAAATAAAAACATTAATCAGTAGACAAATATGAGAGAGGTAGCTGTGCTAATCTGTATCTGCAAAAAAATGAGAAGTCCTGTGGCACCTTATAGACTAACAGATTTTTTTGGAGCATAAGTTTTCGTGGGATGCATCTGACAAAGCGGGTCTTTGCCCAAGAAAGCTTATGCTCCAAATAGTCTCCTAGTCTAGCTTTCCTGGGCAAAGACCCTCTTCATCAGATGTATCCCACAAAAGCTTATGATCCAAAAAATCTGTCACTCTGTAAGGTGCTACAGGACTTTCTCCTTGTTAAATCAGTAGAATTTATTAAACCAATCCCTCTTGGATTCAGATGCATATTTATTGCATCTAATGGATGAGTACTTGGGGGTTTTGTTGGGAACCAGGCAGTGACTAGCAGGAAATCACTGGCAGGCTATGGCTAGACTACTGATGTTATTTGGGGATACAAATGTATCCTGAAATAGCAGATCCTGGGCTAAATGTGTGCTTGAGATACAAGTGCTATTTTGAACACAGTATTCCGTTTCCGCTACCCCTTTGTCAGGGGTGGGGGGAAGGTAATTAGTGGAAACCTTGAAATAGTCCCTTATTTTGAAATTTGGTGCCTTTTGGATGGCACCATGTTTGAAATAAGGTAACTCATTATTTTGAATTGTGGCTATAGGGTAGCAATATCCTCAGGGTATGGGTCAGTTTGTTTATAATTGAGCTTAGCTGCGTAATGCACAAGGAGTGGTTTAAGGGAAAACTGGTAGTTTATGGTAAAGTTCTGGGATTTTTGTAGGTGTCTAGTGATAAGGAGCTGGAGACCACCAGGGAACATTGTGAAGGGACTCAGAGGCTGAAGTGCCTCTAATGTCAGCATAAAAGGCAAAAACAGGGCTGGTGTAGCCCAGAAGAGAGAACTTGAATGACTGACAGTCTGCTTGTGTTAAAGTGCTGACATCTAGCTAGTATAGCCAGGCATTCCTCTTGCTGGAGGCAGGGGATTACAAAGTGACTCACAGCCAGGCCTGCCAACAGGGAGGTAGGGCAATAGGGGTAATTGCCGCCATAGTGCTGCTGCATGTGGTTATAAGGGGGGAGCCCAGCATCGCAGTCCAGGGAAATGCTGAGGGTCTAATGCCCTAGGCCCTGCCCTTCTGCCCTTGACCCCTTCCCATCTTGCCCCATGGTGACTCTTGGTGCCACTGGTCACACCCTTTTGTTCCCTGGGAAGTGTCATGCTCTTTCTGCTTTTTTGACTCCTTTTATTTTATAAGTTAATTAAAGAGCTCTTATCTTTCCTATGCATTTGGGGTAGTTTTTTGTTGTACCTTCCATATTGTCTTTTTGAGGAACAACCAGCTCTCCTGAACTTCTTGTTTTCTGTTGGATTTTAATTCCTGTGTGACCTTACCTATCTGGTCTGAGCTTGTTAAAGTTTGCTGTTTTTGAAGTCCATTGTCCCTCATTCTACTGCTTTCACCACACCCTTACCTCAGACTCCCAAAATCTGTGTCGTGTCATAATCTTTCACCCAAATTGACTTCCACCTTCAGACTTGCCACTTATTCCTCTGCATTGCTCAGAAGCAAATCTAAAACAGCTATTTTATTTGCTTTTTTTCAAAAATTGGTTCCAACTATATTCCAAGGATTCATTTGAAATTTGCTGTGTTGTTTGAATTACTTAGACATCTGATGGAGAAGTCTCCTGTTACTACCAGGTGTTGTGTTGTGCATATTTAATACCCTCAGCCTCCATAAACAATGCTGTCAGCCTGTCTCCCCTCTCCCACCTTTATCTTCACCCAGAGACTGTCAACTGGTCTGCCTCTTACCTGCTTCTGAACCTCAGAAGAAGTGTACGTATTCTTTAGGTATAATGCAACACCTTTCTTTTTCCTGAGTAACCTATACGTATCTCCTGACCAATGAATATTCCAGGCAACTAAATTCATCATAGGAACTAATACTTCTGATTCTTCCTCTTTATTCCTCATACTAAACCACATAACTTCTTGTTGAAGTCACCTCTTTTTATGCCTACCTGTTTGCTTTTGTCACCAGCCCTCATGAACCCAGTTTGAAGTTCTCATGAGCTGGTGAGTTGGTGTCTTGGATTAATCCTATAGGCTTGAACTCAAGCTGCTAACTTGGTTAAAAGCTGAATGACCATATCTTTCTGGTTATTTCAACATGAGTTACCTAATCCAGATGAGCTAACCAAAGCTTTTTTAGCCATTGTAGACATCCTCTGTGCCTAATTCAGCAAAGCACTTAATTTGAGTTTTAAGCATGTCAGTAATTATGTTGCCCTCAGTGGGATTTCTTGCATACTTAAAATTTGGGGTGTGATTAATGATTTTCTGGACTGAGGCCTTTCATTTCTAGAGGTTGTTTTTTTTTTTTTATTTTATTTTATTTTTAATTTCATGCACTGTGGGTTTTTATAGCTAAAAATATTGGGTTCTCTTCTTACAGATGACCCTAATAAACACATTGCCACAAAATAATTCTTTTTGGGAATCTGAGCTGCTGTGAATTTGTTTTCCCTACCAAAAAACCAACACAAAACATGCACAGATTCCTTTGTGCAGTTTTTTCATTTTGCCAGTAGATTTTTTTCAGTGAAAAGAGCTGTTCTTTGTATCTTTTCTCAAGCATCATAAGTGGTGGGAAAACTAAGGACAAAGTTTTCTGAATCTCTTAATCAGACTCAGAATTTGAGTTCCCTATACTACTTGACACAATTTAAAGTTTCAGTGGCCGGCGTAACACTGACATTCCTTGTTTTTCATAATTAATATCTGGCCCTTAATACAACTTTAATGTAGCTTTTACTTGTAATAGCTAACTAATTTCCCTGCTGTTAGTGACCACCTGTGCTCTCTTCATGACTATCTAATTATGGGCATATGGCAAAATCCTGAAATGACAAAGTAATAAAGAAATTAAAATATGAATAGGCACCTTGAATCCTTCTCTGAATATAGCAGCAGCAGGTTTCAGTTTCGCAGCTGACTTCCCTTGAAATTCAGATTACATCACCACCTAGTCTTACCTCAGATATTAATGTGTCAGTGCAAGTATTCATACTTGTCATCTATTTGATTAAAATAACATCTGGGGATACTTAATTCTAGTGAAGGCTCCAACAGTCATGGGCATGTTGGGTGACTTATTTTTGACTTAAGGATTTGTATGCCATATAGGAACAAGTTGATGCCCCAAGTTGGCTGCAAAATGGAAATCCCTTCCCACCAGAAACTTTGAATTATCTCAAACTGGGATGAACTGTCAAATACACCGAGAGAGATTTTCAAATATAATATGCTTTGAAGTAATCAAAGCAATCTCTCAGTTGCCCACACTTGTGAAATTGAGGCATATGTTAGTCTAGTGCTCAGTCTCCCTGTCTACCCACAAGTCTGGAGCTGGAGAAGCAGAGTCCAGGCATGGTGTCTGTCCATCTGCCTGGGCTTGGGACTGAAGGGAGGCAGAGAACCAGGGCACATGGCATCCACAGTGCTCAAAAAAGCTTTTGTTAATTTCTCTGTCACAAGTGAAATGTTGTGAGCCTTCCAGATTAAGAAACATTCTGCTTTCCTTACCCGTGACTCGCAACCCCATAAAAAAGAAATAAATTCTTCAGCAAAACAAATTTTTCCATTAAAAATATACAAGTTTTGCAAAACAGGGCATACTTTATTCCAATGAAAAATATACAGTGAGCTCATTCTCTAAAACAGATTCATAATATGGTGAAAAAGGAGCATGATCTGAGGTACACTGTAATATTTGTTTGGGCCAGAAGACGTGATCACAAAGCCCAGAAACATCAGGTTTCATTTTCCATTAGCTTCAGCTGCTGCTGTTTCCAGCTATGCTCCATGGCTTTTCTTGTACATCAGGGCACTGAAGTTGTCTTCTGCTGCAGGTGGTCTTGAGTAATAACGCATTGGAAGTGTCAGAGGGGTAGCTGTGTTAGTCTGGATCTATAACACCAATGAAGGGTCCTGGGGCACCTTACAGACTAACAGAAAAGTTGAGCTTGAGCTTTCGTGAGCACAGACTCACTTCATCAGATGCTGGTCATGGAAATCCATGATTTCCATGACCAGCATCTGATGAAGTGAGTCTTTGCTCACGAAAGCTCATGCTCAAAACTTTTCTGTTAGTCTGTAAGGTGCCCCAGGACCCTTTGTTGCTGTAACGTTTTGGAAGTGATCCATTTATTGTCTACAGTGGGATCTCTAATAACCATAAGAGAAATGAGTCCATTAGTAAATGATGTGGATGAATAAACTGACATGGAAATAACTAAGATATTGGAGTCATTTAAAAACCTGCCTTCTCAAACAAAAGAAATATGTGTAGAGGAGGAAGTTCATTTAAAAGTAACGATTGATAAAGATCAGGGAATGAAATACTTAACATATCTGATCGCGTACAAAAGAGCTGGTCTGGATGGCATGCAAGAAGCATTAAGCTAACAAACAACCAATTGCTTTTTTAACAGAGTCAAGGACAAGCAGTGTGGAGACATGCAAAGATTTGGGAAAAATACACATATGGGGTAATGATCACTGCAAAACAGAAGAGCAAGCCTGGCAATTTTTGTCACAATAACTTCTTTCCCTGGTAAAATAAGGAGAAAGAACAAATAAGAAATAAATTTATAAACAGAAACAAGGTTGTGGTGCCAGGAGCAATAAGCATGAAGGCTTTGTAAATAATACATTTTGCCACACGCATTTGATTTCTTTTTTAAGAACAATTGTAGTAGAAAATTGGTGGATGAGCAGAATGCAGTAGATTTTAATATATTTTCATTTCAGTATAGCTTTTGATGTCAAAAATTAATTCAAATTAAGATGAATGAAAGAACTAGGATATGGGCTTAAAAACCTAGATAAAGACTAAACAAAGTATAAGGGTAGATTAAATTAAATTAGCCATGTAACAAAATGGGTGAGAGATTTGTTGCCATAGGAACCAGTAATTTAACATGTATATTAAAGAGAAAAAAGCATACTAGTGAAATTCACACAGGTACTTTAAATTCAGAGGCAGTGCAAACACGAAAGAAATCAGAGGCAGAAAATAATGAGACTCAGCTTTGAAAAACTCGAGCTAGTATATTTGTGGAGGGAAGGGCATCAAACATAAAAATGGTGGTGCTGAAAGTGACTGGGATTGATGGAAGTGGACACATTAAACTTGAATTTTAAGTGTGGCATGACTAAAATCTGACGTAATTGTGGACTATGTGGGCAAAGTCACAAAGCAAGAGAATAAGGATGTAATAACTCTTCTTGGGTACAACTCATACCCTGGAAGTGCACACAGACATCAGCCTTCATGTGTGGAAGGGGAAGTCAGTGGTCCTTCCCAGGAATCCCCTGAAAAATTTCTCTGAAGGGCAGGCTGGGGTGGAAAATATGCATACCCTTTTGGGTAGGGTGGCCCATACTGGGCAGGCTAAGAACTGCGGGAAAAATCCATTGGACTGCATAGTACCATGGTATGCCAATACAGAATGAAAATACAGGCTGCTGAATGGGTGACTTAGGTCATCAGTGGACTTCCTGAACAACAAGAAGTGTCATGGCACTTTATAGACTAACAGATACTTTGGAGCATAAGCTTTCGTGGGCAAAGACCCGCTTCATCAGATGCATGAGTGGGGGGTGGTTTCAGAGGGGTATTTAAAGAGTGGGGTCCCAATAAGAGGGAGGGCCAGAGCCAACAAGGTCTATTCAGCAAGATGGAAATGGCCCAGTATTAACAGTACTTATCAAAAGAGTTAAAAACAAGTCAGATCAGACAGGGGGATGTGAGTCTTTGTCAGAGTCTAAGGGACTCTGGACTCCAAGACAGACTCCAAGCTGTTAGGAACATTATCCCTTATGAAACCGAGGCACAAATGGTGGTGGAGCTTTGTGACTTTGTCCTCACCCACAACTATTGCAGATTTGGGGACAATTTATACCTTCAAATCAGTGGCACTGCTATGGGTACCCACATGGCCCCACCGTATGCCAGCATTTTTATGGCTGACCTGGAACAACGCTTTCGCAGTTCTCATCCCCTAGCGCCCTTCCTCTACCTGTGCTACACTGAGGACATCATCATCTGGACCCATGAGAAGGTGGCTCTTGGAGAGTTCCACCGTGATTTCAACAGTTTCCACCCCACCATCAACCTTAGCCTGGACCAGTCCAGACAAGAAATTCACTTCCTGGACGCTACTGTGCAGATAAGCGACGGTCACATAAACACCACCCATATTGAAAACCCACCGACCGCTATGCTTATCTACACGCCTCCAGCTTCCATCCAGGGCATACTACATGATCCATTGTTTACAGCCAGGCACTAAGGTACAACCGTATTTGCTCTGATCCGTCAAACAGAGACAAACATCTACAAGACCTTTACCAAGCTTTCCTCAAACTACAATACCCACCGAAAGAAGTGACTTGTTTTTTCCTCTTTTGGTAAGTACTGTTGATACTGGGCCATTTCCACCTTGCTGAATAGACCTTGTCAGCTCTGGCCCTCCCTCTTATTAGGATCCCGCTCTTTAAATACCCCTCTGAAACCACCCCCACTCATGCATCTGATGAAGCAGGTCTTTGCCCATGAAAGCTTATTCTCCAAAATATTTTAGTCTATAAAATGCCACAAGACTTCTTGTTGTTCTCGAAGCTACAGACTAACACAGCTGCCTCTCTGATACAGTGGACTTCCTGAGTTCCTAAAGCCTGGAGCTGGAATATGAGCTTGTTCTTGCCTAGCAACAAAGAGATGAATAATGCCTGCTGGATATTGGGGTAGCACAATGTAAAAAGGGGGCCATGTGACCATCTCGTATGTTGCCTCTGGAAGGTATCTTCCAGTCTCAGCTGCATGGGCTGCAGAAACCAATCCGAACAGCTCCTGGGGCACTGGGGCCTCAGGGGCAGAAATACATGCTTCTGGGCAAGGCCTGTACTGACCCTGAGACTCTCTCTCTTTGGAGCTCCCATGCCCTCAAAGATGCCTCAACCTGGGGAGGAGTGTGGTAGCTGCCCCATCTCCAGCTGAATTGATAATCCCCACTCTGACCTCTGACCCTGTGACCAGTCCAAGGCCACCAGACTCACCTTCCAGTTATTTGTGGAGGGAGGGCTGTGTCCTTCCTCCAATGCGGCTCCCCACCAGAATGTTTCTGGCTTGTTCATCTGCTCTCCCTGGCAACCAGGCCTGGATGGGAAGTAGAGGGAATGAGATGGAGCCACTTCTCACACCAGGTGAGGGTGGTTTTTTTGCTCCTCTTTGCAGTGTGGTGGCTACCTGAGATCCCATCCCTTCTACTCCACACCTAGGCCTGACTGCTAAGAACAGGGCCCAAGCAAACCAGACATGCCTCTCCCCCACAATCCACTGCACACTTCCAGCTTGCTTGGGCTCTGTAGCTGGCAGCCAGACTCGGGACTACTGCCATTCCCCACAACTGGGCTCTCTGTCAGACATTCACCATGTGGCACAGAGGAGCAGCCAGCATGAGAGAGCTAGAAATAGTCCTGGTGCAACTCACTACATCTCCCCTATGCATCGCCTCACACTGTGAGCAATTTTGCACCAGGGGAAACTTGTGAAGGTTCTGACCCTTTCTCCTGCCTCTATTTCCCTCCTGTTGATTTTTTTTTTTCTTTTATCAGGGGGAAGAATGATCTGTCTGTCCTTGAGGGGCCACAATTAAAATACTGTTTCTGCAACCACATGTCAGAAAGATACAGATAGATTGCTTGGAGGGCAGAGAGCAGTAACGGATACGATCAAAGGTGAAAGCAGATGATGTATTCAGGAAGATAAATGTATAGCCCAGTGAAGAATAAGGCTCTGGTGGGCTGTGATAACAGTCCACCAAAATTTAAAAGAGAGAGAGAGAAGGCGAAAGAAAAGTTTAGTATTGTATGTGCTCAATACCCTGGTTGAACAGGGCAGTGCTATTATCTCCGCTTATCAGGTGTGGAACAGAAACAGTTCTAAGTGGCTTATCTGAGATCACCCAAGAAGTCTTTCATTGAGAATAAAACTGAACTCTGGCATCCCAAGTCACAGAGTAGTGCCTCAGTCACTGGGCTATTCTTTCTCCATCCTCCATGAGTCATGGGATACAATTTAGGTTATTGTGCTTGGCATCAGAGGACACCCTGACTTTGAATGAATGGAATACTTTCTTGTGAATGAGAACTTCTACGTGAAATTCAGCTCACCCCTAAATTTTAGACACCCATGGTCACTGTCTCCAAGTTGATGACTTATCACAACTCTTATTGTGATACCTCATTTTAATCAGGTGAAGTTCAGGTTACACAGCACTTGTGGAAAAAGGCCCATAAAAATTCAGAGGCTATATTATTTTAATTATAGCCGCATGTTAATATATCTTAATCTCAAGTAATGATTGGAGTGTGACTAAGATGTGTTCTTGTATCTGTGCCTTCAGTCTCTCTCTCTGATTTTCAGCTCCATAATTGTTCTCATTCTCTTTGGGTACAGCTGATTACTTTCTTTCAAGTGGTGTAATGCTGCTCTTTCCTTCAAGGCGGGTGTGTTTCAGATGTTTGGCTTCCTGATATTTAAATATCTCTTCCCATTAACTGGTTTCTCGACCCATCTGTGCTCAGCTTACTTGGCTGTCCATATTGATCAAGATCAATGGGAGAGTTTCTCCTGTCAACCTTCCTTATTCCTCACATCTTGCAAAGAGTATAGGGTTTCAAATGCGACCCGAGAAGTTGATTTCACATATTCCCACTAGACACGTGAAATCGAACCCCAGAAGATCGACCCTGCATGGGTTGATCTTCCGGGCTAGTGTAAACATAGCCTTACTGATCCATGAGAGAACACTTCTACTTATCCCATAACTTCCTACCAAAGATTCTCAAATAACATGAGGTATTTTTTCAAATGGTTTCTGGAAGTCCAGCTGCACTATATCCCTTTGATCAACCTTGTCCGTTTGTTTGTTGATTCCTGTATAAATATTCTAATAGATTGGTGAGGCATAATTTCTCTTTATAAATGCTGTGTTACTTCTTCCCAACACATTGTGTTCATCTGTGTGTCCATTAGTTCTGCTCTTTACTGTAATTTCAAACAACTTGACTGGTAAGCCTAACTTTAGTACCAGCCTGCAATTGCCACAGTCACTTCAGGAGCAATATTCCCAGTAAACTGTGCTCTTGTATAGCTGCTCTGGTGAAATTCAAATACGACCTAATCAGGTAGTAGTGCACCCACAACTAGATTCTTTGGTTTTATTGGTGGTGCACATTTGTACATATTTCAGTGCACATAACATTATTCTGCACATGGACCAAAGCCTTCTGAATTAATGCCTCAGTCTGTACCAGTTTTTCAAATTATCATCTAAAAAGAATAGGAATTTCCTCCACATGCAGTAAAAAATCAACTCTCTGAATCAGTCAACTTCTCTGAGGAAGTCTTATTTGCCTTAAATGCTTCTTTTGCACCTTGATTGTCCTGTGGCCTATTGATTATTTGGCAAGCTTCTTGTTTCTGATGTAAATATTTTTTTTTTTGCTGTTGCTTTTCATATTCTATTTTTGGCCTGTCTAATTATTCTTTTTACCCCTGAGTTTTTGTACCTTTCTATTTTCCTCATTCAGATTTGACTTCAAAATTTAAGGTATGTACTTGACTCAGTTTAGCCCTTGTGGTATATTTGGACCTCTTTCTGATACTTGGTGGGGGCACATGTAACTTGAGTCACTTTTTACTTTCAAGTTGCCATACAGTTTTCAGTCTTTATCTTGTAATTGTTCCTTTTGCATTTGCATTTAACTAGTATCCCCACTTTGTGTCATTTCCATTTTTGAAGTTCAGTGCCATTGAAGTAGATTTCTTTGGTGTTTTCCACCCCAGAAAGCTGTTAAGTTTAATTACCTTCTGGTAGTTCTTACTGGGTAGTTCAGCTATACTCTCCTCTTGGACTAAATTCTACGTGCTATGTAGCACTAAATAAAGAATTGCCTCTCTCCTTATAGGTTTCAGGACTAACTGTTCTAAGAAGCAGTCATGAAGGGTATCTAGTATCTCTCATCTTGTCATGAGACACAGGTTCCCAGTCAATGTGAGGATAGGTGAAATCCTCCATCGTTATGGAGTTGTATTTTGAAGCATTTCACAATCACCCTACCAGTCAGGTGGTCAGTAGTATATTCCTACTCTTTGGCTACGTCTACACTAGGAGCATCTGTTGACAGAAGTTACTGTCAGAAGAGATGTTCTGAC
The DNA here is from genome assembly GCF_033958435.1 of Carettochelys insculpta. Classification (NCBI taxonomy): domain Eukaryota; kingdom Metazoa; phylum Chordata; order Testudines; family Carettochelyidae; genus Carettochelys; species Carettochelys insculpta. Next base: position 47,334,225 of record NC_134140.1, on the reverse strand, counting down.
AAATCTTGTTGACAGATCACATCTATACATAAAAGCGGATCGATCTTTCAATCCTCTCTGTCAGAAGGGCCTGCTCGGAGCATCTACATGGCTTCTGTTGACCAAACACATTTTGTGTGTAGATGCTCCGAGTTTTGTCGACAAAACTCTCTAGTATAGATGTAGCCTTACAGTCTTATTCAAACATGGAACTTGTTTTCAAAGATATTTTATGGTACAGTTTTATTCATTTAAGATTTTTACTTCATTTGACACTAGGCTTTTTCACACACAGTGCCATTCACCCACCAGCACAATCCACTGTGTCACTTGCATATATTTTGTACCCTGGTACTACTATGTCCTATTGATTATCATTGTTCTACCAAGTCTCTCTGATACCAATGAAATCAGCTAACACATTAAATCAGTTAACACATTAAATCATACTTTAAATCCTAGTTTAGGCATGGATCATCATACTGAACTTTAATACTACTGTTGAGAAATTTTGTAATTTCACAAAGATGAGGGGAGTGGGAAAGGAACTTTTTAGTAGGTTTCTCTCTGTGTGACTGATCTGTGTTAATGCTCATGGGGTTATGTTTTAATATTAATTATTAGGTTACATAAAGCTTTCTATAGGAGCCTTAAAGAAATGAGAAGCATTAAGTTGTCTCCTGTTTGTCATCTAGGATACATATGGCTGAGTTAAGAGCAACCTATTTCTGTCATGCCTCAAAAGTACATAGTTTCTAGAGTAGGTTGATGTCTTTCTATTCATAACATCTATTTATCTTTATTAATTAGGCTGATGCAGGAAGGTTCTTGAGCATGTGTAACCCACACACCTCCTGGGTGTGGTGTAGTGCCCCATCTTGTGGCACTGAGGCTACTTAACAGAGAATGATGCATCTGCTTTACAGCCCAAGTTAACAGGCAGTTGACTTTTAGCTCATATGATACAGGCCATGTGCTAAGCTCCTGAAATCCTAGGTTCGAATCTGCTGGCAGATGAATGGGTTCTGTGGGTGTTACACATCACCCCTTGAGTTCACGTGCATTAGACTTACACCTGGCTGAATTATAGCCTAAATCATGATGATAAACAGAAAATAAATCTAATTTCCATTAAACTTCTTGGTGGTAGAAAACTTACACTTACCAGGTACCAAACAGATTTTTCAGGATTTATTATTTTTCAGGCTTGAATTCCACCTTTGACTTATCTTGGTGTCTAGCCTAGGATGTGCAATAAATTTTAAAATGTTCTTAATCTGGTTCCTGTATGTCCTTGGTAAGGACATATATTTTAGAGGAACATAAATCTGTCAAGAGTTTTTTTTTTTTTTTTAAAGTACTTATTGAAAGTTGCTTTAAATGAAGCTCTTGTATGGACATTTAAACTGCATACCATGAATCAACCTATTGAAGGGCTGGATTCTGCAAATTGCTGAGCACCTGTAGCTACTAAGAATTGTGGGTACTCAATACCTTTATAGGATCAGACCCTAGACGATGAACATACATAAACAATGAAATGAAAAAGCAACACAGGTGGAACACACATTCAAAGGAAGGTATGTAACCAGAGGTGTCTGTCAATGTGTTCTATGCCTTACCTGCTGTTTAGCACTGGTTTTTCACCTACATTCTGGAGGGTCTCTCCTATCTCCAAATTCCTGTTTCTGATATAATCCAGCTCTCAGAACTGGGAAGCACAAAGTGGCTGGCTGGCTAGCAAAGTCAGCCTGCTAGCAGCCTTATAGTAGGGACACTTCAGGGCTCCGGGGAATGGAATTGTGCCTAGATGGCTTGTACAGGAAGAGGTAACTATCTTGATATCTGCAGTGTGAACACTATTCTCCGTAATTCTCTCAAGCGGTCTGGCTCTTAACTCTATCCCAGAGTGGTGGAAGCTCATAAGAACTGTAGCATTTTTTAATATGGCTCATTCACATCATTCCACACTCTCTGTATGGTAGCGGTTCTTTGGTGGCAGCCCAGGATGAGGTCAGGGAAGACTATATATAAAGCTAATGTTTCAGGATTGTAGATAAAAGGCATGTCTGAATGGTGCTGACTTAGGTCTGATGGTTGGAATTCTCCATACAACCTAGAAGAACTGAGCCTACAAATAGGGAGCCCAACCTGATGGTGCGCTGTAATATAAGGATTTCATTGGAATTGTTTATTAGTTGATAATTTACAGATGGGATTTTAAGCACCTTGGACTTTGCAGGAAGAGCACTATCCTCTACTAAGCCAAGTTAAGTACCAAGGTTCCCTAAACAATGAATGGGAAGGGACATGAGCCTTGGAACTTGATCCATGAAAGTCAGCATTCCAGAGGTGGATCTGCCTAAACTAGCCAGTGGGAAATGCTGATGAGAATGGGTTGTTTTAACCCTCCTCCTCTTTCCAGCTATGTCTAGACTAGAGGGATTTGTCGACAGATGTTTGGGTCAGAAGATATCTTGTGACAAAACTTCTGTCAACAGATTGCAGCCAGAACGCCAAAGCAGATTGCGAGAGAAAAAATCTGCTCTGTTGACAGTGTGGATGGACTGTTGGCCACTCTACTGGCAAAACAGCCAATTGGAAGCACAGCAAACAAGGTTGCCTTGTGTTCTGGAAGCCCTTTCTGTTGACAGAAGCCCCCCCGCCCCCGAATGTCCAGACAACTCTGTCGACAGAGGTGTTCTTTATTGTTGTGACTGGGGTAGAGCTGTCAACAAAAGTGCTGTGTTCTCTCATCTCACTGTAAACAGAATGTCTTTGGGCATTTGGACCCTCCACAGGCTTTGTGGACAAAATGGCCATTTTGCCGACACAACCCTGTAGTCTAGACATTGCCTCAGTTAGACGCCTACATCCAGGCTGCAGCAGGGTACGTATCTCAGCTTGGCCTTTATGAATGGGAACCTGCCCCCTAAAAATCCAGTGCCTTAGTCACCGGCTTCATGCCACATCAGAGACAGAGGAAGTGCTAGCAGTGTCAACACCCATCTTATAACTTTTAGCCCAGCAGTTAGTACACTTGCCTGGAATTGGGGGCCCAATTCTGCCGCCCCCTTCCCCACCTAAGAGGCATGGGGAAAAGCAGGACAAGTGTGAGCAGAACTGAGGGTCAGAGATGGTTTTGGCACAAGGGTACAAACTGCAGACCAGGCTTAGGTTCCTCTGACTTTATTTACATGCAATTAAAAAGCCATGTCTGGCCCGCGCCAGTTGACTTGTGCTAAGGCTAAGGGACTGTTTTATTGCAGCGTAGACATTCGGGCTTCAGGACCCTGGGGTATGGGAGCAGGGAGTTCTGGAGCTTGAGCTGCAGCCTGAGCCCAAACATCTACACTGCAATTAAACAGTCCTTCAGTCCGAGTCAGTTGGCACAGGCCAGCAGTGACTATCTAACTGCACTGTAGAGCTACCTTTATTCTAGGCTACACTAGCAAGTGCTTTTGAATATTTTTCAAAGACGTGGCTCTTTCAAAACACCCAGCAGAGCATTTACACACACAAAGCATTCTCTCATAATTCAATTGAAAGAACGTGGTGCTCCTTTAAAAAGTGCTCTTCCACTCCTGTTTCAGGAAGAACACCTTCTTTCGAAAGCTTCCTTCAAAAGAAAACAGGTGTAGATACTCCACAAGCCTTTTTTTCAAAAGAGCAGTCCTCATGGTGCTCGATATTTTTCGGTCCCTGGCCTGTTCTTTCGAAAGAGCGGGGGCTGAGTGAACACTCTATTTCAAACTAGCAGATCGCTCTTTTGATCCACTTTTTTGTGTGTGGAGGCACTCCTTCGAAAGAAGTTGTCTTGGAACAGATTTTTAGAAGGACTTCTTTCGAAAGGTTGCTGTAGTGTAGGCGTAGCCTAGGAGAATAAGAAGCCCATATCTGGCCTGTCCGCCAGGCTCACCAGGTCAGCTGCTTAGGTGCCTAAAACCTTCTCCTCAGTGTAGCTCTCCTGGCTAGCTTGGTTTGTTCCCTGCTTAACTAGTTGGCTTCTGAAAAACCCTTTTTGAATCACTTCACTGTCCCCATGCACTCTCTAGGGATCCAAGGCAGTTGTGGAGCCACCTAAATTGGGTGGACAATTCCTGCCAACTGGATGGTGGGGATCGGTATTGCAACGCTGAACGAAACAACCCCTACACCCTTTTTAAAATCCAGCCCTTGAGCCCCTTCTCCAAGCTGCTGTGAGCCTTCAGCCCAAAGGGTAAATCAGTAGGATGAGAAGGATAGCTTATCGCCTCTCATGCTCAGCACCTTATTTCAGACATCACCACTGGATGTTCACTACTGCTAATATCAGCTTGATGGGAGCACATTCTCAGTCTTGAGAACAGTATGAAATGGTGATATTTTGTTTTCTAGAGAGCAGCTGGTAAACACATAATTGAACAATAGTACACCCATGGGCTTGATGTATGGTACCTAAATTCAAGGACCTATAATCAAGTTTCAATTTTTGATTATTAATTGAATATAGAAAATGTAACTTGCTATAATTTTAACAAATGATAGCACTCAGGGATCTCAAAAGAAGCTGATATATCACCAGTGATAATGAAAAATGTTTGTCAAGCAGACCTGTCTCCTCCCTCATCCCCTCCCACTCAATCGATATGGTCTTGGTGGTTCTATCCATTACACTTCTAAAAGCTCACCTTTTTCCTTCAGTCCAGAGAACAAAAACAACAGGACTTTCATTTCCCACCTTTTGAATGCCAATCACCTTCTCTCTGATACACCCAAAATGCAGCTGCCAAGATCATCTTCTTGGGTCATTCTGACCATATTTCTCCAGATAAATTCCCACCCTCCCACACTATCATTTTCAGTTCGAGTGATCCCTTAGGACATGACTGTTTTATTACTCTGCTGGGATTTATAGCATATCTTAAAAGAAACTTGTTAGAGGAACAAAATGCTTTCAATAATTAAACTAATTATAAATATTAATTTTGAATTGCTATCACATCTTTTGTACAAACTTTGTTATTTGAATGTATAAGCAAAGAGGATTGTACAGGTAGGGTTAATTGGTATAACAGTGTTCATGCTACAAAACAGGAGTGGGTGGTGTTAATTACTGACTACTACTTGGTCACAGGCGGAAAATGTAAACAGTGTCTGTCAAAAATGGCTAACATATATTCTTCGGGTATTGCTAAATGTAGGGGAGATTTTTACATAGAGGATTTACGAATTCAATTCCCACTGCTTTTCAATGGAAATTTGCACCTTTTGCACTTTTTCAAAATCTCCCCCTTAAAGCGTATGTGTTGTGTAATGTTGTGTTTTACAGTTGGCATATGTCCCTAGACAGAGTTAATTTGTAAATGCAGAGGCTCATGCCTTGAAGTGAAGTTTTGGGACAAAGGGTGTAAAGTGTGGGGAGGTTTTGAAGTGACATGACAAACAAAATGCATGGAGACCAATTAGTGGAAAAGACTAATAATACATGAATTCATGAAAGGCTTCATTCTACCCTTGCAGTGTAGAGAGCTCTTACTCTTACTTAGCCAAACTAACAGGTTATTCAATAATGCAGTGTGGCTTGCTGAGAGATTATGCTTGTAGCTCTGACTTAGTCTAGGTGGGCACCGAAAGCAACTGTCTAAAAGGATAAACAAAAGTTTCATGTTCTGCCTAAAGATACGGCTGCTGAACCCCAAAATGCCAGCATTACCTGGATTGTCCCCACTGGTTTTCCAAAAGCAGCAAACAAATGCTGCAGGGTATCCCGTACAGAACACAAATATAGTCACTGTGGGAACATTGGACAGTGTTTCATCTGCTCAAAAGAGTACGTTCTGTGAAATGGCACCGAAGTTATGAGCGGCCATGTGACATTTATGACTTCAGATTCTGCAGAAAGCAAATTTATCTCATTTGGCTTGTCTTCATGTTAATCTGGCGGGTAAACTTGTTGTTCTGGTAATGAAAATAGGTTCCTTAGTATCATAGGTACCAGTTTCTTTCTATATATAATTTCATGAATTTATTTTGTTTACTAAGGAGTGGGTAATGATCCTTTTAGGACAACATTGACCTGTTCCTAAATATCTGCCTGGTGTAAAATACAAATTCTGCAGTCCAGTTCTACTCTACTCCTTTGCAAGGTATGCATTTCAGAAAATCAGATCATGTTACTGAATTTGATGAAAATGACATTAGATGATCTCTTAGATTCCTCCTTTACATATTTCATCTGTCTCCCTTTTTTTCCTCCTTTTCTACCCTATGAAGAGCACATGGGTGTGGAATATCTGTACAATCAGAAAAGGGTGACACCTAAAGTTAATTAACCATTGACAAGTTTGTTGAAGAATGGTGGTTTTTTGGCAAATGAGTTACAGCTGACAGTTGGGGGATCACAGTAAGCAAGTCAGCCACACAATGAATGTGCAGATATATAGGGTTTGGTTGTTGCTTCAGCAAGCAGTGATATGTAAACTGCTTCACTGCAAGAATAGCCCTGTGGTGACTTGGGACTCAGACATCTCCAAGACATAGCCTTCCCACTGCTTCCTCAGTAGGTCCAGGGGGCAGTAATTTAATCCAATTCATGGCCTACATCAATAATGAATTAATATCCCTCTCCTGTGCTAGGTCAGGGAGTAGACGGTGAAGTCAAGGCTGAGCCCATTTCCTGCCTACCTGCTTTGGGAGTGAGCAAGCAGGTGAGTGGCCCAATTCTAAGCATTTAGAGCCAAGGCTTGGTTAACTCATACAAAAGACTGTTCTTAATCCTCTGCATGAGCACAGGTAATCCAAATCACCCCATCTGACCCCTGAGTCCTTCTAGGATATCCATATGGCGCAGTAATTCATGGATATTCTTTCTGATCTGGACATTCACATCATGTGCTCCACCAGCTGTGTTTCGTTTGGCTGGAGATGGAAGGAAAATCCTGAAGTTCATGCTCAAACTATAGTCTTCAGGCAACGCTCCCACTGAATTGTAAGGAATTTCTCCTGAATTAAGACTGATTAAAAACATAAGGCTAGATTACGATGCTCAAAGAGAGAAGTAACATATTGCTTGAGTAGTCCTGTTGATATCAACTGAGGAGTAAGGTACAAATTACTGTCAAAATCTTGTCCTTAATAGTGAAAATGTGACCCCAGGGCATTTAGAAACACTGGTTCTCATGATTCTTCAGAAATTCTGCTCCCTTTGAAATAGAGGCATTGCTACATAAGGGCATTGGAAAAGTATTGTGGCTAATCCATTGCCCTCCTGTCTCTCTTCTGTTAACCGCATAGCCATGGCTAAAGAGAGAAGCCAACTTCCACTTAAGTATTTTTTCATGTACTCTGTTTCCCATTCCCTTTAAAATGACATTGGGTAGTAGGTCTATGACTGGTGATAGTTCCCATCAGATTAATATTAATTTTTCTGCAAGGTACAATGAATTTTGTGAGGGTGGGCACAGCCCCAGCTATGTTCAAACATTCTAATGAAAGTAAAGGTTAGCAGAAAAGCTACAATATCTGTTGTGCCTATTCCAGTGCATTCTTGGAAGGTGGAAAAGGAGCCACCTGGAAGGTAGGAAAAATTTCCCATGGCGTGGGACTGTCCAGAGTTAGTGGAGTTAGTTTATTCATTTAAAATGGTCATGAGAAAGGAATGACTAATTGAGTACATGATCTGGACAGTAAAAAACTTGCACACTTGTTCATAACGTCTTTATCTTTTACTCTTCCAAGTTGGCAGAGTATATATTCCTCACTAAGGACAATAGAGAATACATGCCAAATTTGAAATTTAATTAATGACTGTTTAGTCTGAAAGGTCTCCAAAGTACTTTCACTAAAAATAAAGAGAGAAAGCTTGTCCAAAATACTTTACCACAGGCAGTCGATTTCTACAGTATCAAAACAGAAATTTATAAACACATATAAACTTCACTTTTTCATGTTCTAATACTTAAAATAACCAAATTTTCTCCAAATATCCTTAGAAAAACAAATCACTGCTGTGCTGAAGAGAAATGTGAGAAACATGCATCCCCATAGTTACTTTTTTTTGGGGCAGAGGGGTGTATTGTAGAATGAAAATGCCGCATAAACCATAACATTATTTACTTGGCTTTCAGATATTTTGACCATATACCCCCATTGCCAAAACAAGAAAAGCTGGTATGCGTACTATGCATATGGGTGACACTTCTAATAAGAATATGAGTATTTCATAAGAATATGGTCATTTGCATGCAAATCTGTCTTTAGAATGTAAGAATGGATGGACTGGTCAGACAATGCTCTATCCAGCTGCAGCTTGTAGTGTATCATCTGACAGTGGCTCCTGCCAGATGCTAGAATGGACAGAACCAAGCAATTACTGAGTGTTCTGCCTCCCATTGTCCAGTCCTGTCTTCTGATAGTCAGAGGTTTAGGGACACCTGGAGCACTGGGTTATGTCCGTGACCATCCTGGGTAGCTAGAGAGACAAGATGGGAGAGAGAACCTTTTATTGGACCAACTTCTCTTGGTGAAAAAGACAAGCTTTTGAGCTTACATGGAGCTCTTCTTCGGGTCTTGGAAACTAACTCAGTGTCACTGCTAAATACAAGATTTGAATAGATTGTTTAGTATACGTAGGTGTCACATTTCAAGGGACCATTCAAGGTAAAGTTGCTGAATAACACCCATCCATTCGTAAGAGAGAAGCCGGGGAGGGGATTGTTAGTATTTTATGATTATTGTAATAAGCCATAACTCCAATGTGTCCATTCAGTCCATGATCTTTAGTGTCTAGCAGAGGTATAAATTTAAGCTGTGAGGTTTGTCTTTTGCAAGGGCTGTGCAGATTTCCTTTGAGAATGAAGACTTAGTAGGTCCAATATAGAGTGATGGCTTTGTAGACAGTGTGCCAAGTGATATGGCATTTCTGTCTTTTATCATTTTTCATGTGTGAGTTCATTAGGTTGTGTAGTGATTGTTTTTCACCCTCATACTTTCTATCGGGGCATATAATGAACTGGAGAAGATACATGACAAATTCTTGTGATGGGCATATGGAAGACCCATGGAACTTGGCTAATGTCTGTTCATGGACAGATGAATGCCCCTATGAGCATATATAACAATCTTCCGTTGAATAGAGGCGCAATATAAATATTTGTGCAAGGCTGAACCAAACCAAATGGCGGGGGGAAATGTGGTTGGATCAATTCTCTTTTTAGCATTTCACAGATATGCTCATGAATTCCCGCCCCCTCACTAATCTGAGGCTATTTGGAATTATGAAAGGAAACTTTTTTCCTCTGTCTTTGCTTTTAGAGTTAAAATTGATTTCTCCAACCCATATCAAGCATGTAATGCAAAATGCAATGACTTACTTTAAGAAAAGGGTTTCAATGAGCTGGCAGTAGATGATATTCTACAGGATAGCTACATTGGGACATTTTAGTCTATTTCACTACAATCCAGTAGCAAAGCTGCCCATGAAAAGGGGCAACGGGCATTTGTTGTGAAGCTAGAGGTAAACTCCTGCTGGGTCATTATGGCTGAATTGATTAAATCACTTTTCATTCAGCTTAAAGGAATGAGGGGCAAAGCGAACTTTAAATATCAAAAGAAGTCTCGAATGAGTGCAATTTATTAATTTAGTCTGTAATACCTGTCACGTATTATAAGCTTTGATGGGGCTTTTGCTTTTCTAGCTACGTCTTAGTCTACAAGTTTAATGCATTGCATTTTATTTATTAGATGGTCTGTTCAAAGGAACTTTTGTGAGTAAGTCTTTATCTCACCACTCTGAAAATGCTATAATCATTCACGTATAATAAAAATATTAGAAGCTAGTAACATCACCATATACATAAGATTAGAGTAGTCTGAATACAGCAATTTCTTAATGTATTTCACCTCTCAGATTGATTATTTAAAAACTATTAAACCATGAATGAAATATATGTTACATAAAAATCTTATATGCAGGAGACCCTGTTAATGTATTAAATTAACAGAGGCTCAAGCTCATATTTAAAATGGCTAGGGAGACATTGACTTTATATCTTTAAAATGAGTTTTTTAGAAAGTCCTAACTGGGAATTAAGTCAGGTTAACAGCTCTTTTAATTACTGTGGTGAACTAGTTTTAAGAACTAGGGCTTACTGTGCAATTATTTCTGCAAGGCACAGCTTGTGTTTTCATGCAATATGCTATTCCATCACGGAACACGGTGTATTCTGTTTTTTTTTTGGGGGGGGGTGTTTTGTTTTTGTTTTTCCCCCCAAATGTCTGCATCTTGGGTATTACACCTAATAGGGATACTGTGGTGGGAGGAAAGTGGGGAGAGACAGCCCAGGAGCAGCTAGAATTCAATCAGAATGCTCTTGGTTGGTTTTTGTTCTCTTTAATTATCTCTAAGTAAATTTAGTGACCATGGAGGGTGCCAGGTTAACAGCAAAGGAGAATTAAAACTATTTGTGGGCAAAGGAGTGGAGGCTAAGTTCAGTTACACATTCAGAAATTCAAATGTGGGTTTTTTTAAGCTGTCGGGGGGCTGCAAAAAAAATGGATGGAAATCAGGAATCAGCTCTTATATATAATTGGAATGGTTGTCCTGGAAAGTCCTCTAGAATTTTCTGCTTCTGGCTCAACTCAGGCAATTGAGAGGCATTTGGGGAGAAAAAAAAAATGTTATCCAACTCTTCTAATCCTGGAAGGTTGGAGGAAACACTTTGGAATGGTGGACAAGAGATGAAGGGGAAAAGGTGGGGTTTTTTTTGCTTTTGTTCTAATTGGTTTGTTTTGTTTTTGTTCTCTTTCCCAGTCAAACACATCACAGAGAAGAGGTGAGTGGCCCCTTTAAAAGTGTGGCCCACTGCATTTGTGACTGACTGCCTTCTGCCCAGTTTCCTCATAGGGCAGAACCTGGGTCTTATAAAGGGTGACAGCATCAGAGGTAGGGCTACACCACGGAGATGTGAGAAAGCTACATAGAAAACTGCTGCAAGGATTTCTGAAGAAAGTGTGTGCGGGAGTGGGATGGAATACTGAAAGCCTATAAACACGGCCTGCAAGAAAGAAGGGCTGCACAGCTCCCTAAATCCAAGGGGAGTAATGACAGATCAAGGCTGCTTTATTTTCAGCCTGTGGTAAACAGATTTTAGTTACTTTATATGGACTTTAGTATGTTGAACTTTACAAGGGGAATTTTGTTCCACTGCTTTTGGACTGTGTGGAATTCCTCAGGAGCCCCAGTAGAAGGTAAACTGAGGCAGGACTCTGCAGAGCCATTCTCTGGCAGCATGGGGTGCAGGAGGATTTAGGGAAAGGAGAGCCATTCTTATTGCCAGGTTGTGGAGTAGCAGAGCCAGAGGCTGAAAAAGTGGAATACAAGAAGTTTTTAGTGTTATTGATAATCATTAAAACAACACCCCGGGTAACTCCAGGAGACTGGGTGAGCCTCCAATTGCTTTTAAGGCTTGGAGTAGTATATCTGAAAACCATGTCAGTAGAACAAGCGAAAACTAACAAGACAACCACCACATGTTTGGTCTCTGACTTCACTACTACACTGGTCAAAAGGATGGCTGCTGGCCTGTCTCCTCTACCCTGACTTTTGTGTGCGTTAAGGCATGTGCCACTACTAATCTTTCAAGGCTGGTTCAGGCACCTACCTGTTAGAGAGAGTTCCTGATTGTTGTTTTCAAACAGATGCATGCTGCCTCCTCCTCTAGCCTAACACCCAGAATGGGGTGGAGCTTTAGACACACACTTTCTTCTGCACCTGCTGTTGGCTAGTTTGGATGGCTTCCATCCTCATGTATTGGCAACTGAGGATCCTGTTCTTAGGTCTTGTGTCTTGCCAGGTGTTTTCTAAAGAGCCTAGGCATGCACTCCAGATTGTGTGGCTTCCACTGGATAGCTAAGCACCTGAAGTTAAGCTATTCCTAAGTGGTTAAAACAAGGTCCACATATGGATTTCAGCGGCTTGATTGCTGTCAGTACAATGCACAGCTTATGCAATTTTTAACATCTGGAAATCCATAGTCCACCAAAATGTTCCTATTAGGTCTTGACTCCATCTCTCCCCTTTCTTCTGTCTCCCCCCACACAATGCTGACTTCTAGCACCATGCCTAAACTCCTTTTTAAAATCAGTGGTGAAGGGCATGTTTTCAGATGCCTGTTGTTCCCCATCTGAATGAAGAAATGCACAGCCTCTGTGATACAGAATTGGTGGGCAGTAGAGCCCTATTTGGATTAAAATAGCCAACTCAGGTAAAGAGGTTCCACGAGGTTCAAGGTGCATGGTGAATACTTCATTGGTGGAATTTTCTCCTCCAGAGTGTTAGTAAGCATGAGTAAGGGTGTCATAATTTGGCTCAAAAGAAGCTACCTTAAATTAATTTGGGTTCCTGAGGTTGTCTATGCCTGTCCTTGTTCCTCAGAGGTGTAGTTTGGTTGCAAATAATGTTGGGGAACAGGCCTTTCTCAGGCTGAGTAAGGGAAGAATTTTTAAATGACCAGATCCCTGATCATTAGTCCCTGGTCAAAATATATAAATGTATTTGACACATATAATTCTGCTCCCACACATTTAAAGGGGATGTATGCCCATTCACCTCAAAGCAGCATTGTGAACTGCGCAGTAACATAAACACCTTGCCTGGGTATGATGCTAACTGGTAAGCAATAAAAGTACATAACTTAGACATAAAATAACTTTCAGAATGGATTTACAGCAGATACAAATGTACATGCTACTGTTACAGATGAGAGAGGGGGTTTTTGTTTGTCTTTTTGGGTAACGAAGGTATAGGGAGTCAACTTTGTTAGCTGGAATATGTCACTTTCAACAAACAAAACCTACATAAGACAAACCTCTAGTATGGAGCTAGTTACAGTAAACTCTCTTTTAACTGGCATTCAAACAACCGGACTTCTGTATTAACCCGAATTTCGTTGCAGATGGAGGCTCCTCTGCTTTCCTTCCCACAGCAGCTTCCTGCGTGGTGCAGCCATGCTGGAGCTGCCTAGAGTGGGTCCCAGAGGGGCAAGCTGCCCAGATCATTTGGAACCTCTCAAGTATCCGGCATATTGGAATATCTGGCAACCCCCAAGTCCTGGGGCTGCCAGATATCAAAAAGTTTACTGTATTTGTTGAACCGTGTCTGTGTTCCTGATTCTGTAAGCACAAAGCACATAAAATCCTCTCCCAGCATTAAATCCACTTCTGCGTGAGACAAGCACAGCAGAAGCACCCTACCCTTTAGAACACATGCCTGTCTGCTTTTTATGCATCTTATCAGCATCCAGTTGCACTAATAATGAAAACTGGACTTCAGTGTCAAATGCTCAAAATGTCTATGCAGCGCTGGCAAAGCACTCTGGGGAGAGATGATTTGTAAAGCACTAATGTTTTGCTTGCTAACTGCCCTGTGTGGACCCTGGTGGCATGAACTAAAAACAATCAGTTTGGTTCAGCAAACTGGATATCTTTTTTTAGAGCCTTCTAGCAGGGTCTGCCCAGGACATTTTGAGAGTTACACATTAGTTGTGTATAAATCACACTTCTCTGGTGTGCTTTGTTGTACCATGTAGGTAAGTACTCAGCCAGGATTCTTAGAACAAAATAAATGGGCAATCAAACAGTTAGCATGACAAAAGCATATTGGACTGGTGACCATTTACAGTAATTTTGGTCATAAAAAAGGGTGGCTAGTATTTTTGTGCCAGTTATTGACAGGGGTAGACTTTCTGAGTGCAAGTAACGATTCTTCCTTACAGGTCATATTGCATTATTTTATCCAGTAAAATAACTCTCCTTTTTCTTTTCTTTTCTTTTCTGTGAGATAAAAAATTCAAATATTATTTCACTTTAATACAATTTAGATTATTTTGCTTCTTGGAAAATAGCATTTCTAGGTTATGTCCTATTTTTTGAAAACAGTTGTGTGCTCTCAAATCATTTGAGAAATAACTTGGAAGTAAGACTCTTGTGTATTTAACCACCTAGATGAATCCACAGAACCTGAGTTAGGTGCCCAAGATCTCTCTATGATGCATGGGGGGGAGAGAGGCCCTAATGAATGGGAGCCAAGGAAGCTTGCATGCTAGGCAAGGAGATAAATAAATAGCCAATGGTAGATTGGAAGAGAAGGGTGTGGTTTCAGCCCCATGTGTCTGTGGGAGATAGGCACCCAAATCTGGGCCAGAGAGGCTACTTACCTCTACCAACTACAATATGGGGTTGCTTCTTTTTGGCACTTGCAGAGTCCT